>NC_064645.1:176542592-177158092 GCF_023864345.2 Schistocerca serialis cubense
CTGAGCAAGATAGCTAGGAGTGAATAGACGTATGCAGCCTTGCAGCACCACGAGGTTGGTCGATGTCTGCACGACGACGCCGGTCCCCCACACTGTATTCGGTGATATCGCGCCGTCTCCGGCCACTGATTAATTTGTTGGATCACATCGGCAAAGTTATCACGAGGGTTTCATGGGCCGTGTATTGTAGAATTCTTCTCCCACTTCACATTACTCGTGGGTCAGTCGACAGGAATTACTTTTGAGTTATCGCGCTTTACTCCATGCAAACGCAATTTATTACCGCTGCCTGATAGGAGAGTCTTGTAATGTGATGACTGAAGGTCGGGAGTTAAAATAAATTTGTGCTAATCGACAGCATCTGTTTTCAATCAAGTAGTTGAAATCCCAAGACACTTTCTTAATTAATTTTAAGTTCAACATTTGCATGTGGTGTTCAGTAGCTCAATATAACATCAATATGCACCCCTTTTTAATTAAATGTGATCAATTCTGAATAAATTAACGTCAACACTGGCACCGCAGTTCAATCAGGAGTCACAGGGCCATATTTTTGTTTTTTTTTGCGTTATCCGATATTGCAGCAGTTTTTGCACTCTCTGTTGATCTGTTAGTCGATAAGTTGGGGTGAATACACGCCAAAACCAGCTAAGTGACGGGTGGGGTGTTACACAACAATAACCGTAAGCCTAAAATTTAAAATAGCTGACTACAGATAATTAAACACCGGTGGCACTCAGAAGGCCTCCAGGGAGGTCGGTCTGCCCTCGTTCACTTAGGCGAGACAGGTGGTGAGCCCAGCTATACTTGATCCGTCGGAACCCAACCAGGGGGCGGCCACTGACCGAACGACAAAACAACTTACTTCCTGTCAGTCAGTACATGAGAACCCCAACCGGCAATGTTACACACGTGATAATCCACAATGGAGTACGTATTAGCTGTTAAAATTGCACACCATGTTGGACAGCGACAACAGGTGAGGAAAGAACGACGCCTGAATTTACGTCATTGCCCAGGGCAGGTAACCAGAACACCAACAGCCACAAGAGAGAAAATTCCACTGGTGCACTCAAATCGTAGTCGACCAAAATAGTTAATTGCACCGCATGGCGGCTAAATCTCAGCAGTAGAACCACTCGGTTTTGCTCAACAATAAACCTCCCCAATAGCAAACCACCGAAGCAAACCACCACAACATGAATAGATGTGGCTTGGGTTGTTGAAGCAACTACTCAACTTTGACGTCCTGAGTCGGCGAACCACGAAGCTAATAGTGATCGTACAGCTCCACACACGCTCCGACACTGTGCAACTGCCAATGGCCCCAGCGGACTCCACCACGCGGAGAACTTCCCGCGTCCGCAACAACTGATCGACTCTCTCAGAATGCCGACAACATCTAAATTCGTCGTCAGTGCAAATAACGCCAAGTACACACACAACCTGACACTTGCACAAAGACCTGAACAATGCACAACAGTAACTAAGCACGCACGAAGACAAATCGGGAGTCGATACACACACACACACACACCCACACACACACACACAAACACACACACAGCCGACTCATGAACGATCGGGGAGCCAAAACGCGTCGTCCGGTAGGACGACCGACCGAAGATGCACCAAGACCGTGGCCCGGCTCAAGTAATGCGTGGCGGCAGTGGTCGGGCGAGCCATATCGACACATACCTCACTGCTGCTCCAACCCGACTGCACTAGTGCCGCATTACGACTCCCCGATTGGCAGGTCCAGACTCCGCTCCAGACGCGTTCCAACCGACTGGCAGCCGGAACTCGCGACCCGAACTCCCTACACCAACTGGCCACGACAGACAATGACCGGGAAGTCATAGCAGTCAAGCAAAGATACTACGAGAGGGGATGTATCGATACGCGCTACTAACGCTGCTCGCGGTCAGGCAAAGCAGCAACTCAGTGGCAGTAGTAATTTAAATTAACGTAGTGAGGTGGAAGTATGTTAAAAACAGAGTGCAAAATACATGATGGCGGGAACACGAGCCATGCACGGCACACAATGCTCTGATTTTCCGCCAAAAGAAACTTAATGGCAGCTCTCTGCAGGGACGCACCTCGGTTATGGACACCAGTTTGAAGGCTACGCGTAGGGCTACCTCCGACTGGAACTTCATGGAACGACAGGGGCTGAACACGCCACAGTGAAACTGGACCCACGTATGGAGAATTGCTATGCGTTTCCATTAGTATGTTGAGGTGCTGTGTGTAAACATTACAGGTGATGCTACAATACCTGCAATAACTTTTAAAATGAAACTCGCTCGTTATACTGGCGAGGAACAACCTATAGCAAGCGTTGTGTGTATATAAAGGTAGGGCAAATTACAACAGACATCTTAATGCAGGCAACCAAACCTACATCAAACATATTCCTGGTCAGTGATGTAAGATTGGTTGCTCATCTTAAAGTGTCAACGGTCTGGCCACAGTGGTAACACTAGTTTCCGTTAGTTCACAAAAACTAAGCGCTGATGGGTTGGCTTATACCTGGATGGACGACCGCCCTGATCTGCCGAGCAATATTGGCAAGTGATGTGCACTCAGCCCTTGCGACGCCAACTGAGGAGCTACTTCACGGAGAAGTAGGGGTTTCGGTAACGGAAAAAGAACACGGCTGGGAGGGTGTGTGCTGACCACATGCCCCTCCATAGCAGCATCCTGTGACGCCTATCGGCTGAGGAAGACAAAGCGGTCGGTCGGAATTGTTGGACCTGTTCAAAAAAAATGTGTGTGAAATCTTATGGGACTTAACTGCTAAGGTCATCAGTCCCTAAGTTTACACACTAGTTAACCTAAACTATCCTAAGGACAAACACACATACCCATGCCCGAGGGAGGACTCTAACCTCCGCCGGGACCAGCCGTATAGTCCATGACTGCAGCGCCTCAGACCGCTCGGCTAATCCCACGTGGTTTGTTGGACCTTTCGAGTCCTGTTCGGAGAGTTCCTATCTTAAGATGTATGAAGTATTTCCCAGGCAAATTGTATCTTGTCCACTATGCATGAATGCTAGTCGTCATCATATGGCTTCTTGGCACTATAACAGCAGCTGACACTGATGGCTCTCGATCTTCCACCATAACCGAGTCCATTAACATGAGGTAGCAAATATGAGGTAGCCAAGGAGGTGGAAAAGTGGGTTCTACTATGCTAAGACTGCTTGGTACCTACAATTAATTAGCAGGAGTACAAATTAAGAAAGTATTTATTACTTAACTTTGTTGTAGTCCATGATCTGTTGGTTGACAATTGTAGAAGACGCGACTAGAATAAGCGTCTGTAGAATGACATAATTTACAAGTCACAAATCTTGCAGTGACGAATTAATCTCTCGTAATCTTGAATGTCGAATCCGGTGAATATAAAGACTATCTTAGCACTGGGCTACAAAGACTCGATGGCAGCAATGACTGAGCTGCAGACGATGACTGGCTGTGTACTCTTTGGCCAGCACAGCCGTTCTTCTGTTCCGTTTATCGAAAGAATCGCATCCGGCGGATCGATCTCTCAGGCAGCGGTGTGGTCGTACAACTGACGACATCACAGACTCAGTTATGAGAACTAAGTTCCGCCTGATCACACTGAAACCAAATTCTTCTAATTATCCAAACATGTTTCGGTAATATGAGACCTCAGGAAAAACCACACCAAGTAAGCACTATGCAAGAGAATTTAAAAGCTCAGTTTTCTGAGTACCTCCAGAAACATAACACTCACACACACTGTTAACACTAGCGCCATTACAAACGGAAGACGACCGACTTCCGAAGTTATCGACACTGAAAGTAATAATCAACAGAATTGGTAGCATGAACTCTGTCCCTCTGTTTTTCTGACAAACGAGAGAGCAGGATTCCATGCGGAATTAAAAAAAAAAAAAAACCAACACGGCTATTTGTAATGTTACTTTCTAATTCAATTTCAACAACTTCCTTAATAGCGCTGTCCCGAAAGCTATAAGAGCATGGCAGGATCTCCGTGCTCTTATACCCCATATCATGACCTTTGCCAAGACAATCTTCTAAAGAGGCGGATTTGCACGACTGCTGAAAGCGTGTGTGCTGCTCAGTATACCTGCCCCCTACAGCTATGATAGACTGACCAATATATGACATGTCAAAATTGCTAGGAATATCGTAGACACCTATAAACCAAGACCATCCTTCACGGAACCTAAAAGGAGCCTGATATTGGTGTTCGAAAAACACCACATTTCCGCAAAATACCACCAATCGTTCTCGAAATCCTCCCTACCTGAGGCAAAAAGGCCGTAGACTTCGGTGCCACATCTGTATAATAGTCACTTACCAAGCGGACTGTTGGTCGGTAGCACAAAGCACATCTGCTCTGTCTTTCACTATAACCATTTTGACAAAAGGTGACTTCGAGACGGGCTAACTCAGATGACAAACTGTCAGGGTCCGAGATGACATGGGTCCTGTGAACCAAGCTACATAATATCCCTTCGCGTTGAACAGGATTGTGAAGTGTATTAGCCTACAGATACAAGTCAGTGTGAGCACGCTTCCTACAAACGACAAGTCCAAAAGTATCATCCACTTTCCTCCTGAACAACGCATCTGAGAAGGGAAGGTTGCCATCGTTTTTCACCTCTAGCATTATACAAATATTCGGTTGAACTGAATTCAGTGTCCTAAAAAGGCGTTCCAGTTCTCTGTGCCATGAGACCAGGCAACGAAAGTACCGTCTACTCATCTGAAAAAAACACGCAGGCTACAAAGCTGCCGATTCTAAAGCACGTTTCTCGAAACTTTCCATAAAAAAGGTGGTAATAATAGATGAGAGCGCGCATCACAACACAACCCCATCTGTCTGCGCGCAGTACTGGTTATTGAATAAAAAGTTAGTGGAAGCCAACACATGTCAAAATTGGTTGGTTAATTCAGCAAGGATCAGGCTGAAAAAGAAGAGAGAAACCACGCCAAAACTTACTAGAGTATCGGTGCCATTCAAACGCATCCCTCTGACTGACGTAAGAAATCCGCCGAGTTCTTGAAGTGATGCTCACACCGACCTATTCTAGGGCACAACAGAGAAGCCAGGTGTTTTGTTGCTCGATGCGTCGGAACACCAATGTTACTCACAATCGGGCGATGAGGAACCTCTACCTGATGGAGCTTAGGGATGTCACATAACCCAGGGGCAACAGCACAACTAGAAGTAAATCTGTTGATAGTCTTCAGGAGGCTGCTATTCTGTCAATACGCTTTGTGGGATCAGCACCGATCCTGTGATACGCTGAATCAGCATTAGGCACTACATATTTTGAACGTAATCCTGCTTGTCCAAAACAATGGTAGCCTTGCCCTTGTCCGCAGACAGACGTGAACCCAGTCAACACACGACTTGCCCCCCTCCTAGGCTGCTCTGCAACATCAGGAGGTTGTTTAAAAGCAGCCTATTCCACAGAACTAGAAAAATCAGCCACAGGAAGTCGGTGTGAAATTCAAACCTTACCATAGAATGCATAAAACTGCGTACTCAAAATCTTGAGATTTATCACAGAACGTCGAGATATAGTACCCCCCGAGCCACGTAAAAGTTCAGACTTCGCCTATTACCGGACAGTTACAGAATGAAATTTCCAGTCAGACTGCGACCATGCGGCACCATCCAGTTAATCCCAACAGAAGACCGACAGTTTGAAAGCTTCAAACATTTGCGTTTCTTCTTGATATTGGCTGGGTGGTGCTTCAGTCCACCCTTATATTTGTTTCACGCTGGAGGTGGTAATGGATGGCTATCTTCCCCTCTTTGATTTGTTGGTCAGGAGGAAAGCGGATGGTACTTCTTGACTTGCCATTTATAGGAGACCTACTCACACTGACTTATATCTTTAGGCCAGCTCGACGTGACAGGGTACTACGTATCTTGGTTACAGGGCCTTGAGAGTTTGTCAGCTGAGTTTGCCCATCTCGAAATCATCTTCCGTCAGAGTGGTTATAGTGAAAGGCAGGTCAGCCGTACGTTGAGATATCGAGCAACTGTGTGCTGGGTGAGTGATGATAATACCGGTGTGGCAACGAAGTCTGCGGTCATTTTGCCTCATGCAGGGAGCACTCCGGAAAGGATTGGTGGTATTTCGCGGATATATAATGTGAAGTGTGTTTTTCGAGCACCATGTAAGATCAGGGTCCTTTTAGGCTCCATACAAGACGATCATGGTTTGCGTAAGGTGGATGTCTAACGTATTCCTTGCGACTGAAGTGTGTCATATATTGGCCAGTCTATCACAGCTGTGGAGGATCGGTGTACTTACCATAGGCCGCACACACGCTTACAACAGCGGAGCAAATCTGCCATTGGAGAACATTGTCTTGGCACAGGTCATCCTGTGGAAGATTCTTCCACCTACTGGGATAATGTTATTAAGGAATCTATTGACATTAAATTTGAAAGTAACCCTCTACAAAGGAATGGTGGTTTTTATCTTGACTTAAGACCACCGTGATGATCTCTGGAGATTTCTGGGGACGTGATGGATAGTGATGAGGATAATTTGTCGTTTCTCAACCGTATAATAGGGAGAGGCTTAACATGGTGTTTCCAGTACGACCCGAAAGTGAAGCGACATTCCGACATCATGGAAGCGCCAGTACAGACACGACAGCAAATACCACGGCAGGACAAGTCAAAAGGCAACGAGATTATTGAACAGTTGTTTGATATTCCACACGGAATATATGCCAAACGCTGCAACGGTGAACAGAACTGCCTACAAAGTGATCTTTGGCCGTCTACGCGACTCATTTCGTCGTCCTGAGCTTCGACCTAAGAAGAACTGGCTGCTGCTAGATGGCAACATCGCTTCACATCGCTCTTCCTCGTCCAAGAGGAACGTGGAAGGCCAGATGTCACCTTCTTGTTACATCCTCCGTATGCAATTGATTTCACACAATGCAGTTTGTGTTTCCAAGCATAAAAGGACTCCTACCTGGGTACAGATTTAATTCGGCTGAAGATGTCATGTCTGCCTCAAGAAAAGCCGGACGGAACCTTCCTGCCAACATGATTCAACGGTGCTAGCAGTAGCTATATGGAAGTTGGCATAGAGACCAGAAGCGTCTGCTTTGAGGGAGGTCGACGTGGTCTTCTGGTCTTCAGGCCAAAACCGAGTAATAGAAAAGAACAAAAATGTTTACCGTATTACGCGGCGTTTCGATGGCCGTCTAGGTTCTTATGGGTGCCTTCTCTTCAGGTTCAATCTCAAAATTCAATGACAATAGAATATGGCATTTCGCCTATCTATATTGTGTCTATATTGTGTGGTTCCGTTGAAATGTTAGTCAATTTCATACTAAAGCAATGTCACCCTCATGAAACTGCAACTTTAGTGGCCATAAGTGTGGTCCCCCCCCCCCCCCCCCCCCCCTGATCCTTGGGACCTTGCCGTTGGTGGGGAGGCTTGCGTACCTCAGCGATACAGATGGCCGTACCGTAGGTGCAACCACAACGGAGGGTTATCTGTTGAGAGGCCAGACAAACGTGTCGTTCCTGAAGAGCGGCAGCAGCGTTTTCAGTAGCTTCAGGGGTAACAGTCTGGATGACTGACTGATCTGGCCTTGTAACACTAACCAAAACGGCCTTGATGTGCTGGGACTGCGAACGGCTGAAAGCAAGGGGAAACTACAGCTGTAATTTTTCCCGAGGGTATACAGCTTTACTGTATGGTTAAATGATGATGGCGTCCTCTTGGGTAAAATATTCCGGAGGTAAAATTGTCCCCCATTCGGATCTCCGGGCGGGGACTACTCAAGACGACGTCGTTATCAGGAGAAAGAAAACTGGCGTTCTACGGATCGGAGCGTGGAATGTCAGATCCCTTAATTGGGCAGGTAGGTTAGAAAATTTAAAAAGGGAAATCGATAGGATAAAGTTAGATATAGTGGGAATTAGCTAAGTTCGCTGGCAGAGGGAACAAGACTTTTGGTCAAGTGAATACAGGGTTATAAAAGCAAAATCAAAGAGAGGTAATGCAGAAGTAGGTTTAATAATGAATTTAAAGAAATAGGAGTTCGGGTGAGCCACTACAAACAGCATAGTGAACGCATCAGTGGCGAAGATAGACACGAAGCCTATGCCTACTACAGTAGTACAAGTTTATATGCCAACTAGCTCTGCAGATGATGAATAAATTGATGAAATGTATGATGAGATAAAAGAAATTATTCGGGTAGTGAAGGGAGACGAAAATTTAATAGTCATGGGTGACTAAAATTCGAGAGTAGGAAAAGGGAGAGAAGGAAACATAGTAGGAGCATATCGATTGGGGGTAAGAACTGAAAGAGGAAGCCGTCTGGTAGAATTTTGCACAGATCATAACTTAATCATAGCTAGCACTTGGTTCAAGAATCATAAAAGAAGGTTGTATACATGGAAGATTCCTGGAGATACTAGAAGGTATCAGGTAGATTATATAATGGTAAGACGGAGATTTAGGAACCAGGTTTTAAATTGTAAGACATTTCCGAGGGTAGATGTGGTCTCTGATTAAAACTGAAGAAACTGCAAAAAGGCGGGAATTTAAGGAGATGGGACCTGGATAAACTGACTAAACCAGAGGTTGTACAGAGTTTCAGGGAGAGCATGAGGGAATAATTGACAGGAATGTGGGAAAGAAATACAGCAGAAGAAGAATGGGTAGCTCCGAGGGATGAAGTAGTGAAGGCAGCATAGGATCAAGTAGGTAAAAAGACGGGGGCTAGTAGAAATCCTTGGCTAACAGAAGAAATATTGAATTTAATTGATGAAAGGAGAAAATATAAAAATGCAGTAAATGAAGCAGGCAAAAAGGAATACAAACGTCTAAAAAATGAGATCGACAGGAAGTGCAAGATGACTAAGCAGAGATGGCTATAGGACAAATGTAAGGATGAAGAGGCTTATCTTACTAGGGGTAAGATAGATACTGACTACAGGAAAATTAAAGACACCTTTGGAGAAAAGAGAGCCACTTTTATGAATATCAAGAGCTCAGATGGAAACCCAGTTCTAAGCAAAGAAGGGAAAGCAGAAAAGTGGAGGGAGTATATAGAGGGTCTATACAAGGGCGATGTACTTGAGGACAATATTATAGAAATGGAAGAGAATGTAGATGAAGATTAAATGGGAGATACGATACTGCGTGAAGAGTTTGACAGAGCACTGAAAGACCCGAGTCGAAGCAAGGCCCCGGGAGTAGACAACATTCCATTAGAACTACTGACGGCCTTGGGAGAGACAGTCCTGACAAAACTCTACCATCTGGTGAGCAAGATGTATGAGACAGGCGAAATACCAGCAGAGTTCAAGAAGAATACAATAATTCCAGTCCCAAAGAAAGCAGGTGTTGACAGATGTGAAAGTTACCGAACTATCAGTTTAATAAGTCATAGCTGCAAAGCACTAACGCGAATTTTTACAGACGAATGGAAAAACTGGTAGAAGCCGACATCGGGGAAGATCGGTTTGGATTCCGTAGAAATGTTGGAACGCGAGAGGCAAAACTGACCTTACGACTTATCTTAGAAGAAAGATTAAGGAAAGGCAGACCTACGTTTCTAGCATTTGTAGATTTAGAGAAAGCTTCTGACAAAGTTGACTGGAATACTCTCTTTCAAATTCTATAGGTGGCAGGGGTAAAATACAGGGAGCGAAAGGCTATTTACAATTTGTACAGAAACCAGATGGCAGTTATAAGAGTCGACGGGCAAGAAAGTGAAGCAGTGGTTGGGAAGTGAGTGAGACAGGATTGTAGCCTCTCCCCGATGTTATTCAATCTGTATATTAAGCAAGCAGTAAAGGAAACAAAAGAAGAATTCGGAGTAGGAATTAAAATCCATGGAGCAGAAATAAAAAAATTGAGGTTCGCTGATGACATTGTAATTCTGTCAGAAACAGCAAAGGACCTGGAAGAGCAGCTGAACGGAATGGACTGTGTCTTGAAAGGAGGATATAAGATGAACATAAACAAAAGCGAAACGAGGATAATGGAATGCATTCGAATTAAATCAGGTGATGCTGCGGGAATTAGATTAGGAAATGAAACGCTTTAAGTAGTAAATGTGTTTTGCTATTTGGGTAGCAAAATAGCTGATGATGGCCGAAGTGGAGAGGATATAAAATGTAGACTGGCAATGGCAAGGAAAGCGTTTCTGAAGAAGAGACATTCGTTAACATCGAGTATAGATTTAAGTGTCAGGAAGTCGTTTCTGAAAGTATTTGTGTGGAGTGTAGCCTTGTGTGGAAGTGGAACATGGACGGTAAATAGTTTGGACAAGAAGAGAGTAGAAGCTTTCGAAATGTGGTGCTACAGAAGAATGCTGAAGATTAGATGGGTAGATTACATAACTGATGAGGAGGTATTGAACAGAACTGGAGAGAAGAGAAATTTGTGGCACAACTTGACTAGAAGAAGTGATCGGATGGTAGGCCATATTCTGAGGCGTCAGGGGATCACCAATTTAGTATTGGAGGGCAGCGTGGAGGGTAAAAATCGTAGACGGAGACCAAGAAGTGAGTTCACTAAACAGAATCAGAAGGATGTAGGTTGCAGTAGGTACTGGGAGATGAAGAAGCTTGCACAGGATAGAGTAGCATGGAGAGCTGCATCAAAGCAGTCTCTGGACTGAAGACCACAGCAACAAGTATGCTTTTGGTTGTGTCACACAATGGTATCATGGCAATACGAAACGAGCTTAATGAAAAATACGACTATTTTCACCACCTGTCATTTATTCGTTCATCCACTTCCACTCTCTTGTGAATTTCCTACTTGACTTTTGCGAAGGGTAGCAGGAAATCGGCGAATAACACCGGAACCTGAAGAACATAAATTATTCTTCTATCTGCTTCTTACACAAAATCTTACCTTCCATAGACTACTCGACGAGATGCTGAAGGCAGATACGTGCAGGGTTCAAAAATGGCTCTGAGCACTATGGGACTCAACTGCTGAGGTCATTAGTCCCCTAGAACTTAGAACTAGTTAAACCTAACTAACCTAAGGACATCACAAACATCCATGCCCGAGGCAGGATTCGAACCTGCGACCGTAGCGGTCATGCGATTCCAGACTGCAGCGCCTTTAACCGCACGGCCACTTCGGCCGGCTTACGCGCAGGGCAACTGTCACCAATTAGTAGCCATTTGAGCTTCCGTAGTTGATTAACTGACATCAACAGTACGGCGCTGCCAGCAGCAGTTAACTACTACAAGGCAGTCGTCTTGTTCCCACGTAATGAGGCTGTTCACTGCTCATTTATGAGCTCGCGCGCGGTATTTTCAGCTGGCACTGTATGCGAATCATTTGTACCGGGGAACTAATTTCCTGTGTTTGTATTTGTCTCTGTCGATTTAACCACCAAAGCCAAGCGTTTACCTAAATTACTGTTACATAACGTACCCCAACTCTGCTGTCTCTTTTACATAGGTTAAAGCATTTTTATTAGGTCCATTTAACACAGGCACGAGGCATTTTGTGATATGTTCATGGTAAAGAAATACGCCACAGTTGCAAAATACTTTTTGTGATCGAAGCCTTGGACGACAGAAGTCGCTATATACTACCCCGATACTACCTTCGTCTTAGCCCCATCATCAAGTGTATCTGAAATCTGAAGTAAAACAACAATGAACACGGTCAGCAAGGGAGAAGGCGGTAATAATGTGGTTAACTAAATAAAAAATTGTTAGAAGTAAAAACTTTTAATGCCTAGACCGCAATTTTCCTTCACAATTAAAGTTCAATAGCTAGTTTTGGTTGCTATTTCCAACCATCTTCAGACCATTCAAAACATGAAAAGGCTGTGAATAAGCATCGGAAAGCATCATTATCTGTAGTCTCATGCAATAACGTGCGTTCGTAAGTACCAAAACAATAACAGTACGTAGGTGAAAATGTCACCGCGAGTAAACCAGGTTCTAGACGGTAATTTCGCAGGTTGACAGTTACATAAGAAATTATTCAGTTTTACGAGTAGAAGTTAGATCAAAAGTTAATTTTTTGCAATAATATAACAGGTATTATCGTGAAAATAGTATATGCAAAAACTCCAAAAACTATCATCTGTTCCGAGGTCAGGAATGATCCTGCGTCATCTTTATGAAATACGTATGAAATGAAGGACAGTATGAGAACATGGAAACCCATCAGTCTGACAAGGCACGTCAAAACGCGATCTGGGTCGACACGAGTTCCTCTCTTGTTCCAGCCTATTCATCTCACAGCAGCAATAGTACCCCTCTCCTCAATTATTTGTTAGATGCATTCCAGTCTCTGTCTTCTCTTACAGTCCCTAGTACCGAGGAAGTTATTCCCTATTATTGTGGGCCTTCCACGCCCGGATTTGGGGGGGGGAGGGGGTAGGGGGATGGGACAAACCGGGGTATCTCCCCCTGGCGGCAAATTCAGGAGGCGCCAAATTCATATTCTTGAAGAGAAAACCTTGTTTCATAAAGAGCCTAGCATCCAGAGCACGTTGGTCTATGGAAATAAACGTCTAACAAGAATAACAAGTAAGAAAGATTCCACATAAATCTTCTCGATGCATCAAAGAAAATGAAATTCTGACAGAAAATTTTTACCAGATCGCTGAAATACTAAGGGCCAGTTGTATAGTTCCTGGTTAGCAGCCGCAGTAAGTTTTGTTCTTGAAATAGCGCGGAAAACGAGTTTCACGAAAATGTAATGACGATATAATAAACTCGGTGTAACTAAATGGGTTATTCTGGGAAGTTTAGTGAAGTTAACTGGAGAGTAATTTTTGATAGTGGTAGGAATTGTTACAGAATTAGTAATCTAAAGATTGTTTGTTACAACGAGGAAAGAATGTGACGGTTCGAAATTTAGATAAAAATTTCGTACTGGTGCTTTTCGATCTCATGCTTGAGAAACTACAACCTATGAATGAAGTGTGAAACTATTTCCTAACATGAAACATTTTGCTTGCAGTAGGACTAATACGCATTTGATACTGGTACTTAGAGAATTACACTCTGTCGTATTATTTGTGTATATGAGGTACATAAAAATGACCATCTATGTCAAAAGAGTCTCTCTTATTTGGCGTGTGTTACAACTGCTGCAATATTACAAAGGCCTATTTCGTTTTACCTAGCAGACAGCGACAAAGTAGGCGTAATCAAATCGAGAACTCATACTAGTCTTTGGTATTACTTTTATTACCAGTTTTTTCAGTATTAGACAACAATATTTTGATTTTTCACGTAGCAAAACGTTTGAGGAACTTTGATGAGGTAATAGATTCTTTCGTAGAAAGGAAATCCCGCCATATAAAATTGTAGCAGGATTAGAGAGAAAACAATACTGGGACCTAAGGACTGAAGAAATGTGTACTGCCTTGCTTGTCTCTTGTATTTACTAGTTTTATTGATCTCTAGTTCTTATTCTTCCGGTCACAAATAATCGCACCCACTATTAAGTGTGAGTTTTTATGGAGGGTAGGATGTCATTCCGGCCGACGGGGAACAGGGGAGACATCACAGGACTTTTCAATTTCCACTGTCCTGAATATAAGTTGGATGGATTCCATTGCAAAATATACACGTTTGACTTCCACACAGCGAAATACAGTGACGTGCAATTGAACAATTCTGTGTAAAGAGACTGCGCCACTGTACTTTGGGACACTTAAGACCAAATAACATGTCTTACATTTCCTCGAACATACATGTTTTACATATCAAACTCTTCAGAAAGATGTGCGTTACAAAATTAACATATTTTTGAAAAATCGATTTTTTAAATTTTTGGCGTCCTATATCAAATGCACGAGGGGGGGGGGCACTATCAATATTTTGCTCCGGTTCAGAAATATTGTAGATCCGGGGCTGGTGCTTTCCTTATGTTCTTTTCTTCGCTAATCCTGCCGTGTACCTCTTCACTGCTTATCCCTCCACCTAATTATCAACATTCCTCCATTGTATCAGATCTCAAACGCCTAATTCTCTTCTGTTCCGGCTCTTGCACAGCCCATTCTCTACTACTATACCATACTGCTCTTGAAACGTACGTTCTGACAACTTTTTTCCTCCAGCTGTGGCCTGTGATGTTAGTAGATTTGTTTTGGTTAGGAATGCCATCTTTGACTGTACCAGTTTGCTTTGCCGCCCTTTCTTAGTCATGTGTCAGTCTGCATCAAAAGCAGCAAACTTCCTTCACTTCATCTACTTCGTGGTCAACAATGCATAAGTTAAGTTTATCGTTAATACCATTTCTGCAGTTCCTCAGTAACTTTATGCTTTATTTTTCTTTTATCTTCAGACCCTGTTCTGTGATCACTCTTCATTCCCTTCAGTATGTCCTGTGATTCATCCTCGCTCCTACTGACGACAGCAATGTCATCAGCAAATCTTATAATAGGTCTTTTTAATCTCACTCTTGACTATTTCTTTTATTTCCATCATAGGTTCATTCATAAATGTTGAACAGTAGAGATGGAAGACTACATACCTGTCTTACACCATTTTTAATGAGAGCACTTCGTTCCTTGTCTTCCATTCTTATTGGTCGCTCTTGGATCTTCTACATGATGTGTATTCCCTAAAGCTTATTCTTATTTTCCTGAGGGTGTCGAACGTCATGCTCTATTTTACATACTCGAGCCATTTTTACAGGTCGAAAAATCCTGTGAAACTGTATTGCTTTTTTCTTAAGTCTTTCTTCCATTATCAAATGCAACGTCACAGCTGTCTCTGTGGTGGTTACCTAACTTCAGGGAAACTATTCTTGCTAGCAACGAAACTTCCTGGCAGATCAAAACTGTGTGCCGGACCGAGACTCGAACTCGGGACCTTTGCCTTTCGCGCGCAAGTGCTCTACCAACTGAGCCACTCAAGCACGACTCACGCCTCGTCCTCATAGCCTTACTTCTGCCAGTACCTCGACTCCCACCTTCCAAACTTTCTTGTTAGCAGTTTGGATATACGCTCTGTTAAGCTGATTATACGATAGTTACCGCATTTATTTATCTTTCCTATCTTGGGGATCGTGTGGATAATATTTTTCCGAGTGTCTGAATGTATCTCTAGCGATTCATGTATTCCACATGCCGAATGAACAGTCGTTGCGTCGACCCATTACTTTTAGAAATTACGAAGGAATACCTATTTCATTTACGTTAAATAGTCTCAAAATTTCCTAAGACCATTTAATTCAGACTGTTACAGTGCATCCTAAGGTCTACCGAATCGAGCTGAACTCAATTAGTCTTTCTGCCGTTCCTTTTCTACTACGATATCCACATTCTCCCGTAACTTTGTCTTCTCTTCCTTCCCCTCTTACAATGCTGCAGAAATCTATGACATTCAGATTTTCATCTCCCTTTACACAATGAATTACACCCTCAACATCCTCATACACTTTCCCTACTTCCTCACTTTTTGCTTGTGACTTAAACATATCTATCCGAATTACTTTTGTTCGCGTTTGTTTTATGTCCATTCTCATGAGAATAATACTACGAATGAACTGTTAATAGAATTCTTCAGGTGTGTGTATAAAGCATGCACATTTTCATCGCTGTTAATGAAACAATTAAACTAATTAAAAACGTCTGAAAATACATGACTATCTTCCTCAGCTTCCTCGTGAGCACTTACGTGTAACAATAAAAGCATTGCAGTTAATAACCTAACAAAACGACAGTATTTTGAACTTAATAAGGAATACTTCGTACAAAAAGAAGGGTTACCCGTGGGTTCTCCTATTTCAAGGTCATTAACCGAACCTTCTCGAATCATATAGGAGAACTAATATTTGAAAATGTAATAAATAAGGGAGGCTACATTATCGTCTTCTGGAGCACGTACATGAATGAACTAAAATGCTACACAAAGAAAAAAATACCATACACAAGAACATGCAGTTCCCTACAGACTAAGAACTAGAAAACACACTCAGCTTTTAAGATCCAACCATAAGAAATCATAAACATGACTTTCACATACATAGAAAACTCACAGGATGAAACACAATACAGGAAAGACATTTGACACCAGTTATAAAGAGCTCATCAGGGCATGCAAATAAGTTACAGACCATTCAACATTTGCAGACCACGTTAAAAAGGAATACCACATGGCAAAAACTGTAAGAAAAGGTATGAACATCATAAAAACCAGTAAAAACAGAGATCTCCTCCATTTCCAGGAAAAATTGCATACACGCAAAGCATTGACACGATCAACAGTTACTCAGTGACCAAATAAGTATTGAAAACCGGACACTGTATAAATAACTGAAAAATCACACACAAGAAAGGAAAAGAAAAAACAATCTCTCTCTTCCCCCCCCCCCCCCCCCCCTCTCCCTCGACACCACTATCTCTCTGTTCCTCTCTCTTTCTCTCTCAACCTTCCCCTCTCCCCAGTTTCATTTCACTTCCTGATCTTCACCTTACTCCTCCAATTCGCTGTCTGCCCAACAAATGTGCAGCAACTGTGTACTCATCTTTGCCTCCCCTCACCCTCCACACCTACTCTCAATAATGTTTTAAACTCCATTACTATTCCTTCATTTCTCTTCCAGATTAAATATATACCTGTAAGATAATTAATGAAATAATAGACAAATGAAAATAATAGACAAATGACGAACAGCAGAAACGAAAAACAGTTTTAGCTCAAAGAAAAATTAATGACACAGTTGCCAATATTACATAAAACACACGATACACATTTTGTCAGCAGGGTAAGCAGTGATAGCACTACACTGTGTTGTGTTTAACATTAGAAAAATGTTTACTTCCACAAAATAGTGTGGGATTACGTCAGTGCCAAACGAAGAAATAACCCAGAAATGTGCAATCAGAAAACCAGGCGCGAAGTAAAATTCGGAATCTTGGAAAGAACTGTTTTTCGACCTAGAAAGCAAGTCAAATTGTAAATATCTTTCATTACAAACCACTGATGATGTTTTATTTCAATAAAACGAAATGCTTTTGGTGACGCAACAAACAACTGCTTTGCTGTTGCATAGACAGAATTGATACACCCTCAATAACTGGTCATAGGAACTCACTCTCTGCTCTGTTTGTTATTTATGTTGGACTCTACTAAAGGTATTCCATTTTCTGCTGCTATTGACATTATCCCATATTCGTCTAACCCGATATCGTCATCTTCCTTTCATTTCATTTCATTTACCCTACTATATCTCTACAGAACCGTTTCATTTCGCTTTTCAGATGTTCTAGCGTTTAACAAACTTATTTAAATTAAATTTCGATAAATGTTTGCCGTAAGGTGTGGTACGATATTGTCACTGTAACCCGTAAATTCCTCCAGTTGATGTCAAATTAGCGGAAATCAGCATAAAGGCAGGGTTCCTACGACGGTAATAGCTTAGTATAATATCTGTTGCATACTGTATCGAATTTATTATGGAAGTAATGTATACATATAAGACATAAATAATCATGACTGAATTACATAGTTTCTTTCACAACACGAGTAGCAAAATAAGACATTTGGTTTGGCATTTCCTGGATAGAAATCGGTATAAAATCGTTCACTGTGTTATTGCGTTGTTAGTACTTGCACTTTGTCCAACCTTCATTCTTCCGAAATACCTAAAAAATTCTCATCCGAATTAGGTTAGTAGTTCTTGCAGTGAAATTGTAGAGCACTCTTCTCGTATTGCACTTGTCAGCTCACATGCGGGCCCAGATTGTCTTCCACTGCGACAGACACTTGTTGCAAGTATTGCCCAACGGTTTCTCGCGGGGTTCAAATTCAGGCTACATGTAGGCCAGGGCAAGACGTCGATATCTCGAAACCACTTTTTGGTTGTAGCAGAAAAATGCGCAGATGCATTATCTTATTGATTTATCTTTAGCGCAGAAGGCTGTTCAGATCATAACGCGTCCACCGGCAAAATTTCTGATCATTCTTATCTGTTACTCTCTCCTAACGTAATGCCAATAATACTGAAATCCATCCGTCAAATCTAAATTGAGCTTCTTCTTATCCCATTCCGCACTCTATGATATAATGGTTTTCCACGTTAACTCCAATACAGCCTGTTTATGTCAGCGTTTTAGAGTGGGTTTCTGCAGCCGTTTCTTTAAAGGAAGATGTTCGTCATTTGACAAAATTCTTCATACACGTCTGCCAGTTACTGAAAACTGTAAATCAGCAACGAGTAGCGGTTTGTGGTCCTTGTTTTGCCAAAACGAACCGTTTGGATGTCTCAAATAATTTTCCGTTTCGTCCATATCACGTGCTTGATCTAACGAAATTTGTAGTCACTGTACTTGAAGTGTTGAGCTCTACAGGGATTTGATGATTAGAGAGTCTCATTTCTTTGTACGCGCCGATTTTTGCTCTTTATTCTCATGATAAATATTTCCCGCGTGGTACTGTCACAATCGAGGTTTATGCACACTAATTGTGTCTGTTTCCTATCTGCACTATAGGCTTATACGAACACACTAACACCAGATAGAGCCGACTGCCCTTATACTGAGTTCCTCCGTCTACCACCTCAGTCGTTGATGTCTTATATAAAGTACGACTGACATCAAATGCGATACCGTCTGACTACATTTCCCAGTGTAATGTATCTCATACTGCTTCGTATTCACTGTCCACACATATTCCAGCTGACAGTGCTAATTTTCCTAGAAATATGCATGTCTTTATACTGATTTCCACTAATGCATATGAGAAGGAAAGTTGAGGTAGTAAAGCGTAGTGGTAACCCTGTTAGTCATCACCAAATTTATTATTCTTGTATTCCACACTTCCAGCTGAGTTGCAAATGGATTTAGATAAATAATAAAATGTAAAAGCTCAGGAAATGAAACGGTGGAGCTATGATAATAAAGGGGCTCAAGCTCTGAGGGTCAACATAAAACCAAAACGCATGAAATAAGGGTAACCCGACACTTCGACGACGTTACGTAGTCGATTACGAGAACACGGGATTAGTTTGAAGTCGATGAATTGGTACGGACGTGAAAAATAGACGCTGAGAAAGATAAGAGAAGTTGACCGATGTGCAAGTGCTGCTGTAGGGCTCCAAACTTCAACGTAACTGACGAGAAAATGAGTGAGGCAATGCGGTCGTGAGACTGGCATCAAAGCAGCCATTGTTCGCGGACTCATAAATGGATACACTGCAAGCTCCCCTTTGTGTATAATGTTGAAACGCCCAGCTTAACCCGCAGGACAGGTAGTTTAAATTGTGGAGAGGGACCAAATAAGAGGCTGTCACTTACACTCGAACATACAACTTTATTATTTGATCAAACGTTACAAGAGACAAAAAAAAATGTTTTTTAAACACACAGCTTTAATCTCTGGGACTTAATTACCGGTTGAAAGCCACTTTAATTTAAAAGCGGCTGAAGGCCAATAACTTAAAACGCAAGCATAATCAGAAATTTAAAAGGCAAGGCCTATCTTACAACAGATCTTTATTTAGGCTGAAGGCTCAAAGAATCTGACACTTCAAGAGCAAACAAATTAAATTCAAATCGGCTGAAAGCCTAAGACTTAAAACTGCATAACATTATTTTTTTTAAATACCAGAGGCCTTACGTGAAACAGTTCTATAATTTAGGCTGAAGGCCTTAAGAGCAAAACAACTCAAACTCAAATCGGCTGAAGGCCCAACACTTAAAATTCAACAACATTAAAATTTTTAAAATGCCAAAGACCTTACGTGAAACAGTTCTTGAAATTATGCTGAAGGCCTAAAGAATCTTACACCTCAAGAGCAAAACAACCTTAATTTTAAAAAAAGAAAATCGGCTAGAAGCGTACAAGTACAAAAAACAAGACAAATGAAAAATAAAGGGGCAGTACACACAAGGTCGCTCAGATGTTCAATTGTCGGCCTGGGATTCAAACACTAACCATCGCTTAGGTGAGACAGTTAGACGGGCCAACCATTCACGATCCGACGACAACCCAACCGACCGACAGTCAACGGACCCACCGACAAGATAACTTCCACTTCACCCGACCAGGGCCCAACAGGGAGTTCAATGGAACAATTTAGAAGTTATTGGCGACCACAACCAATCATACATGAAGCTGTCAAACTAAACACCGTGCTGGACAGCAACAACACGATGAGGAAACTACACTGCCTGAAATTTATGTTAACTGCCACAAGGCAGAAGATTCCGCTGGTGCACTTCAATACAAATAATCAAATACAGTGAAACTCCACCAGAGGGCGGCTAGAATTTTACAACTTGGAAACAATGTTGTTGCTCGCGGGAGTATCCGAACAGCCGACAACGAAGCCCAAACGACACAATGTGAAAAGTTGAATTGCTGGTAGATTAAATCAAAACTCAACTTTCGTGTCTAGGGTCGGCAAGCCACGGACCTCGTAGCAGCGGGAACAGCCCCACACACTTCGACACTGGGTAGAGACCGTCAGCGGCCCCGGCCAACTACATCCCGCGGAGAATTCCTCCCTACCCCACGCCAACCGACCGACTGCTCAGGCCCGGAAACGGTGAAAGGACCAATTATACGGCGGCCGATGAGTCGACCAACCTAACCACCAACCGATGGTCATACCGCTCTAATCTTCCGCCGTCGGACAGTTCATGTGTGTCGCCGGCGGTCGGCGAGCACTGGCTGTCCGCACCTCACCGGCGCTCCGTCCCCGACTTCACTGCTGCTGCGTCCCGACTGCACTTCTGGTCCGTCCCGAACTGACTGCCAGACACACGACGACCCGGAAATACTACCGGTCGCTCCAGAGATGGTACGGCAGTGCAGTTATCGATACGAGCTGCTGCTGCCGCTTACGGGCAACTAAGGCAGGAAGTTAGTGACACCAGTAAATGGAATAAGAAAACGAGGCGGCAGTATCGTAATAGAAGATAACAAACAATAAATGGGATAAAACAAGAGCCTTGCTCGGCTCAAATGTATTCAAGTAACTTCGAGTTGTGTGCGTGTATGTGAAACACTCCTCTACTAATTGCCTAACAAATTTATGTAATGGCTATGGATAAAGCGAGAAATGAATCTGCCCAATGGAATTCAACTCAGGGTTATGAATCTGGTTGTGTGAATATTCTCTTTTAACAAATTTACTAAAACGTTTCCGCATCTGACAATAATAAGAATATGATTTCAATCACTTGCTCTCTCTCTCACTTAAGTGTCGTATACAGATAAATATCATGACTGATACTCAAACGTGAAAGAAGATAGTATGTTTAAGGACATTTGTTTGAACTCTCAGGGACAGGAAGCTGTGGCTGCAGGGGTGGCAGACTTCCAGTCGTACCCCGTCATCCGGCCTTCGCTCTGGCGGAAACGTCCCCGGGAAAACGATCAGAAACGTACGCGTCCACCTCTTGAGGCGCATAGCAAGATTACGGCGTGGGCGGGTATAGCTCCATCGGTAGGACGAAAGGAGGCGGAGGAGGCGAAGGCTCCGTCTACGCCGGCCGAAGTGGCCGTGCGGTTAAAGGCGCTGCAGTCTGGAACCGCAAGACCGCTACGGTCGCAGGTTCGAATCCTGCCTCGGGCATGGATGTTTGTGATGTCCTTAGGTTAGTTAGGTTTAACTAGTTCTAAGTTCTAGGTGACTAATGACCTCAGAAGTTGAGTCCTATAGTGCTCAGAGCCATTTGACCCAAGAGCTCCGTCTACATGGGGTCGTCCCAGGGTGTCGTGATGACACCATCTGGCGGCTGCTGTGGGCGCACTGTCCTCTGGATCCGTGAATCTGGGGTAAGTGAAACATCATCGTGTACATGAGAGAGGGGAAGTTGATTTTGATGGCAGCGTGCAAGCCATCTGAACCTGAAAGAAGATACACGCAAGCGTCAAGTCGACGGACGATCTCGCCTCGCGACCAGCGTCCGCTGCCGCTAAAAATCCTGCAAAAGACAATATCATGAGGCGCGAAGCGATACTTGTAGCCTTCTTTCGGCGCCGGTTGCTGAGTGGCGTGGACCACATGGAGCAGTGTCCGATGGCGGCGGCCGTGAAGCAATTCCACCGACGATGGTCCATCTCGTGGGTGCGAACGATAGGAGGCGTGAAACAGTTGCAATGCCTGATCCCTGATGTCAGCGGAGCAAAGTTCGGCTTGAAGGTTCTGGCAAAACGTTCCGCTTCGCCATTTGACTGTGAGTGGAACGGTGCACTAGTTATATGCTGTATGCCATTGTGTTCACAGAATTCATTTGACGTGAACTGAGGTCCGTTGTCTGCCACTATGACTTTAGGTAAACCTACCAGGCAAAACATAAAGGACAATACCTGAATTGTGCTAAATGGCGTTGTCGAGTTCATTGGCACAGAAAAAGGAAACTTGCTATAGGAGTCAACCACTATCAGCCAGGGATTGTTCCAAAAGGTCCTGCCAAGTCTATGTGCACACGTTGCCTTCGCAATTGTGACATAGGCCAAGAAGAGAACGTTTGTGACGGAGCGGATTGATTTTCCGCACATGCGTGACACTATGACGTCATCTGTTCTATTTGGGCGTCCATACGCTGCCAAGCAAAATGTCAACGCGCAACTGTTTCGTACGAACAATCCCCCAGCGTCCTTGGTGAAATAACTGCAACACATCTCTTTGCAAAGCTTTCCGGATCAACACACGTGACTGTCCACTGTCATTTTGAACAAGAATCACAGATTTCTGTACAGCGAGGTTATGCCGACGGTCAACGTATTGGCGAACTACACATTTCTTTATGCTGTTCAAGAAACAAGGCCAAGATGCGTGAATGTATTGTAGCAAAATGTTTAGATCTGAATCAGCTTCCGTGGCCTGTGCAATTTTCCTATAGTTCAGCGGAAAAGGCGAAGCAATTCAGAATCCTGAGCATCGATGTGACAACAAGATGCAACAGAAGCTTCAAAGTCTGTATCAGGGCCAATCGAGAGACGTGAAAGCGCGTGCGCATTACCGTGTTGAGCCGTCGGGCGATGCACAGCCTCGTACTGGTATTGAGACAACAACAAAGCCCACTTTGCAATTTTTGGGCAGTTCGTACAGGAACCGGTTTCGTCGGATGAAACAAGTACTGCAAAGGCTTGTGATACGTTACTAAGTAGAATTTTCTGCCATGCAAATAGTGGTGAAATTTGGTGACACCATACACAATAGGCAATGTCTGTTTTTCAATTTGTGAATAGTTACACTGAGCTTTGGACAACACTTTTGATGGTACAGCATTAGGACTGTCTTTATTACTAATTATGTGCGAAAGCACGCACCGACTCCGTAAGATGAAGCATGAACTTTCAATACAACTGGTTTGTCAGGAACAAAGTTAACTAGGCATCGGTCACTGAGCAATGCATCTTTAAGTTTAAAAGCTACTTGGTACTCAACTGTCCAAACAAAGGGAACGTTCTTGCGACACAAGCGATACAATGAAGCTGCGATTTGTGCAGCATTCGGTATGAACCCAATATAATAGTTTATTTTCTCTAAGACTGACTACAATTCTGTGACATTGCAAGGAGCTGGCAGTTCTTCTACGGCTAAGAAATGCGACTTTGACTGTTTCTGACATGACCAAGTTACTGAACCTCTGATTTAAAAAAAAAATCACACTCGTACAGTCTACAATTTATTCCTGCATCAGATAAAACACAAAATATATCACGCATTTTGTGCTCTTCAGATGTACTACCTGCTACGACAATATAATTCTAGTAGTTTGGAGCCAGCCGAGCGGTTCTAGGCGCTTCAGTCTGGAACCGCGCGACCGCTACTCTCGCAGGTTCGAATCCTGCCTCGGGTATGGATGTGTGTAATGTCCTTAGGTTAGTTACGTTTAAGTAGTTCTAAGTTCTAGGGGGCTGATGACCTGAGATGTTAAGTCCCATAGTGCTCAGAGCCATTTAAACCATTTGAACAGTTTGGTATTTGAGCAGTCAACTGTTCCAAATACCTTTGGAAAATGGCGGATGCGAAAGCACTGCCAAAAGGCAAACGCAAATATTTAAACAAGCCCAAATGAGTGTTCACAACACACACGGTTTGTGATTCTTCATCTAGTGGCACTTGAAGATATGCTTCGTGCAAATCAATTTTTGAAAATTAGCGACCAACACCTGATCTGTCCATGAGATCCCCTGTGCGTGACAATGGATAGGTATCAATTACTGTCTGTGGGTTGACTGTAGACTTAAAGTCGACCCAGAGGCTAATGCTACGTAAAGGTTTGGGGAGAAAACAATTGGACTTTCCCACTGACTAGCTTGTATGGGCGCAATATCTCCGCAATCTTGCAATTCTGTAAGTTCAGCAGCGACTTGAGCCCGTAATGTAATGGGAACAGTTCTGGCTGAGCATTGTTTTTCATAGCAACATGTGCAACAAAATTGTTAACATTCAGAAAAAGAGTTCAGGGAATTTTTTCAACAAGGTGGCTACACTGTCTTTAGCATTGAATGCAGTCACTGTTAACACATTATCCTGAATTTGAAAATGAAACAAATCGAACGAATCAAGGCCAAATATTCTGTCACAATCGCGTGGATGGAGTACAGTGAAAGTTACAGTTCGCATATGCAAGCGATACCTAGCAGGCAAAGTATATTTTCTGAGAACGGGAATGTCTTGCCATTATAATCCATCAGGTGCTTGCTAGTTTTAGACAGGGAGCTGAGAGCCTAACAGTTCATGTGTGTCTTGATTCAGCAATGTAACAGAGGCACCAGTGTCCTACTGAAATTTCACACGTCTTCCACTAGTATGAAAATGTATGAAAAGTTTGTTGGACTGGCATAGCACGGAAGAAACTGTTTCCTTGCTAGTTTGGCGAATGCCTGCAGCAGGCTTTGAATACACTGTATTGATTACATTGGCATTGCGAGAAGAATTATAGTAGTGGGCAGAATTCTTATGTTTGTTCCGTTGCAAACATATGGATTGTGCGTGACCTTTCTTATTACAAGCATAACACCGTGCTTGTCTAGACAGGCAATCTTGGCATTTGCGCCGTGAATAGCACCGAAGGCATGACTTAATTCTGATCGCCTGGTTAGAGAACTGTTTACGCGTCGTGGAAAACTGTTTACACATCGTGGTGTGTGCAAGCTGTTGCTGCCTAATTGGCCGGTCGCGAGCAAGGGGCGACTCAACCCGACAAACTGCTGGCTGTTCAAACTTATCGACGGACACAGCACCTGAATCGTACTGATCTAGTATTTGCACTTCGTGTTGAAATGTTTTCTCAAATGGCTCTGAGCGCTATGGGACTTAACGTCTGAGGTCATCAGTCCCCCAGAACTTAGAACTACTTAAACCTAACTATCCTAAGGACATCACACACATCCATGCCCCAGGCAGGATTCGAACCTGCGACTGTAGCGGTCACGCGGTTCCAGACTGAAGCGCCTAGAACCTCTCGGCCACACCGGTCAGTTGCTGAAATGATGGATCGGACTATTTCAGAATCTGTTCTCGAAGTCTGACATCAGTTACACTGTACACGATCGTATCACACAACATAACCTCTGAATATAAAACACCATAAGCACATTTGAATGTTCATTTCCTCATAATGCCCTGCAAATCTGTTACCCACTCACGATAAGTTTGTTCTGACCGTTTCCTGCAGTTAAAGAAGTGATATACAGGTGCTACCACAATCACTTGTTGGACGCAATAGTTAGCGATTCTACAACCTAATCATAGGAAAGTTCACACGGAGTGGCGTTAGGGAATAATTTCTGTATGGGGCGAAATGCTGCACTACCTACTGTTCACAGAAAATTATGGAGATTCACAATACCTGGTACGTTGTGAGCAATTAAGTGGGCTTCAAACTGTCCACTGCCAAGTTCAGTTCTCAGCCACTTTTCTCTCTCTGTCAAATAACCCAGCTTTCCACCCTTCCAACCTCTTCCCCTCCCCTCCCACAATCCCCGCGTCAGATTTGATATAAAAAAATTGTTGGGAAATAGCTCAATTACGGTACCTCCATTCTTATGACGTCACCTCGCATCCTATTAGTGGATACTGGTGCTGTTAGGTCAAAATCCTTACTTCAAATGGTTCAAATGGCTCTGAGCACTATGGGACTTAACTTCTGTGGTCATCAGTCCCCTAGAACTTAGAACTACTTAAACCTAACTAACCTAAAGTCATCACACACATCCATGCCCGAGGCAGGATTCGAACCTGCGACCGTAGCAGTCCCGTGGTTCCGGACTGCGCGCCTAGAACCACTAGACCACCGCGGCCGGCAAAATCCTTACTTCATCGAACCCATAACGCATCAGTTCCTCGGAAATATTGAGGCACTATGATTAATCACTACGGCTCATCTGCATCTCTCATCAAATTGATTGAGTCGAATATTGCAATTTTTGTGAAAAAGATTGCTTATAACATTCACTGCAACCCATATCTGGCGCGAGCTGTCCGGGAGAGGCCTGCAAGCGCGTCCACCATGCCAGCAGTTGCGAGTCCATCTCCCGTAAACTCATTGCGCAACCGCTGCCAACCGGGAGAGGTTCGAATGCAGCAATCCTCCTCTAGCGGTCGGTACGTGTTATGTTAGAGCACCAGACATACAACCTTCAAGTTTCTTGGTTCAAATGGCTCTGAGCACTATGGGAGTTAATTTCTGAGGTCACCAGTCCTCTACAACGTAGAACTACTTAAACCTAACTAGCCTAAGGACATCAGACGCATCCATGCCCGAGGCAGGATTCGAACCTGCGACCGTAGCGGTCGCGCGGTACCAGACTGTAGCGCCTAGAACCACTTGGCCACTCCGGCCGGCTTCAAGTTTCTCTCCGACATGCTACGGTGCATCATTTAAGGTGATGAAACAGTAGCCCTGTACACCAAAGAAATCGCTTCTTTGTGGCGATAGATTTCTGAGTGTAGTGCATATCACTCGAAACTGTCCTACAATCGCGCTGCTGCTACGGTCGCAGTTTCGAATCCTGCCACGGGCATGGATGTGTGTGATGACTTTAGGTTTAAGTAGTTCTAAGTCTAGGAGACTGATGACCTCAGATGTTAAGTCCCATAGTGCTCAGAGCCATTTGAACCAATTTTTCCTACAACCGCTGGAAGCATTTTCTAGAAAACCGAACTGACAGTTACCCTACAGCCTTGTGCTTCAAACACACACAGATCATTATTCAATACACGCTACCACAACTGACTGCAATGCCGTCTGTGGTGATCACGAGTCCTATGAAGAACTATGTCCGCCTTCTGCAGCGTGTATTGAACAATAATCTGTGCGGGTTTGAAGCACCAGGCTGTAGGGTAACTGTCAGTTCTGTTTCCCAGAAAATGCTTCCAGCACCTCTCTGCTATAATTACACATCGAAACTGTAGTTAAAATACAGCCACTTGTTAACAACACATCATAATGCAATGCACACATATGAGAATCATACATACGTTTTGCGAATCAAGTAACTAAATTTGAAAAAAAGAAAAAACAGTGGACGTGACGCTAAATACAGGGTGTTAAAAAAGTCTGCCGGCCAGAGTGGCGGAGCGGTTCTAGGCGCTACAGTCTGGAACCGCGCGACCACTACAGTCGCAGATTCGAATCCTGTCTCGGGCATGGATGTGTGTGATGTCCTTAGGTTAGTTAGGTTTAAGTAGTTCTAAGTTCTAGGGTACTGATGACCTCAGAATTTAAGTCCCATAGTGCTCAGAGCCATTTTTTCAAAAAGTCTCTCCGCAGTGCCGTATGATTGTTAGCCTGCCTGGGTTACTTCCCTTCAAGTGGACTGTCCCAACATTCCACTGTTTCGTTTACCTCATTAAAAATGAATATTCAATAAATTAATAACTTTTATTTCACTGAGTTCTATTTCGGTATATTCAATGCGGCATACGGCACGCTTGGCTATAAGTTATACAGCACTGCAGAGAGACTATTTGAGCACCCCTACATCAGAGATCTTGTATGCACCGACGTTTGAGAACACAGGCTCTCTCTTCCACGTATCCCACACAACATAGGCGTCCGCTTCTGTCGCTGCTCGACCATCATACTTGTTAGTTTTTTATTTAGACAGCCAGAGGGCACCCTGAGCGCCGCTGCCGCCGAGAATTGTCCCCAAAGCAGCGGATGCAAGCCCTTCCCCCTCAGCTGTTGGGTAGCGGCTCCGTTTGATCTCACATTCCAGAGAGGGCGGACTGGAAGTCGGCGTCCTTCGATATTCAGTATCTCGGGAATTTCTGTCAAAACTCTCTCTCTCTCTCTCTCTCTCTGTGTGTGTGTGTGTGTGTGTGTGTGTGTGTGTGTGTGTGTGTGTGTGTGTGTGTGTCTGAGTGGATACACACATTTGTAACACCTCCATCCCCTCTCCATAGACAAAAGTGTTCTCCCAGTCCCCTCCCCTACTTCCCTTCCCCACACCCACTTGTGAATTGGAGGTTTATATTTATTTCAGTTATTTTTAAAGATTTTATTCTGCTCGATTACCCTGCAGATGCGTCCACACTCTCCCAAACCCCTACCTCCACTTCCCGCTGCTCAACACCCCCACATTTTCCGATCTCCCTTGTGTTCACCTTGTTGTGTGCCTTAGTCCACAATACCACTCGAAATAGCCTCCCAGATGTGGAGTTCTCGGGCAGGTATGTGCTTTCAGGATGTCAGAGGTCCACTGCCGACTTGTTATCGCTGATTGCCATACATGGCTAAACTTGGTTTATGTCCTCAACTGAGATAGTTCACAGCAGGCGTTCGCAGTTGGTGGGAACACAGCATTCAGCCTCATTCACTTGGACCAGTCTGTGGGTAAGTGATGTCTTTATTTAGTTTCGACGGTGGTATCGTTCAGCGGACCCCTCTAACCTCTGACATACATGGACCTCGCTAGTTTCTCTCCAACACACTATGGCGACAAACTTTAAGGTGATAAAACACGCCGGCCGAAGTGGCCGAGCAGTTCTAGGCGCTACAGTCTGGAACCGCGCGACCGCTACGGTCGCAGGTTCCAATCCTGCCTCGGGCATGGATGTGTGTGACGTCCTTAGGTTAGTTAGGTTTAAGTAGTTCTAAGTTCTAGGGGAGTGATGACCTCAGAAGCTAAGTCCCATAGAGTTCAGAGCCATTTGAACCATTTGATAAAACAACTACATTGCACACCGAAGGAAATGTCGACTCTTTGTTACACAGCCAAGAACACGGCATTGCTGTATGCCTTACTTCACAATACTGCTCCCCAGCGCCCCCTCCACCCCCCCCCCCCCCCCGACACACATGAACTAACTCATCACACATCTCTTGTATATGTCTACCATGAGTACATTCGATAACACATCGAAGAAATCCACCATTTTGACGTAAAAACTACAGAATGTCTTTGTTATTTAGTAACATTAATGTGAGTAAAGTGAGAACTATTTCGGGTCAAACTTTGGTCAAACCATAAGCTCCGAAACATCTATGTTATAAGCTGTTGTGTAACGGAAACTTTTAGTCCAACTGTCGTATATAACGACAACCTACCTATTATAAGCTACTAGCTACTGAAAAAAACACTACTGCGGTAATATTAAAGCAGATATAGTTCCATGAGAACAGACACAACCGAATTCTTTCAGCTTGATGGACAAATTGCTATAGTTTCAGAGATTTCCTCGCTTCTACCATTACTGTCTGTGCAAGTCTTGTAAATAAATTGTCATGTACGAGGGTATTACATCCATTTCCAATGCATGGAATATCAATACAGAACAGTGTCTTTCGCGATAACAGGAAAAAACGCAGTCGCTTTTACGTTCAGCTGAAAGTTACAATGCACATTTACTTCCCTCCCCGTTATTTTGTAACTTCCAGTGGTTTTGTAACTACTAGTGGTTTTGCGATACATTAATGACGTGTGAAGCAATGCTGTTAATTCCTGCAGGAAATACATTTCCAACACCTATGTACACCAACCCTGTAATTTTTGAATCCCACTCACTGTGGTGATATACTTTAAGACTGCTTCCTTCAACACAAAAAAAAAAAAACATAGATTATTTCTGATATATGCGCTATATACCATTCTGGAGGTGTATAGCGACCACTGTTCACGTTAGATCACAATTTAGCTATTATGCTGTGAATGCATCTTTCCTGTAAGATAGTTGTCAACGATGGAAAATGCATGGAATAACTTCTTCTGAGGAAACAGTCAAATGGATAGCAGCGGTGTTTAAGATGCAAAATTGCACACCATGGTGCACTAACTCCGATAGTATGACACAGTCTCATCAACACACACCACTCCTGTCAAGCAAATGTGTACACAGAATTTGCAGCTCCTCACAAACTCCGCTCACTGATATATAATTAATGCAATTGTGAAACTTGCGTCTATATTTATGGATAGATCACTTTCTAAGCCGATCCATTCTGTAGTGGTCATGGCTGAATGCCGGCCGGGGTGGCTGAGCGGTTCTAGGCGCTACAGTCTGGAACCGCGCGACTGCTACGGTCGCAGGTCCGAATCCTGCCTAGGGCATGGATGTGTGTGATGTCCTTAGGTTAGTTAGGTTTGAGTAGTTCTAAGTTCTAGGGGACTGATGACCTTAGAAGTTAAGTCCCACAGCGCTCAGAGCCATTTTGAACCATGGCTGAGTGTGGGATGCCGCAAAAACCGCGGGAACACATTCTTAGGTCAACAGGAGTCTTACACCCCGCTTGAACAGTTTGGGGAGGTTCAGCGGAAGCCCATACCATATTCCTTAAATATCCATTCCTTCCCGTCGCGCCCATCAGATCCGATTGCACTACGCAACGCCAAGCCCTAAGTCGTAATCGACGAGCCGGTCCTTTTACTTCGCTATTTCGATTCATGTTTCTCTCTGTCATCGTATTTAATGTGCACGTGTCGGCCACTGTTCATCATTTCATGTTGACCATCATTCAGCCCTCCGCAGTCACATCTTAACAGTTGTTCAGACCTCATATTATTATTGTGACACCAAATTCGCATACAATATTCGATGTTATCAATATGTCTCATGATCTCAGTGGCGAAACAAAAACTTGATAAATAGGGTTATGTTTCTTACTAGGAAGCCGACTGTAAGACAGACCACTTATTTTAATAAATATGTATCATCAACGTAGGAAGAGGTGCCTCACAAACTCCGTAACACTACAGTGCCGCCTCTAGCGTAGTGAAGGGTTCCAGTGTTATTGTTTCGTAAGTAGTTTGGTACATTGTTTTTTCTTTTAATTTGCTGTAACACATCCTAAGCAGTATATTGCTGTAACTTTCTACATCGCTATGTACTCTCTTTTCATACCATGACTTTGAGGTCTACTTCAGGTGCTGGAACCGACATTAACACGTCTCAATTCACTAGCTCTCACAGAAAGCAGTAAATCACATGGTGTAGGGTGTGCTGTTCCTGCAACACACGTAAGGTGATCGAAATAAAAGATAGAGGCCGTATTTATTACTGACGAAAATGTGGAAGACATAGCAACGTACGGGAACTGGAAGATTTTGCAGCATTGTGGAGCATTTCCAAAACGCTGTTCAGAGTCGATGACCTCTCTCTCTCTCTCTCTCTCTCTCTCTCTCTCTCTCTCTCTCTCTCTCTATATATATATATATATATATATATATATATATATATATATATATATATATATATATATATATGGGACCCAACAGCTGTGGTCATCAGTCCCCTAGAACTTAGAATTACTTAAACCTAACTAACCTAAGGACATCACACACATCCATGCCCGAGGCAGGATTCGAACCTGCGACCGTAGCAGTCGCGCGGTTCCGGACTGCGCGCCTAGAACCGCGAGACCACCGCGGCCAGCAAATGGAAAAAAGAACACATTGACACCGGTGTGTCAGACCCTCCATACTTGCTCCGGACACTGCGAGAGGGCTGTACAAGCAATGATCACACGCACGGCACAGCGGACACACCAGGAACCGCGGTGTTGGCCGTCGAATGGCGCTAGCTGCGCAGCATTTGTGCATCGCCGCCGTCAGTGTCAGCCAGTTTGCCGTGGCATACGGAGCTCTATCGCAGTCTTTAACACTGGTAGCATGCCGCGACAGCGTGGACGTGAACCGTATGTGCAGTTGACGGACTTTGAGCGAGGGCGTATAGTGGGCATGCGGGAGGCCGGGTGGACGTACCGCCGAATTGCTCAACACGTGAGGCGTGAGGTCTCCACAGTACATCGATGTTGTCGCCAGTGGTCGGCGGAAGGTGCACGTGCCCGTCGACCTGGGACCGGACCGCAGCGACGCACGGATGCACACCAACACCATAGGATCCTACGCAGTGCCGCAGGGGACCGCACCGCCACTTCCCAGCAAATTAGGGACACTGTTGCTCCTGGGGTATCGGCGAGGACCATTCGCAACCGTCTCCATGAAGCTGGGCTACGGTCCCGCACACCGTTAGGCCGTCTTCCGCTCACGCCCCAACATCGTGCAGCCCGCCTCCAGTGGTGTCGCGACAGGCGTGAGTGGAGGGACGAATGGAGACGTGTCGTCTTCAGCGATGAGAGTCGCTTCTGCCTTGGTGCCAATGATGGTCGTATGCGTGTTTGGCGCCGTGCAGGTGAACGCCACAATCAGGACTGCGTACGACCGAGGCACACAGGGCCAACACCCGGCATCATGGTGTGGGGAGCGATCTCCTACACTGGCCGTACAGCACTGGTGATCGTCGAGGGGACACTGAATAGTGCACGGTACATCCAAACCGTCATCGAACCCATCGTTCTACCATTCCTAGACCGGCAAGGGAACTTGCTGTTCCAACAGGACAATGCACGTCCGCATGTATCCCGTGCCACCCAACGTGCTCTAGAAGGTGTAAGTCAACTACCCTGGCCAGCAAGATCTCCGGATCTGTCCCCCATTGAGCATGTTTGGGACTGGATGAAGCGTCGTCTCACGCGGTCTGCACGTCCAGCACGAACGCTGGTCCAACTGAGGCGCCAGGTGGAAATGGCATGGCAAGCCGTTCCACAGGACTACATCCAGCATCTCTACGATCGTCTCCATGGGAGAATAGCAGCCTGCATTGCTGCGAAAGGTGGATATACACTGTACTAGTGCCGACATTGTGCATGCCCTGTTGCCTGTGTCTATGTGCCTGTGGTTCTGTCAGTGTGATCATGTGATGTATCTGACCCCAGGAATGTGTCAATAAAGTTTCCCCTTCCTGGGACAATGAATTCACGGTGTTCTTATTTCAATTTCCAGGTGTGTATATATATATATATATATATATATATATATATATATATATATATATATATATATAATGTTCTACGGTGAGAGGATAACAGACTTGGTTTTTGAAGAGAATAAGAGCATTCATATTGTAACCAGGTACATGATCACTGTTTCAGTGGCCTGGGTGTTGGGCCTTCTGACCTAAAAAACTTTGGACACTGCATCATATATTTTTATGGCTTATAATGCATAGCCTCATGTGGAACAAGGAGTATTGTCTAGGACATAAAGCCACAGAGCACAGATGTTATCCACCATCAGTTGTCAATTGCACTGGTGAAGGAATGGAATCACTTTTATACATCCTGGCTGGCATGTCAGCACCCTCAGTTTTGTAGTATTTTCCTCAGTTTTACGTTTTTCCCTTCTATTTTCGAAATTTCACCAGTTTTAATGCAATTTCAACGCATTTTACCCATTCACTCGATTGCAAAACCACTGCTCTCGACGACTTGTCACATCAACAAAACGCCACATAGCGCCTATCTCGTGATGCTCTCAGCCAGTGACACTGCAATCTGGTTATCAGTTTCTACATCACTACTAAACCACCCCTCCATTACTAAAGTGTATGTGACGCTGACTGAAATAATACAATGAGAAATATCCATCGTGCAAACTGCTTAACTTCGAAGCAATCTGTATATGTGTGATCCTAAAGGTGCGTGTATAGTGGAAAGCCAGATCTTATCCCAGATGTGCTTGTGTTTGCAAACCTGCAGCAGCGACTTCAGTGACTTTCTTGGAAGGATATGGCACTTAAATGTAACTGAGGACGACCGTAAATGATAGTTTCACTGAGTGTCCTAACTGAAAAATACTTGGGCATAGTTAAAATTACTGCATCGCTCGGCATATTTCAGGGTGTATTCATTTCTGTGGTTCACAATGCATAACAGCATGTGGGGATGCTCTTGGAATTACAACAGTCATGGTCTGATGTCACGTAGTTTGCTCAGGTGTAGGGGAATATGGCAGTTTCGTCATTGTAGTACACCTTCCTTCTGCTATTAAGATGTATCTATGTATTGTGAATCCACACATTTCCCAGAACACGCACTTGTACTGATTTCGGCTAGCACGCCAATACATGCCCAGTTTCCATTACTATTTACTGTTAATGGTAATAGCTTCGTCCACCCCCCTTCCCCCTCGCCCCATTATAAGCACATTCTCTCATACAAGATGTCTGAAGCCATATGAGCCCTGCTTATACATCTGCAATTGGCTCTTCTTTTTCCTATTACATCTATGTTCTACATTTACCCCAGTTCTCGTTTCGTGACTTCGACGTCGTGTAGCTCCAGTTCTCTTTTTCATAGACATAGCACATTAACTGTACTTACAGAAGTAATTGCCTTAGTAGGGAACGTATTAAGTCTCCTTAATACTTGTTGGTAATACAGTTCTAATTCGGTAGTATGTTAATTTGATGGTACAGTGGAGAACACTGTCCTGGATTGCGGAAATTCGTTTCACATACTTTAATACAGAGTTTCTGTGTAGTACTTATATTGTCTTTGTTGGAATCAGTGCTATGTAGTTGACGGGTGGATAGTTAAAACAGAATAAAGACAGTGCATAATTTATAAGCTTTTCTAGGTCTTCAGTATCTGAGAGGTTGACGTTGGATAAAACACTTCCAAACTGAATCAAAATGTCTATCAAAATACATACAAACTGTTTATGAAAGTACAACATCTATCATCACAATTCCGAGCTCCTCCTACAAGACTACAAACATCCTCCATACCGACATGATTTTTCTCCAGAGAAAGTGACAAAACTTTGCCAATACATCTACGGAAAAAGCTTCAATCCCAAGTCTACACATGCACCAGTAACATAAAATCCCAAGTAGCAATTCTATGAACTTATACATTGCTATTACACTCTAAGTATAAATACAGATATCCAACAATAAAACGTGTAAACGATTTTGTGATGTTCTTCCACACTTTCGATATTTCTCCATACCAACATACATCTATTTTTCAGCAGATGCGTCTAGCTATTTCTGTGTATACCAGTCAAGTCTGACCATAGACCCCTACCAATCATGGTACCTACAAACTGTTGCAAAAACATGAATGTGGTGAGGTATGGTGTTGATATTACCCTATTGTAGACACCACACATAGCAGGGCGCAGTTATACTATTTCATATGTTGAATCCGCAGACTGGGATCTCCCACACCCTCTCTCGCTCAGATCACTGCCAAATGAGGCACCTCTCTCGCTCACATCACTGCCAAATGAGGCATCGTCATCAGTGGTGGTGGCAGTGGCAATGGTGATCCTTGCAACATCGAACCTAAAGTAACAGGATCTACCTTTCAGAAAGTTCCTCAGATCAGATGTACATACTGAAAGTTATTTGTGAATTATTATACAGATGGATCCACCCCAGCCATTACCCAGAGTATATATGGGTGCATACACCTCGACAAATATTTTCGAATGTATAACCCTGGTGGATCCACCTTTGGGTGACATTTTGGACCATATGTGCAGTAGATCAACACTAAACATTATCCACATAATATTATGAAGAGGGATCCACCCCAACCATTATCCCAGAGTATACATGGGTGTATCTGCTTCATAAAATATTTCCAAATTCATAACACCGGTGGTTCCACCTTTCTGACACATCTTGGTACCCATCCACAAGCTGCAAGCACTGCAGGCTAATCAACCTTTCAGAGGCATCTCGGTACTCACTAAAAAGCTGCAACCACATAGTCAAGAACACTGATGACACCCACAATGTCTCAGGTGTCAGGGCAGTGAAGGAGAGAGGGTATGGGAGGTCCCAGCTTGGGGAAATAGCCTAACTGTGATCTGCTTTGTGTGTGTGTGTGTTTACAACAGTATAATGTTAACACCCTACCCACTGCAGTAATACATTCATGTGCCTGTGCCTTTTTGTGATAGTTTGTAGATAAAATGACATGAGTGGGGTCTATGTATCAGAATTGATGGTATAAACAGAAACAACAAGCCACAACTCGTAAGCAAAAGGGGTATACACATATGGATAAATACCAAAAGTATTTAAAAACGTCACAAAATAAGTAAAATTCTGTTATGAGATGTTCTTGCTTGATATCTGTATTTATACTTTGAGTGTAGTGGCATGATGTCAGTTCACAGAATAATTGCTTGGAATTTTATGTACCGTGCTATGTGTATGAATGTGTGATCGAAGTCCTGATCTATGCCAAGTTTTCTCACCTGTAGTGGAGGAAAGCCAAGACAATGTGGGGAATAGGACGTGACAGTTGTGATGATGGATGCTGTAGTTTCAGAAAAAGCTTATTGCAGTTTTCATGTATTTTGATAAACGTTATGATGCGGTTTGGGAGACTGAGAAAAGCTTACAAATTATGCTCTCTCTGCGTTCTATTTTAGTTATCTACCTGTAAACTACACTGTGATTTGTAGCACAGATTGCAACACAGACATTACAAGTATTCCATGGAAGTGCTAAGTTAAAGCAGGCAAAACACATTTCCCACAATCCAGGGTAGTGTTCTCCACTCTACCATTGAAAACAGTTATTAAAGAATTAGAGCGTGTTCCCATAAACAATGTTTCCCCCACAAGTATTAAGGAGAGGAACCAATGCGTCGAACAGACTTAACAAATCTCTGTTAAGTAAATTCCTTCTCTAAGTACAGTTAACGTTGCTACGTGTATGAAATAGGAAACTAAAGCTACACATCATATTTATGAAACATGAACTGGGATATATGGCGAAGACAACCGTAATGGAAAAAGTTGGGGCAATTGCAGATGTAAGAACAGGGTTTTTGTATGGCTTTAAACATCATGTATGGTGAAATCTAGTTACGATGGGGGGTGGGGGGTGGTGAGGTGGTTTATTAGCATTTACAGTAGAGAGTAATAGAAACTGGGCATGTTTTGCAGTAGCAGATGAAATCGATACAATTGCTTATTCTTGGGTGAGGCTGGACTGATGATACACACACACACACACACACACACACACACACACACACACACACACACACATATATATATATATATATATATATATATATATATATGTGTGTGTGTGTGTGTGTGTTGTTGTTGTGGTCTTCAGTCCTGAGACTGGTTTGATGCAGCTCTCCATGCTACTCTATCCTGTGCAAGCTTTTTCATCTCCCAGTACCTACTGCAACCTACATCCTTCTGAATCTGCTTAGTGTATTCATCTCTTGGTCTCCCTCTACGATTTTTACCCTCCACGCTGCCCTCCAATACTAAATTGGTGATCCCTTGATGCCTCAGAAAATGTCCTACCAACCGATCCCTTCTTCTGGTCAAGTTGTGCCACAAACTTCTCTTCTCCCCAACCCTATTCAATACTTCCTCATTAGTTATGTGATCTACCCATCTAATCTTCAGCATTCTTCTGTAGCACCACATTTCGAAAGCTTCTATTCTCTTCTTGTCCAAACTATTTATCGTCCATGTTTCACATCCATACATGGCTACACTCCATACAAATACTTTCAGAAATGACTTCCTTACAGTTAAATCAACACTGGTTGTTAACAAATTTCTCTTCTTCAGAAACGCTTTCCTTGCCATTGCCAGCCTAAATTTTATATCCTCTCTACTTCGACCATCATCAGTTATTTTGCTCCCCAAATAGCAAAACTACTTTACTACTTTAAGTGCCTCATTTCCTAATCTAATTCCCTCAGCATCACCCGACTTAATTAGACTACGTTCCATTATCCTTGTTTTGCTTTTGTTGATGTTCATCTTATATCCTCCTTTCAAGACACTGTCCATTCCGTTCAACTGCTCTTCCAAGTCCTTTGCTGTCTCTGACAGAATTACAATGTCATCGGCGAACCTCAAAGTTTTTATTTCTTCTCCATGAATTTTAATACCTACTCCTAATTTTTCTTTTGTTTTCTTTACTGCTTGCTCAATATACAGATTGAACAACATCGTGGAGAGCCTACAACCCTGTCTTACTCCCTTCCCAACCACTGCTTCCCTTTCATGTCCCTCGACTCTTATAACTGCCATCTGGTTTCTGTACAAATTGTAAATAGCCTTTCGCTCCCTGCATTTTACCCCTACCACCTTTAGAATTTGAAAGAGAGTATTCCAGTCAACATTGTCAAAAGCTTTCTCTAAGTCTACAAATGCTAGAAACGTAGGTTTGCCTTTCCTTAATCTTTCTTCTAAGATAAGTCGTAAGGTCAGTATTGCCTCACGTGTTCCAACATTTCTACGGAATCCAAACTGATCTTCCCCGAGGTCGGCTTCTACCAGTTTTTCCATTCGTCTGTAAAGAATTCGCGTTAGTATTTTGCAGCTGTGACTTATTAAACTGATAGTTCGGTAATTTTCACATCTGTCAATACCGGCTATATATATATATATATATATATATATATATATATATATATATATATATATATATGTGTGTGTGTGTGTGTGTGTGTGTGTGTGTGTGTGTGTGTGTGTGTGTTATAATAGTGGAAGGAGGGTTCAATTTAGAGAAGAAAGTATCATATCCCCCTACAAAAGAGCAATACTACCGTTCATTGGACCATGACTACTATTGTACCAAGAACTGCAGCCCATCCTCCCCCCCCCCCCTCCCTCAACGTGTGGTTACACTTAGTACGCCATAGGAACGAATGCATCCTGAAAGATACAGAGTGTTGTACTAATGTTGGCTGTGTTCAAAGATTCTGGGTTCTGGACACTCAATGAAGATAGTATTTCTTGTCGCTCTGAGTGACGTTTAAGTGCCAGATCGTTCCAAGAAAGCTTTTGAAGTCGCCACTATAGGTTTGAAAACACAAGCACTTTTGGGATCAGGTCTGACTTCCAGGTATACAAAAGCTACACAATACTGCAAACTCTTCCAATTCCCATATGATGCCATGTCTTCCACATTTTAGTGAAAAAGATACGCCGCCTTTGTCTTTTATTTCCACCATGTGCATAACGTTTTTACATTTAGCAGTTTGCATGAGAGATATTGCTCGTTGTATCATTTCAATTAATGTCATGTACACATCAGTAATTGAGGAATGGTTTACCACTGATGCAGAAATTGAGAACCAAGTTGCAATGTCACTGGCTGATAGCATCATGGGATCAACAGATTCAGATATTTTGTTGATGTGACAAGTCACTGAAACCAGTGGTTCGGAGCCCAAATAACTGGGCAAATTGCATGCAAGTGGGCGAGAGCTGCTCTTATATTTTCCGAGCAGGGTTCTGACTCTTGCCATCTGGTCATTGGTGGATTGTACTCGGTAAGAAATTGGCCGAGGCGAAGTCGATATCTTCATCCTGGTGGAACTCGCGCAAGTGGCGAGGTTCTATGGTACTGGTACCAACTCGCTACTTTGCTCCTGTGGTATTTTTGCCCTGGCTGTGTGTTGTTCGGACGACACAGCAGTTTCATTCTAATAACTAGTGTAGCGCAATAAAAAGCTAACCCATTTACCGTCCATGCATTTTGGTACATTGCGTGTAACTGGATGGGTGCCGTAAGTAGGACTGGTACAGGACAGCCTCACTATACAGCAGTTACGGTGTTGGAATGACAGTACCAGCCTGTATCAATAGCATCAGTCAGCTGTGCAAATTTGGAACACGTGTTATGCTGTTTCTGAAAGCAAGATATCGAAGTGAACTCATTACGTGGAACTCAGCTCGATGTGTCCCATCACGAAACGTCGAATATAGTGGGTTGGTATCCTCTTACGTCTGGTCTGTTTCAAATTAAATCAATGTTCCAGGGATGGTTGGCCAAGGACAGATGATGATGATGATGATGATGATTAGTGTTTTAGGGCGCACAAGAACGAGGTTATCAGCACCCGTTCCCAAAATAAATGTTGACGAGCGCAGCAAAAATCTTTTAAACAAGGATCAATTCAGAGCCGATCTTTGCGAGAATTGTAAATGCTCAAATTTCAAGATTGGACACAGCGCATCAAAACAGGTATATAAAACTAAAAATAAAATACCAGTACAAAACAGGTAAAAATTATTGACTGTGGCTGGATGACCAGTTACAAATAATGGATGACCAAACCACTTTACAACACACTAAGATCTCAATCCCAATATTTTGGGAAGACGTCCAGACATCACACAAAAACGTAAAACTCTAGCCACACTCGCCTCATTATTAGTTAAAATAGAGGGCAGGTCTGGTGGGAAACTTAAATCTTTCCTCAAACCCGCATATAAAACACACTCAGTTAAAATATGTCGTATCGACAGCTGTGTCCCACATGTCTGACACGTTGGTGGCTCCTCACGATGTAACAGAAAACCATGTGTCAAAGGACAATGTCTTGTTCGAAAGGATAGATTAGCAATTACAAGATGTATGGAGAGAGAGGGACCGTCTTGAGTTTTGCACAGGATGCTTAGCCGGTATGTTCAAGGAAGGGGCAGCTCGTTTCGGAATAGAGGGCTGAGTGCTGCTAATATAGTTTGTTACAAAATAACGAGGAGTGAAATAACTGTGCATTGTAGCTTGCAGTCGAACGTAAAAATGACTTTGTTTCTTGCCATCGTTAAATACACTATTCTGTATTATGTGTAATACCCGCATTCATGACAATTTATTTATAAGATTTGCAGACGACATTGATGAAAGCGAGGAATGCTATGAAATTAAAACAATTTCTCCGTCAAACTGAATGAAATTGTTTGCGTCTGTCCTCGTGGAACCGCAACTGCTTTGCTATCATGGCATTAATGTTTTTTAATAGTTAGTCGCTTATAGTAGGTAGGTTGACGTTACAAACGACTGTTCCACTGGAAGCTTCCATCACACAACAACTTATAACAATGATGTTTTATAGCATAAGATTTGACCCAAAATAGTTCTCGCTTTAACTCAGACTGATGTTTATGTTTCTAAATAACAAGGACGCTCTATAGTTTACACGTCAAAATAATGGAAGTCTTCGATGCGTTATCGATTTTACACATGGTAGACATATACAAGAGATGTGTGACAGGTAAGTACATGTATGGCGGGGGTGGGAGGGCGCGATTGGAGGTGGGGGAGTGTGGAGACAGCCATATGATAGCACCCTCAAAAGTAGGGTGTTTGTCTAGTGGTATCGTGGTGTAGGGCATACAGCAGGGCCGTGTCCCTGGGTGTGTTAAAAAGAATCGATGTTTTCTTTGCGTACAACACAGTTGTTATATCGCCTTAAAGTTTGTTGCCATAGTGTGTCGGAGAAAAACTGTCAGGTTGAATTTAAGTCAGTTGCTAGAAGGGGTCACCGTAGAATAATACCCTCGAAAATAAATACGTACAGCACCTCACCTACCCACAGGAATGAAGGTGGAACGCTATGTTGTCGCCAATTTCCAACTAGCTCACTGAGATCCATATATCAAGGTGAGCACTCTGGGCCAATCAGCGAAATGACCAACAGGTGTTGTGTGAGGCACCCATGGATCGTTATCGTCAGTGACAAGGCGGCAGTGGCCATCCACAATGTCAGTTTTTGTCCTGCAAGCACAAACCTGTCTGATAATAGCCAGATCTGCGTGCTTAGTCATTGGAAATAGTGAGGGCGGCTTTTGGGCAGTTACCTAACAATTTCGAGTGGTATTGTGGACCATGGAACACAAGAGGGTGAACGTATAATCATACACGAACCATCAAGAAATGGGGAGACAGGAGCAGCAGAAAGTGGGGGCTGAGCTGTGGTGGAATGTGGAGACAGCTGTAGACAATTCAGCAGTATAACACACTCATAAATCAAAACCTTATATCCTTCCTCTTTATCACCTCAGCACAGACCGAGTCCTTTACCCATGATCTGACAAGTGTGGGAGGGTTGGGGAAGTGAGGAAGGGGAAAGAGCAGAACCCTTGATGCAGGATTTCAAGTGCATGTGTTACAACAGGAGTTAATCAATTGAAAAAGAGTGAGAAAGAGGGAGGGGGCATGTGTTTCGATAGGAATGACCAAGGTATCAAATATGAAAATACGCCGACTGTCGGTCCGCAGTCACTAGACGCTGGCCGGTGTGGCCGTGCGGTTAAAGGCGCTTCAGTCTGGAACCGCCTGATCGCTACGGTCGCAGGTTCGAATCCTACCTCGGGAATGGATGTGTGTGATGTCCTTAGGTTAGTTAGGTTTAATTAGTTCTAAGTTCTAGGCGACTGATGACCTCAGAAGTTACGTCGCATAGTGTTCAGAGCCATTTGAACCATTTAGTCACTAGACTGTGAGATCTGCGGACAATTGCCACCCCTCGACTGTGGGCTTGGGCTTGCGTCCGTTACTGTTGGGACAGTTCCTGATGGTTGCGTTCGCGACATTTCTGCCTGGGTAAATAGGAAACTAACCAGTGAGATGGCTGAGCAGCGACAGAAACAGACGTGTATGTTGCGCGGAATTCGTTGAGGAAGGTGCCTGTGTTTTAGATCGTCAGTGCATAAATGACCTCTCATACATTGAGCACTATGGCTATTGTGTTAGAAAGTTAATTACTTGATTTGTAAGATGTGTGTGTGATTCTCATGTGTGTGTGTCGCATTAATTCATTCTTTATGAGTAGCCGGTTTTTATCTAAACTTTCGGTGAGCAGTTGTAGCAGTGAGGCATTTGCCGTCAGTTGTGGTAGCGCGTATTGAACCATGATCAGTGTGTGTTCGAGGTACCAGGGCTGTGGCGTAATTGTCAGTTCGGCTTCCCTGAAAATTCTTCCAGCAGCAGTTGTTGGACATTTTAGAGTGGTGTTGTTGACAAGGGGCACGGTGCAGTTTTCTTAGGTGTACGAAGTAGTTGTTTTGTCACCTTATGTTTATCGCCATAGTTTGTCGGAGGGTAACTTGTAGGATTTCTGGGAGGGGAGAGGAAAGGATGGGGGTTATCTCAGAAGGATGGATTATCTCCAGCGTAACAACAGGTATCCCAGGAAGTCATAAATCAATTAGCATAACCGTAGGCTGTGGGGATACATAATCAATTTAATTAATTAGCATATCAATTTGATGTAAAAGTAGCATCTTGCCCCCTTCGCCCCACTACTTTCGAGTCGCTTCTCGTTCATGTAAAACAATGCTGTTCAGCAGTATAAAAACCTGGCCTACGCTCGTCACCATTTGTTCTTCTTCCAGTTTCTTGATGATACTTCCCCTTGTGCAGTCTTCCAAATGTTATTCCCGGACAACGTTATAGTGAATTGCATCGTAACTACCAGCTGACTGACAAACACTGACTTATCCCACTCCTTCAACTGGCTTCTTTTGAGGAACCGCTCTGTATGGCCCTATAAGGACGCTGGTGTCAAGTCATGTAAGACCCAATTTACAATGCACGACTGGGAGATCTCCTACGTATTATGCAGGGTGATTCTTATTAATGTTTTGAAACCCCTGAAGCGATGTCGATCACGTTGAGACATGTAATTTAATATAAGGAAGATGGGGCTGCAGATGATGTGGAATACTCCAAAGGTGGATGACAAATATTGAACAAATGACGCCACCAAATGACGTACATTGCCGCACATTCGTCAATCGGGCTTGGCGATCCTACCCCAGCTTGTAGTTAACAGTGCTACACATCACTGCACTAGGCTACTTTGTTTTCGTTCTTGCACTAACCGATGTGATACGTGGTGATGGTAATACAAGAGTGCAGTTAATCATTTTACATTTACGAAAACAGAGTGACCTAACGAAGTCATCTATAGCCCCCTAGGTAGAGTATGATCGACAAGCCGAAGTGCTGCACGTGCGACGAGGTACATCATCGTGTGACATCATATGTTTAACATTTGCCACCTTTTGGGGTATTTCCCACGCCGTAACGCTTATCTACTTGTCTCAGTGTCATCTAAGTCACTTCGGGATATTTAAACGTTAATGGGAATCACTATATATATATATATATATATATATATATATATATATATATATATATATTCTTCTGTAGCGGTCAATCCAAGGATTGCTTTGCAACAGCTACAATCCCAGCTTGTCTCCATTCTGTGCGTCTTTCAGCTTTTCTCTTCATTTCTTTATAGGTGTTACATCCCACATCTTTCACGATTTGATCCATGTACTTCAGTCGTGGTCTTCCTCTTGGTCTTTTCCCCTCGACATATCCCTCTATGATTGTGTTCAGGAGTCCTTTATGTCTTAATAGATGGCCTGTAAATTGCACTCTTCTTTTAACAATGAAACTCCAGAAGCTTCTCTTCTCACCTGCTCTTTCCAGAACCACTTCGTTTGTGACCTTGTCGATACATTTTATTTTGAGCATGCGTCTATAGCACCACATTTCAAAAGATTTTAGCTTCTGGTCTTCCTCTGTACCGAGAGTCCACACCCGTAGCATTCCACACTCCACACATACGATTTCAAAAATCTTTTCCTGATTTCAAGGCTGATACTCTTAGATGTTAAGATGTTTTTCTTCTTGTTAAAAGCAGCCTTTGCTTGAGCAATTCTGCTTCTCACTTCTGCCTTGCTCCTTCCATCCCTGGTAATATTACTGCCCAGATAAGTAAATTTATCAACTTGTTCAAGCAGTTCATTGCCTACATGAACTTGACTTTCACTTGATCTTTTTTGTCGCATGCCATTACTTTTGTTTTTGCTTTATTAATTCTCATATTATATTCCTCCCCCATAACTTTATCCATTCTATTCAGTAGGACTACAACGTCTTCTTCACTTTCAGCCAGGACAGCTATATCATCGGCATATCTTATCATATCTATTCGTTGGCCATGAATTACTACACCTGTCTGTGAATTTTCCCTTACTTTTTACAGCGCCTCTTCATTGTAGAGGTTAAAGATAACACGGGATAGTGCGCAGCCTTGTCGGACACCTTTCCGTATCTACACCTCTTCTTGTTTTGTCCGTCCACGGATAAACTGCTGTCTCGTTTTTTTAGAGGTTCCATATCATTTTTCTATCTTTATAATCTATTCCTATTTTATTGAGTACCCCAAACATCTTATCCCATTTAACATTATCAAAGGCTTTCTCTACATCTACGAAAGCTATGTATGTTGTCAGGTTCTTATCTAGTCGTTTCTCTATTATTAGTTTTAGAGCAAATATTGCTTCTCTGGTTCCTCTATCTTTCCGGAATCCAAACTGGTCTTCGGAGAGTGTAGCTTCGACTTTTTGTTCCATGCGTTTTAGGGTAATTGAGGTTACTATTGGAGAGGCGTGAGTAATTAGGCTGAGCGTCCTATAATTTTCACATCTTGTGGCATTTGCCTTCTTTGGAATGGGGATCATAATGTTTTTCTCAAAGTCTAGGAATTTTATCCTGCTCGTATATATATATATATATATATATATATATATATATATATATATATATATATATATATTGAAAGGTGGCTACACTGAGCCACAGCGCCAGAGATTGCGCCAAAGAGTATTATTCCGCCGCCTCCACTGGCAGTGCTTGTTGAGAAGTAGCAGTAGGCAGTGCTTGTTGAGATGTTGCAGTAGCGAGTCGTAGTTGAGAAGCTGCGGTAGTGAGTGCTTGTTCAGAACTTGTAGTATTGTTTTGATGGGCTAGACTCCAGATGTTGTTGGATTGGGGATGCTGTAATGATCAGAGTGTGCTTTTCGTCAATATATATGAAGGTAAAAAATTCCTTTTTTTCATTATTTCAATGTCTTGAACAATAATGCCTCGTGGTCACAGGTTCAGTCAACAAAGCATCTGGCTCGTGTTCTTGTATTAGACTGTATTTCTGGTTTCTATGTGCAATTATAGTATTTCAGGTTTTTTTTAATTACTTCAGTATAAATGGTGTTTAAAATATCTGGTCTTATTGAGGAAGAACCGTGTCAGATGTGTATGTTGAATCACACTTCCACAGAACAGCTACACTTGTGCCTTGTTGTTTCGTAGCTTTCATAGTTGCTGGGGACTTAATTAATTGTGTTAACGGAAATTTCGTTTCATTCTTTGTTGTTGTTCTATGCAGTCAGATTGCGTACAAATACCAGTCAGGGCCAACCGGTTACGAGACTGCGTAACCGGACAGACAGCTACTAAAACTTAAAATTATTTGCATTATAAATAATTAAGCCCCCATGCAATATATATATATATAATATATATATATATATATATATATATATATATATATATATATATATATATATATATATATATGATGAAAATTTTTGAACTATAAGAAGTAAAATCGTTACAACTTGTGAACGGTTTGCATTGGGACGTTCAAACTGCATGGGTGGCACGGGGAATAATGGGAAAATTAGTATGCGCATATAATTCGGTTTAGTGATGAAGCCCACTTTCATTTGAATGGGTTCGTCAATAAGCAAAATTGGTGGATTTGGGAGATTGACAATCCGCATTTCGCAATCGAGAGATCTCTTCACCCTGTGTGGTGAGCAGTGTCCAGTCACGGAATAATTAGTCCTATATTCGTTGATGGCACGGTAACTACTGAACGGTACATGAAGGTTTTGGAAGATGATTTCGTCCCCAATATCGCACGTGACCCTGATTTCTACAATACGTGGTTCATGCAAGACGGAGCTCGACCCAATCAAAGCAGGTGAGAGTTTGGTGTCCTTGAGGAGCACTTTCAGAGACCACATTCCGGCTGTGGGGTACCCAGAGCCCGATGGTATAGGCGTCGATTTGCCGCCATATTCTCCGGATCTGAACACATACGACTTCTTTTCGTGGGGCTAGATTAACCCCAAAATCATTGCTGAGCTGAACACACCCATTCAGAAGGTCTAGACAGCATCGATGTTCTGACACTTCGGAGGGTCGTGCAGAATTTCGCTATTCGTCTGTGTCACATCATCGCCAATGATGACAGGCATATCTATCATGTCACAACCTAAATTCGTGTAGTTCAATAACTGTCCTTACATATTACAGTTTAAATTTTCATCTGGCATATATTGTCCACTGTCTACAGTACAGCTGTTGAGATCACCTGTCTTTTCAAACCTCGTAGTACAGGTTCATCGCAATTTCACATGCGTCAAAGCATTTCACAACCTAAATTCATGTAGTTGAGTTATCGAACTAAATTCATGTAGTTCAGTTAGTGAACTAATTGAATTTAGGTTGTGCCATGGTCGATATGCCTGCCATCATTGGCGATGATGTGATGCAGACGAATAGCGCAATTCTGCATGACCCTCCGAAGTGTCGGAACATCGATGCCGTCTCGACCTCCTGAATAGGTGTTTTGAGGTCAGCAATGGTTTTTGGTTTAATTTAGCCCCACGAAAAGGAGTCACATGTATTCAGATCCGGGGAATATGGCGGCAAATCGAGTCCCATACCATCGGCGTCTGGGTACCCCAGAGCCGAAATGTTCAAATGTGTGTGAAATCTTATGGGACTTAACTGCTAAGGTCATCAGTCCCTAAGCTTACACAGTCCCTAACCTAAATTATCCTAAGGACAAACACACACACCCATGCCCGAGGGAGGACTCGAACCTCCGCCGGGACCAGCCACACAGTCAATGACTGCAGCGCCCAGACCGCTCGGCTAATCCCGCGCGGACCAGAGCCGAAATGCAGTCCCCTCATCAAGGCCACCAGACAGTCTCCTGCTTTGATGGGGTCTAAATACGTCTTGCATGAACCACATCTTGTAGAAATCAGGATCACGTGCGGTAATGGGGATGAAATCGTCTTCCAAAACCTTCACGTACCGTTCAGTAGTCACCGTACCATCAACGAATATAGCACTAATTATTCCGTGACGCCGGCCGGAGTAGCCGTGCGGTTCTAGGCGCTACAGTGTGGAACCGAGTGAGCGCTACTGTCAGAGGTTCGAATCCTGACTCGGGCATGGATGTGTGTGATGTCCTTAGGTTAGTTAGGTTTAATTTGTTCTAAGTTCTAGGCGACTTACGACCTGAGAAGTTCAGTCGCATAGTGCTGAGAGCCATTTGAACCATTTTTATTCTGTGACTGGACATTGCTCACCATTCATGGCGAAGAGATTTATCGATCGCGAAATGAGGATTGTCAGTCCCCCAAATGCATCAGTTTTGCTTATTGACGAAGCCATTCAAATGAAAGTGGGCTTCATCGCTAAACCGAACCGTATGCGCATACTAATTTTCCCATTATTTACCGTGTCAACCATGCAGTTTCAACGTCCTAACGCAAACCGTTCACACGTTGTAACGATTTTATTTCTTATAGTTCAAAAACTGTCATCATATATGTAGTGATTCCCATTAACGTTCGAATATATATATATATATATATATATATATATATATATATATATATATATATATATATATATATAACACTTTGACACGTGTGAAATTGCGCCGAACCTCTATTAAGAGGTTTGAAAAGACAGTTGATTTCAACAGCTGTACTGTAGACAGTGAACAATCTACGCTAGATGAAAAATTAGAATGTAATACATAAGGCAATGTCCCAATGTTAATATTAAGATTTCTGATTTTGTATGGATGCACAACGTTTCGGAGAGCTTTCAGATGACTGTGCTCGAAGGCTCGAAGAGTACAGGACGAAACGAGGGAGCAGTGGCGACTAGAAGGTGGGGCGCCGGAAGAACTCGGTCGGTCCGCCTCACTGGTTTATTCAGCATACAGGGCGGCCGTCTGTTTTATGGGACCATTAAATTATGTTTTGTAATTATGTTTGCTTTGGCGCTGGGACCGCGGGTGTGCCACCCGTCAGCCGCCATTAATTATTTTATCTTAATTAAGCAGCGGCGGCGCGGCCAGGCGGGCAGCCGGCGTGTTTGCCGTTCCATTATCTGCGGCCCGCGATCTGCGCCTCGGGCTTCCCCCGCGGGCCGCCTGCCGCGACGTGGCCGCAGAACGGCGCCCGGCTGCGGACGTTCTCTTCTCGCTGACGGCCGCCCACGGCGATGCGACGGGGCTGTGAGTGCTGCACTCCACAGTCGGTAAAGCACACACACGTTCAGCAGCTGATGGTACACCGAACCGGTGCCGCCAGCGATTCTAGAGGGGGCGTCTCGTACCCTGTGAGAAGCTCAAGATACACTATATGATCAAAAGTATCTGGACACCCCGAAAACATACGTTTTTCATACTAAAGGCATTGTGCTGCCACCTACTGCCAGGTACTCCATATCAGCGACCTCACAAGGCAACCTCCCCATCGAACAACCCTCAGATTTAGTTATAAGTTGGCACAGTAGTTAGGTCTTGAAAAACTGAACACAAATCAATCGAGAAAACAGGAAGAAGTTGTGTGGAACTATGACAAAAATAAGCAAAATATACAAACTGAGCAGTCCATGCTCAAGATACGCAAGAAGAAGGAGCGACTGAGCTATGGAGCGTAGTGGTCCCGTGGTTAGCGTGAGCAGCTGCGGTACGAGCGGTCCTTGGTTAAACTCTTCCCTCGTATGAAAAATTAAATTTTTTATTTTCAGACGAATATTATCTGTCCGTCCGTCCGTCCGATGCGAGGTAACTGTGCCATAGTATGGGGACGCTACACCAAAACAAACATCGAAACATACGTCAGTCGACTACAACCCACGGAAGAGAGAGTATTCCTGCTAACGAGGCTCCCGGGCTGGCGGTTGAGTGTTCGCTACTTTGGACGAGAGTGCATTAAAAACGTGAGACGTATTCCGTGGGCAATATGAATCCAGCAAATACAGCTCGCGACTTCAATAACAATCGTACGGTTTTGAGGTGCGGTCGCAAAACACAAACACTAAACTTATTACAATGAACAGAGACGTCAATGAACGAACGGACAGATCATAACTTTGCGAAAATAAAGAAAGTAAACTTTTCACTCGAGTGAAGACTTGAACCAAGGACCTCCTGTTCCGCAACTGCTCACGCTAACCACAGGACCACGGCGCTCCTTGTCTCAGACTATTCCTGATGTTGCATATCTTGCACATGGACTATTCAGTTTGTATATTTTACTTATTTTTTTCATTGTTCCATACAACATCTTCCTGTTTTCTCGATTGATCTGTGTTCAGTTTTTCGAGGCCTATTCACTGTCCCAACTTATAACTAAATCTGAGGGGGGTGCGATTGGGAGATTCGCTTGTCAGTAGTCATTACACATCGCGAGCAGAATGGGGCGCACCGCGGAACTCAGGGGCTTCAAAAATGGTTCAAATGGCTCTGAGCACTATGGGACTCAACTGCTGTGGTCATAAGTCCCCTAGAACTTGGAACTACTTAAACCTAACTAACCTAAGGACAGCACACAACACCCAGCCATCACGAGGCAGAGAAAATCCCTGACCCCGGGAACCCGGGCGTGGGAAGCGAGAACGCTACCGCACGACCACGAGATGCGGGCTCAGGGGCTTCCAACGTGGTCAGGTGATTGGGTGTCACTTGTGTCATACGTCTGTACGCGAGATTTCTGTGGCGGTTTTTCTGTATCATCAACATGGACAAATGCCATGAATATGGATGATACGATACTCTATGGTATTCTGCGGTTTGAATTCACTTTGATGTTTAGCAATTGCATTGACTTGATTTTGTAAATGATACTGACAATCTTATACACATGATAATGCATTATTCATACTACAACTTCTCCCAGATAATTTTTTTTTTTTCAAATTGCACAAGAATTCCACCTGACGTAGTGTAATAATGTTGACTGTAAGTTGTGTTCATATCACTAAAATTACAGATCGTACATCAGAGCTTTTATAATTTTTGTCTTCGATGGATTTAATTATTCTTAGCAAATTGATCATGAAAAGGAACCACAGAATACCACCCGCACACAACACTGACGTATGCTACCAGAAATATTTTTCTCCGTGATTCGTGCGTAGTTTAATTTTGGCCTCATACGTCAGCAATGAAATCTTGTTCAACAATAAATACCATCAGCACTGTTTTTAGAAAATGCAGTCTGATTCGATTAATTTTTTCTTTTATAAATAGAGTTCAGTGCCACCGGCGCACATTTATTTCTTACGCATCGGTACATTGTTTGCAGTTTCAAGTAATTTAAATTTGCCGCTGTGATAAAAGTTAAGATGGTGGCCAGCAAAAGACAGAGGATTTCTTTTTCAACTAAGATTTTCCTTTCCTCAATAAATAATTAACCATACAAATTGATGCCACCATTAAAAAAATATTAAATTGTTTCGCAAATTAGTTTAACACAAACCTATGCTATTTTCAACTAGAAGTACAGACGAAGTTGCTATATAATCGCAACTAACAATGGCTGCGCTTCTTGCAGTTGTGATAAAACAATTAATACAAAACTATAATTAAAAGAGGAAGTAATTTTTCAGTAATTAATCATAAATAGTTTTAACGCATTTGGCTCTATTTGTTTTTTTTTTTTACCAGCAAATGAACGTAAAAGTAGAATAATTTTACATTAAATGTTTTTCATTCAACAGACTTCAAATCGATTCCCGTCTTGCGTCGGCGAATTGCATCAGAAGAAGACGACAAAAGGGTACGATACAAAAGAAAAGAATCACATAGATTAACAAAGAATGTGAGACAAATATATTCTCTGTTTTACATAATTATCATCTTTTTAAGAAATAATTACATAATTGAATGAATATTATTGAGTTACGTAATTTTCCACACGTTCATATTCCACTCGCAATAATATATATAATTTTCCACACGTTCATATTCCACTCGTAATAATATATATGTATCGTGGATATTATATTTCCACACTCCTAAACATCCCTAGGTCCACTGTTTCCGATGTGATTGTGAAGTGGAGACGTGAAGGGACACGTACAGCACAAAATCGTACAGACCGACCTCGTCTGTTGACTGACAGAGACCGCCGACACTTGAAGTACGTCGTGATGTGTAATAGACATACGTATATCCAGACCATTACACATGAATTCCAGACTGCATCAGGGTCCACTGCAAGTACTATGATAGTTAGGCGGGAGGTGAGAAAACTTGGATTTCATGGTCAAGCGGCTGCTCATAAGCCACACAATACATGATCTGAAGATGGGCAGCTAGCCTGAAACCGGTCATTGAAAATATAAAATGGCGATCAGAGAGTGAAATGCCATATTTTTATGTAAGGATCTTTGGATATCGTGACCAAGTGCGGGTACAGCACCTGCCCACGATAGGCGAAGGTCCTGAGCTCGGGTCACGGTCCAGCTGACAGTTATAATCAACCAGAAAATTTCATATCAGCACACCCTTCCGCTACAGAGTGAAAATTCTTTCTTAAAATCCGTTTGTATTCTAGTTACCAATTGTGAAAGTAACGTTAGAGTAAATTTCACTTTGAAGTGTTGTGAATTTTAACAGCTTAAAATTGAAATTTACAACTTTTTTTCCTTATCTTCTTATTATGAAACTATTGTGGATGTAAGGATCAAATTTTTGCATAACGTTTCCAAATGTCTGTTTTCATTCAATACTCTCGGGGAGAGGTTTAAATTAATCATGTTAGTGAAATTGCCAACTAAACCGGTGGCTCAAGAGAACGGAAGGAGACTGAAATCTCGCGCGCTGCACATGCACATACACCTTAGTAGGTTTTTGTAGGACAATTTGAGTTTTTAGACCACTATTATGGGCCGTGCGGGGTAGCCGCGCATTCTTGGGGCCCCTTGCCACGCTTCGCGAGGCTGCACCCGTCGGAAGTTCGAGTCCTCCCTCGGGCATGGGTGTGTGTGTGTGTTGTCCTTAGCGAAAGTTAGTTTAAGTTAGATCAAGTAGCGTGTAAGCCCAGGAACCGATGACCTCACTAGTTTGGTCCCATAGGAACTTACCAGAACCACCAAGTATCCTATATCAAATTGCTCATATTGACTTCTCTTAAACAACCGCGGTACACCGTAAACAGTTATCGTTTACATTCTGAAGTCTCTTCCTTCAACACCACCTAAAAACCGGAGCGAGGTGACGCAGTGGTTAGCAGGCACGATGTGCTGTCGGGGGAATGGCGATTCACATCCGCGTCCGCCCATCCAATTTAGGTTTTCCGTGACTTTCAAACTCGCTCAAGGGAAATGCCGAGATGGTTCTTTTGAAAGGGTACGACCGATTTCCTTCCTCATCCTTGAAACATTCCCATCTTGTGCTCCGTCTCTAACTAACTCGCTGTAGACAGGAAGTCAAACTCAAATCTTCCTTTCTTTTGTCTGCTTCATTAGCCGTGGTATCAGTCAGAGGCACCATCTATTAGTCAAATTGGTTCAAATGGCTGTGAGCACTATGGAACTTAACATCTGAAGTCATTAGTCCCCTAGAACGTAGAACTACTTAAACCTAACCAACTTAAGAACATCACACATATCCATGCCCGAGGCAGGATTCGAACTTGCGACCGTAGCGGTCTCGCGGTTCCAGACTGAAGCGCCGACAACCGCTGGGCCACTCCGGCCTGCTATCTATTAGTCCTCAACCTTCGTTTATCTTCAAAATAGCAACATGAATTCATTTTCGATTATATAGATTAGATTTCTACGGTGACATTTTAATAATACTTTTTAGTGTATCACCTCATGACATTTTACTACATTATGCGATACAAAGTATCCGGACACCTGGCTGAAAAGGACTTACAAGTTCGTGACGTCCTCCATAGGTAATTCTGAAATTCAGTAAGGTGTTGGCCCACCCTTGGCCTTGATGATAGGTATACATTCAGTCTGTTGCTGGAAGGTTCCTTGGGGAATGGCAGCCAACTCTTCACGGAGTGCTGCGCTGAAGAGAGGTACCGACGTCTGTCGGCGAGGCTTGCCACGAAGTCGGCGTTCGGAAACATCCCAAAGGTGTTCTATAGGATTCAGGTCAAGACTCTGTGCAGGCCAGTCCATTACAGGGATGTTATTGTCGTTTAACCACTCCGCCACAGGCTGTGCATTGTGAACAGGTGCTTGATCGTATTGAAAGATGCAATCGCCATCCCCAAATTGCTCTTCAACAGTGGGAAGCAAGAAGGTGCTTAAAACATCAATATAGGCCTGTGCGATGATAATGCCACACAAAACAACAAGGGGTGCAAGCCCCCTCCATGAAAAACACGACCACACCATAACACCACCGCCTCAGAATTATGCGGTTAGCACTACACAGGCTGGTAGATGACGTTCACTGGGCATTCGCCATATCCACACCCTGCCATCGGATCGCCACATTGTGAACCGTGATTCATGACTCCACACAACGCTTTTCCGTGGTTCGAGTCTCCATTCGGCTCACACTCTTAATCTTCCAGGGAGTTTCAAGTGGTTTTTGATATTCAGGGATGCTTTTAGCTAAAATACCGCGCAGTGTGCAGTCGTTGTAGCTTAGTTGGCTTTTGTAGACCAGTTTGTGGTTGTTTCCCGGCTTGATGGATCACATGTTTCCTGCATCAATTTGCTGTCCTCGACTTCCTCCACACCACAGCGGCACGTTGAAGTTATCGACTGCACCCAGTATACTGACAGCATAGGGACGAAGTTGAACAAACGGAGTATCACCGTGATTTTCAGAACCGCCCGAAATATATGACACCTACAATCGGCCAGGGTGCACGAAAGTCCCTGTAAAATGTAGGATTTACATGATACCATATAGTTGTGGAGGCATATATGTGGGCGCTATAAAAATAACAAACGAAACCCAGTACATGATTATCGCAGCGGTAGAAGGGGAGAAACAGTTACATCAGTTGTTGCAAAACACTCAATCCAGCCACGAGACCATCAGACACGACTGAATAAGACTGAAGCATTCACTGCTACAGGTGGATACCACGGTACGCTATACAGAAAGGTGACAGCAGTGTCTATAATTTTAATATGAACGACGAGGGTGTGAAGCTTGTAACACAACGAACCTCGTAAGGCTGGCCATGACGCGTCTGTGTGCGCTCGCCCTTGACCTCGACCTACAGGGGGTACTAACAATAAATAATAATCAGGTACGTTTACAGATTCAGGATCCTTTGGTAAATGAGCAACTAAGTAGTTTAACAAATTTTCACTATCACCAGTATGTTGGGTTTAACTTGCGAATTAATTCATTGACAAAAAGTCTAAAGTGCTGAGGATCTGAAGTATCATAACTGATTTCGCCTGCGGTCATTTTGAGATAACTTAATAACATACTCGAAATGGTGGTAAGCGTTAAAATCTCCAGGTGTTAGAAAGTTTCTACTCCTCCAGTTTGCAGGTGTAGGGACACAGCGAGGACCGTTTTCCGAATGGTTCAAATGGCTCTGAGCACTATACGACTTAACTTCTGAGGTCATCAGTCGCCTAGAACTTAGAACTAATTAAACCTAACTGACCTAAGGACATCACACACATCCATGCCCGAGGCAGGATTCGAACCTGCGACCGTAGCAGTCACGCAGTTCCAGACTGAGCGCCTAGAACCGCTAGACCACCGCGGCCGGCTGCACGTAGTAACTTAAACAGAAAGTAATAGGGTCATTCGTGTTCTCACACCGTCTTGTGCGCTCCCCGAGCGTGACACGCCCTGCAGCCGCAAACTGAAGGCAACAGCTGTACGATAAGATTTCACAATACCCCAGCCCTTGTCAATCTGACCAGCAGCTCGTGATTCAGTAATCACTTACCGGCTTAATAGAATTCACTGAGACATTCTTCATCTGTAATTAGTATAGTTCAAGAAACTTCTGCCATATTGTGCCGTTTCTGTGCAATCTACCTAACGTCGCCTTAAGTGTACTATGTGTCTTTTAGTATTGCCTTTTGTTAGTGAAGGCTGTACCCGGATAAGTGTTGTATCTCTGGTTTCAGAAAACACCTATTTAGGTACTCTTTAACTTGTTATTTGAATACAGTCTTGGGCCGGCCGCGGTGGTCTAGGTGCTCAGTCCGGAACCGCGCGACTGCTACGGTCGCAGGTTCGAATCCTGCCTCGGGCATGGATGTGTGTGATGTCCTTAGGTTAGTTAGGTTTAAGTAGTTCTAAGTTCTAGGGGACTGATGACCACAGATGTTAAGTCCCATAGTGCTCAGAGCCATTTGAACCATTTTTGAATACAGTCTTCGGGCAAGCATATTGTTGGTTTTGAAGATTCGTTAGAAAAGAGGCTTCGTTTACATTTAAAATATTCATTTCTCTCGAATTAACTTTGATGCGTACCAAACCTACGATAATATTGCCTGAAAAATATGTGCAGACAGTTGATCATGAATTACGCTATGAACCGTTACTGCATCCGCTCGGTTGCGCAGTTCCCGCTGCGTTTCCATTAAAATAATGCAATCTGGAAGCCATAAAATAAAATTCTGTTCAGAACCTGATTGTAAACAATCATCGCGCGTTTGGCTGTCTGTGACAAATTCGTCGCAGGCATACTATCAGTTATTTTCGTACAATGGGGCTGAAAATTTTAATTCTTTACTAATAAAAGTCATCTGAGAATTTTGCCTACCGTGTTATCAATTTTTTTTGTGTTATTTGTCATATTAACCCTCCCATTCCTACAGAATTCGACACAGAAAAAAATAAAATTTAAGAAAAACTGTAAATTCGTTCTGGAATCGATCTTTTGACCATATTATGTGGTTTCCGAACACCTTAGTTAACGTCTTCATATATGTGCTATGTGTACTTTAATACTGCTTTATGTTAGCAAAGTCTGTTCTGGGTAAGTACTGTATCTCTGGTTTCTCCGTTCCTCAGGAAACACGTTGACCGCTACACCAAGGCGCTTTGTTTTAGCAGCGTCTACCTTATGGGTGCGTAAGGGAAAGTCGAAACAATTCTCTCCTTTTCTAGGAAAACTGATGATGAAATATGCTCAGTTTTCAAATATCTAACTACCCGTCAATTTTGAGTCGATAATGCATCGTGAAAATTAGCTTTGGATACGTCAGACAGGAGGGGTATTGGGCCAAATTATCTGAGCCTTTCCTTTTGAGTAGTACATAAGCGACCTGACAAACATGAGCCGAATCGGCTGGCCGTACCTGAGGTTTTTCCCGTCTGTGAAACATACTCAAAGCACTTACCTTCGAGCACGAAGCACGTGTAGTTCGGACATCTGAGCTGTGAAGCTGCGAACAAAACGCTCGGCTTCGCTATTAGACTGAGGGGAGAACTTAGCCGTTCAGATACGTTGAATTCGATTTTGCCGAAAAATCGCTGAAATTCCAACAAACAAACCTCCGATCGTTGCCTTTGCCAAAAAAGGGACGAAAGATAAGGTCGTGCAGTCCATCAGTAAAATGACGCATAGCTATACAAAAATTCCAACTGTATCTGTAGATGGACACTTGCTGTCACCTCTGTTTGTAGTTTTGGAAGTGTTGACCGCGCAAATTGTGCCATGGCTCAAACAAAGTTGGCTTCAAGCGGACAGTATTGTAGCGGTCGCCTTGTGTTCTGGAAAAGTCAACAATGAACATTTACCGATGTGGCGACAGCAGAACTTCTTATAGAATCATATCTTGGCCACAGAAGCTTTTAAGCGGTTGAAGAGAACGGAGAAGAAGACAGAGCAGTTTCTGTATTGACGATATCAACAGGTCGAACAACATACTGCAAACCGTTGGATGTATTTGACTTCCTGATATTCAAAGGTTTTGTGCGCAGGTTTACCAACTCGATACGGCTCCTGCGCGTCGATTTGAACTTCGGCCAGCGTAACAACATCGTTCAAATGCAGTCTCTTCTTTACAGGCAGCTTTGTAAGCCAGTCTTTCGGCCAATTTTCCAGCAAGCTTGGCATCGAAGCGGCTACACGAGACATTAGCCAAATAACTTTGAACTTCCGATGAAATACCGTTTCGACATTGACAACGTGCTCTTCTCGTGTTTCTGACATATATCTAGTGCCAGATCTCTTTGTCTCGAACATTCTCAAATGAAGTGTAACTGTGTGAAATGAGTGAGTGTGTCGTTAAGGAAACAGGCTAGCGCTGCTTACTAAAATCGCCGTTGTGCGCTATTTTCTTTGCGTTGTAAGGCTGATACTGTTAAATTGAAGTACGTTTGCAGGAATCGCGCTACTCTGCAATAAGGAGGCATTTGTTGTGACCCCATTGTGAGTTACATTTTCGCACTCTGGCATTAAGCGGTCGCAATGGGACGGAGCGATTTACAAACAAGCGATACGCCCGTGTTTAAAAGCTGTACTTACAGATGATGGCAACTGCGTACTGTCGGAATAATGGCCAACATTTTTAAGCGGGATCGATTGCTGTGGCCGATATCTTGCACATCTGCTGTTTTCTCCTTAAAATCTGAGGTTAAGGTAATGATGTTTCCTTGTTGGTCGTGGGGAGAGCGTCGTGAGCGTCAAATAAATGTCCCGCGTGTACGATTTCTGTATTCGGTAACCGAGTGGGGTGGCACAGCCATCAGCACACTGGACTCGTGTTCGGGAGGACGATGGTCCAAACCAGCGTCCGGCCATCCTGATTTATGTTTACCGTCTTTTCTCTAAATCACTTCATGCAAATGCCGGGTTGGTCCCTTTGAAAGGGCACGGCTGGCTTCCTTCCCGATCCTTCTCTAATCCGAAGCGACCGATGACCTTGCTGTTTGGTCCCCTCCCCCATAAAAGGAAGAAAGATAGGTACTCAATAATGAACATTTCTGCAGATTGCAGTTGAGTCCTGAATCAGTCAGAATTTGAAACGGAGATTCTAAATTTTGGAGGTGCTGTTCTGATGTTTGTCCAAACCCAGTGATGTCACCAGTATCATTTTCCCAAGATGAAACGGTTGACGTCACTTGTCCAAGAATGCAATAGAAGAATGTTGCAGGAGATACGCTTCTGAAAAGAACGCACTGGTACAGATACAAGCTATCATGTCGACCTGCATCAATTTCATCGTTACCTCTCGATTGGATATTTTATTTGGACAATGCCCTTTAGTACAATACGCCATTGAAAACATTCTGCGTGTTCCAGAGCGCCGTTGAACAAATGGCCATATTTTTCATGAAAATCTTCAACGCTGGCACGGGAAACTAAAGTATCAATAGCACGCACCTTACCTTGAGTCTCTATACCAAACAAATAAGACTCGTCCGTGCCAAAAATGTTTGGACTAGAGCATGACAATCACCATTTATGGAGCTAACATGATAGACCTTTATAATTTCCTTGCAAAGCTCACGTCCTGAGAACAGAGATACTTTCGCTGGGGAAGCACGTGATTTACAGGCGTTATTTCTGTAACCTGGGGTGTCCCTGTCGTTCGTGCGTATTCTGCATAATTAGTGTCAGTGATGCGCTGATGTCCAACTGAAACTCTACAGCTTGATTTAAATCTGAAATTTCAATGAATCCGTCGAAAGAACAGACACCACGGTGGAACGCGACAGCCATGAAGAATGACATTTTAACGAATTACAAACATTAGCTGTGTACGGGACGTCGAGAGTTGAAAACGTGTGCCCGACCGGGATTCGAACCCGGCATTTCCTGCTTACTAGACAGGAGGTCTAAACCCTAAACCGACGAAGACATGGGAATCAGCGCGGCTGCGGGGAGTTAGGCACGCCCTCTCAGCAGACCCACTTTCTCAACTTGCTCTAAACATTACAAAAGTAGTGCCCATTAATCTCAATGCTTGTGGCAAGGATTATTCCCACATGAGTTCGAGCGTATGTGCGCATCTGCACAGAAATGATCCTTGGTTCGTGATCGCTGTAGTTATATGTGTATAGTGTCTGTTCTTTCGGGCGTGCGGATCGTGAAAGCCATGAAGAATGAAATTTCAGGGAATTACAAGAATCAGCTATGAACAGGACATTGATAGAAATCAACGGGGAGGGTTGAAAGTGTGTTTCTGACAGGGACTTTTTAATTTTTTTGTTGTTTTTATTGAAGGTGGAGATCGGGAGGGAGGAAAGGAAAGGAGAGGGATTAATGATGCCAGCTGCATCGGGATATTACGCGGAATCAGTGGCAACCAGGATTTTTCTTTTTTTTCACAGATGGATAAAGGAATGCCGTTCCTCTTCGGCTACATAACCAGAATAATAAAAGTCGTCCCGTTACGGCATGAGGATGGTTGGTTGGTTGGTTGGTTTGGGGAAGGAGACCAGACAGCGTGGTCATCGGGCTCATCGGATTAGGGAAGGATGGGGAAGAAAGTCAGCCGTGCCCATTCAGAGGAACCATCCCGGCATTTACCTGGAGTGATTTAGGGAAATCACGGAAAACCTAAATCAGGATGGCCGGACGCGGGATTGAACCGTCGTCCTCCCGAATGCGAGTCCAGTGTCGAACCACTGCGCCAGCATGAGGATGCTCCATGCTTTAGCCCGCTGCAGATTTTTCGATGACTGCCGTCTCGTCGCTGTGTTGTTTCCGTTGTTTGTTCAGTCTCATTAAAAAAGAAACTGGAAAGAGGTTCGAAGGTTATCTTCTCATGTCATGGATAATCCAGCAGTGAGGCGGGTTATGGAATGCGCTCCAAAGAAAATTAGAAAAATATTCTGTGTATTTAGGGTTCTTGACGATCGCGCAGTGTCGTTCGTTGAGATAATACCAAAAATCGGTTGCTGTCTTTTCGCCATTACCGAATAGGTAGTAAACAGCGTGGCCGCTAATCCATGTCACAGAGTTCATTTCTGCTCTTGGGAAATACACCCCATCTGGGAAAATGAGTGATCGTGTACTTATCCTGTCGGGAATCGTGCGTGTGAGAAAAGCCAATATCTGACGCACCAAATACCAAACGTCCTTTGCGGACCCGCATTCGAAACGATGTTCATCCATGTCAGTCACTTGGCATGTGGCACACAAGCGTGAGTCGGCAAGGTGGATGTGATGTAGGCGGGACTGGCACATTCCCATTAACAGTTATGTACCATGCATATTGCACGTCAGTATCAAGGGTGGTTGCATTCACTGCCTGCCACACAGCACGCCACTTTGTAGTGGGGTGTTTGCTTTCAATCACATTCGGCGTCCCGTTCAGTTGCCTGGCAGTATATATCGCCCTCGTCGTTATCAGGCTTGTGGGTAGTAGTGCGATGTGGATGTAGCTTAATTCAAGGAAGAATTAACTAATTTAGAAGAAAGATGCTGGGATGTCCGATATCATCTCTGGGGGTGTGAGTGAGGTTGGTCTTAAGGCCTCCAGTAATAGACTTTTGAGGCACGTCGGGCTTCGTTGCCACAGGTGCTGGTGACAACTGACGAACAGGGTCTTCGCTCTGTTCTGAACATGACAAAGGGCTAAACCCCCTCTGCTCCTCGGGAGGGTTAGGGACTCGTAAAGAATCTTAAATAACATGCCCGTACTAACAAAGGATCCCAAAACCGCCAACATGCGGTGAGACAGAGTGGGCGGTATCGGGAGTATCTGTGCAAAATGGGAGATGCGTGATGCCAAATAGACGTTAGCATATCGCGTCCGTTGCAGGAGGTTTAGATTTCTAAGACGGTGGTCACTTATTACTGCTCTCATTTTATTAAATAAAGGCCGGTAGTTAAGGGCTGCCGAGAGCTTCATGTCAGATGTGAAATCAGTGCCAAGACAGCGGATTGTGCCACTGAATCGTAGCTGTTCGACGCTTTCGTCGGATAGACCACTTCCTATAGACAGGGCATGCGATCTGTTGACATTGAGACTGCTCCCCGATGCCGCACCGTAGGTCGGCACCCGCGTCAGTACTGCACGAACATCGTCATTACTTCGTAGAAGGAGTACCAGGTCATCAGCATAGGCACTGCAGCAAAATGTGAGTCCACCGAGGTACATCCCAGACAGGCGTTGTCGGAGGCCACAGAGTAGTGGTTCCAGGACAAGCGCGTACAATTTCGTAGAAAGAGGGGCGGCCTTGTCGCACCGAGGGCTGGATCTGTATCGGCGGCGTGAGACGGCCGTTATATAACACCTTGGACCGCGCCGCGCTGGAGACGCATCACTACCTCATCTATGATGTCCGGATACCCCATGTGTCGCAATACCTCCATCAAAAATGTGTGGTCGACTCTGTCAAAGGCCTGGCTGAAGTACAGTGAGGCCAAAACTCCTGGCATTTGGCGAGCTTTGGCTAGCGCGATCATATCTCGATATCGGCACAATGCAATGCGAATTTTGTGTTCACCTCCTAACGATGCCTGGTCCTGCGACACAACACAATGGACCGATCGCTTTAGGCGTGCTGCCAGAATCCGGGTGAAAATCTTCATGTCACTGGTGATAAGGCCAAGGGCGATAATCACAGATCCTGGATCCGCCTCGTGGTTTGTTTATGGGTATAATCAGTCCTTCTAGGAACACCCCAGGGATCTGCGACATGGGACACATAAGATCGTGGCAAATGTCAGTCCATGCTGGTGCCAGAAATTGTTGATATGTCCGATAAAATTCCAGAGGAAGGCCATCAGGTCCCGGGGACTTGCGAACAGCCCACGCCTGTATTGCGTTAATGATTTCCTCTTCCGTTACATCTGCAGTCAAATCCGCTGCTACTGTCGGAGGTATCGTGCCTAAGTGAGTTGAGAGATTTCGGCGATCACCTCTGGGTGATGTCAGTGTTCCGAGTACAGTCTGGTGTAGTGAGCATGAAGGACGTTTCCTACATCGCACTGGGTATCAAGGCCTCGCCTGGCTTCGTTCGTGATAGCTTGGATCAGTGTCCTGCGTCGGCGCTGTCGTTCTGCAATGACGTGGAACATGGACGGTTCCTCCTGGGCCACTCTGTCTGGAGTGCGCTTCCTTACGATCGCACCCTCAAGGTGTCAACGTGTAAATCTGATGGTCTGAGCCTTGGCACGGTTCACCGTCACCTGCCTTGCAGGTGAGTACGGCAATGTTGTATATTCCCTTAAGGTGCTGTAATAAAAGTCCATGGTATGTATCTTCCAGGCTGCTACATCTCGACCGTAGCCTATCAAGGTCTTCCGGAGGGCTGGTTTGGCATAGAGTAACCAACACGACAGAGTACAACGGCAGGTGCCACGCCGGTGACTACAGGAAAGCCACGTGTCTGTATAAGGCATTCCTGAGAGGCTAGGTGGACGACGTTCAACTTCCAAAGACCACGGATGTGCCATACCTTCTGGCGGCCTAGGGTATTGCGCAGATGTAAGCCTCGTGCTCAGAAAACGCTGTGGGCCAAACTTCGGCAGCTCTCGTTCCATGGCTATGCAGCGCGAGATGTGAATCCGGTCGATGTGGCTGTAAGGATAGCTGGTGTAATGTGTAAATCGAGGCCGATCGCCACAAACATGTTCCCACGAGTCCACCATTTGAAGATTACCTATAATTGTCGCAAGTTCTGTGCAAGGAGAATGTGATCCTTAGGTGCTTGGCTGCAGTTGAAATCCCCTCCTAATATCTAGGCGTCCTGACGGCCCAGAAAGAGGGGCGTGATTGTATGAGCGAGAAAGGTGGAACGTTCGCGACGCCGATCAAATCCTGACGGCACATAGATGTTAATAAGTTTTACTCCTTGGATAGTAATAGCCATGCCACTGGCGTCAGGGAGATACTCGACGTCTTCTATGGGTATATCTTCGCGGAGGAGGATTGCCACACTACTGCCATTGGCGGACGCATGTGAGACCCAAGTCTTGTAGCCATAGGGTTCCTTGAAGTCTTCGACAAACATCTATTGAAGGAGTGCAATGTCGATATCTGCTGCATTGAGCAGATCCTGTAGTATGGCTAATTTATGTCGGGCACGTATGTTATTGATGTTAATCGTTGCTAGACGGTATGTTTGGTCAGCCAGGTCGGCAACTGGATTGTGTAGGAGGCCAGGTGTGGGCGGCAGGGGCTGCCCCACAGAAGCTGACGATACAGCCGTAGTCACTGTGGCTGGTCGTAGCTGGGTACATCCGAGGGAGCATCTCTGCCCTCGGCATCCTCGGGGCACTGTGACTCATCCTCGACATTATCCGCCCAAGAATCAGATGCAGCAATTGGTAACTGTTGATTGGTTCTGTCCGTAGAGTGCTCGCGCGCATGAGTATACCCAGTGATTAAACAGACCAGTAGGCATTTACAAGAAATATTGAACCTTAGACAATGTGTCTAACAGTGTACTTTAAATACGACAGTATACCATCTTAGGCACTGTATAAAGTTAAAACACTTGATAATGGCACTGTAAAGCCAAAATCATAATCGTGTGGATGTAGCAGTGCAAATAAGAAACAGTCCAATGGCGATACTGATAATGGTTCAAATCGCTCTGAGCACTATGGGACTTAACTTCTGAGGTCATCAGTCCTCTAGAACTTAGAACTACTTAAACCTAAAGAACCTAAGGACATCACATACATCCATGCCGGAGGCAGGATTCTAACCTGCGACCGTAGAGGTCGCGCGGATCCAGACTGAAGTGCCTAGAGCCGCTCGGTCACTCCGGCCGGTGGCGGTACTGACTTTAAAGAAATGAATCAATTATATCTTTCGCTCATCGTCGCTGATTCTGCATTACATACCGGTGCAGCTAACGTCCATAGGCCTCTTGCCTTTCCTTTCCCCCCCCCCCCCCCCTCCCCCCCCCCAAAACCTTCAATGTACGTAATTTATATTATGTTGTTAGAAAGGTTCTGAATAACTGCATCGCGGTGCATTTTGTCTTGAAATGAAGCTCCACAAGCACAATTAAATTTACAGTTGCTACTCATGCCCCTAGTTCACTGATCCATTCCTTGTAAGGGTGATTACAATGACAACATGTATGACGAAATCTTAAACAAGCAACACCTACATGAATCTGTGACTCGAAAAATTCCTGTAGTTTTCTAACGGCTTACCCGTGTGGGTAATTCGGCTGTACGTTCCAACCTCGCAAAAAAGAAAGAATGTCGTGCGTCAGCTGAGATTTTGTTCGCTGCGAAAGCTGAATTTTGTACTCCGTCCAAGCCTCTTTTAATGCACCGAAAAAACCAAATGGAGACAGAACCTGGTCGCCGAAATTCTGCTCTTTGATCGTAGTTGCCCCCTGGGCCTGTTGTGCATCCAGCAGTCTGGTAGTGTTTGTATTTGTTGGCTCTGAAACTGAGTAATTGCTGTGAGTGATGGCCCTCTAGTCGCTACCATTTTAATCAAAATAAATAGATAAATAAACACGCTTCACTACAACAACAGAAACTTCAGTTAGTTTGCCAAAATTGCCGTGTAGCCGTCCTCGTCACGATAAATGTGTTTTGTCCACAAAGTTGATATGAGGCAGCGTAGAACACTACAAAAATTTATTAAGTGAATAAAACATGAACATATTTGTTTTAACGTGTACAAATTAAAGTATATTGCACGTAATTCAGATTTCTGGGGTTGTCTTTTCAGCACTGGTTTTCATACAGTGCATCACTGAATTGTCTGTATGAAAATATCAGTCACTTTCCAACAGTTTCAGTCACTAAACTGTCTATAAAACGCTAGTAACACAGCGATAGGTGCATTTTAATTGTGTCACTGCAAGTCTTCCAACACTGCGGTGGGCAGAGAGAGAGGGGAGTGGAAGAAGCTCGGTGTGTGGTGTCTTAAACAGGCGTGCGGCGGTATACATTCCACGCAGTGAGAAGAAGCGAGGACGGTGTATTCTGGCGGCGTACGTAGCTCCCTCCTTAGGAATATAGCGAGCCCAGTAGATAGCGACTCGAGAAGGTGTCTGCTAGTGACATGCTTAACTGTCTCGTCTTCACCCGCGATGTGAGCACTGTGTGGTGCTGTCGACATAGGCAGCGGCGACAGCGGAAGGTGTATTCGCACTTGCTGATACATGGATGAATGAACTGTTGCTTTACTCTCTCTGCAGATTATATGTATTGTGGTTGTATTTAGTTCCCATGAACACCATAATACCTGTAACAGTTTCCATAAAACTAAAATTAATTTGTTTCATGAGAACATTAGAGGTTGGGAAAACACGATATACGAGCTCATTGTATACTTGGAAGATGTGGAAAATTCTGAAGTGTTAGCTGTTCTCTGCCTCTCTGAACACTATGCAGTCACAAGAATGGAGGAGTTAAATATCAAGGATTACAGACTTCCATCATTTTCGTGTAGACTTAAAAATGAAAAAGCAGAAGTTGCAGCTTATGCAGAAATTGGACAAAAATTCAAAAACATTGTGTTGATCAGAACCTAGAAGCATTTGCTTTTGAGTTGTTACTGAAGAATACTTCTCTGTTAATTGTGACTGTCCACAGAAACCCCCCCCCCCCCCTTTAGGAAACTTTCAGATATTTATGAGAAATCTAGCTACCTGTCAGACAAGAAGAAACTATTAGAAGGTTGTGGAGATTTCAGTGTGGATATCTTCAAAGATACGGTCGGGAAAAATGAATTACAATTATTATTTGGGTGTTTTAGTCTAATTTCAGTAGTCAATTTGGCAAGCCGTGGGCAGCAAAATTTGATAACATTAACATAGACAGTGCTCATGCTGGCACAACTAATGTCCACCCAACTGCTTGGGTTGGGTTGTTTTGGGGGAAGAGACCAGACAGCAAGGTCATCGGTCTCATCGGATTAGGGAATGACGTGGAAGGAAGTCGGCATTGCCCTTTCAAAGGAACCATCCCGGCATTTGCCTGGAGCGATTTAGGGAAATCACGGAAAACCTAAATCAGGATGGCCAGACGCGGGATTGAACCGTCGTCCTCCCGAATGCGAGTCCAGTGTGCCAGCCACTGCGCCACCTCGCTCGGTGCACCCAACTGCTAATGGACTCCTGGAGGCAGGTTCATACAAAGCATTGAGGTATATTAGTGAGAACAGGGTACAAAGTTTCAAGAGTAAGCATAAAAGAATGGTATGGTATATATGTAGAAAGGGATGCTAATGTCACATACAGTTTATTCCATAGTAAAATTGTGTTAACATTTGAAACTTGCTTTCCAAAAAAAAACTATCCAGACGTTTCACTGAAAAACAGCTAAGTCATGGATAACTAAGGGAATTAAAATCTCATGTAAGTGGCAGAGTGAAACTTACGTTAAGGCCAGACTAAGTCAAGATCTGACATTACTTGCATACCGCAAAATATAATGTAATATTTTAAGGAAAGTCAGTAAAATGTCGATAAGGATGCATGTCCTGACATAAATAAATGACGCAGATAGTTAGATTAAGACTATATGGGAATTTCTCAAATGGAAGACAGGACGGCCAGTTAGTGTATAAGATTCCATACCAATTAAACAAAATGAAGATGTTGTGACTGGTAATTCACAAGTTGGAAGCACTTTTAACAGTCACTTTCTAAACGTAGTAGCAAATATTGGATGGTTCAGCTGAAGCAGCAGGAGAATGTATTAAAAATGTCATTCCACAAAAATTTAAGAAGCTAGAAGTAGCACCATCATCCTTCAATGAAATTAATACTCTTATAAAAATGCTGAAATACAAAATCACATGTGGGGCTGACGGAATTTCGAGCTTGATTCTTAAAGATTGTTACAACTTAATATCTTACTGATATAGACAATGCTTCACTGGCACAGTGAATTTCTCCAGATAGGCTAAAATATTCGGTTATTAAACCATTTCATAATAAAGGTTATACGACAGACTTAATCAACTATCGACAAATCTCTTACTGGCATCTTTTTTCCAAAATGTTCGGAAAAGTAAAGTATTCAAGAGCAGTCGCACACTTAAGTAGAAACAGTTTACATAGTTTATCACAGTTGAGACTCCAGAACGGTTACTGAACTGAGAATTATATTTATACACTCACTCTTCAAGTCTTCAATAACACAAATTCGGCAGTTGGTATTTTTTGCGATCCTTCCGAGGCGTTTGGTTGTGTAGATCATGTAACCCCCCCCCCCCCCCCCCACCCCTAGAAAACTAAATGATCTGAAACGCCTTTAAGGACATTAAAAAAATCTTCTGAATAATTCAGGCAATGTCGGATAGGTAAAACGTTTTAGTGACTGGAAAATTCACAAAAAGAGAACTTCGTTGTTCAGTTTTGTGCGCACTCCTACTCCTTATATGTGTGAGTGACCTGTCACTTAACATTCAACAAGCAAACTTGCCCCTTTTTGCAGGCGATTCTAGTGTTGCAATAAATCTCATTAGAGCGACAAGCAAAAAAAAAAAGAGTTGGTAAATGATATTTTCCAATGAATTAGTAGGCTGCCTGAAATCGAATCACTCCAAATTTTCAAAAACACACTACTTTCATGTTTGTGAAACAAATAGGGTCATACCAACAACGTATGTAGCTCATGGGCAGGAGTGAGCGAATAGGATAGAATGTTCCAAATTTGATTGAGTACTTACATTGAGGAAAACGAACTGGAAGAAGCGTTTTAGTGAACTCCTCAACCAATTAAGTTAGCTTCCTGTCATATTTCACATATTTTTGCTCAATAACGTCTTATGGAATAACTTTTTGAGATATCTCATCATTTAGAAAGAAAATGTTGGCTGCACAAAAGCGAGAAGTACGTATAACGTGTTGTGTTCACCCAAGGCCGTCATTTAGATATCTCTTCAAGGATCTAGACTTATTCACCACGCCACAATTCATATATTTATCAACGGAATTAGCTATAAACAATCCATCACAGTTTGAGAAGAATTGTGATGTCCGTACCTAGAATACTGGAGGGAAAATGACCATTTTTACCCGTTGTTGAAGCTGTCCGTGGCTCAGAAAGTGTGCAATACGTAGCAACAAAATTTTTTTTCATCTACCCCATAATATTGGAGGTCTGACAGGCAGATAAGCAAATTTTAAATCTAATTTTTATTATTTCTCCTGGGCACCTCCTTCTATTCCACTGACGAAGTTTTATTTACAAACTGGTAGACAGTTAAAAAATAATAATAAGTGTAGTTGCACAACTAGGACTAAGTATAATAATGTCTTCAAACATTTTAGCACTAATCATGTTTACATATCATGCAAATTCACTAGTTCGTCTTTTTGTTAAAGGATGGTTCAAATGATCTATGGAACTTGTAAGTAAATGTCCTAGATTCTACTAGAAAACAATAAATTACGTATCATGGCGAAAAAATAAAAAGAGTGGCATGAAAGGAATTTATTTTCCTTCGTGCTGGTAATGGAAGACAGATTGTGAAGTGGAGACGTGAAGGGACACGTACAGCACAAAATCGTACAGACCGACCTCGTCTGTTGACTGACAGAGACCGCCGACACTTGAAGTACGTCGTGATGTGTAATAGACATACGTATATCCAGACCATTACACATGAATTCCAGACTGCATCAGGGTCCACTGCAAGTACTATGATAGTTAGGCGGGAGGTGAGAAAACTTGGATTTCATGGTCAAGCGGCTGCTCATAAGCCACACAATACATGATCTGAAGATGGGCAGCTAGCCTGAAACCGGTCATTGAAAATATAAAATGGCGATCAGAGAGTGAAATGCCATATTTTTATGTAAGGATCTTTGGATATCGTGACCAAGTGCGGGTACAGCACCTGCCCACGATAGGCGAAGGTCCTGAGCTCGGGTCACGGTCCAGCTGACAGTTATAATCAACCAGAAAATTTCATATCAGCACACCCTTCCGCTACAGAGTGAAAATTCTTTCTTAAAATCCGTTTGTATTCTAGTTACCAATTGTGAAAGTAACGTTAGAGTAAATTTCACTTTGAAGTGTTGTGAATTTTAACAGCTTAAAATTGAAATTTACAACTTTTTTTCCTTATCTTCTTATTATGAAACTATTGTGGATGTAAGGATCAAATTTTTGCATAACGTTTCCAAATGTCTGTTTTCATTCAATACTCTCGGGGAGAGGTTTAAATTAATCATGTTAGTGAAATTGCCAACTAAACCGGTGGCTCAAGAGAACGGAAGGAGACTGAAATCTCGCGCGCTGCACATGCACATACACCTTAGTAGGTTTTTGTAGGACAATTTGAGTTTTTAGACCACTATTATGGGCCGTGCGGGGTAGCCGCGCATTCTTGGGGCCCCTTGCCACGCTTCGCGAGGCTGCACCCGTCGGAAGTTCGAGTCCTCCCTCGGGCATGGGTGTGTGTGTGTGTTGTCCTTAGCGAAAGTTAGTTTAAGTTAGATCAAGTAGCGTGTAAGCCCAGGAACCGATGACCTCACTAGTTTGGTCCCATAGGAACTTACCAGAACCACCAAGTATCCTATATCAAATTGCTCATATTGACTTCTCTTAAACAACCGCGGTACACCGTAAACAGTTATCGTTTACATTCTGAAGTCTCTTCCTTCAACACCACCTAAAAACCGGAGCGAGGTGACGCAGTGGTTAGCAGGCACGATGTGCTGTCGGGGGAATGGCGATTCACATCCGCGTCCGCCCATCCAATTTAGGTTTTCCGTGACTTTCAAACTCGCTCAAGGGAAATGCCGAGATGGTTCTTTTGAAAGGGTACGACCGATTTCCTTCCTCATCCTTGAAACATTCCCATCTTGTGCTCCGTCTCTAACTAACTCGCTGTAGACAGGAAGTCAAACTCAAATCTTCCTTTCTTTTGTCTGCTTCATTAGCCGTGGTATCAGTCAGAGGCACCATCTATTAGTCAAATTGGTTCAAATGGCTGTGAGCACTATGGAACTTAACATCTGAAGTCATTAGTCCCCTAGAACGTAGAACTACTTAAACCTAACCAACTTAAGAACATCACACATATCCATGCCCGAGGCAGGATTCGAACTTGCGACCGTAGCGGTCTCGCGGTTCCAGACTGAAGCGCCGACAACCGCTGGGCCACTCCGGCCTGCTATCTATTAGTCCTCAACCTTCGTTTATCTTCAAAATAGCAACATGAATTCATTTTCGATTATATAGATTAGATTTCTACGGTGACATTTTAATAATACTTTTTAGTGTATCACCTCATGACATTTTACTACATTATGCGATACAAAGTATCCGGACACCTGGCTGAAAAGGACTTACAAGTTCGTGACGTCCTCCATAGGTAATTCTGAAATTCAGTAAGGTGTTGGCCCACCCTTGGCCTTGATGATAGGTATACATTCAGTCTGTTGCTGGAAGGTTCCTTGGGGAATGGCAGCCAACTCTTCACGGAGTGCTGCGCTGAAGAGAGGTACCGACGTCTGTCGGCGAGGCTTGCCACGAAGTCGGCGTTCGGAAACATCCCAAAGGTGTTCTATAGGATTCAGGTCAAGACTCTGTGCAGGCCAGTCCATTACAGGGATGTTATTGTCGTTTAACCACTCCGCCACAGGCTGTGCATTGTGAACAGGTGCTTGATCGTATTGAAAGATGCAATCGCCATCCCCAAATTGCTCTTCAACAGTGGGAAGCAAGAAGGTGCTTAAAACATCAATATAGGCCTGTGCGATGATAATGCCACACAAAACAACAAGGGGTGCAAGCCCCCTCCATGAAAAACACGACCACACCATAACACCACCGCCTCAGAATTATGCGGTTAGCACTACACAGGCTGGTAGATGACGTTCACTGGGCATTCGCCATATCCACACCCTGCCATCGGATCGCCACATTGTGAACCGTGATTCATGACTCCACACAACGCTTTTCCGTGGTTCGAGTCTCCATTCGGCTCACACTCTTAATCTTCCAGGGAGTTTCAAGTGGTTTTTGATATTCAGGGATGCTTTTAGCTAAAATACCGCGCAGTGTGCAGTCGTTGTAGCTTAGTTGGCTTTTGTAGACCAGTTTGTGGTTGTTTCCCGGCTTGATGGATCACATGTTTCCTGCATCAATTTGCTGTCCTCGACTTCCTCCACACCACAGCGGCACGTTGAAGTTATCGACTGCACCCAGTATACTGACAGCATAGGGACGAAGTTGAACAAACGGAGTATCACCGTGATTTTCAGAACCGCCCGAAATATATGACACCTACAATCGGCCAGGGTGCACGAAAGTCCCTGTAAAATGTAGGATTTACATGATACCATATAGTTGTGGAGGCATATATGTGGGCGCTATAAAAATAACAAACGAAACCCAGTACATGATTATCGCAGCGGTAGAAGGGGAGAAACAGTTACATCAGTTGTTGCAAAACACTCAATCCAGCCACGAGACCATCAGACACGACTGAATAAGACTGAAGCATTCACTGCTACAGGTGGATACCACGGTACGCTATACAGAAAGGTGACAGCAGTGTCTATAATTTTAATATGAACGACGAGGGTGTGAAGCTTGTAACACAACGAACCTCGTAAGGCTGGCCATGACGCGTCTGTGTGCGCTCGCCCTTGACCTCGACCTACAGGGGGTACTAACAATAAATAATAATCAGGTACGTTTACAGATTCAGGATCCTTTGGTAAATGAGCAACTAAGTAGTTTAACAAATTTTCACTATCACCAGTATGTTGGGTTTAACTTGCGAATTAATTCATTGACAAAAAGTCTAAAGTGCTGAGGATCTGAAGTATCATAACTGATTTCGCCTGCGGTCATTTTGAGATAACTTAATAACATACTCGAAATGGTGGTAAGCGTTAAAATCTCCAGGTGTTAGAAAGTTTCTACTCCTCCAGTTTGCAGGTGTAGGGACACAGCGAGGACCGTTTTCCGAATGGTTCAAATGGCTCTGAGCACTATACGACTTAACTTCTGAGGTCATCAGTCGCCTAGAACTTAGAACTAATTAAACCTAACTGACCTAAGGACATCACACACATCCATGCCCGAGGCAGGATTCGAACCTGCGACCGTAGCAGTCACGCAGTTCCAGACTGAGCGCCTAGAACCGCTAGACCACCGCGGCCGGCTGCACGTAGTAACTTAAACAGAAAGTAATAGGGTCATTCGTGTTCTCACACCGTCTTGTGCGCTCCCCGAGCGTGACACGCCCTGCAGCCGCAAACTGAAGGCAACAGCTGTACGATAAGATTTCACAATACCCCAGCCCTTGTCAATCTGACCAGCAGCTCGTGATTCAGTAATCACTTACCGGCTTAATAGAATTCACTGAGACATTCTTCATCTGTAATTAGTATAGTTCAAGAAACTTCTGCCATATTGTGCCGTTTCTGTGCAATCTACCTAACGTCGCCTTAAGTGTACTATGTGTCTTTTAGTATTGCCTTTTGTTAGTGAAGGCTGTACCCGGATAAGTGTTGTATCTCTGGTTTCAGAAAACACCTATTTAGGTACTCTTTAACTTGTTATTTGAATACAGTCTTGGGCCGGCCGCGGTGGTCTAGGTGCTCAGTCCGGAACCGCGCGACTGCTACGGTCGCAGGTTCGAATCCTGCCTCGGGCATGGATGTGTGTGATGTCCTTAGGTTAGTTAGGTTTAAGTAGTTCTAAGTTCTAGGGGACTGATGACCACAGATGTTAAGTCCCATAGTGCTCAGAGCCATTTGAACCATTTTTGAATACAGTCTTCGGGCAAGCATATTGTTGGTTTTGAAGATTCGTTAGAAAAGAGGCTTCGTTTACATTTAAAATATTCATTTCTCTCGAATTAACTTTGATGCGTACCAAACCTACGATAATATTGCCTGAAAAATATGTGCAGACAGTTGATCATGAATTACGCTATGAACCGTTACTGCATCCGCTCGGTTGCGCAGTTCCCGCTGCGTTTCCATTAAAATAATGCAATCTGGAAGCCATAAAATAAAATTCTGTTCAGAACCTGATTGTAAACAGTCATCGCGCGTTTGGCTGTCTGTGACAAATTCGTCGCAGGCATACTATCAGTTATTTTCGTACAATGGGGCTGAAAATTTTAATTCTTTACTAATAAAAGTCATCTGAGAATTTTGCCTACCGTGTTATCAATTTTTTTTGTGTTATTTGTCATATTAACCCTCCCATTCCTACAGAATTCGACACAGAAAAAAATAAAATTTAAGAAAAACTGTAAATTCGTTCTGGAATCGATCTTTTGACCATATTATGTGGTTTCCGAACACCTTAGTTAACGTCTTCATATATGTGCTATGTGTACTTTAATACTGCTTTATGTTAGCAAAGTCTGTTCTGGGTAAGTACTGTATCTCTGGTTTCTCCGTTCCTCAGGAAACACGTTGACCGCTACACCAAGGCGCTTTGTTTTAGCAGCGTCTACCTTATGGGTGCGTAAGGGAAAGTCGAAACAATTCTCTCCTTTTCTAGGAAAACTGATGATGAAATATGCTCAGTTTTCAAATATCTAACTACCCGTCAATTTTGAGTCGATAATGCATCGTGAAAATTAGCTTTGGATACGTCAGACAGGAGGGGTATTGGGCCAAATTATCTGAGCCTTTCCTTTTGAGTAGTACATAAGCGACCTGACAAACATGAGCCGAATCGGCTGGCCGTACCTGAGGTTTTTCCCGTCTGTGAAACATACTCAAAGCACTTACCTTCGAGCACGAAGCACGTGTAGTTCGGACATCTGAGCTGTGAAGCTGCGAACAAAACGCTCGGCTTCGCTATTAGACTGAGGGGAGAACTTAGCCGTTCAGATACGTTGAATTCGATTTTGCCGAAAAATCGCTGAAATTCCAACAAACAAACCTCCGATCGTTGCCTTTGCCAAAAAAGGGACGAAAGATAAGGTCGTGCAGTCCATCAGTAAAATGACGCATAGCTATACAAAAATTCCAACTGTATCTGTAGATGGACACTTGCTGTCACCTCTGTTTGTAGTTTTGGAAGTGTTGACCGCGCAAATTGTGCCATGGCTCAAACAAAGTTGGCTTCAAGCGGACAGTATTGTAGCGGTCGCCTTGTGTTCTGGAAAAGTCAACAATGAACATTTACCGATGTGGCGACAGCAGAACTTCTTATAGAATCATATCTTGGCCACAGAAGCTTTTAAGCGGTTGAAGAGAACGGAGAAGAAGACAGAGCAGTTTCTGTATTGACGATATCAACAGGTCGAACAACATACTGCAAACCGTTGGATGTATTTGACTTCCTGATATTCAAAGGTTTTGTGCGCAGGTTTACCAACTCGATACGGCTCCTGCGCGTCGATTTGAACTTCGGCCAGCGTAACAACATCGTTCAAATGCAGTCTCTTCTTTACAGGCAGCTTTGTAAGCCAGTCTTTCGGCCAATTTTCCAGCAAGCTTGGCATCGAAGCGGCTACACGAGACATTAGCCAAATAACTTTGAACTTCCGATGAAATACCGTTTCGACATTGACAACGTGCTCTTCTCGTGTTTCTGACATATATCTAGTGCCAGATCTCTTTGTCTCGAACATTCTCAAATGAAGTGTAACTGTGTGAAATGAGTGAGTGTGTCGTTAAGGAAACAGGCTAGCGCTGCTTACTAAAATCGCCGTTGTGCGCTATTTTCTTTGCGTTGTAAGGCTGATACTGTTAAATTGAAGTACGTTTGCAGGAATCGCGCTACTCTGCAATAAGGAGGCATTTGTTGTGACCCCATTGTGAGTTACATTTTCGCACTCTGGCATTAAGCGGTCGCAATGGGACGGAGCGATTTACAAACAAGCGATACGCCCGTGTTTAAAAGCTGTACTTACAGATGATGGCAACTGCGTACTGTCGGAATAATGGCCAACATTTTTAAGCGGGATCGATTGCTGTGGCCGATATCTTGCACATCTGCTGTTTTCTCCTTAAAATCTGAGGTTAAGGTAATGATGTTTCCTTGTTGGTCGTGGGGAGAGCGTCGTGAGCGTCAAATAAATGTCCCGCGTGTACGATTTCTGTATTCGGTAACCGAGTGGGGTGGCACAGCCATCAGCACACTGGACTCGTGTTCGGGAGGACGATGGTCCAAACCAGCGTCCGGCCATCCTGATTTATGTTTACCGTCTTTTCTCTAAATCACTTCATGCAAATGCCGGGTTGGTCCCTTTGAAAGGGCACGGCTGGCTTCCTTCCCGATCCTTCTCTAATCCGAAGCGACCGATGACCTTGCTGTTTGGTCCCCTCCCCCATAAAAGGAAGAAAGATAGGTACTCAATAATGAACATTTCTGCAGATTGCAGTTGAGTCCTGAATCAGTCAGAATTTGAAACGGAGATTCTAAATTTTGGAGGTGCTGTTCTGATGTTTGTCCAAACCCAGTGATGTCACCAGTATCATTTTCCCAAGATGAAACGGTTGACGTCACTTGTCCAAGAATGCAATAGAAGAATGTTGCAGGAGATACGCTTCTGAAAAGAACGCACTGGTACAGATACAAGCTATCATGTCGACCTGCATCAATTTCATCGTTACCTCTCGATTGGATATTTTATTTGGACAATGCCCTTTAGTACAATACGCCATTGAAAACATTCTGCGTGTTCCAGAGCGCCGTTGAACAAATGGCCATATTTTTCATGAAAATCTTCAACGCTGGCACGGGAAACTAAAGTATCAATAGCACGCACCTTACCTTGAGTCTCTATACCAAACAAATAAGACTCGTCCGTGCCAAAAATGTTTGGACTAGAGCATGACAATCACCATTTATGGAGCTAACATGATAGACCTTTATAATTTCCTTGCAAAGCTCACGTCCTGAGAACAGAGATACTTTCGCTGGGGAAGCACGTGATTTACAGGCGTTATTTCTGTAACCTGGGGTGTCCCTGTCGTTCGTGCGTATTCTGCATAATTAGTGTCAGTGATGCGCTGATGTCCAACTGAAACTCTACAGCTTGATTTAAATCTGAAATTTCAATGAATCCGTCGAAAGAACAGACACCACGGTGGAACGCGACAGCCATGAAGAATGACATTTTAACGAATTACAAACATTAGCTGTGTACGGGACGTCGAGAGTTGAAAACGTGTGCCCGACCGGGATTCGAACCCGGCATTTCCTGCTTACTAGACAGGAGGTCTAAACCCTAAACCGACGAAGACATGGGAATCAGCGCGGCTGCGGGGAGTTAGGCACGCCCTCTCAGCAGACCCACTTTCTCAACTTGCTCTAAACATTACAAAAGTAGTGCCCATTAATCTCAATGCTTGTGGCAAGGATTATTCCCACATGAGTTCGAGCGTATGTGCGCATCTGCACAGAAATGATCCTTGGTTCGTGATCGCTGTAGTTATATGTGTATAGTGTCTGTTCTTTCGGGCGTGCGGATCGTGAAAGCCATGAAGAATGAAATTTCAGGGAATTACAAGAATCAGCTATGAACAGGACATTGATAGAAATCAACGGGGAGGGTTGAAAGTGTGTTTCTGACAGGGACTTTTTAATTTTTTTGTTGTTTTTATTGAAGGTGGAGATCGGGAGGGAGGAAAGGAAAGGAGAGGGATTAATGATGCCAGCTGCATCGGGATATTACGCGGAATCAGTGGCAACCAGGATTTTTCTTTTTTTTCACAGATGGATAAAGGAATGCCGTTCCTCTTCGGCTACATAACCAGAATAATAAAAGTCGTCCCGTTACGGCATGAGGATGGTTGGTTGGTTGGTTGGTTTGGGGAAGGAGACCAGACAGCGTGGTCATCGGGCTCATCGGATTAGGGAAGGATGGGGAAGAAAGTCAGCCGTGCCCATTCAGAGGAACCATCCCGGCATTTACCTGGAGTGATTTAGGGAAATCACGGAAAACCTAAATCAGGATGGCCGGACGCGGGATTGAACCGTCGTCCTCCCGAATGCGAGTCCAGTGTCGAACCACTGCGCCAGCATGAGGATGCTCCATGCTTTAGCCCGCTGCAGATTTTTCGATGACTGCCGTCTCGTCGCTGTGTTGTTTCCGTTGTTTGTTCAGTCTCATTAAAAAAGAAACTGGAAAGAGGTTCGAAGGTTATCTTCTCATGTCATGGATAATCCAGCAGTGAGGCGGGTTATGGAATGCGCTCCAAAGAAAATTAGAAAAATATTCTGTGTATTTAGGGTTCTTGACGATCGCGCAGTGTCGTTCGTTGAGATAATACCAAAAATCGGTTGCTGTCTTTTCGCCATTACCGAATAGGTAGTAAACAGCGTGGCCGCTAATCCATGTCACAGAGTTCATTTCTGCTCTTGGGAAATACACCCCATCTGGGAAAATGAGTGATCGTGTACTTATCCTGTCGGGAATCGTGCGTGTGAGAAAAGCCAATATCTGACGCACCAAATACCAAACGTCCTTTGCGGACCCGCATTCGAAACGATGTTCATCCATGTCAGTCACTTGGCATGTGGCACACAAGCGTGAGTCGGCAAGGTGGATGTGATGTAGGCGGGACTGGCACATTCCCATTAACAGTTATGTACCATGCATATTGCACGTCAGTATCAAGGGTGGTTGCATTCACTGCCTGCCACACAGCACGCCACTTTGTAGTGGGGTGTTTGCTTTCAATCACATTCGGCGTCCCGTTCAGTTGCCTGGCAGTATATATCGCCCTCGTCGTTATCAGGCTTGTGGGTAGTAGTGCGATGTGGATGTAGCTTAATTCAAGGAAGAATTAACTAATTTAGAAGAAAGATGCTGGGATGTCCGATATCATCTCTGGGGGTGTGAGTGAGGTTGGTCTTAAGGCCTCCAGTAATAGACTTTTGAGGCACGTCGGGCTTCGTTGCCACAGGTGCTGGTGACAACTGACGAACAGGGTCTTCGCTCTGTTCTGAACATGACAAAGGGCTAAACCCCCTCTGCTCCTCGGGAGGGTTAGGGACTCGTAAAGAATCTTAAATAACATGCCCGTACTAACAAAGGATCCCAAAACCGCCAACATGCGGTGAGACAGAGTGGGCGGTATCGGGAGTATCTGTGCAAAATGGGAGATGCGTGATGCCAAATAGACGTTAGCATATCGCGTCCGTTGCAGGAGGTTTAGATTTCTAAGACGGTGGTCACTTATTACTGCTCTCATTTTATTAAATAAAGGCCGGTAGTTAAGGGCTGCCGAGAGCTTCATGTCAGATGTGAAATCAGTGCCAAGACAGCGGATTGTGCCACTGAATCGTAGCTGTTCGACGCTTTCGTCGGATAGACCACTTCCTATAGACAGGGCATGCGATCTGTTGACATTGAGACTGCTCCCCGATGCCGCACCGTAGGTCGGCACCCGCGTCAGTACTGCACGAACATCGTCATTACTTCGTAGAAGGAGTACCAGGTCATCAGCATAGGCACTGCAGCAAAATGTGAGTCCACCGAGGTACATCCCAGACAGGCGTTGTCGGAGGCCACAGAGTAGTGGTTCCAGGACAAGCGCGTACAATTTCGTAGAAAGAGGGGCGGCCTTGTCGCACCGAGGGCTGGATCTGTATCGGCGGCGTGAGACGGCCGTTATATAACACCTTGGACCGCGCCGCGCTGGAGACGCATCACTACCTCATCTATGATGTCCGGATACCCCATGTGTCGCAATACCTCCATCAAAAATGTGTGGTCGACTCTGTCAAAGGCCTGGCTGAAGTACAGTGAGGCCAAAACTCCTGGCATTTGGCGAGCTTTGGCTAGCGCGATCATATCTCGATATCGGCACAATGCAATGCGAATTTTGTGTTCACCTCCTAACGATGCCTGGTCCTGCGACACAACACAATGGACCGATCGCTTTAGGCGTGCTGCCAGAATCCGGGTGAAAATCTTCATGTCACTGGTGATAAGGCCAAGGGCGATAATCACAGATCCTGGATCCGCCTCGTGGTTTGTTTATGGGTATAATCAGTCCTTCTAGGAACACCCCAGGGATCTGCGACATGGGACACATAAGATCGTGGCAAATGTCAGTCCATGCTGGTGCCAGAAATTGTTGATATGTCCGATAAAATTCCAGAGGAAGGCCATCAGGTCCCGGGGACTTGCGAACAGCCCACGCCTGTATTGCGTTAATGATTTCCTCTTCCGTTACATCTGCAGTCAAATCCGCTGCTACTGTCGGAGGTATCGTGCCTAAGTGAGTTGAGAGATTTCGGCGATCACCTCTGGGTGATGTCAGTGTTCCGAGTACAGTCTGGTGTAGTGAGCATGAAGGACGTTTCCTACATCGCACTGGGTATCAAGGCCTCGCCTGGCTTCGTTCGTGATAGCTTGGATCAGTGTCCTGCGTCGGCGCTGTCGTTCTGCAATGACGTGGAACATGGACGGTTCCTCCTGGGCCACTCTGTCTGGAGTGCGCTTCCTTACGATCGCACCCTCAAGGTGTCAACGTGTAAATCTGATGGTCTGAGCCTTGGCACGGTTCACCGTCACCTGCCTTGCAGGTGAGTACGGCAATGTTGTATATTCCCTTAAGGTGCTGTAATAAAAGTCCATGGTATGTATCTTCCAGGCTGCTACATCTCGACCGTAGCCTATCAAGGTCTTCCGGAGGGCTGGTTTGGCATAGAGTAACCAACACGACAGAGTACAACGGCAGGTGCCACGCCGGTGACTACAGGAAAGCCACGTGTCTGTATAAGGCATTCCTGAGAGGCTAGGTGGACGACGTTCAACTTCCAAAGACCACGGATGTGCCATACCTTCTGGCGGCCTAGGGTATTGCGCAGATGTAAGCCTCGTGCTCAGAAAACGCTGTGGGCCAAACTTCGGCAGCTCTCGTTCCATGGCTATGCAGCGCGAGATGTGAATCCGGTCGATGTGGCTGTAAGGATAGCTGGTGTAATGTGTAAATCGAGGCCGATCGCCACAAACATGTTCCCACGAGTCCACCATTTGAAGATTACCTATAATTGTCGCAAGTTCTGTGCAAGGAGAATGTGATCCTTAGGTGCTTGGCTGCAGTTGAAATCCCCTCCTAATATCTAGGCGTCCTGACGGCCCAGAAAGAGGGGCGTGATTGTATGAGCGAGAAAGGTGGAACGTTCGCGACGCCGATCAAATCCTGACGGCACATAGATGTTAATAAGTTTTACTCCTTGGATAGTAATAGCCATGCCACTGGCGTCAGGGAGATACTCGACGTCTTCTATGGGTATATCTTCGCGGAGGAGGATTGCCACACTACTGCCATTGGCGGACGCATGTGAGACCCAAGTCTTGTAGCCATAGGGTTCCTTGAAGTCTTCGACAAACATCTATTGAAGGAGTGCAATGTCGATATCTGCTGCATTGAGCAGATCCTGTAGTATGGCTAATTTATGTCGGGCACGTATGTTATTGATGTTAATCGTTGCTAGACGGTATGTTTGGTCAGCCAGGTCGGCAACTGGATTGTGTAGGAGGCCAGGTGTGGGCGGCAGGGGCTGCCCCACAGAAGCTGACGATACAGCCGTAGTCACTGTGGCTGGTCGTAGCTGGGTACATCCGAGGGAGCATCTCTGCCCTCGGCATCCTCGGGGCACTGTGACTCATCCTCGACATTATCCGCCCAAGAATCAGATGCAGCAATTGGTAACTGTTGATTGGTTCTGTCCGTAGAGTGCTCGCGCGCATGAGTATACCCAGTGATTAAACAGACCAGTAGGCATTTACAAGAAATATTGAACCTTAGACAATGTGTCTAACAGTGTACTTTAAATACGACAGTATACCATCTTAGGCACTGTATAAAGTTAAAACACTTGATAATGGCACTGTAAAGCCAAAATCATAATCGTGTGGATGTAGCAGTGCAAATAAGAAACAGTCCAATGGCGATACTGATAATGGTTCAAATCGCTCTGAGCACTATGGGACTTAACTTCTGAGGTCATCAGTCCTCTAGAACTTAGAACTACTTAAACCTAAAGAACCTAAGGACATCACATACATCCATGCCGGAGGCAGGATTCTAACCTGCGACCGTAGAGGTCGCGCGGATCCAGACTGAAGTGCCTAGAGCCGCTCGGTCACTCCGGCCGGTGGCGGTACTGACTTTAAAGAAATGAATCAATTATATCTTTCGCTCATCGTCGCTGATTCTGCATTACATACCGGTGCAGCTAACGTCCATAGGCCTCTTGCCTTTCCTTTCCCCCCCCCCCCCCCCTCCCCCCCCCCAAAACCTTCAATGTACGTAATTTATATTATGTTGTTAGAAAGGTTCTGAATAACTGCATCGCGGTGCATTTTGTCTTGAAATGAAGCTCCACAAGCACAATTAAATTTACAGTTGCTACTCATGCCCCTAGTTCACTGATCCATTCCTTGTAAGGGTGATTACAATGACAACATGTATGACGAAATCTTAAACAAGCAACACCTACATGAATCTGTGACTCGAAAAATTCCTGTAGTTTTCTAACGGCTTACCCGTGTGGGTAATTCGGCTGTACGTTCCAACCTCGCAAAAAAGAAAGAATGTCGTGCGTCAGCTGAGATTTTGTTCGCTGCGAAAGCTGAATTTTGTACTCCGTCCAAGCCTCTTTTAATGCACCGAAAAAACCAAATGGAGACAGAACCTGGTCGCCGAAATTCTGCTCTTTGATCGTAGTTGCCCCCTGGGCCTGTTGTGCATCCAGCAGTCTGGTAGTGTTTGTATTTGTTGGCTCTGAAACTGAGTAATTGCTGTGAGTGATGGCCCTCTAGTCGCTACCATTTTAATCAAAATAAATAGATAAATAAACACGCTTCACTACAACAACAGAAACTTCAGTTAGTTTGCCAAAATTGCCGTGTAGCCGTCCTCGTCACGATAAATGTGTTTTGTCCACAAAGTTGATATGAGGCAGCGTAGAACACTACAAAAATTTATTAAGTGAATAAAACATGAACATATTTGTTTTAACGTGTACAAATTAAAGTATATTGCACGTAATTCAGATTTCTGGGGTTGTCTTTTCAGCACTGGTTTTCATACAGTGCATCACTGAATTGTCTGTATGAAAATATCAGTCACTTTCCAACAGTTTCAGTCACTAAACTGTCTATAAAACGCTAGTAACACAGCGATAGGTGCATTTTAATTGTGTCACTGCAAGTCTTCCAACACTGCGGTGGGCAGAGAGAGAGGGGAGTGGAAGAAGCTCGGTGTGTGGTGTCTTAAACAGGCGTGCGGCGGTATACATTCCACGCAGTGAGAAGAAGCGAGGACGGTGTATTCTGGCGGCGTACGTAGCTCCCTCCTTAGGAATATAGCGAGCCCAGTAGATAGCGACTCGAGAAGGTGTCTGCTAGTGACATGCTTAACTGTCTCGTCTTCACCCGCGATGTGAGCACTGTGTGGTGCTGTCGACATAGGCAGCGGCGACAGCGGAAGGTGTATTCGCACTTGCTGATACATGGATGAATGAACTGTTGCTTTACTCTCTCTGCAGATTATATGTATTGTGGTTGTATTTAGTTCCCATGAACACCATAATACCTGTAACAGTTTCCATAAAACTAAAATTAATTTGTTTCATGAGAACATTAGAGGTTGGGAAAACACGATATACGAGCTCATTGTATACTTGGAAGATGTGGAAAATTCTGAAGTGTTAGCTGTTCTCTGCCTCTCTGAACACTATGCAGTCACAAGAATGGAGGAGTTAAATATCAAGGATTACAGACTTCCATCATTTTCGTGTAGACTTAAAAATGAAAAAGCAGAAGTTGCAGCTTATGCAGAAATTGGACAAAAATTCAAAAACATTGTGTTGATCAGAACCTAGAAGCATTTGCTTTTGAGTTGTTACTGAAGAATACTTCTCTGTTAATTGTGACTGTCCACAGAAACCCCCCCCCCCCCCTTTAGGAAACTTTCAGATATTTATGAGAAATCTAGCTACCTGTCAGACAAGAAGAAACTATTAGAAGGTTGTGGAGATTTCAGTGTGGATATCTTCAAAGATACGGTCGGGAAAAATGAATTACAATTATTATTTGGGTGTTTTAGTCTAATTTCAGTAGTCAATTTGGCAAGCCGTGGGCAGCAAAATTTGATAACATTAACATAGACAGTGCTCATGCTGGCACAACTAATGTCCACCCAACTGCTTGGGTTGGGTTGTTTTGGGGGAAGAGACCAGACAGCAAGGTCATCGGTCTCATCGGATTAGGGAATGACGTGGAAGGAAGTCGGCATTGCCCTTTCAAAGGAACCATCCCGGCATTTGCCTGGAGCGATTTAGGGAAATCACGGAAAACCTAAATCAGGATGGCCAGACGCGGGATTGAACCGTCGTCCTCCCGAATGCGAGTCCAGTGTGCCAGCCACTGCGCCACCTCGCTCGGTGCACCCAACTGCTAATGGACTCCTGGAGGCAGGTTCATACAAAGCATTGAGGTATATTAGTGAGAACAGGGTACAAAGTTTCAAGAGTAAGCATAAAAGAATGGTATGGTATATATGTAGAAAGGGATGCTAATGTCACATACAGTTTATTCCATAGTAAAATTGTGTTAACATTTGAAACTTGCTTTCCAAAAAAAAACTATCCAGACGTTTCACTGAAAAACAGCTAAGTCATGGATAACTAAGGGAATTAAAATCTCATGTAAGTGGCAGAGTGAAACTTACGTTAAGGCCAGACTAAGTCAAGATCTGACATTACTTGCATACCGCAAAATATAATGTAATATTTTAAGGAAAGTCAGTAAAATGTCGATAAGGATGCATGTCCTGACATAAATAAATGACGCAGATAGTTAGATTAAGACTATATGGGAATTTCTCAAATGGAAGACAGGACGGCCAGTTAGTGTATAAGATTCCATACCAATTAAACAAAATGAAGATGTTGTGACTGGTAATTCACAAGTTGGAAGCACTTTTAACAGTCACTTTCTAAACGTAGTAGCAAATATTGGATGGTTCAGCTGAAGCAGCAGGAGAATGTATTAAAAATGTCATTCCACAAAAATTTAAGAAGCTAGAAGTAGCACCATCATCCTTCAATGAAATTAATACTCTTATAAAAATGCTGAAATACAAAATCACATGTGGGGCTGACGGAATTTCGAGCTTGATTCTTAAAGATTGTTACAACTTAATATCTTACTGATATAGACAATGCTTCACTGGCACAGTGAATTTCTCCAGATAGGCTAAAATATTCGGTTATTAAACCATTTCATAATAAAGGTTATACGACAGACTTAATCAACTATCGACAAATCTCTTACTGGCATCTTTTTTCCAAAATGTTCGGAAAAGTAAAGTATTCAAGAGCAGTCGCACACTTAAGTAGAAACAGTTTACATAGTTTATCACAGTTGAGACTCCAGAACGGTTACTGAACTGAGAATTATATTTATACACTCACTCTTCAAGTCTTCAATAACACAAATTCGGCAGTTGGTATTTTTTGCGATCCTTCCGAGGCGTTTGGTTGTGTAGATCATGTAACCCCCCCCCCCCCCCCCCACCCCTAGAAAACTAAATGATCTGAAACGCCTTTAAGGACATTAAAAAAATCTTCTGAATAATTCAGGCAATGTCGGATAGGTAAAACGTTTTAGTGACTGGAAAATTCACAAAAAGAGAACTTCGTTGTTCAGTTTTGTGCGCACTCCTACTCCTTATATGTGTGAGTGACCTGTCACTTAACATTCAACAAGCAAACTTGCCCCTTTTTGCAGGCGATTCTAGTGTTGCAATAAATCTCATTAGAGCGACAAGCAAAAAAAAAAAGAGTTGGTAAATGATATTTTCCAATGAATTAGTAGGCTGCCTGAAATCGAATCACTCCAAATTTTCAAAAACACACTACTTTCATGTTTGTGAAACAAATAGGGTCATACCAACAACGTATGTAGCTCATGGGCAGGAGTGAGCGAATAGGATAGAATGTTCCAAATTTGATTGAGTACTTACATTGAGGAAAACGAACTGGAAGAAGCGTTTTAGTGAACTCCTCAACCAATTAAGTTAGCTTCCTGTCATATTTCACATATTTTTGCTCAATAACGTCTTATGGAATAACTTTTTGAGATATCTCATCATTTAGAAAGAAAATGTTGGCTGCACAAAAGCGAGAAGTACGTATAACGTGTTGTGTTCACCCAAGGCCGTCATTTAGATATCTCTTCAAGGATCTAGACTTATTCACCACGCCACAATTCATATATTTATCAACGGAATTAGCTATAAACAATCCATCACAGTTTGAGAAGAATTGTGATGTCCGTACCTAGAATACTGGAGGGAAAATGACCATTTTTACCCGTTGTTGAAGCTGTCCGTGGCTCAGAAAGTGTGCAATACGTAGCAACAAAATTTTTTTTCATCTACCCCATAATATTGGAGGTCTGACAGGCAGATAAGCAAATTTTAAATCTAATTTTTATTATTTCTCCTGGGCACCTCCTTCTATTCCACTGACGAAGTTTTATTTACAAACTGGTAGACAGTTAAAAAATAATAATAAGTGTAGTTGCACAACTAGGACTAAGTATAATAATGTCTTCAAACATTTTAGCACTAATCATGTTTACATATCATGCAAATTCACTAGTTCGTCTTTTTGTTAAAGGATGGTTCAAATGATCTATGGAACTTGTAAGTAAATGTCCTAGATTCTACTAGAAAACAATAAATTACGTATCATGGCGAAAAAATAAAAAGAGTGGCATGAAAGGAATTTATTTTCCTTCGTGCTGGTAATGGAAGACAGATGTGAACACCTCCTTTGATTTCTTTCATCTCTTCCTATTATTGAGCTACAAGATGAAAATTTACTTCGACATTCGGCTTGTAACCTGATTCGATGAAAAGAAGATAAAATAACATTCCATCTCAGTTCCATTGCTGAAATGGAATATCTCCAAGCCATTGTGATCTGTATTTTAAAAAAATTATAAGACTGCTATCCTTCACCTATCTCTCAAGGAACTGGTATAGTTTGTGAATCATAACGCTACCTTGCTCCACTGTCCACACTGCAGTTTCCACAAGCACATATTCAGTGGAACAGTGCCAGTGACCGCAAACACAATATTCGTTACTTTTTAATTTTCTTTACAAATATGTATGCACCACCAATTTACATGTAGTGTAAACAGCCACGTGCTACTTTTCTTCAACGGGGTGAAGGAGAAGTTTACACTATATCATTGGTTGTTTCTTAATCACTGTGAGAGTATTCTGCAATGCTTAATCGCACTTTCCTGGTTCTGGTCAACTGATGTCAAGAAAAGTAATCAGTTACTTCGTTTCGTCAATTTATTTTGACTAATAAATATTCAATCAACAAGCGAGACTTACGTCATAATACAGTGTTGTTATAATTAAACTTTCTGTACTCGAGAGAGGCCCCACTGAAAACGATTGATCGTAGGACAAAGAAACTTTGTGGAAACGTTTGTAAGACCATGCGGAAGAGAAGTAACGAATAAACCACTGAAAGAAAGAAATTTTGTTTTCCGCACCACAAGGTAACTATTATTAACTGCATATCATGGTTATGTTCCAGGTTACAAATGTTGCTCATTGTGATGACTATCTGCTTCCACGGCATCCTGGAACCGCACTAGAGATCGCTCTACTGCTGCCCGAAACTTCTCATCTTTAATTTCCAATGTTTGTCAGTGTCCCCTTGATAAACATTTTCGTTCAGGTAACTCCAAAGCCAGAAACCTCACGGATTGAAATATGGTGACTTGGTGGCTACGCGGTTTCGAATGATCAACCAATGATTCGATTTTCTCCAAATGTGTTACGGAGTAACCGAGTGACCTCACGATCAATGTGATGTGAAGCTCCATCGTGCTTGAAAACAGTTGAGAGCATCTCTTTCCTGTAGATCAGAGATCACATATTGGCGATGCAGAATACAGTAACGTATCCCTTTGACGGAGCATGTCCTTGGTCCCTGGGAGTCGGGTTCCTCAAAGGAAAATGGGCCAGTTATGAACTTTGTCGTGAAACCACATCACACCGTGTCTCGTTCAGTATGCAGCATAACTTCATGAAGGATAGTTGGCGGTAAGGATCCCCAAATGTGAGAATTCTGAATGTTCACTGCTGCAGTGAGCGCAAGTATGCCCCATTACTCCACAAAATGTTCCGAGGCTACATGGCTTGCAAGAAACTTGAGTGCATTGTCTACTCGAATGTCTGCGTCACGCGGCAATAGTTGCTGAGGAATGAGTAATTTGTACGGATACTATTCACAATCATTCGCAGTACATTTTCAACTGAGGACCATGCAATGTTCAGCTTTCGCGACACAGCTCGTGCACTGTTTGAAAATCGCACTTTGCGTCCAGCGCTCTCAGCCGCGATAACAGTAACTTCTTGAAGAAGTTGTGGCCGTTTGGCCGTCGGCCTCTCGCAGGTGCAATTCCCAAATCGCCTGTTGATTCGAACTTCCGAATCATGTTCTTCATCCCCTGTGTGAAAAGAGAACCTCTACCTATTCCTTTAACTGGTCGATACTCGCGAAGAGCGACAGCAGTATTGCTGTTGTATTGATGAAACAACTTTCCCCTAGCAGAGCCTTGCACATTTCGCCTAGACCTACGTTGAATGTCTGCAGCTTAATGCAAATTGATGATTGTGTTTCAGCCCTTCGTCACCATATCGGTACCGCCGCCTAACGGCAAATCATGACTACTGCCGGCCGGGGTGGCCGAGTGGTTCTAGGCGCTACAGTCTGGAACCGCGCGACCGCTACGGTCGCAGGTTCGAATCCTGCCTCGGGCATGGATGTGTGTAATGTCCTTACGTCAGTTAGGTTTAAGTAGTTCTAAGTTATAAGGGACTGCTGACATCAGAAGTTAAGTCCCCTAGTGCTCAGAGCCATTTGAAACTATTAACAAAGCAAATCCTGCAGCGCACAGTCTGAATATCACTGCTACATAGTTTGGTACCCAAACGGTAAACAGTGTTCCGTCTACTCTGCCTGAGGTAGCGAAAGTTTATTTATAACGACCCTTCACTTTAGGTAGCCAATGCCGAATTCTTCCCCTGGTTTAGATAAGGCATGAGTTTCAATTTAAGGGCAAATATAATACAGGAAGCAATTTATAACATCATGTTTCCTTTGTATTTTATATCGATCATACTCCATCGATTTCCTTATATTATGCCACTGCTGAAGACCTTATTGAGCGCACATTGTATCACAATCACTGTCGTCGGGACAGACATTCCGCTATCATATATTTATATTGTTCCAGTACTACGTTTGTCTGTTTCACTCAAGTGGAACGTGAATGAAAATAATTTGAACTACAGATTTCGATTAAAGTAGTCGATATTTAATGTCAACACATATTGATACACTGTGTACTGAAGAAAAGACTGATAACAATTATTTTAGAGATTTGCAGAAAAGAATTAGTGGTCGTCTCTTGTAAAGATCTAACGAAAGCAAGATCTGTGCGTTTCTTCGAAATTTTCCCTGCGTGCGAACCAACCGCCCATTTCAATAAAGCACATTAGCACAGGAGTTTTGAATTCTCTGAAAACTCGCGATTGCACGGTGGTGCGTTTTCCGGAATTATTCTGAAAGTATTTATGCGATGTGGAGGGGCAAGGAAAACAGAATACGCCTCGAGAAGGAGACGGTCTTCAAGAGTCAAAGAAATAACTCGACACTGGTTTAAGGTATTTGAAACATCCTCCAAGTGGAAGTAAAATCTAATTTGCCGAGGTAGAAGAACGAAAAAGCGTGCCTACGAGATTCCAGAGGCGGGTAGCAGACCAGGAAATGCAGCAGCTTGGTCGAGAGAAATCACGAGAATTTGTGTAGGCCGGGAGCTCTTCCAGGAAAGCTGGGAGTATGACGAAAAAAATTACGTTGCCTTCATAAAATAGAATATGCAGGGGCAAAAGTAAAGTTTAAGTGAATGTAAGTGCGTACGCGAAAAGTTAATGAGACATTCTTCAGAGCATAAAATCAGATATTCTTTGTTTGCGAGGGCAGGAACTGACACACGAGGACGGCTGACATATTTAACAGAATCTTTTCTGTCAAATTTTTGAAAACATGGGAATGTCCACAGGTAGGACGATATTCCAGTGAGGAGGAAAGACCAGACCTCTATATAGTTACACGCGTGTATGTTCGTCTCTGACGTCTACTAATGGTAAAACCAATGTTATATTATTTGGATGTTTCAATCGGAGTGCTATTTACATCAAGGAATAAAGAAGCGACTGAAACAGTAGAACAGTTTTACTAACATGAACTCTGTTGTGAATATAGGCTTTGCCAGAGTAGGCTGTACTGCTGATGAAATCTTCTCGTGCTCCAAAAAGAAAAATGGTTCAAATGGTTCTGAGCACTATGGGACTCAACTTCTGAGGTCATTAGGTCCCTATAACTTAGAACTAGTTAAACCTAACTAACCAAGGACATCTCACACATCCATGCCCGAGGCAGGATTCGAACCTGCGACCGTAGCGGTCTCGCGGTTCCAGACTGCAGCGCCTAGAACCGCACGGCCACTTCGGCCGGCTCTCGAGCTCCCATTCGGGCAGCTGCGTCCAAAATCCGCGACGTTTCGATGAGTGTCATTCTCATCATCTTCTCACCACATCGAAACGTGGCGGGTTTTCGACGCAGCTACCCGGATGGAAGCCCGAGAAGATTTCATCATGAACTCCGTTTGTTAACTATAAAACTTGCGGTACCTTACTTCCATAACAGTCGGATGGTAGAGCACATTTCAGATACTTTCTGTTTTATAAAGTCTTTAATATTTTAATTTTTCCGATAAGCTTTGATTTTTAAGTTTCTAATGTGACAGTAGCAGTGAATAGTTCCCTCTACAAGTATTACGTTAGTCAAGAAATTTCTTTAATTTTATAACTCTAGAATACACGGTGAGTTCTTTATCAAATGCAGCAATGTAGAGTGTGATTTATGAATGCTAAAAAAAGAACAGGTGGGTATACACAAATTTAGTCTGCCTCCGTAGAAGTAGTCAGCGCAGATTGCTGCCCTGGGGGTGACCGGGTTCGATTCCCAGTCCTGACAAGAATTTTCCTTGTTGGGGGGCTGGTACAGGATACACTCAGCCTCATAATGCCAGTTGAGGAGGTACTTGAACGAGTCGTAGCGGCTGCACGGCCAGCAGAGTGTTGTGCTGAGGACATGCGCCACCTTTCCCCCTCTCCCTCCTCCTCCTCCTCCTCCTCCCCCCCCCCAAATGTTGCAGCCACATGACAGCGCAAGGCAGAGGATGATACGGCAACCGGTACACATTCTGGGGCTTTGACGGAATAAAGCAGTGTTCTAAGGGTAGCGTCACTGACTAGTAATCAAAACGACCTGCGTCACAGGTCAGAATGTAGTAGCTGCTTCAGTTTTCAATAAAAAAATCCTCTCTAGTGGCGCCCGAAGACCGCCGGGATAAGAAGTGACCCTCGTTCTACCAACAGCCTTGTCAAAAAGGGCACAGGTGCGGACAGATTTTCAGGGTACTCGCTCGCCCTTGGAATGGGAAACAGCCTCTGAAGGTGGAAGAATCAGCAAAGAGAAACGGCGTGAGGATGCAGAAGGCAATGGAAAGTTTGAATATGGTGGGGAAGTTGGAAAATCAGAAAATGACTTAGTCTAGATGCAGTCTAGATGCAGAGAAGTGAAATAGAAGGAATATAAGGATTTGTGGACATGTGGCCTGTATTTGAAGAAGTGTCATGATGATCTCTCCATTGGAAAAAGATTCCGGAATAGCCCCCATTCGGATCTCCGGGAGGGGACAATCAACGAAAGGATAACGTTCTACGAGTCGGGGCGTGGAATGTCAGAAGCTTGAACGTGGTAGGGAAACTAGAAAATCTGAAAAGGGAAATGCAAAGGCTCAATCTAGATATAGTAGCGGTCAGTGAAGTGAAGTGGAAGGAAGGCAAGGATTTCTGGTCAGATGAGTATCGGGTAATATCAACAGCAGCAGAAAATGGTATAACAGGTGTAGGATTAGTTATGAATAGGAAGGTAGGGCAGAGGGTGTGTTACTGTGAACAGTTCAGTGACTGGGTTGTTCTAATCAGAATCGACAGCAGACCAACACCGACAACGATAGTCAGGTATACACGCCGACGTCGCAAGCTGAAGATGAACAGATAGAGTGAAACGTCCCCTTTGAACAATTTATACAAGACTGTGCTTAACCTGACACTCAATATTTTTTAGCGCAACGCAATCTGACTTTCAAAATTCCCTACAAAAGAATGGCCCTGACTAACATTAAACTATACCTTTCACAAATCACTTACCTCACAAAAATCTTCGCTGCTCAAGCTACTGCAATACAGCGAGTGCCACTACTGCCAGCTAAATAAAAGATTCAAACTACGGAAGGCACTAACTACTGATAGGGATAGTTAGCAAATGAAAGATATTAATAGAGAACAAACAATGTATTTACCTTGATATCATCATATATAAATATAGCAGTTCATGACAAATTTCAAAACTCCGCCATCTCTCTCCCCACATCCACCACCGCTGGCGGCTCACCTCCAACTGCGCAACGCTACGCGCTGTTCACAGCCAGCTGCCTAACACTACAATGGCGAGTATTACAACAATGCAAAGCAGCCACAGACTGCACACAGCACAGCCAGTGATTTTCATACAGAGGTGGCGTTAGCAATAAAGAAACCTAAACAGCCTACTTACAAGAGAAAGTGTATGAGGATATTGAAAGGGTAATACAGTATGTAAAGGGGGACGAAAATCTAATAGTCATGAGCGACTGGAATGCAGTTGTAGGGGAAGGAGTAGAAGAAAAGGTTACAGGAGAATATGGGCTTGGGACAAGGAATGAAAGAGGAGAAACACTAATTGAGTTCTGTAAAAAGTTTCAGCTGCTAATAGCGAATACCCCGTTCAAGAATGAATCACAAGAGGAGGAGGTATAATTGGAAAAGGCCGGGAGATACGGGAAGATTTCAATTAGATTACATCATGGTCAGACAGAGATTCCGAAATCAGATACTGGATTGTAAGGCGTACCCAGGAGCAGAAATAGACTCAGATCACAATATAGTAGTGATGAAGAGTAGGCTGAAGTTCAAGACATTAGTCAGGAAGAATCAATACGCAAAGAAGTGGGATACGGAAGTACTAAGGAATGACGAGATACGTTTGAAGTTCTCTAACGCTATAGATACAGCAATAAGGAATAGCACAGTAGGCAGTACAGTTGAGGAGGAATGGACATCTATAAAATGGGCCATCACAGAAGTTGGGAAGGAAAACATAGGTACAAAGAAGGTAGCTGCGAAGAAACCATGGGTAACAGAAGAAATACTTCAGTTGATTGATGAAAGGAGGAAGTACAAACATGTTCCGGGAAAATCAGGAATACAGAAATACAAGTCGCTGAGGAATGAAATAAATAGGAAGTGCAGGGAAGCTAAGACGAAATGGCTGCAGGAAAAATGTGAAGACATCGAAAGCAATATGATTGTCGGAAGGAAAGACTCAGCATACAGGAAATTCAAATCAACCTTTGGTGACATTAAAAGCAACGGTGGCAACATTAAGAGTGCAACGGGAATTCCACTGTTAAATGCAGAGGAGAGAGAGCAGATAGGTGGAAAGAATACGATGAAAGCCTCTACGAGGGTGAAGATTTGTATGATGTGATAGAAGAAGGAACAGGAGTCGATTTAGAAGAGATAGGGGATCCAGTATTAGAATCGGAATTTAAAAGAGCTTTGGAGGACTTACGGTCAAATAAGGCAGAAGGGATAGATAACATTCCATCAGAATTTCTAAAATCATTGGGGGAAGTGGCAACAAAACGACTATTCACGTTGGTGTGTAGAATATATGAGTCTGGCGGTATACCATCTTACTTTCGGAAAAGCATCATCCACACAATTCCGAAGAAGGCAAGAGCTGACAAGTGCGAGAATTATCGCACAATCAGCTTAACAGCTCATGCATCGAAGCTGCTTACAAGATTAATACACCGAAGAATGGAAAAGAAAATTGAGAATGCGCTAGGTGACGATGAGTTTGGCTTTAGGAAAAGTAAAGGGACGAGAGAGGCAATTCTGACGTTACGGCTAATAATGGAAGCAAGGCTAAACAAAAATCAAGACACTTTCATAGGATTTGTCGACCTGGAAAAAGCGTTCGACAATATAAAATGGTGCAAGCTGTTCGAGACTCTGAAAAAAGTAGGGGTAAGCTATAGGGAGAGACGGGTCATATACAATATGTACAACAACCAAGAGGGAATAATAAGAGTGGACGATCAAGAACGAAGTGCTCGTATTAAGAAGGGTGTAAGACAAGGCTGTAGCCTTTCGCCTCTACTCTTCAGTCTGTACATCGAGGAAGCAATGATGGAAATAAAAGAAAGGTTCAGGAGTCGAATTAAAATACAAGATGAAATGATATCAATGATCCGATTCGCTGATGACATTGCTATCCTGAGTGAAAGTGAAGAAGAATTAAATGATCTGCTGAACGGAATGAACAGTCTAATGAGTACACAGTATGGTTTGAGAGTAAATCGGAGAAAGACGAAGGTAATGAGAAGTAGTAGAAATGAGAACAGCGAGAAACTTAACATCAGGATTGATGGTCACGAAGTCAATGACCTAGACATTAAAATAACCAATGACGGACGGAGCAAGGAGGACATCAAAAGCAGACTCGCTATGGCAAAAAGGGCATTTCTGGCCAAGAGTAGTCTACTAATATCAAATACTGGCCTTAATTTGAGGAAGAAATTTCTGAGGATGTACGTCTGGAGTACAGCATTGTATGGTAGTGAAACATGGACTGCGGGAAAACCGGAACACAAGAGAATCGAAGCATTTGAGATGTGGTGCTATAGACTAATGTCGAAAATTAGGTGGACTGATAAGGTAAGGAATGAGGAGGTTCTACGCAGAATCGGAGAGGAAAGGAATATGTGGAAAACACTGATAAGAAGAAGGGACAGGATGATAGGATGTCTGCTAAGACATGAGGGAATGACTTCCATGGTACTAGAAGGAGCTGTAGAGGGCACAAACTGTAGAGGAAGACAGAGATTGGAATACGTCAAGCAAATAATTGAGGACGTAGGTTGCAAGTGCTACTCTGAGATGAAGAAGTTAGCACAGGATGACTAAAAAAGAAAAAAAAGGATTTCTGGTCGGACGAGTAGGGGGTAATATCAACAGGAGTAAAAAAAATTGTATAACCGGTATACGATTCATTGTGATTAGTATAGTAGAGCAGAAAGGAGAAAGACTAATTGAGGTCTGCATTAAATTCCAGCTAGTCATAGCGAAAACTCCGTTCAAGAAGAAAATGGTTCAAATGGTTCTGAGCACTATGGGACTTAACTACTGAGGTCATCAGTCCCCTAGAACTTAGAACTACTTAAACCTAACTAACCTAAGGTTATCACACACATCCATGCCCGAGGCAGGATTCGAACCTGCGACCGTAGCGGTCGCGCGGTTCCAGACTGAAGCGCCAAGAACCGCTCGGCCACTCCGGCCGGCGCAGTGTGTATGTTGCGATCGAAAACCTAGCATATTTCAGCTAGCGTATTTGTAATGGTTCTCCACGCGTTCCGAACCTGAATGGATTAAAGTACAGAAGGCATGAGTGAAACGGATAATAGCAGCCTTACAAATCGCTTGACAACAACCTTCTTTTTTACAAAATGCAACTTCATTCGAGAATGAGGAAGCCCTTTCTCAAATGAAAGACAGCATAATTTTGCTAACGTAACTGGATGTTTGAAACGCCACGTGTTTCCCTTTAGTTGTTGTTGATGAAAATGTGTTCTCATAACATATTTTGTTAGACGAAAAGGTTGATCTGCAGAAAAATAAAACAAAAATTTTGTGTCTTCTTGAGGCCAGGGTATAGTTACAGGAAGTGAGAGGTCGTCTCCAAACAACACTTTACTGAAAGAACATATTTGATAAAAATTATCACTTTGCATCTGAAACAGCTAATAAGACTGTGAATTGCAAGAATAAAATTGATTTTGATTTAGCAGGAATTTTAATGTGCTTTTCTTCTAAACAATCATTTGGTAGATTCCTTAGTTCCCACTAACGCTTAGCTGTAGATATTCGTATGTCGACTTTGAAGTTTCAGCCACGATTATTCGAATGACAAGGTATCTCCTTAAAAAGTGAAAGGAAAGCGGGATACATATTCGTCTCTCTAAAGACATCAAAGGCACGTTCACACTAGTATGTTAGTAAGAATGTACCCAGCAACAACTTTTGGAATACTGATTAACGCCACGCGGGATTAGCCGAGCGGTCTGGGGCGCTGCAGTCATGGACTGTGCGGCTGATCCCGGCGGAGGTTCAAGTCCTCCCTCGGGCATGGGTGTGTGTGTTTGTCCCTAGGATAATTTAGGTTATGTAGTGTGTAAGCTTACGGACTGATGACCTTAGCAGTTAAGTCACATAAGATTTCACACATATTTGAACACATTTGATTAACGTCAATCAAATTGACTCAATGTAGGACACCCTCATCGGCCGAAGAGGATATGATACCACTTCATTAACGCACGTCACTGTCACGCATCTACTACGCCACGAGTCACGTCGCGCGTCAAAAAAAAAAAAAAAAAAATGTTCAAATGTGTGTGAAATCTTAGGGGACTTAACTGTTAAAGTCATCAGTCCCTAAGCTTACACACTACTTAACTTAAATTATCCTAAGGACAAACACACACCCATGCCCGAGGGAGGACTCGAACCTCCGCCGGGACCAGCCGCACAGTCCATGACTGCAGCGCCTCAGACCGCTCGACTAATCCCTTCTGACTCACGTCGCGTGTCACTCCACGTCGATTTGCACTATCCCTGACGCTTACTTGAGGTATGGAACATGTCGTTTCCTGTCCTCCCCCGTATCACAACTCTGTACTGTAGCCTCTTCGGCCTGATTTCATTATCAGGTGAAAGGAAGTTTCTGTACGCTCAAAAAAGTTGGGTCAGTCTTCGCTTTAACCCTTCTAAATCGGTGGTAGCTAGAGCCGAGTGATTTTAATATCTTGGCCTATGTTTCCAGCATTGTGGAAGAAAGATTCTCCTAGGAAGCAGTACCTAACAGAAGTGAAGTAAGATACCAGTTGCGTCCTACTGTTTACATACGTTCAAGTAGGTCGTGTCCTACACATCCTATCAGTATAAATCAGATCAGTGAGCGGGACTGCAGACGCTCAGTGGGGCAGTGGCCTTAAAATAAGTTGTGGAGACAGTAATCACTGGGACAGTCGTATTTTAGTGAAGCATTCAGAGTTGGCGACGTTAAAGAAAGCCAACAAATTGTATTTGTTTACGTGGAAATTTGAGAGAGATGTTTTTATGTGTCTCTTTCCCTGTTGAATTTGAACGGTATTGCTATTTCGTTACTGTGGCGGTTATTAACTGGAGTTTTTAATAGCTAACTGGAAGCGGCATATGGAACTGTTAGCGGTGCACATGTTCCAGACCAGTAGAGGATCTCGGAATGTTGCCTGTATGTACTCTGATCATTATAGGGCTTCTGATTATTGACTTCGGAACTATGAGAAGTTTAACCCTGCCTCGAGTGTCAATGCGAGATTGGTGATCCATATTTCTACTGATTTCGTAGTTTGGAAAAGCATGGGAAATTTCATAAATAATGCACTGGGTAGTGTTACTGTAGATTGTTTGACATAAAAATTACGTCAGATGTAGTTGTTAGCTCGTGGAAGAAGCACGTTTTTTTTTTTTTTTTTCGCTATGTACTCTAACATAACACTGGCGAGAGGCAGAAATGCATCCTTCAGGAGTCTCGGGTACCGCGATTGTTGAAGATCAGAGGTTGCACATCGAGATAAAAACTTTACACGGCAAAAACCCGACAGAAATGCGCAGTGCATTAAGTGTAGTTTGCGGCGAGTTTACAATTGACTGTAGTACAGTTAATAGTTTTCGTGGTGCTCATACGAACACAGGCTATAATCAAAGACCCGGAAGGCCAAGGACGTTAACAGATGAACGGAGTGTGATACTTGTGGATGCTCTTGAAGAAGATCGCAGAGCGACTTGAGAGGAACTCTCTGAAGCCATGGGAATTCCTAACATTAGTATTCTGACAAAAGTTTTGAAGAAGAGAAAACTTTCTTGGAGATGGGTCACACACCGTTTGCTGAAGAGAAAGACAAATGGTTCAAATGACTCTGAGCACTATGGGACTTAACATCTGAGGTCATCAGTCCCCTAGAACTTAGAACTTCTTAAACCTGACTAACCTTAGGACATCACACACATCCATGCCCGAGGCAGGATTCATACCTGCGACCGTAGCGGTCGCGCGGTTCCAGACTGAAGCGCCTAGAACCGCTCAGCCACAACGGCTGGCGAAGTGTTACAGGCCCTCTATTGCTCCTGGTCTATATTAACGACATAGGAGACAATCTGAATAGCCACACCGGCAGGCAGAGAAAGACAAACGCCTGGAAATTGCAACAATGCTCAAACAACAATTCTCCCATGAAGGTCAACGACTCTTGTGTTGAACTGTCGTTATTCATGAAACTAGGATTAGACACTTTGAAGGAGAGCTTTAGATTCTCAAAGTCCAAAAGAAATTCGACGCACTTGATTAAAAGTTCGAGCAAATGATGACAGAGTCCCATGTGGAACAAGTGTTACAGCAGTGTACTGTCATATGTGTGTGAATTCCTAAGGGACCAAACAGCTGACGTCATCAGTCTCTAGACTTACACACTACTTAAAATAACTTAAACTAGCTTATACTAAGAACAACACACATGCCCACGTCCGAGGGAAGACTCGAACCTCCGGCCGGAGGGGACGTGGGATCTGTGGCATGGAGCCCTAAACCGTGCGGCCACTCTGCGCGACGCCCTATCATAACTTCATGCATAAACCTACGCAGAAAAATGCACAAACTCTGACCTCAGTTGCTCGAGACTGCACCACTCTTTCTCCACGATAATGCTCGTCCGCATATCGGTAAAGTTGTAGCCCAAATATTGCGTGAATAAGGATGGGAAGTGTTGCCGCATCTCCCTACAGCCCAGACATGAGTACACCAGACTTCGATTTGTTCCCAAAATTGTAAAATTCTTTGCGTGGACACCGTCATCTTTCTCCGGAAGAACTTTCTACCACCGTTATCCTAGCTGCACAGAAGTGGTGTCCTGCATGGAATAACAGAATTTCCGAGACACTGGGATTCAGTAATAGAGAAGCATAGAGACTACAGTGAAGGACTGTAAAGAGATATGGAAAAGAAAATGAATAAAGTACAAGGAAAAAATATTAGCGTGCGTTGTTTGTGAAATGTCCCTCGTAATTTAGGTGCATCAATAAATGTTTCCCGTTAAATCTGACGGACACTGCTCATTGCTTAACCCGTCCTCACACGGGACAATATAAGTTAACGTTGACGTGGACGCGGACGGGGTTCAAATGGCTCTGAGCACTATGGGACTCAACATCTTAGGTCGTAAGTCCCCTAGAACGTAGAACTACTTAAACCTAACTGACCTAAGGACATCACACACACCCATGCCCGAGGCAGGATTCGAACCTGCGACCGTAGCAGTCCCGCGGTTCCGGACTGCAGCGCCAGAACCGCTAGACCACCGCGGCCAGCCGCGGAAGGGGAATCCAGCCTCACGAGAAACAGCGCATGCGCCACATGGGACGTGCCAGTTTATGTGATTTGCATCTGCAGCGTTGTCCAAGGGAAGCTGTCGGCTATATCTGGCTCCCAAACCGTACAGTTTGTTCACGAAAATGACGCTCGAAAAATTTCTAACTTATGTCTACTACATCACACATCTCCCCCGTTTTCTTCACTCCAGTCATATTGTTCTATCTGAAGCATACAAAAACGAACAATTCGGTACCCATAACACAAAAGGAAAAGTTCCTTATTGGGCTACTAAAAACAAAATCTTCACAAGATCGGACAGACTCGCTCCTAAGAGAGAGCGAACCTATATTTAAGTAACATCAAATACTACAGAAGTTATTTCAGTTGTTTCAAGCAGGTAGTTGCTCAAACCTATATAAAACGCAAAGGCGAAAAAAAAATTGATATAGGAAGAAACAAACCAGCTGCGTACTGTTCCACAAAGCAGCAACTCTACCACCTAAGCTACACTGAACTTCTGCAACAAACAATTACCGAGCAAGGTGGTGCAGTGGTTAGCACAGTAGGCTCGCATTCGGGACGACGACGGTTCAAATCCGCAGCAGTCTATCCTGGTTTAGGTTTTCAGCGATTTTCCTAAATCGCTTCAGGCAAATGCCAGGATGACTTCTTTGGAAGTGCACGGCCGACTTCCTTCACCATCCTTCCCTAATCGGATGGGACTGATGACTTTACTGTTTGGTCCCCTCCTCCCAAACCAACAGATAATTTTGTATTTTATGTTACAAACTTCTGAGCGCTTCAATCGCTGGTATGTTATTTACTGACAACACGTTGTAGATGAATCTTCAACGCGTCTTTGCCTTAAAACGGCTTAGTTTCGCAACACCCATGTTATAACACGAAAATAACTAAACACGAAAATTTTTTAACCACAAACCTGACGTTTCCCGTTACTTTCTTACAATAAAGCGCACCAGTAACGCTGTGTTTACGAGAGATTGTCAGCGTGCCGTTGCCTAGAAACAGCATATACGCTGACGGAAAAAATTGCAACTCCAAAATAATTAATGTAAAGTAATGAAATTTCGGAAACACAATTGCCTACATATCATATCTAACTGAAACATTGCAAGATCACAGGTTAATTTAAGCGCGAGAAAGACCATTGCAGATGTGAAATACTGGTGCCTTCATGACCGGTGTAACCTCCAGAATGTTGATTGCGACCATGCAAAAGTGCATGGTTCAAATGGTTCAAATGGCTCTGAGCACTATGGGACTTAACTTAACTTCTGAGGTCATCAGTCCCCTAGAACTTAGAACTACTTAAACCTAACTAACCTAAAGACACCACACACATCCATGCCCGAGGCAGGATTCGAACCTGTGACCGTAGCGGTCACGCGGGTCCAGACTGTAGCGCCTAGAACCGCTCGGCCACTACGGCCGGCAAACGCGCATGCTTTGTGTCGTACAGGTGATGGGAATCAGTTTGTGGGGTGGAGCTCCATACCTGTTGCACTTGGTCGGTCAATACAGGGACGATTAATGCTGGTTACGGATGATGCTGGCGTCATCATCTGATAATGACCCACACGTGCTCGATTGGAGACGTACCTGGTGGACAAGCAGGCCACGACAAGATGTTGACTCACTGTAGCGCAGTTTGGGTTACAGGAGCGGTATGTATGCGAGTGTTATTCTGTTGGAAAACACCCACCGGAATGCTGTTCATGAATGGCACCACAACAGGTTGAATAATCAGACCGACATTGTAGATCAAAGTGTGTGGAATAACCAACAGAGTGCTCCTACTGCCATACGAAGTCGCACCTCACACCACAGCTATGGGTGTGGATCCAGTCTGTCTAGCTCGCAGACGGGTTAGGTGGACGTGCTCACCTGGGTTGGTTTCTACCAACACACGACCGTTAATGCCACCGAGGTAGAACGGGCTTTCATCAGAAAATCCAATAGACCTCCTCCTCACCCCTGAATGATTTCTCGCTTGACACAATTGAAGTCGCAAATGAAAGTGGTTTGGATCAGTGGAATGCAAGGTACAGGGCGTAACAGGGAAGTAACCGGTTTGTGATAGTTCGTCATGTCGCTGTAGTGGCGACTGCTGCTCCAGCTGTTGCTGCAGACTCAGTACTATGCCTCACAGCCATACACCGCAAATGACCGTCTTCTCTCTCTTCCGGTAACCACCGCTGCCAGAAATCGCGTATACTCTACAGTAGTTAAATTCCTGCCAAATCTTTTTGCAGTACTGTGGAAGGAATATCCAGCTTCTCGCAGACCCGTTTGAAGTCAGTGAGCTGCTGATAATGGCGTCTTCGTCGTCTTAAAGGCATTTTTGACTAACATCAACTCATCAGGTCCAACTGCAACGGTAACTTACGCTCACAACGGTTACAGTGCTTATTTCAAGCAATACCTATTTGCATCGTGACAGTGGCGCTATTTACGTGACTGGTGCGAAATTTGAATAGACATCATTTTTCAGATGTCGAAACAGGCCTAACAGCTTTCGTTTACATCGGACAACTCCTTCTTGGTACTGGGATTCTTTTTCCGCCAGTGTACATTCATAGGGGTAACTTACATTGAAACGCAACAAATATGGGATTTAGCTGAAAACTGCAAGTTCTCTTTGTTACATAGACGGCGTTCTTGCTTCTTGTCGCTTCTATTTTACGCGGCATTTGCCGAAATATCGCACAGGTTTGTGTTTCAGTTGACGAAATGGCTCCACACTGTGAAACTGAAGGAAGTGGCGTCTCAGAACTTGTACAGGTCCACGTCAGTGGTAACTAACTGATCCTGTGTGAGAACTGGAACGTGAGTGTGATTTCTGAAATCGCCACGAAAGCTCTGAGACACGAGCGAAAGGTACATTTTTGCTGTTTACTACTTCGTGCACAGTTCAAATGGTTCAAATGGTTCAAATGGCTCGGAGTACTATGGGACTTAACATCAGAGGTCATCAGTCCCTTAGAACTTAGAACAACTTAAACCTAACTAACCTAAGGACATCACACACATCCATGCCAGAGGCAGGATTCGAACCTGCGACCGTAGCCTTCTCGCAGTTCCAGACTGACGTGCCTAGAACCACTCAGCCATTCCGGCCGGCCTTGTGTACAGTGGTAAGAGGAGGTGGGCTACAGAGTAGTGCAGCAGTTGTCGACGTGGAGAAGCTGAACAGGAGTAGAAGTCATTAGTGAACTTGTAAATACAATATACAAACGTTTTACTTAATTTTTAGCTTTCTCCAGAAGTTACGAAGAAACGTTAAAAAAGAACAAACAACAATAAAGTCCAGCAAGGCAGGAGTGTCATGCATGGTGAGGTTCCCGCTACTAATGCACTGTTGAAAGTTAAGACTGAAGACTGTTAAGAATGACACTGGGCTGTGAGCTGTCACCCATCCTATATCGCTGCGATGTGGCTCAGTGGGCGTGCTTCATTGGATCCGCTGGATCCCCACGAGGTCGTTATCGGCGTCTGTCGAAAACGTGCGTTTCGCTTGCCAGCTGTGTGACACCGGTGAGGGTAGTATCGATCTGTTATACAACAGGTTCCACTCCGGTCACTTTTCCATCTGTAGAATTAGTCCCTGGGAGACCACCGATTCTGAGATGGAGCTGCCGCGCGGGGTAGCCGCGCGGTCTGGGGTGCCTTTTCATGGGCCGTGCGGCTCTTCCCGTCGGAGGTTCGAGGCCTCCCTCAGGGGTGGGTGAGTGTGATGCCGTTAGCTTAAGTTAGTTTAAGTTATATTAAGTACTGCGTAAGCTTAGGGACCGATGACCTCAGCAGTTTGGTCCCATAAGATCTTACCACAAATTTCCAAAATTTGAGATGGAGCTAGACGTGGAATGTCTCGTTGAATAAGAATTAGGAGGCGACTGGCCATCAGAAGACTTCCGTGCCTTGGAGGTCACGTCTTCTTCTGTCAAAGCGTACTGCCGTGGAGGGGTCCGTGTCGCGTCACCCGCCGCTTTGGTGTTCCGTGGTGGGCGGAAGAGCACCGCGGTGACGGATAAGGCAGGGGGCAGGGATGGAAGGAATGGAGGGCGGAGTAAGGGTGGACGGGGGCTGGGTGGCTGCGAGACGCGCGCTCCGCTCGTACATTATTCACGCCGGCTGTCTCGCAAGAAGCCTGCAGCTTCCGGACCACCCGGGACCGGCGGGAGACGTGGAGGCGGCGGCAGCGGCAACGTCGTTACGGCAGCCGCGCCACGGCCGGGGGCAGCGCACAGCGGCGGCTCTAGCCTCTGCCCCGCGCCGGCGGGAGGCGCGCGCGGAATTTTTAGTGACACCCTCCGCTTCGGCATTCTTTTGATGCCGCCTGCGCGATCGCTTACGCGGCGCGGGCGCTGCATGCCGGCGCCGTCTGCTGCCCTAGAGCGCCTGCTGCCGACGGCAGACCTGCAGGCGTCGCTCACAAAAGGAAAACAATTTACTGCAAAACTTCTCAGCTGCCAGCGTTCGGGAAGTTACCTGCGCTCGGCGTGGATGGAGAAGCTGCAGCAGCAGCTAGAGAAACGCTCGCCTCCGCCTGCTTTAATAATTCATTCACGGATGAAAGAGCGCTACTTTCAAGGCAATCTATGCGTTTCGTACAAGTGAGAGAAACTTGAGAGAAAACTAGGTTGCGAACATATTTTATAAACGCAATATGCAACAAAAGTCCGGAAACTTTGGAGAATGCCACTCTCTGATTTCCCCCCCCCCCCCACCTCCACCCCTCTCTCTCTCCCTTTCTCTAGCTTTCACTTCTAGCGATTATCCGTTTTACATGGTCGGCTTTTTGATGACTTGGCAAATTCCTTTCCGTACGGCTGCCTGTAGAGCCACTGTAGTCTCTTAAACCAAAGGAGGAAAGTCGCCTGCTCCGTCTGACTGCGGGCCTTCTGAACATCTTTACCTATTTTATCGTGATTACAATGGTCGAATGTGGTGAATGCCATAGCAGGCCAACGAAGACATCAGAAAAAATTACATGTTTGCTCTTACAAGTACACTACTGGCCATTAAAATTACTACACCACGAAGATGACGTGCTACAGACGCGTAATCTGACAGGAAGAAGATGCTGTGATACGCAAATGATTAGCTTTTCAGAGCATTCACACAAGGTTGACGCCGGTGGCGACACCTACAACGTGCTGACACGAGAAAAGTTTCCAGCCGATTTCTCATACACAAACAGCAGTTGACCAGCGTTGCCTGGTGAAACGTTGTTGTGATACCTCGTGGAAGGAGGAGAAATGCGTACCATCATGTTTTCGCCTTTGTCGTATCGCGACACTGCTGCTCGTGTTGGTCGAGATCCAATGACTGTTAGCAGAACATGGAATCGGTGCGTTCAGGAGGGTAGTACGGAACGCCGTGCTGGTTCCCAACGGCCTCCTATCACTAGCAGTCGAGATGACAGGCATCTTATCCGAATGGCTGTAACGGATCGTGCAGCCACGTCTCGATCCCTGAGTCAACAGATGGCGACTTTTGCAAGACATCAACCATTTGCACGAACAGTTCGACGACGTTTGCAGCAGCATGCACTTTCAGCTCGGAGACCATGGCTGCGGTTGCCCTTGACGCTGCATCATAGACAGATGCGCCTGCGGTAGTGTACTCAACGACGAACCTGGGTGCACGAATGGCAAAACGTCATTTTTTCGGATGAATCCAGGTTCTGTTTACAGCATAATGATGCTCGCATCCGTGTTTGGCGACATCGCGGTGAACGCACATTGGAAGCGTGTATTCTTCATCGCCATACTGGCGTATGACCTGGCGTGATGGTATGGGGTGCCATTCGTTACACGTCTCGGTCACCTCTTGTTCCAATTGATGGGACTTTGAACAGTGGAAGTTACATTTCAGATGTGTTACCATCCGAGGCTCTACCCTTCTTCGATACCTGCGAAACCCTACATTTCAACAGGATAATGCACGACCGCGTGTTGCAGGTCCGGTAAGAGCCTTTCTGGATACAGAAAATGTTCGACTGCTGTCCGGGCCAGCACATTCTCCAGATCTTTCAACAATTGAAAACGTCTGTCAATGGTGGCCGAACAACTGGCTCGTCACAATACGCCAGTCACTACTGTTGATGAACTGTGGTATCGTGTTGAAGTTGAATGGGCAGCTGTACCTGTACACGCCATCCAAGCTCTGTTTGACACAATGCCCGGGCGTATCAAGGCCGTTATTACGGCCAGAAGTGGTTATTGTGGGTACTGATTCTCAGGATCTATGCACACAAATTGCGTGAAAATGCAATCACATGTCAGTTATAGTATAATATATTTGTCCAATGAATACCCGTTTATCGTCTGCCTTTCTTCTAGGTGTAGCAATTTTAATGGCCAGTAGTGTACTTTCTTTGGACCACACAGGTTTTGAAATGAAAACAGGATATAAAATTCCGTCTAAGATGTACCTATTTTGATGTAGCACAGCCGGTTCTACACTTACTAATCCATTTTCAAGTGGTACGTAAAGAAAATACGTAAGTCAAACGCAGCAGAAAAAAGAATCAACATGACATCTGTTTTATCTAAAAATTCATTCACACTTGGTTGAAAAGAAAATACGGTAACATCACGCACGCCCTTTCAAATAACTCAAACCAGACCGCTATAGAAAATAAACTGAAAAGCTGGCATCCATGTATATAAAATGTATGTATGTATGTGCGTGTGTGTGTTTTTTTTTCCTCGTCTCTTCCTAAACCACTGGATCGGTTTCAGTCAAATATGGTGCACATTTGCTGTTCGACAACAATCGTTGTGAGGGTAAAAAGCATATACCTGGCATAGTCGCAACGCATTTTTCATACAGTGTCCGCACATGCTGCTTAATGTGCCTATACAAATACATCATTGTATGACACATAGGTCAGAATATACGACGTCATAAATACTGAAATGCGTGAAAAACCGCCGCATCATGCCTTAGTTTTAAATTTTTTATTTCTTTGCTGCTGCCTCTATTCGCATCATATTTCGCCGACGGTATTCACATACGCCACTCAATGAACCTACACAAATATATCATAGTACGACACATAGTTGAAGACATATGACGTCATAAACGCAGAGATAGGTGAAAAAATGCCTCATCTTGCATTAAGTTCCAATACATTTGTTCTTTACTACTGAGACACTTCTAGTCGAGTCAACTTAAGGAATCTCTGACACCTAGCAGTGCTTTTGATAGTTTTCAACTTCGAACCGCATACGGCAGTAGGTGAAAAAGATAGGCTGTCTATAGAGCTATGAAGGGGCCTTGCCAAAGAGGCGTTCAAAAAATAGCATTGTAGACTAATGTGAACCAGCTGCGCCCAGCGTACAGAAACTGTTCGGGATAATATTTCTTAATTTGGATACGATTCTTACACATCTCCATATTTGGCATACTTCTTTGTGCAATAGTTTAATAATTTCGGAGGAGTTTTCACGATTGCATGAAAATGAAATTTTTTCTGATACTTCGCCACAAACACAGTTCATATTTTGCTTTCGTTTCTAATAGGGAACTGGTAAAATGAATACGTGGGAAATGGCAGTTGTATCATCTAGTACGAAAATAAATGAGAACAGCCCACTGCTCATGTCGGCAAATATAATATATACAGTGTATAAAAAACTTGAGGGATTTATTCTTGACATCAAAATATTATATGAATGCTGTCCCGAAAATCGTTAGTTGGTGGAATATCAATGGATTTATTATTGACAGGACGAAAATGATACATATACCAAAGACATCTGCATTTACAGAATATGCTCGAAGTGACTTCATGTTTCCGTGCATTCCATGAGACTTCGTGCCATACTTCGCCGTACATTGTGGAAAACTCCGGTGTGCTCCTCATTTGGTCATATCCGTTTTTAATGCACTTCTTCAAAATATCGACAGTGCCTACTGGAGTTGAATACACCAAGAATTTTATTTCTCCCCATTCAAATCTAGCGATCGGGCAGGCGATGTAATGGATCTCCCTCGACCGATATACCTGTTCTGAAACTGGTTATCAAATCCTTCCGAACTACCAACGTAAGGTGACGCTTATTTTCGCCAAAGTACGTCTTGCTACACATACCTTCTAGTTAAAGATTGTGATACCTTTAGTAATCGATCATTTGGTGCAGGACACCTCGGCAGTAAGCTTGTGATTCAGAATATGTAGAAGAAAGAGTAATTTTGAACTTTGTCATTGTGACAAACAATTTCCGTCTTTGTTGTTGTGTTTGTGGATGTTACTCCTTCCTTTAGCATATTTATTCAACTTAAACGTCGACTTGCCTTTTCTTTGCAGCAGTTTGCTAGTAAAAGGTTCGCATCGTATGGTGTCTGCCCCTAACCCAGTCGGTTGCAACTAGTCATGAGAATGAAGGTTGTCTTCCCAGGTGAAGAATTAAAATCAAGTCAAAGCTTTGAAACTGACAGACTGGCTAGAATTCGTTTATGTCTCGGAACGCGTCATACTGCAGTATTCGGAAGACACTGTGGGAGCATACTTACCAGTTTTGGTACATTTCAGTAACTGTTTCAATACGAGTTAGTGAATAACCAATGAAATTTAGGAACAGTCAAAACTTTATGTTGTTCATTAGACATGCATAAGATACCTTCTGTTTTTAATATTCTTTTGCGAAATTGTGCTTCAGTTTGGTAGATAAGTTATTCGTCATATAATTTTTTTGTGCGAACGCGGTCATTTCTATCAGGAGTAATATTAGTTGGGGGTGGGGGGGAGGAGGGGGAGCTGCTAATGTTTCGTTACACTGCGCACGTTATAATTTTTAGTAACTACAAAGGGCAGTAACAGAATATGTAAGCTGGAAGTGCTAAATGGAACATATATTTCGGGTTACAGATGATACCCGAATACACTGAGGTGAAGAGCGTCTGCCAAAACTAGTATTGCTTGTATTCAGTTTCAAACAGATAGTCTTTACCAAGAAACCCTCAATATAAAATCAACAGCAACTGATCATAGACCACAGATCAACAGCATTAAAGATAGCTGAAGAAGCAAGAGTGCATCTGTACAGCTTGCGCCAGAGTTTAGTCTTCGCAACCCTCCATGAATACCAGAGTCAGAGACAGAGGGTACCCCATGGTGAATCCATCCGTTTGTTCACAGTAGTCACAAATGAAGAAACAGAACGTAGGTGTGGCGAAAAATCTGAGGAAGCTGATTCTTTGTGGCCAGATATCTAACAACAGTGTGTAACCATGCCAGTAAATGCCGAGTCGCTTTCTCATTCCCTCAAGCGAATCAAGAAGGAGTTCAGCCCCAACAATCGGCAGAATATTGACTCGGCACAAAATTAAATGCTTTTTCCGTCCATGCTTTTTCCGTCCACCTCCGAAAGAGCGTACGCTATTACGTACAATGAAAGGTGACTTGGGACACTTCAGTCGAGTGTCCACCGTATTCTACGTAAATATGTTAAGGCGTACATCTGGCACACTGCGTGGGACAAGCGGAGGAAGATGCCAGGAGCACAGAAGCTACAACTGAGTCGTCCAAACTTCACAATTTGCGTTTACGGTGGACTGCATAACTACAGAGCACTTAAAGTTACGAGCAAACCAAAATGCTAAGATAGACTTCGTCGTCTTGAAGTTGTGTTCTAAAGGTGGTTGCTGAAACAGAGACAGCGCAGTCGCTCTCCGTAAAGGGTGGGAACCAGTGCTCAGGCAGAGCTATGACGCCCCGCCCGACGATGACGGCAGAAAGTTAAGGTGAGCGGGGCTCATCCCAGGATTCAGTGATCACGTCCCGTGTTACCCCATCCCACTCCCCTCCCCCAGACCCCACTGATCCCCTCCCTCTGCCACCACTACAACTCCGCAGCTCGTGGTCGTGCGGTAGCGTTCTCGCTTCCCACGCCCGGGTTCCAGGGTTCGATTACCGGTGGTGTCAGGGATTTCCTCTGCCTCTTGTTGACTGGGTGTTGTGTGTTGTCCTTAGCTTAGTTATGTTTAAGTAGTTCTAAGTTCTAGGGGACTGATGACCATAGACGTTAAGTCCCATAGTGCTCAGAGCCATTTTTGAACCACTACCACCACCACCACCACTACCACCACCACCACCACGACCACCACCCATCACCAATGCACCCGACACGGCATGCTGCTAGGCAGAAAGGGAAAAGGTTAGGAGCGACAAGACTATAGACGCTCTTTTTAGAAGTGTCACTCTGATGATGACAGCAACGTACTCTGTCGAAATACTATGTTTCGTAAACGACTGCTACCGTATGGATACCCGAGAACTACGCAAACAGGTTCCAGTGTACTTGGCAATAAAAATCATGCAGCACGTGATTTCGCCTAATTAAAACTGCGCTTACTCCTGAAGAAGAGTAAATTGCTAGGTAAGTTAATTACTGCAACAAACTCTAAAAACGAATTCAATTTCCACTGACGAACGGCATGAGTAGTACCAGCAAACAAATGAATACTGTGTTACTGATAAAAGGTATTTCATTGTTCTGTAGCGTATCTCCAGCTTCATTTACCAGTTCGTTATTTAGTCATGTTTCCAGCTTCCTGCTTACTACAGTTAAACAGTCTCTTAACTTTTATGATTTAATTGTATGTACTGAAAATACATTCGAAATATTCCACATAGAAGTCTGTTACAAGTTTTGTCATTTTTAAAGTGATGCCAATTAAACTGATGCCACCTTCAATTCAGACTAAATAAATATACAGAGTATAATTAACATACTTCACACATGAAGTTTTGTGTCCATGTATTGGTTTGGTTTCGATGTAATTTTCATAGTACTCATATTACTAAAATTACATTTTTCTAGTGTTTTTGGGTTAGCTATTACATTGTTCTTGCATAAGTACTGAAAGTGAGCCATTAGCGACACGTACCTGACACCTTAATATTTGTCTGTTCTTTTCGGAACAAAATTGCAGTGTTGCGGTACCGAATACAAGAAAATAAAATTCTTCCCATGAGTTCTGGAGTAGATAATGTGTTCCCTTTCATGGCTAATACGGTACACTCTTTGAGACACTGTCAGAGCTATCAGTCTTGTAACTTCCTTTCACTTAATTTAAGTATAGTGTACTAGACGGCGTAGTTATCTTTCGTAATCATATGCAAGGCAAATCATGTTTGAGATTCGACAGAAAACGTGTTGTGAAGAAACTGTCTGATCGACACGGGCATGATGGTATGGTCAGAGATGGGAGATAGTAGAATGGTGACGGTATGCCACAATGGGCCCATAAAATCGTAACTTGTCTAATGTTATAGAGCAGCTGAATTATTGGTCCGTGGTAGCTATTCCAAAACCAGCCACGTGATTTCCATTTGGATAATTACGAATGCACATACCTAGAATCATTTTACGACGATTTCAATAGAAGACATAAGACACGTTAAATTTAGTTTAGATTTTTTGCGATGCAAGGGGTGGAGAGGGAAGCTGGATAGCCCATATACAGGCCGGAAAAGACGCGTCGGTTGAAACTGTACAATCCTCCAGTTGCGAAAACTACTTGTAATAATGTCTCTTTATATAGTCCTTTACGACGCATATAAAGCAGTGATAGATCATAACGCATTGCCATATTAATTATGCAGTTTTACGTGTTTACCTTTTCCATAGCAATTATAGTTGTCGTTGCATTGTCTCATGCTACCCAAAGACTAATATCAGTTGATAATGCTGCCTGTAAAGAAACTACTAACTGAATATTGCAACCGAAGGCATAGTGATAGAATTTATCGACGATTTCATACCAGCATGGTGAATATTAAGTAACAGGACAAACGTTAGGTGTTTCTTAGCAGGAAACGTGGCAACAATAAAGTTCGTACCAACATATGCACTCAATGGATTGTGAGTCTGCAATACTACAATTAATGCCGAATATTACATTATACAATACATAATTTAGTTCCTTATTTAATGAATGCATATTTGTCAACGGAGATGGTTTTGTGTTTCAGGTTGTGTTATTACAGCTTAATCGAAGCATTATTCAGTCCAGAAGGAAGCCGAGTTTGTTTTCTCTACAGTGAAGCGTGAGGGAGTGGTCGGGATGGCGCACGGATTTACAAAGCCACTTACCCAGATAAGCAACTCCAACCAACTCTGTGTGTCTGAATGGGCTGGAGGAATGGTAAGGCAGAGGGGAGATTTACGCTGGAGCGAACAGTCGAACAATGGCAATGATATGAGAATGCAGGCTTTCTCGGTGAATCTCGATGATAAAATCTTCTCGCGTTGACAGCTTAGTCTATGCGTCGTTTTCCGGCAACGTTTCAGCAAGTTTATTACTTGTCATCTTCAGGCGAAATGAGAAACTGGCTGAAACGTTGCCGGAAAAGTACGCATTGACTCGGCAGTCAAACCGAGAAGATTTATCTAAAAATGTTCAAATGTGTGTGAAATCTTATGGGACTTAACTGCTAAGGTCATCAGTCCCTAAGCTGACACACTACTTAACCTAAATTATCCTAAGGACAAACACACACACCCATGCCCGAGGGAGGACTCGAACCTCCGCCGGAACCAGCTGCACAGTCCACGACTGCAGCGCCTTAGACCCCTCGGCTAATTCCGCGCGGCGAAGATTTTTCTCTCAGTGGTTGTACTGACAGGCGTTATTCAAGTAGTCCTATACAGCTATGCGGCCGTCCCCACGGCCGTATTGTGAGCTTGCAAACGCAGCAGATCGCGGAATACGCTGACTGACCGATCCGGCGGTGACGTCCGGTGTCCCGGGACGTGGGCGACAGCTACAGCTATCCCGAGCGACTCACCACTAGATGACGCAGTGCCAGCCACCAGCGGTGAAGAACTAGGGCTGTCCTCCAGGTCCCCTGGAGCCTTGTCAGTAACGTGCCCCTGCACTTCCTCGTGGTTCCCATGTGTACAGTATCCGACAGCAGATGTCCGTTGCCGATCAGCAACGCTCCAGTCCCCCATCCGGTGATGGACCGCAGGAGGATGGCCGATGACATCTAGGTGGCTGGAAGGCAACGAGGGCTCGCCTCCCTCAGGTGGATCGTACACTGCTGGCAGTCCATCGCCCACAGTTCCTCAGAGGTCTGTTTCTTGCCGTAAACAAGCTCCCCTCATCGCTGAGTCATTCAGCGGCAGGTAGTCAGCCGGTCTTCATCACCAAGGGTGAGACGTGGTTTCTCTGAAACTCAAAGGCCCGTCATTCTTTCCCGTTCAAGTCAGAATGGAAGCTTTGAGGTCCTAGACCCGATTATACAGGGTGGTCCATTGATGGTGACCGGGCCAAATATCTCACGAAATAAGCGACAAACGAAAAAAACTAAAAAAGAAAGAAACTTGTCTAGCTTGAAGGCGGAAACCAGATGGCGCTGTGGTTGGCCCGCTAGATTGCGCTGGCATAGGTCAAACGGATATCAACTGCGTTTCTTAAATAGGAACCCACATTTTTTATTACATATTCGTTTAGTACGTAAATAAGTGTGAGGACCACTTTTTTTCGCTTTGTGATAGATGGTGCTGTAATAGTGACAAACATATCTCTCACAATGTTAGACGAACAGTTGGTAACAGGTAGGTTTTTTAAAATTAAAATACAGAACGTAGGTACGTTCGAACATTTTATTCGATTGTGCCAATGTGATACATGTACCTTTGTGAACTTATCATTTCTGAGAACGCATGCTGTTACAGCGTAATTACCTGTAAATACCACATTAATGCAATAAATGCTCAAAATGATGTCCGTCAGCCTCAATGCATTTGGCAATCCGTGTAACGACATTCCTCTCAACACCTAGTAGTTCGCCTTCCGTACTGTTTGCACATGCATCCACAATGCGCTGACGCATGTTGGCAAGCGTTGTCGTTGGATCACGCCGGCGAACCATGTGGGCCATGGTATGTATGGTGCTTCGACGACCAATCCACCTGTCATGAAATATGCTATTCAATACCGCTTCAACCGCACGCGAGCTCTGTGCCGGACGTCTATCATGTTGGAAGTACATCGCCATTCTGTCATGCAGTGAATCATCTTGTAGTAACATCGGTAGAACATTACGTAGGAAATCAGCATAAATTGCACCATTTACACTGCTATCGATAAAATGGGGGCCAATTATCCTTCCTCCCATAATGCCGCACCATACATTAACCCGCCAAGGTCGCTGATGTTCCACTTGTCGCAGCCATCGTGGATTTTCAGTTGCCCAATAGAGCATAGTATGCCGGTTTACGTTACCGCTGTTGGTGAATGACGCTTCGTCGCTAAATAGAACGCGTGCAAAAAAATCTGTCATCGTCCCGTAATTTCTCTTGTGCCCAGTGGGAGAACTGTACACGACGTTCGAAGTTGTCGCCATACAATTCCTGGTGCATAGAAATATGGTACGGGTGCAATCGATGTAGATGTAGCATTCTCAACACCGACGTTTTTGAGATTCCCGATTCTCGCGCAATTTGTCTGCTTCTGCTGTGCGGATTAGCCGCGACAGCAGCTAAAACACCTACTTGGACATCATCATTTGTTGCAGGTCGAGGCTGACGTTTCACATATGGCTGAACACTCGCTGTTTCCTTAAATAACGTCACTATCCTGTCAACGGTACGGACACTTGGATGATGTCGTCCAGGTTACCGAGCAGCATACATAGCACAAGCCCGTTGGGCAATTTGATCACAATAACCGTACATCAACACGATACTGACCTTTTACGCAGTTGGTTGGGGTTGGGTTGTTTTGGGGAAGGAGACCAGACAGCGATGTCATCGGTCTGATCGGATTAGGGAAGGACGGGGAAGGAAGTCGGTATTTGCCTGGAGCGATTTAGGGAAATCACGGAAAACCTAAATCAGGAAGGCCAGACGTGGGATACGCAGTTGGTAAACGGTACATTTCAACACGATAATGTATTACGATGCAAATACCGTCCGCACTTATACGTTTGTGATTATTACAGCGCCATCTATCACAAAGCGAAACAAGTGGTCCAACTAAGACATTCATACACTCCTGGAAATTGAAATAAGAACACCGTGAATTCATTGTCCCAGGAAGGGGAAACTTTATTGACACATTCCTGGGGTCAGATACATCACATGATCACACTGACAGAACCACAGGCACATAGACACAGGCAACAGAGCATGCACAATGTCGGCACTAGTACAGTGTATATCCAACTTTCGCAGCAATGCAGGCTGCTATTCTCCCATGGAGACGATCGTAGAGATGCTGGATGTAGTCCTGTGGAACGGCTTGCCATGCCATTTCCACCTGGCGCCTCAGTTGGACCAGCGTTCGTGCTGGACGTGCAGACCGCGTGAGACGACGCTTCATCCAATCCCAAACATGCTCAATGGGGGACAGATCCGGAGATCTTGCTGGCCAGGGTAGTTGACTTGCACCTTCTAGAGCGCGTTGGGTGGCACGGGATACATGCGGACGTGCATTGTCCTGTTGGAACAGCAAGTTCCCTTGCCGGTCTAGGAATGGTAGAACGATGGATTCGATGACGGTTTGGATGTACCGTGCACTAATCACTGTCCCCTCGACGATCACCAGTGGTGTACGGCCAGTGTAGGAGATCGCTCCCCACACCATGATGCCGGGTGTTGGCCCTGTGTGCCTCGGTCGTATGCAGTCCTGATTGTGGCGCTCACCTGCACGGCGCCAAACACGCGTACGACCATCATTGGCACCAAGGCAGAAGCGACTCTCATCGCTGAAGACGACACGTCTCCATTCGTCCCTCCATTCACGCCTGTCGCGACACCACTGGAGGCGGGCTGCACGATGTTGGGGCGTGAGCGGAAGACGGCCTAACGGTGTGCGGGACCGTAGCCCAGCTTCATGGAGACGGTTGCGAATGGTCCTCGCCGATACCCCAGGAGCAACAGTGTCCCTAATTTGCTGGGAAGTGGCGGTGCGGTCCCCTACGGCACTGCGTAGAATCCTACGGTCTTGGCGTGCATCCGTGCGTCGCTGCGGTCCGGTCCCAGGTCGACGGGCACGTGCACCTTCCGCCGACCACTGGCGACAACATCGATGTACTGTGGAGACCTCACGCCCCACGTGTTGAGCAATTCGGCGGTACGTCCACCCGGCCTCCCGCATGCCCACTATACGCCCTCGCTCAAAGTCCGTCAACTGCACATACGGTTCACGTCCACGCTGTCGCGGCATGCTACGAGTGTTAAAGACTGCGATGGAGCTCCGTATGCTACGGCAAACTGGCTGACACTGACGGCGGCGGTGCACAAATGCTGCGCAGCTAGCGCCATTCGACGGCCAACACCGCGGTTCCTGGTGTGTCCGCTGTGCCGTGCGTGTGATCATTGCTTGTACAGCCCTCTCGCAGTGTCCGGAGCAAGTATGGTAGGTCTGACACACCGGTGTCAATGTGTTCTTTTTTCCATTTCCAGGAGTGTATTTCTTTACGTACTACACGAATTTGTAATAAAAAATGGGGTTTTCTATTTCAAAAATCGCAGTTGATATCCGTTCGACCTATGGCAGCGCCATCTAGCGGGCCAACCATAGCGCCATCTGGTTTCCCCCTTGAAGCTAGACGAGTTTCGTTCTTTGTAGTTTTTTCGTTTGATGAGATATTTGGCCCGGTCACCATCAATGGACCACCCTGGATAGCTACGCGTCTCGTATAGTCCACCTGGTGCGGGACAAGTATGTTCACTTGCTATTACTTGTGTCAGATTCTCCTGGCGCGCTCTGTCCCAAGCATGGATTGCTAGATCTGGTTAAATTTATGACGTGTGAGTTGTTCGATAGCAAAAGCAATTACTCTTTCTTCGTCACACCATCTTAGCTGTTCCATGCGCTCAGCCCTTAACCAGTGTCGCAAACTCAAATGTGCCAGGAGAATTTCGCCATAATGCGACAATAGTGTCCAGTGACTTACTTGGTTAACACATCGGCTGGGCTGGCGTCTGGCTGTGGTAGAAATACAACTTCAGACATTCACAACTAGAGCGTCGAAACTTTCCGCGGCGCAGAATAAAATTTGTATCCCCTTTTCGAGTTTGGGTCATTTCAGAGAGATGAACAATCTGGGCAGTCGAGGGGTGTTTTTACACAGGCATTGGAACAACAAGCTCTACACGCTATTGAAACTAACCCCGGAACCCATTCTATGACAGTGTACTGTAAGCATGGAATATTCCACACGGCAGCGTTGCCTATACAGCTTGATGGGATTAATGACGCCTGTCTACTTATACGTGCATTTATTAATAAAAAATGGTTCAAATGGCTCTGAGCACTATGGGACTTAACTTCTGTGGTCATCAGTCCCCTAGAACTTAGAACTACTTAAACCTAACTAACCTAAGAACATCACACACATCCATGCCCGAGGCAGGATTCGAACCTGCGACCGTAGCAGTCCCGCGGCTCCGGACTGCGCGCCTAGAACCACTATACCACCGAGGCCGGCCTTTATTAATACCGCAAGAAACGTTCATGAAGGAGAATGTATCAGCTCATTTCCGTTTCACTGTTCTTCAACACGTTAACAATATCTTTCCCGCAAAAGTTGAATAGAACGAGGAATCGCTTGCCCCTGGTCATCTATATCGCCAGACTTTGGCTCCCTTAAGTTTTATTTGTTGGCGAATCTGAAAACTGTTGCGTATGATGAAGCACCTACTAACGTTCATAAACTCCAATAGCGTATTTATCAAGTGTGTGACGCTGTTTGGCTCTATGTATTCGAAACACAAGATGTAATTCGTCATAAGACATGAGAACGCCTGCAGTGCACCTATGGCGACCACACTGAACATCTTTATTAACATGCATGAGACTAATGACATGTAACGTGAAATGTAATGTACCAGCATTAAATGTTTTATTGCAGTCTCATTACCCACTTTCGGATACATGTTAGCGTGACCTTTCTGTTACCTTATGTGTCACGAACCACCTCCTGAACTTCGTTCCCTTGCTTAAGATTCAACTTGTGTTTGCTAGCGATGTGAACCGGAATCAAGTTTTCTAGAGATAACTGAAAAATGATTCTGCACCGACCCAGAGTTGAATGAATGGTACACATTACTAACAGAGAATGGAGAACTGTCCAAAGTGTTCAGTAACATAATCAGTAATTGTAATCAGCTGGTACGTGGAGACGTCATTAATTAGCGCTAAACTAAAGGCACCAGATATTTTTCAACTGTAGAAAACAGGCGAGTTTGCAATGCGTAAGAAACAACAGAGCTGAGTCCACTCGCAGCTATCTGTGGTTCAGATGATGGTAGGTCTAATACATTAGCGTTCTGTGGGAAGGGAATTGTGTTCTTAACGCAAATCTCCTCATCGCAAAAAGTATCTGGATATCCCCGCCGGCTGCGGTGGCCGTGCGGTTCTGGCGCTGCAGTCCGGAACCGCGAGGCTGCTACGGTCGCAGGTTCGAATCCTGCCTCGGGCATGGGTGTGTGTGATGTCCTTAGGTTAGTTAGGTTTAAGTAGTTCCAAGTGCTAGGGGACTTATGACCTAAGATGTTGAGTCCCATAGTGCTCAGAGCCATTTTGGATATCCCACGGTAAAAGTGCGTTATGGGATTCGGGACGGTAGTTCAACATAGCCTTCTGTGGCAGAACTATCTTGCTATTTAAGTAGTCCTGTGCTACTGACATAGTCATCAGATGCGATAAGACCGTTATACATTTTCGTTCGTAACAGGATATTAACACGTGTTGATAATGTTGTCTCCATAAACGAGCGTGGTTACAGTTCCAGGAATAACTGCACAGAACTTAAGCAAATACACCATCAAGCCGCCACATGTAATGGATTTATTGTAATTGACACGGTTTCTATGATTGGAGGTTTAGGGCTAATGCAAATACAAATTGAAACAAGCTAAACCGAGTTTCATTTGTGCAACCGGCACACCAGCTGCAAACGATCCCTCAACGAGTGAGCAGTCCATATGAGACTGCCGAGGTCAGGTACTTCGTTGTAAAATAATAACTGCCCACATAGCCATTTACAGCTCCTTGTTTCTTATAGAAAATTTTTTTCATCAGGGTATATCACAGACGTTAGGTGTCCGTTCCTAAATTTTCTAAATGTTGAAACTATGATCAAAAATTCTTAACAGTGTCTTAGCAAGAGAAGGTGTATGATTTGAGGCGGTTATCTTTCCCTCCTGACATCTATCAGAGAAGGGTCCTGTACCGATATTTGCTCGGTAAACGCTGTCTTGACACCTTGTGATGTCGTACTGTCTTTTAGCTATTTTCTCTCGTTGCGTGAACTCCTTTCACATTCTGAGAAATGTAGTTGTCCACAGGATTAAATCAGACAACTCTTTTATTTTTAACGCAGTGCATTTCAACCAGCAACTTCTGATTGCGTATGGGCAGTATAGAAACACGGATTCCCGTTGAAATTTATGATTATTTCAAGAAAACTATTGCACGAATTACTGCACACATAGACCAAAATTACAACTCAACGACCTCACAACACCCGGACGTAACGCCTTATTCAAGACGCTGTTTAAACATCAAGCCCTGGAAAGAGAAAACAGTGATACGTTCACTCACGCAATCGTCTCAGCGCACACAGTCCATATTCGTGCAAACGTGTACAATAAAATTTCAGTGTAAACAGTAGCCATAACACCGCAACGCATCGTTCGTGAATAGGGCAATCAGACTGCAGTTATTAACTTCACACAGTTTAAATCGAGCTGATTAGGCGCAGTGTACCTAAAACACATTCAGAATTTACATACACGATATCAATATGAAATATACAAGTGAGCTGTGTAAGTAATTATTCTGCGACAGTAGAGTTTGGTAGGCTATATGTAATTGCTAATTCATTCATCTCGGAGATTACGAAATAGTCGATTGGGCCAACATTGTATTCTAAATATATAATTTGAACAACACTGAGGTTTCGTCAAAATAGATCCTACACAAATGGCACAGACTTTTACAAATCTAAAGGGCCCTACTAGCAATAGCGAAAGTGTAGTGTTACCGAGTTGTTGAACTGATGTTCGATTTCAAGCATTCCACCACCTTGAATGTCCACAGCCCTATAACTTATATTCCACAGAGGTAGAAGACTAGTGAGGAAAGCTGATGGGCACTATGTACCTATAACCAAACTAGTAAGTTGATTGTTATACAGGGTGGGTTTTTTTCATCTTGAGATGACGAAATATCTCAAAAACTACGCATCTGATTAATAAGCGGAAAAAATACGTGTTCAATATTTTTTTAAATGTTATCCGGCGATGACAATGTCAATCTTCCCTCCCTCCCACACCCACCACCCCGCAATCCCCCCCCCCTCCACACACACACACACACACACACACACACACACACACACACACACACACACATACACCAGGCATTCTATGGGAAAAATACGTGACTTTTGTAACACTTTGGCCTTGCGCGATGAATGTCACTGTGGACTGGCGAGAAGATGCGAGAACTGTACACATATAATCTTTAAGATAACTGATATATTCTATAGGTAAAGGGAAGTTCTAGATCAATAAGTTCTAGATCAATTATAGACAATGTGGTAGATAATAGAAAATGAGCAGCTCTAGTCAGTTTACAGATGCAATGGAGGATACTAAAGAAAAATGGCAAGGGAAAAAGAACTCTTAGGAGAGAGCAGCACATGAAGTACGGAGCAAACAAACAACCTGGAAACGAAAAAGAAGTTTTGGAATATGGTACGACGAAACAGAAAAGGCTCTCCGAGATAAGCAAACAGCGTGTAAACGTACCTACTGCTGGAAGAGGATCAAGCTAGACAATATTAGATACTTGCTAGAAATTCTGTAAAATCTCTAACAAGAAGAGCAAACGTACGGGTGGAACATGGCGTATGTGGGAGACAAGACTTCGCTTGTAAATTATTGAAATATTTGAATAAACCTAAAAGAGACAGTACATGAATATATGTGATAGCACATGGCGAATACATTGAGCATTGCGAAGTGTTTGGTTTAATCCCAAAGCGACAATTCTATTAATCCTGAAGATGTGGCCAGATATTGACTTGCTTACTTTAGAAAGAAAGAAAACTGGCGTTCTACGGATCTGAGCGGATGTCAGATTCCTTAATCGGGCAGGTAGGTTAGAAAATTTAAAAAGGGAAATGGATAGGTTAAAGTTAGATATAGTGGGAATTAGTGAAGTTCGGTGGCAGGAGAAACAAGACTTTTGGTCAGGTGATTACAGGGTTATAAATACAGAATCAAATAGGGGTAATGCAGGAGTAGGTTTAATAATGAATAAAAAAATAGGAGTGCGGGTTAGCTACTACAAACAGCATAGTGAACGCATTATTGTGGCCAAGATAGACACAAAGCCCTTGCCTACTACAGTAGTACAAGTTTATATGCCAACTAGCTCAGCAGATAATGAAGAAATGGATGAAATGTATGACGAGATAAAAGAAATTATTCAGATAGTGAAGGGAGATGAAAATTTAATAGTCATGGGTGACTGGAATTCGTCAGTAGGAAAAGGGAGAGAAGGAAATATAGTAGGTGAATATGGATTGGGGGGAAGAAATGAAAGAGGAAGCCGCCTTGTAGAATTTTGCACAGAGCATAACTTAATCATAGCTAACACTTGGTTCAAGAATCATAAAAGAAGGTTGTATACCTGGAAGAATCCTGGAGATACTAAAAGGTATCAGATAGATTATATAATGGTAAGACAGAGATTTAGGAACCAGGTTTTAAATTGTAAGACATTTCCAGGGGCAGATGTGGATTCTGACCACAATCTATTGGTTATGAACTGCAGATTGAAACTGAAGAAACTGCAAAAAGGTGGGAATTTAAGGAGATGGGACCTGGATAAACTGAAAGAACCAGAGGTTGTACAGAGTTACAGGGAGAGCATAAGGGAACAATTGAAAGGAATGGGGCAAAGAAATACAGTAGAAGAAGAATGGGTAGCTCTGAGGGATGAAGTAGTAAAGGCAGCAGACGATCAAGTAGGTAAAAAGAAGAGCGTTAGAAGAAATCCTTGGGTAACAGAAGAAATATTGAATTTAATTGATGAAAGGAGAAAATATAAAAATGCAGTAAATGAAGCAGGCAAAAAGGAATACAAACGCCTCAAAAATGAGATCGACAGGAAGTGCAAAATGGCTAAGCAGGGATGGCTAGAGGACAGATGTAAGGATGTAGAGGCTTGTCTCACTAGGGGTAAGATAGATACTGCCTACAGGAAAATTAAAGACACCTTTGGAGAGAAGAGAACCACTTGTATGAATATCAAGAGCTCAGATGGCAACCCAGTTCTAAGCAAAGAAGGGAAGGCAGAAAGGTGGAAGGAGTATATAGAGGGTTTATACAAGGGCAATGTACTTGAGGACAATATTATGGAAATGGAAGAGGATGCAGATGAAGACGAAATGGGAGATAAGGTACTGCGTGAAGAGTTTGACAGAGCAATGAAAGACCTGAGTCGAAACAAGGCCCCGGGAGTAGACAACATTCCATTAAAACTACTGGTGGCCTTGGGAGAGCCAGTCATGACAAAACTCTACCATCTGGTGAGCAAGATGTATGAGACAGGCGAAATACCCTCAGACTTCAAGAAGAATATAATAATTCCAATCCCAAAGAAAGCAGGTGTTGACAGATGTGAAAATTACCGAACTATCAGTTTAGTAAGTCACAGCTACAAAATACTAACGCGAATTCTTTACAGACGAATGGAAAAACTGGGGAAGATCAGTTTGGATTCCGTAGAAATGTTGGAACACGTGAGGCAATACTAACCTTACGACATATCTTAGAAGAAAGATTAAGAAAAGGCAAACCTACGTTTCTAGCATTTGTAGACTTAGAGAAAGTTTTTGACAATGTTAACTGGAATACTCTCTTTCAAATTCTAAATGTGGCAGGGGTAAAATACAGGGAGCGAAAGGCTATTTACAATTTGTACAGAAACCAGATGGCAGTTATAAGAGTCGAGGCGCATGAAAGGGGAGCAGTGGTTGGGAAATGAGTGAGACAGGGTTGTAGCCTCTCCCCGATGTTATTCAATCTGTATATTGAGCAAGCAGTAAAGGAAACAAAAGAAAAATTCGGAATAGGTATTAAAATTCATGGAGAAGAAGTAAAAACTTTGAGGTTCGCCGATGACATTGCAATTCTGTCAGAGACAGCAAAGGACTTGGAAGAGCAGTTGAACGGAATGGACAGTGTCTTGAAAGGAGGATATAAGATGAACATCAACAAAAGCAAAACGATGATAATGGAATGTAGTCAAATTAAATCGGGTGATCCTGAGGGAATTAGATTAGGAAATGAGACACTTAAAGTAGTAAAGGAGTTTTGCTATTTAGGGAGTAAAATAACAAATGATGGTCGAAGTAGAGAGGATATAAAATGTAGACTGGCAATGGCAAGGAAATCGTTTCTGAAGAATAGAAATTTGCTAACATCGAGTATAGATTTAAGTGTCAGTAAGTCGTTTCTGAAAGTATTTGTATGGAGTGTAGCCATGTATGGAAGTGAAACATGGACGATAACTAGTTTGGACAAGAAGAGAATAGAAGCTTTCGAAATGTGCTGCTACAGAAGAATGCTGAAGATAAGGAGGGTAGATCACCTAACTAATGAGGAGGTATTGAATAGGATTGGGGAAAAGAGAAGTTTGTGGCACAACTTGACAAGAAGAAGGGGCCGGTTGGTAGGACATGTTTTGAGGCATCAAGGGATCACAAATTTAGCGTTGGAGGGCAGCGTGGAGGGTAAAAATCGTAGAGGGAGACCAAGAGATGAATACACTAAGCAGATTCAGAAGGATGTAGGTTGCAGTAAGTACTGGGAGATGAAGAAGCTTGCACAGGATAGAGTGGCATGGAGAGCTGCATCAAACCAGTCTCAGGACTGAAGACCACAACAACAACAACAACTTTAGAGAGAAGGAGGTAGTAATAAAACGAAAGACTAAAAGGTCACTGTGAACAAAGGGCATAAATACAGAACTCATCGAGAACGGAGAAATTTTACTCAAACTCCGCCTTCCTCATCTATTAAACACTTGATGGATGTCTGCCCCACTAGTTGCACGGTCAGCGCGTTGGAACGCCACACACGGTGGCCCTGGTTCGATTCCCCATCTGGGGTGGGAGATTTTCTTCCCTCAGGGACTGGATGTTGTGCTGTCCTTATCATCATTTCATCCCCATTGTCGACGCGCAAGTCGCCCATTGTCGCGTCGCACTCAATAAAACTTGCTCTTGGCGGCCGAACTTCCCGCCTTGTAACTTCGGGCCACTGAAGCCATACGCTCATTTCATTTCATTTGCCTGATGAATTATACGGAGGATCTCTGACACGTGATTAATTGCCACTGTCTCTTCTGCATTTAAGATAGGGGAAAGAAACAAGCCCGCATCTCGTGGTCGTGCGGTAGCGTTCTCGCTTCCCACGCCCGGGTTCCCGGGTTCGATTCCCGGCGGGGTCAGGGATTTTCTCTGCCTCGTGATGGCTGGGTGTTGTGTGCTGTCCTTAGGTTAGTTAGGTTTAAGTAGTTCTAAGTTCTAGGGGACTTATGACCACAGCAGTTGAGTCCCATAGTGCTCAGAGCCATTTGAACCATTTGAAAGAAATAAATCCACAAGTTACAGAGGTCCAAGCATATTAAATTCAACCTATAAGCTATATGGGGCAACCGCCTTACCGCAGTGGATACATCGGTTCTCGTCAGATCACCGAAGTTAAGCGCTGTTGGGCGTGGGCGGCACTTGGATAGGAGACCATCCGGGTCCGCCGTGCGCTGTTGCCATTTTTCGCGGTGCACTCAACCTCGTCATGCTAATTGAGGAGCTACTCGACCGAACAGTAGCGGCTCTGGTCAAAGAAAACCATCATAACGACCAGGAGAGCGGTGTGCTGACCACACGCCCCTCCAATTCGCATCCTCATCTGAAGATGACACGGCGGTCGGATGGTACCATTGGGCCACTTGTGGCTTTATGAGCTATATGCTAGTATATTAAATAACCGATTACAGCCATTAGTAGAGTAACTCTTGCAAGAAGAGCAGAATAGTTTTCGAAAAAGTAGTGAACGTATTTACAATGTATTTACAATGAAACAGTTAACTGAGAAATAAAGGGAATACAATTTCCCCACCCATGTGGTATTTGTATACCTAGAGAAGGTCCTCGATAAGGTAGACATATGCGAATTGAGAGACATATTGAGTGAATGGTGCTACCCTCAACTCATAGTAAAGTTTATAGACAGTTTATATAATGGCATCTGCTTAAAACTCAATTTACCCAATTACATGGAGTGAAAAATAGCTGTTAATCACGAAGTATAACAATGCTTTTTAGCATTTATAAGGACGATATCCTACGTAGATGTAACGATTAGGCGCTACCTGAAATTATTTTAGGAAGAACCACTTCAAATCCGCTAGCATTTGCTGATTATTTAGCGATTATCGAAAAGACGGACGATAATCGTCGAAGAGCTATCTATTTATTACACAAAATTTTTAAAGAAGACAATTTTAAAATAACTTCCTCAATATCAGTAACCATGGCATTCAGGTTCAAACACCTAATAAGAGTAAAGATTATTTTTGATGAAAAAGTTTTACAGCAGATTTAACATTTTAGATATTTAGGCTGTAATATGTCGTATGATTACAGTACGGATGTTCACTACTGGCCATTAAAATTGCTCCATCATGAAGATGACGTGTTACAGACGCGAAATTTAACCTACAGGAAGAAGATGCTGTGATATACAAATGATTAGCTTATTAGAGCATTCACACAAGGTTGGTGCCGGTGGCGACACCTACAACGTGCTGACATGAGGAAAGTTTCCAACCGATGTCTCGTACACAAACAGCAGTTGATCGATGTTGCCTGGTGAAACGCCTATATTAGACAAAAAGTTGCAAGTAGGCTGTTTAGGTTTTTATGCTGGTAACGCCACGTAGCGCTCTGTATGAAAATCACTGACTGTGCTTTGTGCAGTCTGTGTCTGGTTGGCATTGTTGGAATATTTGATATTATAGTGTTGGGCAGTTGGATGTGAACAGCGCGTATCGTTGGGCTGTTGGATTGGTTGGTTGGTTGGTTTGGGGAAGGAGACCAGACAGCGTGGTCATCGGTCTCATCGGATTAGGGAAGGATGGGGAAGGAAGTCGGCCGTGCCCTTTCAGAGGAACCATCCCGGCATTTGCCTGGAGTGATTTAGGGAAATCACGGAAAACCTAAATCAGGATGGCCGGACGCGGGATCGAACCGTCGTCCTCCCGAATGCGAGTCCAGTGTCTAACCACTGCGCCACCTCGCTCGGTGGGCTGTTGGAGGTGAGCCGCCAGCAGTGGTGGATGTGGGGACAGAGATGGTAGAATTTTGAGAGCGGACGATCTGGTCGTGTGTCCATCAGAAAGAGTAAATTTGTAATACTGTATATCATGAAGTGTTATATGTATGATGACTTTTGAATATTATTAAGGTAAATACATTGTTTGTTATCTATCAAAATCTTTCATTTGCTTACTATGCCTATCAGTAGTTAGTGCCTTCAGTAGTTAAAATCTTTTATTTAGCTGGCAGTATTGGCCTTCGCTGTATTGCAGTAGTTCGAGTAACGAAGATTTTTGTGAGGTAAGTGATTCATGAAAGGTATAGGTTATTGTTAGTCAGGGCCATTCTTTTGTAGGGATTATTGAAAGTCAGATTGCGTTGCGCTAAAATTATTCTGTGTCAGATTAGTGTTGATCAAAATAAGTAAAGAGAGAAATGTCTGAGTATGTTCAGTTCTGCTCAGCTGTTTGAAAATCAAATTACGTAAGAGGTTTATCAGCACAGTAATTCATTAATTTTTCCAACGGGGTGCTTCAAAGTGTCTGGCGAAGTTGCTAGATCGGTTACCGCTGCTACAATGGCAGGATGTCAAGATTTGAGTCAGTTTGAACGTAGTGTCACAGTCGGCTCACGAGCGTCGGGACGCATCACCGAGGCAACGATGTAGTGGGGATTTTCCCGTACGACCATTTCACGATCGTACTGTGAATATATGGAATCCGGTAAAACATCAAATCTCCGATATCGCTGCCACCGGAAGAAAGTTACGCAAGAACGGGACCATCGACAACTGAAGAGCTGAAGAGATTCTTCATCATGACAGATGTGCCACCCTTCCGCAAATTTCTGCAGATTTAAATGCTGGGCCATCAACAAGTGTCAGCGTACGAAACATTCAACGAAACTTCATTGATTTGTGCTTTCGGAGCCGAAGGCACACCCTTGTACCCCTGATGACTGCACGACACAGAGGTTTACGTATCGCCTGTGACCGTCAATACCGATGTTGGACTCTAGATTACTGGACTCTTGATGACTGGAAACATGATGCCTGGTCGGAAGAGTCTCGGTTCAAATTATATCGAGCGGATGGACGTGTACGGATATAGAGAAAGCCTCATGAATTCATGGACCCTGCATGACAGCAGGGGACTGTTCAAGCTTGTGGAGGCTCTCGTATGGTGCGAGTCGTGTGCAGTTGAAGTTATATGGGACCCCTGATTTGTCTAGGGAGATACTGACAGGTGACACGTACGTAAGCATCCTCTCTCATCAAGTGCATCCATTCACGTCCATTGTGCATTCCGACGGACTTGGGAAATTCCAGAAGGACAATACGACGCCACACACGTAGAGATTTGCTACAGAGCGGCTCCAGGAACACTATTCTGAATTTAAATACTTCTGCTGACCACCAGACTCCCCAGACGTGAACATTACTGTACATATCTGGGATAACTTACAACTCATTGCTCGGGAGAGATCTTCACCCTCTCGTACTCTTACGGATTTATGGACAGCCCTGAAGGATTAATGGTGTCATTTCCCTCCAGCACTACTTCAGACATCAGTCGAGTCCATATCTCGTCGTGTTGTGGCACTTCTGGTTGCTCTCGGAGGCCCTACACGATATTAGACTGGTGTAGTAGTTTCTCTGGCTCTTCATTGTAGAAGAAAGTGGAAAGAGCGTTTAGAAAGTGTAGACAATACAAGGAGTCCGAATGTGATTCTGTCGTACAGGCCTGTTGCTCGAAGTGACCCAAGAACGCCGAGGCAAAGATGGCTTGAGGCCGTGACTGGCCGAAGGGGCTAATCCCTGGAAGGACGATAATGATGATGATAACAAACAAGCAGCTCGTCAGCGAGGAGTGAGAGGATATACTTCAAACAAATATTTTTCACAATTTCTTTCCTCGAGTGTAGTTCTCTTTTGAGTCGACCTCCAGGAACCACGGTTTGATTAATCGACACAAAATGGGTTATTGGAATGTGGAAGATCCACATAGGTGACGCCAAGTTGAACGTCAACGTCTGTGTAACGCGAATATTTTGTGTGAATTAATTTGTGACAAACTCGTTGTTCTGGTATTTCTGGGTGGCATCTTAAATAGTGACAAATGTCGAACACTCTTGAAGGCATCTTCGATTATTGTTTGCTGACGCTGCCTTGGACTTAGGACAGCCGGTGTATTTGCAACACAACGCTTCTTTAGCACGTTATTCTGCAGCAGCACGGGAAGTAGAGCAGCACGGGATGTAGTAGATCGCGTATATAGTCGTCGGTGTATCGGAAGAGGTCACCCAGTGTCTTAGCCTACAACATCACCATTTCTTACTTCGCCTGATTGAGTGAAGTTTATAATAATGTGCTAACGACGTGCGGTGTTCATGATCCAAATTATAGCCGATACATGTCAGCAGATCATACCGGAAACACGTCTCAGTTGTATTGAACCATTCTGTGTTGGGTAAATAAGTGCCATATTTTTGAGCACTTACTGTGAAATAACTCTTATAAAGAAGCACCCCTTTGGTGGGAGGTGAGAGGACGCACCTCAAACAACCTTTTCTCAAAATTTATGAACATATCTGATTTTCTTTTCTACGTCCGATCCATTTTTCTCGAAATAATATCGTTTTGGAACTCAGTTGTGCTGTTTTTCGATTACAGCGTCCTCTGTGGCGCAGTGACTGAAGTATAATACACTAAAGATATGAATTTCTTCCCGTAGAATCCGAATCTGCAATAAAAATGAGATGGTCCTATTTAAGATTTCCTTGTCAACATTGGTATCGACGGGTACCATTTCTAAAAAAACCGAACACGTGTATTTATATTTCACTTTTTAATCCGAAGCGAAGTTTTTCAGATATTTCGCTGTCTGAAGAGAAAAAAATCCCCTCACTCTTCAAACACTTTTCTGCACTGAAGGTCGAGATGGATAAAGTACCATAACATATTAACAACTCAGAGGAAATGAATGAAATTGCGGGAGCATTTTTCCAGAGGTTTTCAGAGTCCTTAATAAAAAGCTTGGCTTCACGTAGTGCGAAATCATCGTGATTATAGCGCCAGGTGGCGTCTGGATCGCAACACGAGACAGCTGAAGGAAAAACAAAAGGCATTCAGCCGTCAGATACGATGCAGTGAGGTTGTGTTGGTTGGTTGATTGATTCGCGGCAAGGCCCCAAACAGCGAGGTCATCGGTCCCGTCGGATGAGGGAAGGATGGGGAAGGAAGTCGGCCGTGCCATTTCAAAGGAATTATCCCGGTATTTGTGCGCAGCTCGTGGTCTAGTGGCTAGTGTTGTGTCTAGACAAGACAGCCTAGACACAATGAGAGGAAGCCGAAAGGCACGCGCTAAGTTAAAGCAGGATGGCGTGAGGTCTGAAACAGGATACGTAATGAATGCTATAAAGAAAAGTACGTAGCTTCTGGAATACTTAACTTCAATCCATCCTTTTGGTACATCTGGAGATTGTGGCGATGCAAGTGAGACTCTTTAGATACATGCAATGTTACTAATGGTGCCTTGCTAGGTCGTAGCCATTGACTTAGCTGAAGGCTATTCTAACTATCGGCTCGGCAAAGGAGCGAGGCTTCGTCAGTATAGTCGCTAGCTACGTCGTCCGTACAACTGGGGCGAGTGCTAGTCAGTATCTCGAGACCTGCCTTGTGGTGGCGCTCGGTCTGCGATCACACAGTGGCAACACGCGGGTCCGACATGTACTAATGGACCGCGGCCGATTTAAAGCTACCACCTAGCAAGTGTGGTGTCTGGCGGTGACACCACAGCTGGCGTTGCTGCCCCTGGATCACGGGGCCCCGGTTTCGATTCCCGGCCGAGTTAGGGATTTTCTCTGCCCGAGGACTGGGTGTTTGTGTTGTCCCTCATCGTTTCATCATTGTCATCATCATTCGTGAAAGTGGCTAGATTGGATTGTGTAAAAATTGGACTGTGTAAAAATTGGACTGTGTAAAAATTGGGACTTTGTACGGGCACTGATGACCGCGCAGTTGAGCGCCCCCCAAACCCATCATCGTCATCATCATCATCATCCTGGTATTTGCCTGAAGCCATTTACGGAAATCGCGGAAAAACTATATCAGGATGTCTGGACGAACGTGTGAACCATCGTCCTCCCGAGTGCGAATGCAGTATGCTAACCACTGCGCCGCCTCGCTCTGAAAGGTGTTGACCTTCAGTACAACACCAACCAGGGAAGAATCATGAGGAGACTGGAATATGGACGAACTGTGGAGAGTGTGGACCAAGAGCTTCGTACTTCTCTCAGCGTTGTTTCATGAGCATGGGTAGCGTTCTGAACGATAGGTTCTGCTCCCAGAAGAAGAAGAAGAAGAGGTGGTCGAGCCAAGTCAACTGCAGCAGCAGGTGGCCGCTACATCGTGCAACAGTGGGTGAAATTGTAAACACATTTAGTGGGACTTCAAGACAGTCACATGCTCCACAATGGCACGGCGACTTTATGGGGGTGTTCAGTTTGTCCAACGTCCAGTACATTGTGATCTGTTGACGGGCACATCAGCGCCACCGTTCGCGATGGTACCAAGAGTATTACCTGCAAAAATTTTTTAAAGAACCCCCGAATCTGCTGTAAAAGCATAGGAGTGGTGTCGTGTTCTCTTCTCGGATAACAACAGATTCAGCCTGAATAGCTATCGTGAATGGACCCTCATATGGCGAAAAGGGGGGAGTAAGTAATGAACCAAGGAACATAATAGAATATAATGGTTTTGGTGGTCCGGGTGTTCTACATCTACATCTACATCCATACTCCGCAAGCCACCTGACGGTGTGTGGCGGAGGGTACCTTGAGTACTTCTAGCGGTTCTCCCTTCTATTGCAGTCTCGTATTGTTTGTGGAAAGTAGGATTGTCGGTATACCTCTGTGTGGGCTCTAATCTCTCTGATTTTATCCTCATGGTCTCTTCGCGAGATATACGTAGGAGGGAGCAATATACTGCTTGACTCCTCGGTGAAGGTATGTTCTCGAAACTTCAACAAAAGCCCGTACTGAGCTACTGAGCGCCTCTCCTGCAGAGTCTTCCACTGGAGTTTATCTATCATCTCCGTAACGCTTTCGCGATGACTAAATGATCCTGTAAGGAAGTGCGCTGCTCTCCGTTGGATCTTCTCTAACTCTTCTATCAACGCTATCTGGTACGGATCCCACACTGCTGGCGAACAAGCGTACTGTATCCTACTTCCTTTGTTTTTGGATTGCATTTCCTTAGGATTCTTCCAATGAATCTCAGTCTGGCATCTGCTTTACCGACGATTAATTTTATATGGTCATTCCATTTTAAATCTCTCCTAATGCCTACTCCCAGATAATTTATGGAATTAACTGCTTCCAGTTGCTGACCTGCTATATTGTAGCTAAATGATAAAGGATCTTCCTTTCTATGTATTCACAGCACATTACACTTGTCTACATTGAGATTCAATTGCCATTCCCTGCACCATGCGTAAATTCGCTGCAGATCCTCCTGCATTTCAGTACAATTTTCCATTGTTACAACATCTCGATATACCACAGCATCATCCGCAAAAAGCCTCAGTGAACTTCCGATGTCATCCACAAGCTCATTTATGTATATTGTGAATAGCAACGGTCCTACGACACTCCCCTGCGGCACATCTGAAATCACAGTTACTTCGGAAGACTTCTCTCCACTGAGAATGACATGCTGCGTTCTGTTATCTAGGAACTCTTCAATCCAATCACACAATTGGTCTGATAGTCCATATGCTCTTACTTTGTTCATGTGTTCATGTGTTATGACGTATGCAGGCGTAATGCTACATGGGCGTATGCTACATGGACGAACTGACTTCCAAATTTTTGAAGACGATACATTCACCGTTCTACTTTGGGTGTGAAAATCTACTCATCCCTCAACTGCGTCTTTTCAGGGGTGCTTCCGGCCCTGACTTCTTTTGTATGGATGATAATGCGAGACCTCACCAAACAACGCAGGTAAATAAATTCTTTAATTAGATAACATTTGGTGAATGGCCTGACCTGCCCTTTCCCACAACCTAAATCATATCGAGCATGTGTGGATTGCGTAGGAGAAACGTGTAGCAGAAGGTCCACATGCACCAACGGCAGTTCCGCATTTCTCAACGGCACTATTTCAGGAATGGAATGCCCGACCACGAGAGCTCTATATTAACCTTAAGGCCAGCAATAGAGCACGCTACAAAGGAAGCACTGCCATCCATGGAGATCAAGTATCGTATTAAGAACTATGTCTCGCCTTTTCTAATGTCCTGGGCCCATCATTAATCATATTGACTTCAATGTAGTTGTTGTCTTGAAAAATAATTGTGATTTCTGTTCATCTCATAGCGTATACCTTTCAGTCATCTTTTGTAGCAGTTCTTACTACGTGTGGTCGAAGTTTCATCGAGCTATGTTAGTTAGCCCCCCCATGAACCATGGACCTTGCCGTTGGTGGGGAGGCTTGCGTGCCTCAGCGAAACAGATAGCCGTACCGTAGGTACAACCACAACGGAGGGGTATCTGTTGAGAGGCCAGACAAACGTGTGGTTCCTGAAGAGGGGCAGCAGCCTTTTCAGTAGTTGCAAGGGCAACAGTCTGGATGATTGACTGATCTGGCCTTGTAACAATAACCAAACCGGCCTTGCTGTGCTGGTACTGCGAACGGCTGAAAGCAAGGGGAAACTACGGCCGTAATATTTCCCGAGGGCATGCAGCTTTGCTGTATGATTAAATGATGATGGCGTCCTCTTGGGTAAAATATTCCGGAGGTAAAATAGTCCCCCATTCGGATCTCCGGGCGGGGACTACTCAAGAGGATGTCGTTATCAGGAGAAAGAAAACTGGCATTCTACGGATCGGAGCGTGGAATGTCAGATCCCTTAATCGGGCAGGTAGCTTAGAAAATTTAAAAAGGGGAATGGATAGGTTAAAGTTAGATATTGTGGGAATTTGTGAAGTTCGGTGGCAGGAGGAACAAGACTTCTGGTCAGGTGACTACAGGGTTATAAACACAAAGTCAAATAGGGGTAATGCAGGAGTAGGTTTAATAATGAATATGAAAATAGGAATGCGGGTAAGCTACTACAAACAGCATAGTGAACGCATTATTGTGGCCAAGATAGATACGAAGCCCACACCTACTACAGTAATACAAGTTTGTATGCCAACTAGCTCTGCAGATGACGAAGAAATTGAAGAAATGTATGATGAAATAAAAGAAATTATTCAGATCGTGAAGGGAGACGAAAATTTAATAGTCATGGGTGACTGGAATTCGAGTGTAGGAAAAGGGAGAGAAGGAAACGTAGTAGGTGAATATGGATTGGGGCTAAGAAATGAAAGAGGAAGCCGCCTGATAGAATTTTGCACAGAGCACAACTTAATCATAGCTAACACTTGGTTTAAGAATCATGATAGAAGGTTGTATACACGGAAGAACCCTGGAGATACTAAAAGGTATCAGATTGATTATATAATGGTAAGACAGAGATTTAGGAACGAGGTTTTAAATTGTAAGACATTTCCAGGGGCAGATGTGGACTCTGACCACAATCTATTGGTTATGACCTGTAGATTAAAACTGAAGAAACTGCAAAAAACTGAAAGAACCAGAGGTTGTACAGAGTTACAGGGAGAGCATAAGGGAACAATTGAAAGGAATGGGGGAAAGAAATACAGTAGAAGAAGAATGGGTAGCTCTGAGGGATGAAGTAGTAAAGGCAGCAGACGATCAAGTAGGTAAAAAGGAGAGGGTTAGTAGAAATCCTTGGGTAACAGAAGAAATATTGAATTTAATTGATGAAAGGAGAAAATATAAAAATGCAGTAAATGAAGCAGGCAAAAAGGAATACAAACCGCTCAAAAATGAGATCGACAGGAAGTGCAAAATGGCTAAGCAGGGATGGCTAGAGGACAAATGTAAGGATGTAGAGGCTTATCTCACTAGGGGTAAGATAGATACTGCATACAGGAAAATTAAAGAGACCTTTGGAGATAAGAGAACCACATGTATGAACATCAAGAGCTCAGATGGAAACCCAGTTCTAAGCAAAGAAGGGAAAGCAGAAAGGTGGAAGGAGTATATAGAGGGTCTATACAAGGGCGATGCACTTGCGGACAATATTATGGAAATGGAAGAGGATGTAGATGAAGATTAAATGGGAGATACGATACTGCGTGAAGAGTTTGACAGAGCACTGAAGGACCTGAGTGGATACAAGGCCCCTGGAGTAGACAACATTCCATTGGAACTACTGACGGCCTTGGGAGAGCCAGTCCTGACAAAACTCTACCATCTGGTGAGCAAGATGTATGAAACAGGCGAAATACCCTCAGACTTCAAGAAGAATATAATAATTCCAATCCCAAAGAAAGCAGGTGTTGACAGATGTGAAAATTACCGAACAATCAGTTTAATAAGTCACAGCTGCAAAGTACTAACACGAATTCTTTACAGACGAATGGAAAAACTAGTAGAAGCCGACCTCGGGGAAGATCAGTTTGGATTCCGTAGAAATACTGGAACACGTGAGGCAATACTGACCTTACGGCTTCTCTTAGAAGAAAGATTAAGGAAAGGCAAACCTACGTTTCTAGCATTTGTAGACTTAGAGAAAGCTTTTGACAATGTTGACTGGAATACTCTCTTTCAAATTCTAAAGGTGGCAGGGGTAAAATGCAGTAAGCGAAAGGCTATTTACAATTTGTACAGAAACCAGATGGCAGTTATAAGAGTCGAGGGACATGAAAGGGAAGCAGTGGTTGGGAAGGGAGTAAGACAGGGTTGTAGCCTCTCCCCGATGTTATTCAATCTCTATATTGAGCAAGCAGTAAAGGAAACAAAAGAAAAATTTGAAGTAGGTATTAAAATCGATGGAGAAGAAATAAAAACTTTGTGGTTCGCCGATGACATTGTAATTCTGTCAGAGACAGCAAAGGACTTGGAAGAGCAGTTGAACGGAATGGATGGTGTCTTGAAGGGAGGATATAAGATGAACATCAACAAAAGCAAAACGAGGATAGTGGAATGTAGTCGAGTTAAGTCGGGTGATGCTGAGGGTATTAGATTAGGAAATGAGACACTTAAAGTAGTAAAGGAGTTTTGCTATTTGGGGAGCAAAATAACTGATGATGGTCGAAGTAGAGAGGATATAAAATGTAGACTGGCAATGGCAAGGAAAGCGTTTCTGAAGAAGAGAAATTTGTTAACATCAAGTATAGATTTAAGTGTCAGGAAGTTATTTCTGAAAGTATTTGTATGGAGTGTAGCCATGTATGGAAGTGAAACATGGACGGTAAATAGTTTGGACAAGAAGAGAATAGAAGCTTTTGAAATGTGGTGCTACAGAAGAATGCTGAAGATTAGATGGGTAGATCACATAACTAATGAGGAAGTATTGAATAGGATTGGGGAGAAGAGAAGTTTGTGGCACAACGTGACCAGAAGAAGGGATCGGTTGGTAGGACATGTTCTGAGGCATCAAGGGATCACCAATTTAGTATTGGAGGGCAGCGTGGAGGGTAAAAATCATAGGGGGAGACCAAGAGATTAATACACTAAGCATATTCAGAAGGATGTAGGTTGCAGTAGGTACTGGGAGATGAAGAAGCTTGCACAGGATAGAGTAGCATGGAGAGCTGCATCAAACCAGTCTCAGGACTGAAGACCACAACAACAACATGTTAGTTAGCAGTGACACATCCCGCATACGTTACTTTTGTCCTTAAGTTTCGCATACCGACGTATTTAATACGCATCAGCGTATGTCTGGGAAATCTGGCTTTCGCAGGATAGGGCGGATAAGGAGGGGGCCGTAATCGGTTACTGTAAGTTGCTCAAAACACACAAACCTTTATATTCCTAAGAACCACTTAATTACACATTGCCTTAAAAGGATCAAATTAAAAGAATACGGCTGAAGGCCTAGTTAAGAAAACTTCCAATATCTCCTGAGCTGAAGGCCCAAAACCACGCCAAAAACAAGAACGGCTGAAGGCCTGAACACAAGGTATAAATATTACTTAAAAAAATAAATAAATAAATAAAAATAAAAAATCACCTCAATACTCGGCTGAAGGCCACACACAAGACAATGAACAACTCAGGGCCTAGGGCCTGGATAACAAGAATTTCAGATAGAACAGACTTTCAAAATTTTAGTTATTAGCCCGCCAGGCGCTACAGTCTGGAACCGCGCGACTGCTACGGTCGCAGGTTCGAATCCTGCTTAGGGCATGGATGTGTGTGATGTCCTTAGGTTAGTTAGGTTTAGGTAATTCTAAGTGCTAGGGGACTGATGACCTCAGAAGTTAAGTCTCATAGTGCTCAGAGCCATTTGAACCAATTTTTTAGTTATTAAATAAATCAATCTTCAACTTTAATTTAAGTCGGCTGAAGGCCTTATCTCAAAAATATTTCACGTAAAATCTCAGCTGAAGGCCACACACTCGACACTGAACAATTCAGGTCTTGAGGCCTGGGTAACAAGAATTTCAGATAGACAAACACACAAAATGTAGTTTTTAAACAAATCAATATTCAAATTTTGATTTAAGTCGGCCGAAGGCCTTATTTTAAAATAAAACCAAACTAGATTGACAGATGGCTGAAGGTCTCGCACAGTACATCAGACCAAAATGAAAATCAAAATCTAAAACCAACAGAACAGAGGTGCTCAGAAGTGTTCCAAGGGTCGGCCTGAGGAGGTAGGTCTCATGTGAGGTGAGGTGAGCCGGTTATAGGCGCTCAGTCTGGAACAGCGCGACTGCTACGGTCGCAGGTTCGAATCCTGCCTCGGGCATGGATGTGTGTGATGTCCTTAGGTTAGTTAGGTTTAAGTAGTTCTAAGTTCTAGGGGACTGATGACCACAGAGGTTAAGTCCCATAGTGCTCAGAGCCATTTCAACCATTTGAGGTGAGGTGAGACAGGCAGCCAAGAGTATGGTTGAATAATCGTATGGGAGCCCGACCCACGGACGGCTTAAGGATCAATCAACAACCTAATCAATTCCCTTCCGCCCGACGAATGGTACCACAACGGAAAATATCAGCCGAGGACGAAGATACCAGCCGCACTACATCTTCAAAATTGGCATCTAAAAAGAGCCAAGACCCAATAACCACTCTTAAGAAAGAAATATGAGCAAACAACTAAAAGGCTGTCAAACTACACGTCGTACCAGACAGCATCAACATGGTGAGGAAAACACACTGCCGAAATACTACGCTAAGGACCAAGGCAGGTAACTCGGGCGTTAACGGCGACAAGGCAGAAAATACCACTGGTGCACTTCACTGATAAGTAACAACCAATTTAACAGTTAAAGACCATACTAGAAGCCGGCTGCAAAATTTCGCCGACTCCAGCACACCATATGTTGCTGCTAGCCGGAACAGCCCAGGAAGCAATAACCGGCAATGAACTAAGAGCTGTCACAGCAGTTGAGATTTCATAACAGGTTCACTGATCACTCAACTTCAGTGCCAGGTTTTGGAGGGCAACGAACTTTGTAGCTCTCCCAACTAGCGCCTCACAATCCGACCGCGCGTGCACGCCGCCAGCGGTCCAAGCCTGACATCGAGCCGCGGAGACTTCCTCGCTGCTCTGTCCCAACCGACCGACTACTTCAATCCAGCACGCAGACAGCATTAAAATAACAGCTCAGTCACAACCACACAAGCTACACACCGTTCCGCGAAAGCACTTCTGCAAACCACTCGAACAATGCAAAAACCAGTCACTGTGGAATAACTTGGAGGAATCACAAGTCAACACACACAGAGAACCGGGAAGCGGTCGGTGACCAAGTACACATCGTCCGATGAGACGACAGACCGAACGACCAACCAAGGTCGTCCCCACTGGAGTCATGTGTGCCGTCAACGGTCGGGCGAATCATGGCTATCCGGACCTGCTCCTCCGTTAACCACTGAACTCCCGACACACGACGACCCGCAAATACTAGCGGTCGCTCCAAAGATAGGATGACAGCACTATTATCGATAAGCGCTGCTGCTGCCACTCACGGGCAGGCAAGCCAGCAACTTAGTGACGACAGTAAGTCGAATAAGAAACGAGACGGCAGTAGCGCCAAGATACGATGTGAAGCAATAACCGCATGAACACGGGCCGCACACGGCTCAGTCTGCTCTAAAGTACATTAACGCCACATTCTCCATACATTTTAAAATTCAGCCAAAGAATATTTATGTACGTGTGCGAGAAGGAGCGATTTTAAGATCGCATTAACCAGGTTAACTCACGAAGCTTGTACATAGCCAACGTTAAGACATGTGTCACTGATTATTTTGTTTGTGTTATTCATTGTGCACGAGGGACAGCGGTCGGACAAATATGTACCAAGCAAAATCGCCAAAATCCATTCGTTTTGAGAAGTTATTTTAATTTGACAACCAGTTTCGGCATTTCAGTATGCTTCGATATTTTCATACTGGAGCCATCAACATCTGCATACCGTAAATTCGTTATTCCAGTGCATCTTTCAAAGACTTAACAAAAGCTGTTGTCAACTCTTCGAAAGAAGTACTCGAATAACGAATTCACGATATGCAGATGTTGATAGCTCCAATATGCTAAAACAGATACGTCTGATTGTCTGCACATGAAGTGCGCATGGGGCATATTGAAATGCCGAAACTGGTTGTCAAAATAAAATAACTTCTCAAAACGTACGACTGTTTGGCGATTTTCCTTGGTAAATCATTTTGTTGCCTACCTCTAATTAATACTACGTGCTTCGCATATAATCCGAATCTGCTGGATTAATGTGGTGCCCTTAGAGAGAAGCAAAATAAGACAAAAATTGTGACTCAGATTTATGTACACGTACCATGCCATCTGTTTTTAAAGCCGGTAGCGACAATCTCAAATTCTCCTAATGGCATTTCGGAAGTCTCTTCTTCATTGTAATTAGCGTATTTATTGTATATGTTCATGTATCTCTCTTGTGCGGACCGCTGCTTTGCCCTAGAGAAATCGCAGCCCATTGAAAGAGTAATTTTTCCTCACAGTCGATTTGGCGATAAGAGGCTAGTCAATCGCGGTAATAGGAAGTGCACTTCTCTGAACTCAACCATGTTATTTAACGATCGTTTTAAAAGTAGCATGATCACCAATGTTACTGTCATAATATTATCTACTTTTGGGTTTAGTTTCGGTGCAAGGAATGTCCTCTGGCAAAACTTATTATAATTCATATGGTAAGTCTTTACATAGTTAATAATACGGAATAAGTATAATTTTTGCTTCCATCATAAGATGTGAGAACGAAACTGAGATACTGAAAGACAGCACTTCCTAAGTACACTATTGAGACGTATATTCCAAGAGATAAGGAAAAACCGACGTGACAAGCTTAAGGAAGGCAGGTACATGAAACTACAGAAAATATGCGGAAGCAAAACGAATAGCTGAAGCCCATAGTTCAAGGATCTGAATGGAGCAAGCGTTTCTCCGGCAGTGGATCTGAAATTACAGATGATTATGGTTTAAAAATAGGAGGTACTGTATTTCAGTTTTCTACGGCTTGTGTCAAGATTTAAATTCAGGTGTAAGTATATCATGATAAGACGTGCTATTCTCATTCTAAGTGAAGTGCAGGACATGTTGAAGAGAATGAGGAGTCTATCACAGAATATGGATTGGGAATAAATAGAAAAAAGGCGAAAGTACTTAATAGCAGAAATGAGAACAGCGATCAACTTAATATCAACGGAGTACACGAGGGGAAGGAATACTGCTGTCTTGGAAGCAAAATAGCAAACGGAGGCAGAATGACATACGAAGCAGACTAGCACAGGCAAAGAAGTGGTTCCATTCCAAAAGAAGTCTACCAGTAAGAATCCTAAGCCTTAATTTCCGGAAGAAACTTCTGAAAATGTATGTTAGGATCAGAGCATCGTATGGTACTGAATCACGAACCGTAGGAAAACCGAAAAGAGATTCGAAACATTTGAGATATGATGCTACAGAGGGACGTTGAAAATTAGATCGACTGATAAGGTAGAGAATAAAGAGGTTCTCCGCCGAATTGGCGAAGATGGGAATAATTGAAAATACTGACAAGAAGATGGTACAGGATGATAGGACATGTGCTAAGACACCAGCAAATCAGCTGTGCTAGAGGTAGCTGTAGAGCGCAAAAACTTCTGATGAGGACACATACAATGAATAACTGAGGATATAAGGTGTAAGTGCTACTCTGAGATGAAGAGGTTGACACACGTGAGAAACTTGTGACTGACAGCATCAAACCACGGAGAAGAATGATGACCTAAAGAAAAAGCTTTTCCAACTGATCCCTAGCAAGAAGATCCTCCAGGATGTAGAATATATCAGAAGAACAAGAATAAACAATAAATATTTACAGCGAAAAACAAATAAACTAATGTGCCTTCCACTGATCCCAAAGGGAATGATCGTCATGGGTGTGGAATGACCCAAAGAATTTTTAAACGCATTTTCATTTATGAGGTAGTAAACACTAAACAGAAGAGTAATTCTGTAGCACTGCACGGCATTTGTAACCTGTTACTGGAGGAAACAGAATTGCATAGAATGAGAGACGCAGTTAATTGAAAATGCTCTCGTTGGCATCCCTTGTAGACTGTTTCCCCTTTCACGAACTTTCCAACTAAACAATCTGCGTCACATAAATTTCAAATAGCGGACAATTCTAAGTTTTATACAGTTTCAATTTTTTCCTAGCTTTAGGTGATACCTATATTAAATACAAAATTTCACTAGCGCTTATGACCATAATCTGAAGGAAAAAAAACCCCAGTAATCAAAATATCTTTGGTGCAAGCAATTTTACTGTGCACTGATTTGTGTTGTCAACTTCCGTCAAGTAAGATGACACCACGAGCGGAATTGCGCACGTATTTTACGAGCAACGGTCTACAAATATGGATGAAGGTGTCCTTAAGCATATAAACATACTATTCGTTCAATCTATACCCGTGACTATGAATTACGGTACTAGTTAACGATGAATCACAGTTACTACTCCAGCACTTGGGTAATTATATGACACTTCCGTAAGCTGAATTTTAGGAATCGTGTATAACACTGTTACCTGAACTGGCATTTAACATTCACACCTACACACCACATTATGTATTTACATTTACACCAGAGACATCCACTCGGCTGTTGGTCTCACCCGTTAAACCAAGAGACCAAACTTACATGTGAACCTCAGAAATTTTGTAGACTGAAGTCGTGACAACTACTTGAGTAAACTCACAGAATAGGGTTCCCCATACCATTCAGAGATGAACTACACATTCCGTATTCGATCATTACAACGGCGACAAAAACAGAATACACATCGAAATCTGCAGATGACCGCTAACCATTTTTTTTTCAGAATCATTGTGCGCCACCTCTTAATATATTCTTTGTAAATTAGAAAGCGGTTTTATGCCTTAGTCTTATCAAATTCACTGTGACCCCGACATTACGCAGATCTTTACACTTCACTATTCATTCTGCTTTTTCGCACACCCTAAAAGCATTGCTCACATTGACCTACAAATGATTAGCGTATAAAATCTTCCACAGGTCTTGTCAGCAATCCTCATTTGTCCGATTAAAATAGCTGGCAGCTTGCTAGTTTTGGGAACAATCAAATCACATCATAAAGTTTTGCATATATCAACTCATTAATTCATTCCAGAAAAAATATTTATTGTGGAACTCAAAACATACAAAAATATTAATTGCACTGTAATGATCAGTGAAAAGATAGTGTGGTGTTAACCCACAATAATCTGCTCAGTCTAGTCACTTTTTTGTCATCACCTGTCAACAGCCTATATAACCACCTTATGCGGCACAGACGTACAAAAAGAGGGTCAATGAGGTTCTGGAAGGTAAAGATGGGCATGTGGACCCATGGTGACTCTGGTGCCAGGTCCAATTGAACTAGGATTCTTTGCTGAGGATCCGTACTGTGAGGTGCTCCCATAAATTCTCAATGGGCGATGCGGAGTCATGGTGACCCTAGTGTCAGACTCACCTGTGCTAGGGTTGTTTGCTGAGGACTTGTACTGCTAGGTGGTCCCATACATCCTCAATTGGGGATGCAGAGCCATGGTGACCCTGGTGCCAGGGCCACCTGTGCTAGGACTTGAATTGTGACGTGGTCCCATAATTTCTCGATTGGGGATACAGAGCCCTGGTGACTCTGGTGTAAGGCCCACCTGCGCTAGGGGACTTTCCTGAACATCCATAATGCGAGGTGGTCCCATAGATTCTCAATTAGGGATGCGGAGCCATAGTGACTCCGGTGCCAGGCCCACCTGCACTATGGTTCTTTGCTGAGGATCTGTACTGCGAGGTGGTCCCATAGATTCTCAATGGGGGATGCAGAGTAATGGTCACTCTGGTATCTGGCCCACCTGTCCTAGGGGTCTTTGCTGAACATCTATAGTGCGAGGTGGTCCCATAGATTCTCAATTGGGGATGCGGAGCCATAGTGACTCTGGTGAAAGGCCCAACTGCACTATGATTCTTTGTGAGGTTTCGTACTGTGAGGTGCTCCCATAGATACTCAATGGGGGATGCGGAGCCATGGTGACTCTGGTGCCAACCCCACCTGCACTAGGGTTCTTTGCTGAGGACTTGTACAGTGAGGTGGTCCAACAAATTGGCGATGTGGGATGCGGAGCCATGGTGACTCTCGTGCCAGCCCCATGTGTGCTAGGGTACTTTGCAGAGCATCCATACTGCAAGGTGGTCCCATAGATTCGCAGTGGGGGATACGAAGCCGTGGTGACTGTGGTGCCAGGCCTAGCTGTGCTAGGATTCTTTGCTGAGGACTTGTACTAGGAAGTGGTCCCATAGATTCTGATTGCGGGTACGGGGTCATAGTACTCTTGTGCCAGGCTCACTTGTGCTTGGGTTCTTTGCTGAGGACTTGTAGTGCGAGGTGGGCCCATAGATTCTCGATTGGGGATGCGGAGCCACGGTGACTCTGGTGCCAGGTCCACCTGTGCTAGTGTTCTTTCCTGAGGACTAGTACTGGGAGGAGGTCCCATAGATTCTGATTGGGGATATGGTGGCATGGTAACTCTGGTGCCAGGCCCACCTGTGCTAGGGTTCTTTGCTGAGGACTTGTACTGCTAGGTGGTTCCACAGATTCTCCATTGGGGATGCAGAGCAATGGTGACTCTGGTGCCAGGGCAACCTGTGCTAGCGTTCTTTGCTGAGGATCCGTACTGTGAGGTGGACCCATTGATTCTCAAATGGGGATGTGGAGCCATGAAAACTCTGGTGCCGGCCCTCCTATGCTAGTGTTCTTTGTTGAGGTCTTGTACTGCGATGTGGTCTCATAGATTCTCAATTGGGGATCCGGTACCATGGTGACTCTGGTGCCAGGCCCACATGTGCGAGGGTTCTATGCTGAGGACTTGTACTGCGAGGTGGACCTACAGATTCTCGATTGCAGATGCGGAACCGAGGTGACTCTGGTGCTAGGTCCACCTGTGCTAGTGTTCTTTGCTGAGGATCCGTACTGTGAGGTGGTCGAATAGATTCTCAATTATGGATGTGGCGCCATGGTGATTCTGGTGCCAGGGCCACATGTGCTAGGGGTCTGGTCCCATAGATTCTCAAATAGGGATGCGGAGCCATAGAGACTCTGGTGCCAGGCCCACCTGCACTATGGTTCTTTGCCGAGGATCCGTACTGCGAGGTGGTCACATAGATTCTCAATGGGGGATGCGGAGCTGTGGGGTCTCTGGTGCCCGGCTCTCCTGTGCTAGAGTTCTTTGCTGAGTATCCACACTGCAAGTTGATCTTATTGATTCTCAGTGGGGGATGCGGAGCCATGGTGACTGTGGTGCCAGGCCCATCTGCGCCAGGGTTCTTTGCTGAGGACTTGTACTGCTAGGTGGTCCCACAGATTCTCCATTGGTGATGTGGAGCCTTGATGACTCTGGTGCCAGGGGAACCTGTGCTAGAGTTCTTTGCTGAGGAGCTATACTGTAAGGTGGACCCATTGATTCTCAAATGGGGATGCGAAGCCATGATAACTCTGGTGCCGGCCTTTCTATGCTAGGGTTCTTTGTTGAGGACTTGCACTGCGAGATGGTCCCATAGATTCTCAATTGGGGGTCCGGAACAATGGTGACTCTGGTGCCAGGCCCACCTGTGCGACGGTTCTATGCTGAGGACTTGTACTGCAAGGTGGACCTATAGATTCTCGATTGCAGATGTTGAGCCAAGGTGACTCTGGTGCCAGGTCCACCTGTCGTAGTGTTCTTTTCTGAGGATCCATACTGTGAGGTGGTCCAATGGATTCTCAATTATGGATGTGGAGTCATGGTGACTCTGGTGCCAGAGCCACATGTGCTAGGGGTCTTTGCTGAGCATCCATACTGAAAGGTGGTCCCATAGATTCTCAGTGGGGGATGTGGAGCCATGGTGACTGTGGTGACAGGCCAAGATGTGCTCGGGTACTTTGCTGAGGACTAGTACTGTGAGGTTGGCCCATAGATTCTCAATTGAAGATCCAGAACCATGGTGACTCTGGTGCTAGGCCCACCTGCACTATGGTTCTTTGCTAAGGATCTGTACTGCGAGGTAGTCCCATAGATTCTCAATGGGGGAAGCGGAGCCATGGTGACTCTGGTGCCCAGACCTCCTGTGCTAGAGTTCTTTGCTAAGTATCCACACTGAAAGTTGGTCTTATAGATTCTCAGTGGGGGATGCGTATCCATGGTGACTGTGGTGCCAGGCCCATCTGTGGCAGGGTTCTTTGCTGAGGACTTGTACTGGGAGGTGGTCCCATAGATTCTGATTGTGGATACGGTGTCATGGTTATACTTGTGCCAGGCCCACCTGTGCTAGGGTTCATTGCTGATGATCTATACTGTGAGGTGGTCCCATCGATTCTCAATTGTGGATGTGGAGCCATGGTGACTCTGGTGCCAGGCCCACCTTTGATGGGGTTCTTTGCTAAGCAACCATACTGAAAGTTGGTCTTATAGATTCTCAGTGGGGGATGCGGAGCCATGGTGACTGTGGTGCCAGGCCCATCTGTGCTAGGATTCTTTGCTGAGGACTTGTACTGGGAGGCGATCACATAGATTCTGATTAGGGATATGGAGACATGGTGACTCTGGTGCCAGGCTCACCTGTGCTGGGGGTCTTTACTGGACATCCATTCCGCGAGGTGGTCCCATAGATTCTCAATTGGAAATGCAGAGCCATTGTGACTCTCGTGCCAGGGCCATCTTTTCTAGTGTTCTTTGCTGAGGACTTGTACTGTGAGGTGGTCCTACAAATTCTCGATTGGGATGTGGAGTCATGGTGACATAGGCGCCAGACCCACCTGTGTTAGGGTTCTATGCTGAGCATCCATACTGAAAGGTGGTCCCATAGATTCGCTGTGGGGGTTGAGGAGCCATGATTACTGTGGTGCCAGGCCCAGGCGTGCTAGGGTTCTTTGCTGAATACTTGTACTGTGAGGTGATCCCATAGATTCTCGATTGGGGATGTGGAGCAATGGTGACTCTGGTGACATGGCCACCTGTACTAGGGTTCTTTGCTGTGGATCAGTACTGTGAGGTGGACCCACAGGTTCTCAATGGGGGATGCGAGGCCATGGTGACTGTGGTGCCAGGCCCACCCGTGCTAGGGTTCTTTGCTGAGGACTCGTACTGCGAGGTGGTCCTATAGAGTCTGGATTGGGGATGCAGAGCCATGGTGACTCTGGTGCCTGGGCCACCTGTGCTAGGGTTCTTTGCTGAGGATCCGTACTGTGAGGTAGTCCCATAGATTTTCAGTTGGCGATTCGGAACCATGGTGTCTCTGGTGCCAGGCCCACCTGTGTTAGGGGTCTTTGCTGAACATCCATACTGCGAGGCAGTCCCATAGATTCTTAAACGGGGATGTGGAGCCATAGTGACTCTGGTGCCAGGCCCACATGCACTATGGTTCTTTGCTGAGGATCCGTACTGTGAGGTGGTCCCATAGATTCTCAATAGGGGATGCGGAGCCATGGTGACTCTGGTGCCGGATGCGGTGGTCTAGCAGTTCTAGGTGTTTAGTCCAGAACAGCGTGACTGGTACGGTCGAAGGTTCGAATCCTGCCTTGGGCATGGATGTGTGTGATGTCATTAGGTTAGTTAGGTTTAAGTAGTTCTCTAAGTTCTAGGGGACTGATGACCACAGATGTTAAGACCCATAGTGCTCAGAGCCATTTGAACCATTTTTCTGACTCTGGTGCCAGGCCGACGTGCACTAGGGTTCTTTGCTGACAACTTGTACTGTGAGCCCACAAATTTTCGATTGAGGATGCGGAGCCATGGTGACTGGTGCCAGGCCTACCTGTGCTAGGGTTCTTTTCTGGGCATACATACTGAAAGGTGGTCCCATAGATTCTCAGTGGGGGATGCGGAACCATGGTGACTGTGGCGCCAGGCCCATCTGTGCTAGGGTTGTTTGCTAAGGACTTGTACTGGGAAGTGGTCCCATAGATTCTGATTGGGGATACGGTGTCATGGTGACTCTGTTTCCAGGCCCACCTGTGCTAGTGTTCTTTGTTGAGGATCAATACTGTGAGGTGGTCCCATAGATTCTCGATTGTGGATGCGGAGCCATGGTGACTCTGGTGCCATGCCCACCTGTGCTGGGGTTGTTTGCTGAGCATTCATACTGAAAGGTGTTCCCACAGATTCTCAATGGGAGATGTGGAGCCATGGTGACTGTGGTGCCAGGCCCATCTGCGCTAGGTCTCTTTGCTGGGGACTTGTGGTGGTAGGTGGTCTGATAGATTCTGATTGGGGATGCGGAGCCATGGTGACTGTGGTGCCAGGTCCACCTGTGCTAGGGATCTTTGCTGAACATCCATGCTGCGAGGAAGTCCCATAGATTCTTAACTGGGGATGCGGAGCGATCGTGAATCTGGTGCCAGGCCCACCTGCACTATGGTTCTTTGCTGAGGACTTGTACTGCGAGGTGGTCTCTCAAATTCTCGATTGGGGATGCAGAGCCATGGTGACTCAGGTGCCGGTCCCACCTTTGTTAGGGTTCTTTGCTGAGCATCCATACTGAAAGGTGGTCCCATAGATTCTCAGTGGGGGATGCGGAGCCATGATTACAGTCATGCCAGGCCCAGCTGCGCTAGGGTTCTTTGCTGTGGACTTGTACTGTGAGGTGGTCCCCAGATTCTGATTGGGGATGCGGAGTCATGGTGACTCTGGTGCCAGGCCCACCTGTTCTAGTGTTCTTTGCTGAGGAACCGTACTGTGAGGTGGTCCCATAGATACTCGATTGGGTTTAAATTAGGGTTCGGGCGGGTTTGGAGGACAGGAGAATACAATAAACTCTTACTGGTGCTCCTTGAACCACGCAAATATACTGCGATCTGTGTGACTCTTTACATTCTCCAGCTGATTAATACCACAGTGCCGAGCAAAAACCAAAGTGCATATCGGGGTTGAAATGGTCCCAAGAATAGATGCATATCTGTGTTGATCGATTGTACCTTCTGGACTGACGAAGTCACTCGCGGAAAGCCATCACAACGTTCTACAGATGTCAACGCTCGCTGCTTCGACCTGTACATTTCGGAGGATTGTTGCATCGGCACACATGCCAGCTATCATCTGTACGAAGGAGCCCAAAACGTAATTTTATCTGAAAAGGTCACTTGTCCCCAATCAGTGGACGTTCACTTATGGTAGTGGCGTGCAGAGTCCAGCAGTCGTTGCCCCTCAACAGTAGTCAGCATTGGTGCATGAATCAGGCACCTTCTCCGGAGGTTCATACACAGCAACCTCTGCTAAGTTCTCTTTGACGAGACATTGTCGGTAGTCTCTCGGTTAACCTTGGCTGTCAGTTGCTCATCAGTTGCATTTGTATTCGCCAGCACACACCTCTGCAGTCATCGATCACTCCTGTTATCTACAACCTGTGATGCTTAACAGTTGCCTCGGCGTCGGATTAGGTTAGCGGCACTTGCCAAGCAGGTTATAATTTAACTATGGCGGGACGCGATCAGTTTAAACAGCCGTTTCGGAAATGATTCAGCCCATGGACCGTGAGCCAATGATCATACTCTTTGAGACATGACATAAATCACCCTATTTTCGCATACCACAATGACTGCAGCGATTTTCTGCCTCTCCACGACACGCTTTGTTAAACCTCCCATGCTAGTGCTGCCACTTGGTATTGTGGGTGGTTATTGTCCACAGACATCGAACATAGGTAGTGGTCACATTAATGTGGGTCGACTGTGTAGCAGGCGCCTCTTCAACAAGATTGGCACTTTAACCGTTTCTTCATTCGCTAAAGAAATTCGTCAATTATAATCACTCATGATTAGAGAAAAATAGTAATATTTACGTGTACTGATAAAAAACACCTCTATTGATAAAAATTTTACTCACTTTCTGTGAGAGGATACTCGAAATTTTGGGAGGCCGAGAACATTCAGCGGTCACTTTATTCACTTTGTTGATTTTTGTCTATGACGTTCATTCCCCAGCTACATTCCTGTGACTTTCGAAATCGTGAATCAGTTTCATCATATCGACAATGAATATCCATATCATCAGCTACGGCACAGAGTGAGTATCCTGTAGAATGTAGTTCTTACAAATACATACGCAAGCCGCATATAGTAACAATACATCTCTCATGTAAATGGAGGTAGCAGAAGAAACGCAACTGAAAGTTTTGTTTATTAAGGAAGAACGAATCAGAGAAAGTGGTCTCTAAATCAATGAATTACTTGAAACGCACTCAAGGTCGCAAGGAAGTTACCGTGCACTGGCGCCCGGAGTGGCCGAGCTGTTCTAGGCTCTTTAGTCTGAAACTGCGTGACCGCTACGGTCGCAGGTTCGAATCCTCCCTGGAGCATGGATGTGTGTGATGTCCTTAGGTTAGTTAGGTTTAAGTAGTTCTAATTTCTATGGGACTGATGACCTCTGATGTTAAGTACTATAGTGTTCAGAGCCATTTTTTTACCGTGCACTGAATGTGTTTCCAACGCAATTAGGTAGCTTTCCAGAATGCAAGCTAATAATTATTTCAACTTTTCCCTAATAAATATATTGACCAATATCTTGATCTTGCAAGAAGTGACGAAAAAAAAAAATCTTGGCCAGAATAAAATTTATGTTTTTTAACATACCCACATCAAAAAAAGTTTTGCATTACCCCGGTTTCCAGAACTCCTGGAGATAGACTGTGGATATTGTATCACAGACACAGTCCCTTTGACTGTTCAAAGATGTCACTATATCCGCCGAAAGATGTAAACAACCACGCATGAGTAGCACCAATTAGACGGAGTGGGTCCGACAGCCGATCAGTTTCAGTCATTCCACCAGGAAGGAGGTACACGGCTCGTCTTGTCTGTAGTTCAACCATGCCTAGACCGTCAATACCGCGGTTTGATCGCGTCCGCATTGTTACATCGAGCCAGGAAAGGCTCTCAACAAGGGAAGTGCCCCAGCGTCTCGGAGTGAACCAAAGCAATGTTGTTCAGACGTGGAGGAGATACAGAGAGACAGGAACTGTCGATAACATGCTTCGCTCAGGCCGCCCAAGTGTTACTACTGCAGTGGATGACCGCTACCTGCGGATTATGGCTCGGAGGAACCCTGACAGCAACGCCACCATGTTGAATAATTCTGTTCGTGCTGCCACAGACATACTGTCCAGCGAGTGCAGCAATGTGGAGGTTCCTTGATGTTCTGGGACCTACGTCATGGAAGGCGCCGTAATGGCTGTACGATACGTGAATGTCATCCTCCGACCGATAGTGGAACCACATCGGCGGCATATTGGCCAGGCGTTCGCCTTCATGGACGACAATTCGCGCCCCCATCGTGCACATCTTGTGAATCACTTCCTTCAGGATAACGACATCGCTCGACTAGAGTGACCTGCATGTTCTCCAGACATGAACCCTATCGAACATACCTGGGAGAGATTGAAAAGGGCTGTTTATGGGCGACGTGACCCAACAACCACTCTGAGGGATCTACGCCGATTCGCCGTTGAGGAGTGGGCAGTCTGGACCAACAGAGCCTTGATGAACTTGTGGACAGTCTGCCACAACAAATACAGGCATGCATCAGTGCAAGAGGACGTGCTACTAGATATTAGAAATACCGGTGTGTACAGCAATTTGGACCAACTCCTCTGTAGGTCTTGCTGTATGGTGGTACAACATGTGATGTGTGGTTTTCATGAGTAATAAAAAAGGGCGGAAATGATGTTTATGTTGATCCCTATTCCAATTTTCTGTACAGGTTCCGGAACTCTTGGAACCGAGGTGATGTAAAACTTTTTTTGACGTGTGTACTGGCAATTTTCTTGGGCAACCTGTAAGTGAGTCAACGTAACGTTTCCTTTAATTACGTTAGTGACATCACATTCTTCACTCACAAATTCTCTGAAGCAGATACAACCGATCTTAGACATGTTATTTAAAGTATTCATTGATGATCCCTCTGACTTGCCCCTTTTTATTCAAATATTAGATAAACGCTGTGTGTAACTGAGGTAGGACAGCTGTGCTATATTATTATATCTGGAAACGCCCACACACCGATTTAAAAATAACAAGAAGGAAACAGAATTAGTTGACTGCTTTAACGGTAGCACATTCCATGAATCCACTCACGGACGACGCAACTGGGCACTTCGTATCTCAATGTGGCAGTTCTTTTCGATTCGTTAACTCTGCCCCACAGCAGATCCATATCTCTGGTCATACATTGAACATAGATTTGGCTTAAAAGCGAGTATGTATCGTACTGGCGGTAAAAAATGCAGCCAAATTTTCAGCTTACATCAGATCTCTCCGTGGCCTCGAACAAAAGTGCAGCCAATTAATGTCCTACAGAAGCTACGGTAAGCAATGATTCATCACTGCGGCCTACTGTACCCCCGTTCAGAATCAAGAACACGGCATATTTTCGACACAGTACTAATACTGTACATTTATATTTCATTTCTCGTATCCTCAGCTTGTGGCCTAGTGGGTAGCGTTGCTGCCTCTGGATCACAGGTTCCCGGGTTCGATTCCCGGCCAGGTTGGCGATTCTCTCTGCCCGGGGACTGGGTGTTTGTGTTGTCCTCAACATTTCATCATCATCATTTGTGACAGTGACTAGTTTGGATTGTGAAAAAAGTGGTCTGTGTAGAAACTGGGACTTTGTATGGGCGCTGATGACCGCGCAGTTGAGCTCCCTACAAAGCAAACATTATCATCATCGTCATTTCTCGTTATATTTATATTTTAGTTCTTCATAACGCTATGACAGGTTTCGATTGTAACAAAAAGGTATTTTCAATCTTAATGGAACTCGGAACACGGAGTGCGTATGGTCAGAGTACATACCTTTATTTACCAATTACTTAGCAATAGGTGACTGGTCACTGGAATAGGTTTAGCGATTTGACTGAAATTAACATTACCCTGCATCGAAAACAGTGTTAAACTTCAGCGTGTTGGAAATTTTCGAAAAGCTATGTAGTTTTCATGAGAGAAACAACATTGTGTGCAAAACATGTACCTTAAATGTAATAATCTGGTAATGCTGCTTTATAAAAAATGATTTTTTCAAGTACTGCTCCAACCGAAGTTGCAAAATTTTAAGCAGGAAAAGTTTTGGAGAACAGAGAAAAAATGTAACATGCTACACAGTATTCCGCTCAGCCATTCAGTCCACGGAATTGTACATGTTAGACACATGTTTCCGTGAGGCAAGTCCAGTGAGGACTCTCTTTGTCAACTCATTGCAAGGAATTGCCATTTATGCCAGAAGGAAAACAATGTTGTTGAAATCTGGCATAATTTTATGTAGTGACCAGTCTGTTTAAGATTCCTGGTTATGAAGGATATTTACAAATTCAGACAAAAAAACGTCAGCCACCCAGAAGGGGAGAATCAAGCGAAATGGAATTTCACTGGTATATAGAGTATGTGATGTTATTTCTGTGATTACAATATTGTATTAAATTTTCAAATAACTTGCCAGTATGAGGCCCCATATTGTACAAAGATGCATCCATTCTGGTACGTTCTAGTCCGATTTGTTTGGGCATAATATCATAACCTCTCCTGAGGGAAGACGGCCCATAACTGTTGAAACTGGTCCTTGATATCCTGGATACCGGTACTGCGACGGTGATGAGGTAGGAGGTGGTGCGACACTTGTTCTAACCGGTACAATTAAAGGAATCTTGCTCACCACAACAGTACATAAACACCAAGCAGACATTTCATAGGGACACGTGTCACATGTGGACAACGGCACGATCATGCTGTTGGATGAGGGATAACATGTCAGGACACTGGATATCCATGACTTGTCATTGGGCTTTGAGAATTCCGTGAGTCACCTGAAGTTGCACCCGATGGCTTCTCTCACGATGATGCCAGGAGTGACGCAGCCACACTCTGACCAGTGATGTAGTATGACACAGACTCTCTCAGGGAGATTATAAGTTCTTCCCAGTTGGCAAGCACAGATGCGGATTTACGATGTTCTTAGTTCATAACACGGTGATGTTTCTGTGTGGTGGTCACACATTGTCGACTGGAACATTTAAGACAGGTATACCTACGTTCAAGTTAGAATGCAGTACAACATCGGCCCGCTGTGACATCTAAATACCCCACAAAACTGGATATTGCACGATCGTACACTCGCCCAAATGAAGACCAAAAATGTAACTCCTTTAGAGTTGTTCATATACCATGGGCTACTGTACACTTTCAGAAGTAAGTGTAGACTACCGTAGTCTTCCTCGTAGCATTGGTCAGTTAACTTTGTAACAGCGTTACCTGCACATTAGATGTGTCGCATACCTATTGGGCGTTACCTCATATCGTTGGCTTGGTCTACGTATGTTATCAGTTCCTGACTAGATTTTCCCTAGAAACCGGAAATAGTCACTGGACCGTCTAGAAACCTCCTCATATCCCACAGAATGTTTTTTTTCTACATTATTATCTCCTCTCGAGTATTTAAAAAGAAACAGTATTTGTAGCCAAATTGAAATTATATATGTATAATTTCGGTTTTATTCGAAAATTACTGTTGATTTGCAGCGTGAAACACTGACATGTTGTGTCAAGAATAAAGAAATCCAATACATAATACCATGTAACGCTAGAAACTCAATTTACTAAAACAAAATTAAATTAAAGAAAAGTAAAACAAAATCGAGTCAAGCTACGCTTTAATACTTCATCGAACTTATATGAAACACTCTTATCTTATTCACAAATAACTTTCACACTTATCATTAATAACAGGAAAATCTAGCCTTCGATCGTGATGTAGTAATTTCCACTGAGTACAAGATAACAGCAATAATTGTATATACTTATTTATGTTTGTAAATGTAAATTGCACTTGCATAAAAGTCACATAAAAGTACAGAAGTTACACTATCAACTAAATTTGTTACTTACTAGTTGTACCTGGCCACGGTTTGCTGTGGCTCACAGCTGCTTCAATGGAAAAGAATGTAAAAAGTAAGCACACGTTTCTAATAAGTACGAGAACTGAATATACATCCTGATCTTCTTCTCTCCCCTGCCTCTGTCCATTTCGTCCTACCTCTTTTCTTATGCATTTCCTCCATCCTTCTCCCTCTCTCTGTTCATCACCTCGTCCCACTCTCTCTGTCCATCTTTTCCTCCCCCCCCCCTTTCACTCACCATCTCCTCCTGACCCCACTATCTCTCGTTCATCTCCTGCTTCCCGTTTTCTTTGTCCATTTCCTCCCACACATGTTTCCATCTCCAGTTCCCCCCTCCATCTTTGAGCCTAGCTTACTATTATTGCAAATTCAAAGTCTGTAGTAGTATTCTCATCATAAACCAATAAAACATCTTCCTTTTTGCTAACAACGTTTCGTTAGTGTAAAATACGTAAACACCCCTATAAAGTCCAAACGGAGTAGCAAATAGTAAAGCAAAGTCCCTACCTGATTAATGGTAGGGGGAAAAACTTATAGGCTACGTCATTACCATTGCGGCCATCTTCAAAGCCGCCATCTCGGAATCAACTAGAGAATTTACATTGTGAGGGTGGTCAATGGCAGACAGATAGAGAATTTCACCACAAAAATGAAGACGTTATTTTGAACACAGCTTTACTCATTCTCCCGTTATAACCAGTTACGTGTGGCTGCCATGAGTGTCACGTACCGAAAAGTCATTAAGCCGCCGTTACATAATTCTGAAAGAACACCAAGTCACAGGAACGGTACGATATGCTGTCCATTATATTGGACTGTTAATGCTATCCTCTGAACCTAGACCTAATGAACTTTGACCAACACATCCGGCTGAACTGGACCGCATCCATCAACAGTGAGGTGCTTAAGATGAACCAGATCACGTACTTCCACGGTATAAACCAGTGCTTTGACGTGATCCTACAGGTAAAAATGAAAAGGAGTTAAATTTGGTGAAAGTCGTGGCCACTCCACTGCACTCGTGTGACCAATAAACTTTTGAGGAAACGGCACATCCAGATGCGCCCGCACGCTGTGTCCATATTGAGGCGAGGCTCCTTAGTGATGGAAAAAATCCGGAAATCTCGTCCTCCGTTAACAGTGAAGCAAACATCCCTTCATCCAGCATCCTCAGATAACCGTTGGCTGTTAATGAACATTCAATAAAAAACGGTCTCGCTACTTGGGTAACCCACACATCACACCAGACCATCACATTCTGCGAACCAGCCGTTTCAAATGCATCGATCCAGTGCCGATTTGTGTGCGACCAATACGTGAGATTCTGCTTGCTCACCACACCATTGGTAAAGAAACTGGCTTCTGCACTGAACAGTACCTGATACGGAAAACAAGGGTTTGTCTGCTGTTGCTGAGTCACCCATTCTGCGAATTATGCCAGACAGTATGGGTCATTCTCATTAGGTACTGAAGCTGTTGAGTTTTTTTACGGGTGGTACTTGTGCTGTGATAAAATTCGCAGAACTGAGATACGGCTAACTGCAGGTTCTTGCGACACGCGACGAGTGCTCTGTAGCGGACTGTTGCTAAATGATGCCGGCAAAATCACTGTTTCTGCTTCATCAGGGACGGATTTTGGTCCTCCAACTTTCGATTTACCTGCGGCAGAACCTGCTGCCTAGAATCTGACGAAGTTTTTGGCAACTGCACTGTGAGATATGGGTTATCTGGCAGCGTGGCTACTGTTTAAATCCTCAGCAGTGACCCGTGTGCTTCGTTCTTCTGATATCAAGATGATTTCGATGCGTTTCATTGTATTAACGACATTTTCGTAAACTGTAAATGAGAAGACATCGATTAAAATTCGTTGAGTAAATTTGACCTAACAATTAGACACATGTAGCACGTCAGGGATGGGATTAACACATGTCACCGTTTAAAACTTCATTTGATGCCTTTTCAGTACTCAACACTCGTGCTGCTGAGTGATATCACTGCTGACACGTGTAATTGGTTGTAACTCGAGAATGTATAATGTTATGTTCAAAACAATAACGTCGTCGCTTTTCTGGTGAAATTCTCCACCGGTCTGATGTGTCACATGACCACCTTACCATTGGAAATTTTCCATTGCATCCAAGATGGTGGCTATCAAAATGACCGCCATGTTGGTGTAATAGCCTATAAGTTTTTCTCCCCTTCCTCAAGTGTAAGGCCTTTGTTTTACTGTTTGTTACTCCGTTTGGACTTTATGAGGGCGTTTCCGTATTTCTAGGGGACTGATGTCCTCAGATGTTAAGTCCCATAATCCTCAGAGCCAATTGAACAATTTGAAGAATTAGATATCTAAAAACAGGCCCCGTGTTAAAATTCAGTATTGTGTCAAAACTTCAAAGCATCGGTCAAGAAATTTCGGAGATTAACGATTTGAACAAACCAACAATTTCATTTTTATAAAGTTTCCCCTTTTATTATACGTGTATTACACATATAACATATGCGTTCCTGTAGGTGTTAAAGAAACACGTGAGTATTCGAATGCAACGTTGTGTCAAAATTTTAAAGCAATCTGCGAAGAACTTTCGGAGATCTGAGATCCGAAGAAACGAACATCCACGTCTGTACTCACATACAAACTGTAAACGCTGTTAATCGCGAATATCCGAAAGTTTTGACCTTGTGCTTCGGAATTCTGACGCAACGTTCCACTGGAATACGCACCTGTTTTTATTTACCTATATCTTAAATATGTGTAATGCATAAATTTATATAAATTTAGTAATAGGAAAACGTTGTTACAAATATTTCAGAAAGGGTGTTGGGGTGGCTTGGGTCATTTGAGGGAAGAGACCAAACAGCGAGGTCATCGGTCTCATCAGATTAGGGAAGGATGGGGAAGGAAGTCGACCCTGCCATTTCAACGGAATCATCCCGACACCTGCCTGGAGCGATTTAGGGAAATCACAGAAAACCTAAATCAGGATGACCGGACGCGGGATTGAACCGTCGTCCTCCCGAATGCGAGTCCATTGTGCTGACTATAAAATCACGTATTACAGAAACAGGTACCTAAAAGCACACCTGTATTAGAATAGACCGTTGTCCCTAAAAACACACCTATACTAGACTGAACCGTTGTGTCAAAATTTCAAACCAATCGGCCAAGAACTTTCTGAGGTACAAGATTTTCGAAGAAAAAAACGAACGTTTACATTTATATCTACAGATATAATAACATTTATATTTTGTAAGGTTATAAAATATACAATGGATTAACACTGAAAGGTGAGGGGTTCTAATTATGTGCAAAACACACACAAAGACACACAAAACAAATGGAAGTCGTCGGCTCACAGTTTCTCTGTCATACAATCACTTATGTTTCTTTTCCTACCACTGCTACCAATACTACTATTAATACTGCCGTTTACTACGTCGTTTATGTACTGTACCATATTTCTGTATATCTGGAAGCCCACTTTTGCCCGAGAGCTCCGAACTGTAGCATGTAACGTGGTGTAACATAGCTTTGTCTGTGCATGAAAAACAAGGTACTGTAATCAAGTTTCGGAATCGAAGAGTTCGTCTACACATGGAACACCCTCTGCTTCGGCATGACAATGCTAGATCACACACAAGCGCTGTAACAACTGCAACAGTCCGACGCCTTGGGTTCAGCGTCACCGATCATCCTGGACCCACCTGATTTTCATGTTGTCGAAACCAGAAGAACACTTCCGAGAAATGGTAGGTAGGTCGATTTGGGGGAGGGGAGCAGACAGAGAGGTGATCGGTCCCATCGGATTAGGAAAGGGTGGGGAAGGATGTCGGTCGTGCTCTTTCAAAGGAACCATCCCGGCATTTGCCTGAAACGATTTTTGAAATCACGAAAAACCTAAATCAAGATGCGTGGTCGCGGGTTTCAATCGTCTTTCTCCCGAATGCGAGTCCAGTGTGCTAACAACTGCGCCACCTCTTTCGATACACTTTCGAGGACTTAAGTTTGATAGTAACGAAGAGGTGCAACCAGAGGCGAGGTTGTGGCTTGTAAAATTATCGGAAAAGGACCTATAAAAGGTAAGGGAAATATTATTTAAAGTGTTAAGTGAATTATTAAGGTTATTTTGGAATATATTATCGCATAAAGGAGGGGTTTCGGCTATCAGAACAGTCACCGTATGAAATAAATAAAAATTGAACAACAAGATTTCGTTATGAGTACGTAGGTATTAAAATTAAAAATTTTCTTATGTCCGTTATTCAAATAATTTCTTATACCTCATCAACTGCTGTGACACGTTGATGTTTCCCTCCACTGTTACTTATGTCTCTGCAGGTCTTCACGATCGTCCAAGCATTTATTACAATGTACTTTCTTCGACTAATGATGTTCAAACAACTTTTAAAAATTAATGTAATACATTATCAAGGTTAATAGTACTTAGCGTGCTTACATTTTTCATACAAGTCTTCAAATGCGTCTGGTATCTTTCAGATCTCAACACAGACAGAAATAATTAGTATGCGATGGATTGTTCATTAATAATCATCTTTTTCCCCACTATCTTTTATCGTTGTCACAGATGTTATCGCCATCTAGCGGTCAGAGGGCGCGCCTTTTAATCAACTTAAAAAACTACCGCCATAGGCTCCATCAACGAAATCAAACATTCAACAGCGAAAGTATCATCAAACTGGTGTCTCGTTGGAAGAAATATGTTCGTGGCTATGGTGCCCATGTTAAATGTGTAGACGTGAAGAATAAAGATGTGAAATGTTAATAACGTTTGTTTTATTTAACGAGCTCTATGATTTTTCACACGAAAAATCTGGAGGCAATACTTTTCGGTACCCCCTCGTGTAAAAGAGCAATAGTCGTGTTACAAAAATTTGATTGGTTCAGATCCCGTTTCAAAAATTTGGAAATTTATTTCCAGTTATTTCATTTGACTGACAACCTATGAAAACGTCCCAGTGACCTTTGCCGATATTGAGCGACTGGAACAACTTTAATTCGTTTCTGGACAAGTTTCCTTTCTTAATGATCATGGATGTTAAAAAGTAAATTCTGACATCTGATTAACATTAATTCAATTGCATAGCGTCTCCGTAGTTGAAACAGAATTATCATAAGCGAAGAATAATCCGATTTCGCAAGGCTACATGTTGTATTTGAATGAAGACAGAAACTTAAATTTTAACTTACACTTAGGGCTACTAAGTTTTTATTTTCAGAGGAATCACCCGATCGTACAAGAGCTTATCTTTAACATTAATACACGTACATCGTTAGACATCAGCCTACATACAAACTTAGGAGCAAATTCTTCATTTAATATTCACGATAGTTAATTGTGCCCTTTACTGGGTGCACGTCTGACATTTAGCGATTATTCCATACATTTGTGAGCATGTTTAGAGTCCATTCGCTGCCGTTACTACGCGGCGTAGCATTTCACCCAAAGATCTTGGATCTGGAGACTCAAATACGGCGTCTACTACAACCCCAAATTCCGTCGCTCAGTATAAATAAATAAATCACAAACGTACAGATGAAGCCACCTATAAGGGCAATGGTGGAATGGGACATCCGTACAGCCTTTATGCTGCATGTGGTGTAGGGGTGTACTCTCAAAGAAAATCACGTTGTACAGATGTGAGTGAACACTGTCTGTCGGAACGGAAAATGGAGTACTTGAGTTGTTGCTGTGTTACTGCGATCTGTACTCCAAGTACGAAGGGTAATGAACGAGGGAGAGATTGATCTAGCTGCCCCATTGAAAAATTCGCCATCAGCCGCATGAACAGGCAACTTACAACTATCACCAAGATAACTTTTACTTTAATTGCGTAAATTAGAATTCACATCCAGTTTCCATTTTCATTCGTGTAGAAGATATAGTCTCGCAAATACAAATGACTTCGTTTGAAACACACTAAGTGTTGACGGAGCAGCCATCCAGAGCATTTGAAACCGATTATGCTGACGACTATAGAGAGATCGCACAAAGCATACAAGTAATTATTTGATACCACATCTCATGCGGACAGTAGTGTCCTCTAAACCTCAAATTTCTTACTTTGTCAGGCTGACTGATCATGTTAAACATTCTGACGATAGTGGTAATACTGTAGCAATGGATTCAAACCGAGAAGTCTAGTGCGGGTAGCCCCTGCAAAAGTTTTAAAACTGTGACTCTCGTTAAACCTTTTTGTAATGAAAGTGTTAGGCTATTGGAACATACATTTTCTAAACCTACGAGAAGACCAAACTGGGTAGGAAATTCCAAAAAAGAAAAACTCTTTTGTGAAATATCTGATACTCGGAGAATTTAAATGTAGTGATAAGGAAAAGATAGATTTCTATTCACCATAAAGACGAAACGCTGAGTTACAACCAGACACAACGAAAAGATGGTTACACATTTAACTTTCGTCAAAGTCTCATTCAGAAAAGGTCTCATACACACATTCATTCACACAAGCTAACTCATGTCACGCACACATGACCGCCACCTACTGTAGCACGGTCCGTACTTGAGGAGCTGAATTAACATTTTGATGACCTTCTTTTCTCTCCATCCCCCGCTTCTTTTTTTCTTTCCTTTTTAACACTCTTACCCACCGAAGGACCGTGTTATGCACTCACATGGCGCCTATGCTGAAAAACTGGGAAAATAACTATTCTTCTGATTAACGTTAGAGTGTTTGGTAAGAATCTTGAGTTGTTTCTCTGATGACTAGGACTTGAACCCATTACAATGCCAAATAAAAAAGCTAAGTGAGCGGAAAATAATGTCTCAAATATCGATTTCTCATCATGTCGGTAAGTACAGTGGAATTTCCTTTGTAGAGTAATTCAGTGCTGCTTAATTATCTACACAGATCGAAGCAGATTACGTCCTTGAAACTGCTGTTTTACTGTCAAGCATTGGCTCGGTTATATCTTTACAAACGGTGCAGAATTTATAACACTCTCAAAACACCAAACTATTGTTCTTCTCCCACTTCTTTTTTTTTCACAAGAATTTACCCCGTCTACCTAACGGTTCCAATGTACTCGAGTTTCGGCAAATTTAATTTCAATTTCGCGGCCGGGTGCCCTTCCTGCCGCCCAGTCGCCAACGTAACCTGGATATGAATCGTGTAAACTTTCTTCTGTGTATTATAGTATTTTAACTGTTTGTTTTTCGTATTCCATGAGGCAGAAAGTGGGGATCAACCCAGAATTTGCCTAAATGAGCGTGGGAAACAGCCCAAAATCCATCCTCAGTCTGACCGTTGCGCCAGTTACACGGTCATCAGTCAGCCGCACGGATTCAGTCAGAGTCTGGCTCAGTTTCCTGTCTCGCTAGCTATCGCATCATGTCTTACGAGCAGTCGATTTATTTCCCTTACAAAGACAAATTATGGCTCAGTGCTTCATTCCTGATACGACAAGAGTCATGGAAAACCTCCTTATATCTTGTTGGACCTTCTTTTGCGCAGCGTAGCGGAGGAAATCGACGCGACATGGACTCATGTCGCTGGATGTCCCCTGTATAAATATTGGGCCATGCTGCATCTGTAGCCGTCCATAAACTGCGAAAGTAGTAATGGTGCATCATTTTATGCAGGAACTGACCTCTTGCTTACATCAAATAAATGTCCGATGGGTGGCCAAATCATTCGCCCGAATCGTCCAGAATGTTCTTCAAACAAATCGCGAACTACTGGGGCCCAGCGACATGACGCGTTGTTCTCCATAATAACTTCATCGTTGTTTCGGAGCATCATGAGTAGCTGCAGATGGTCTCCAAGTAGTCTAACATAACAATTTCCAGTCAGTGATCGATTCAGCTGGTCCAGAGGACTTAATCCATTCCGTGTAATCACAGCCCACAACCTTATGTAACCAGCACTAGCTTACATAATGTCTTCTTGTCGGATTGCCTCCATGGCTTCATGGGGTCTGCCCTACAGTCGAACCTTACCATCACCTCTTATCTGCTGAAATCGGGCGTCATCTGACCATGCCACTGTTATTCAGTCGTCTAGGACCCAACTGATTTGCTCATGAGCCCAGGAGATGGGCTGCAGGCGATGTCATGCTGTTAGCAAAAGTACTTGCGTCTGTCATCTGCTGTCATATCCCATTAACCTTAAATTTCGCAGCGCTGTCTTAACGGTTACGCTCGTCGTAGGTCCCACATTGATTTACACCGTAGTGTTGGTTGTCTAATAGCACTTACAATTCTTCACAAACGGTTCTTATCTCGATCGTTAAATGAAGGCCGTCGGTCACTGCGTTGTCTGTGGTGAGGTATAGCGTCTGAAATCTGGTATTCTCGGTGCGCTAGTGACACTTTGGATCTCGGAATATTGACTTCCATACCGATTTCCGACGGAGGTTCGAGTCCTCCCTCGGGCATGGGTGTGTGTGTGTGTGTGTGTGTCCTTAGAATAATTTAGGTTAAGTAGTGTGTAAGCTTAGAGACTGATGACTTTAGCAGTTAAGTCCTATAAGATTTCACAAACATTTGAACATTTGAGCCGATTTCCGAAATGCAATGTTCCATGCGTCTAGCTCCAACTACAATCCCACTTTCAAAGCCTCTTAATTACCGACATGCGGCCATACTCTCGTCGGAAACGTTTCCATATGAAACACACCAGTCCGGAAATCAGAAGAATAGCATGTTGTGTACGCGATACTACCGCTATCTGTATACTGTATGTGAATATCGCTATCGCGTCAGTGTACAACTTCCTTTCGAGCTTATCCTCTGACACTGTTCATGATACTGCTGCATGCATAATTCACTATACATTTTTGATATTGGCTTTCAAGCGTGAAGAGTCAACTGTGTTCGTTTCTTCTGCTGACCTATAGAGCGGCAGTAGCAGTTGCCTGTTCACTGATCGATGCAGGACAGAAACAATGTACACTGCGCAACACTGTTAAAGAGCCACTTTCTTCCAAACCTCGTAATTGTCTCCCATTGAGACGCAGAAGTCTAAAATTTGGCTTAAAGGTGCCTCTTGCCTTCCTCTGCAACTGTGCAAGCAATGACCCCTGTGACCTCACCCTCGGACTCGTCGAAGCTGCAAACAGCAAGGTGTCGACACATTAAAAAAAAGAAAAAAAGGTTATAGCTCAGAAGTTCGTGTGAGGTGTAAAATGGATTAATGATGTAACATTGGTATCAAATCTTAACAAAATTCTGACTAACCCCACCGTGGATACATCACAGGATAGGAGGTCGTCATAACCCCTCACACAAATATTTCACCCCTTCTTTTGCCCACTCTGCGACGGAGGTCAGTGTTTCAATTTCGCTGTTTCCTTATGGACGGTTGGGGAAAATATTTCAGACTTACCGCCGCACAACATCGACACGAAGAAGGTCTCAGAGGGCGTTGTTCCCACAAATTTGTCTCTCGAAAAAGACAGTTCCCAATGCGATAAGGAGCAAGACGCCGTTGTCCATAAGCTTCGAAGCTGGTAACCCCTCGTCGATTCAACCATCTTCTAAGGACACCGTGGGTCTGTATCCGCACTGAACTTGATCACATGCGTTTGGGGTGTACCACGATGCAATTTCTGTTGTGTGTACAGGTTGGAACCACTAGTTATCGCTCTAAACCATCAGACGAAATTGAAAGCAGCAAAGTGTGTTCATGCTTTTGCAGATCTCCTGTTCCGCGCCCACCTTTGCTGTGATCGTAAGAGGGAGCAGCCAAGACACATACGTGAATAAAATTGCAAAGGGTCCCTCTAAGACTCGCCAGTTCAGTAACACTCGTTGCCATCCACGAACCTTTATTGAGCACTTTAGAAACATATCTGTGCAGAGTCATCCAGTTATTAGGTGCCGGCGTCAAAGGCATTCCTTTCCACACTCTTAGATTTCGCATTTGGCCACTGCATGCTACTTCACCGACTTAACACCACTCATCTCAAGAGCGCAGAAACGGTTGTTTTTATTTTTATTTATTTGACATCAGCTTCCGGTAATCAGCGCATGGCAGTCTCCGTATAGGTACAATTTTACAGTGCTTAGTAAAGATGCGTGGCTGGCGCTGAGAGTGTGTGGTGTATTAGATGGACCCTTTGTTTGCCGGTTTAGTCAAGCATTACGAGGTTTCGACAAAGTGTTTTTGTCCGCAGTGCATATAACATTCAATACTACATACGAAAAAATACTTGGCCGGGACTGTAAGGCTAACTGAAAGAAAAAAAAAATTAAATGTCTACAACTAACGATAAAGCTTTGTTGATTATTTCATAAAATACAAAATGGTCAGAGCGGCACAGAAGTTTTTATTTGAATGGTGAGCTGTTTCAGACCTTTGCACTCAATTATCAAACCATCGTGTAGGACAGTGTGTACCGTGTTACAAATAATGCACACAATACGTAAGGCCCACCAAGGTACAACTACGTTTGACGACACGGTTACATAGTAAGTTCCACCATAACGTGTGTCTGGTGGCCACAATGTTGTATGCGTGGCTGAGTGCAAGGTACTATTTGCCTACGCCTGTCCAATGCTAGAGGTTAGCACAATGGTCTCGCATTTGAGAGGACAACGGTTCATTCCGATTTAGGTTTCCTGTGCCTTCCCTAAATTCCTGCAGGCAAATGCCGAGATGGTTCCTTTGAAAGGGCACACCCGATTTCTTTCTCCATCCTTTGATTAATCCCAGCGTCTGCTCCGTTTCTAATGACCTCAATTTCGACGGGTAATTATACCTTAATCTTTCTTCCCTTTTCTGTCCAGTGCTGCATGCAGCGAACAATGTTATGACAGCATTGAATATCGTCAGATAAAATGAGGTAGGGGGTACTTAAGGGAGTGCACAACAGGGAGGCTGCTGGTTTTATTTTACAAAATTACGGAATAATGGTTACGTACGATCTTAAAAACATCCATTTTGGTTTGATGTTAAAACAAAATCGCAATACAAAGGACGAATGTATAAAGGAAATCTTGCGAATGCACGCACGCGCGCCTCGCTACGTCGCTAATAGCCAGTCAGTGTAACATTAAATGACTGTAGGGTACTTTTTGATAAATAATTCAGTTTTTCCATATTTAAGTACTAAAATATCCAAGTCACATTGTAAAAGGAAGCAAGTACAAAAGGGATTTTATAAATGATCACGCGTCATACTTAGTAGCGCCACAAGTGGCCTAAGTGTAATAACAACTGAGTGTAGCGTACTTGATGATACACATTCCACATTACTTACACGTAGGAGCTAAAATGTCGAAGACCACTTAAGCAAGAGCACAACAATGCTCTAACACACTTTTGTTGGCAATAAAACATACAGCAATTCATTCAAAATTAATAATCACATAATAGAACACATATACTGCATCATCTATTGCATTAAAGCAATGAAACGCACAACATCGTGCTTACGAAGTCCATCCATACTGACCAGAACCATTTCGTTAGTAATACACCAACTATTAACCTCAAAGAGATTATCAGAAGCAGAGCAGGTCAGATCGCCGTTAAAAACATCCAAAGAATGCCTGCAGAGTTCGTTCACAGTGAAAAGAGCCCAGAGAACTGATGTGGAAAGTAAGTGATGAAATGGATCAAGCCTGTTATCATCTTCCAAAGGCATGCGCAAAAATTAAAACGCCATGCCTGGGCAGCGAGGTGAGGGAGAGAGGGGAGTGGGATAAGGGCGGTTGAGGGAATGGAGCGCGGAGAGGGGGGGGGGGCTGTCGAAGAATGGAAATCGGAAAGGAAAAGAAGGGAAACAGGTAACTGTGGGGGAGGGGAGGAGGGAGAAAATGTGAATGCTAGGTGAAGCAATCTTGTACATGCAATTTAAAAGTAGATACATCGAGAGGATTAATCTGATTCTTGTAAACACAGGTTTCTCTGTAGCTGACAAATTCAGATTTATCGGTCCCTTAAGCCAGACAATGTACAGCAACATATCAAGAAAATTTCCCCATGAAATAAGAATGTAAAACAACCTATTGCCAATTATTATGCGTAACGGTACCGAGGAATATGCAGGCAAAGACCTGCCTAAGCATGTACCTCTTTAACGAGGTCTGGCCATTTGTTTATGATCAAACCAACATAATTTAACACAAATGTGAGAGTGGTATCTTTGAATATGGCACAAGAATATTTCCGCTCCTTTTTTCTTGTTTTTTGAGTCATCAGTCTCCTGACTTGTTTGATTCGGTCCGCCACGAATTCATCTCCTCTGCCAATCTCTTCATCTCAGTGTAGCATTTGCAACCTATGTCTTCAATTATCTGCTGAAAGTATTCCAGTCTGTGTCTTTTTCTACAGTTTTTGCCCTCCACAGCTCCCTCTAGTACCATGAAAGTCATACCCTCATGTCTTAACACATGTCCTATCATACTGTCCCTTCTTCTTGTCACTGTTTCCACAATTTCCGTTCCTCACCGATTGTGCTCAGAACCTCCTCATTCCTTATCTTATCAGTTCGCCAATTTTTTTAACATTCGTCTGTAGCACCACATCTCAAATGCTCTGATTATCTTCCGGTTTCCCCATAGTCTATGTTTCACTACCATAGAATGCTGTGCTCCAAACGTACATTCTCAGAAATTTCTTCCTCAAATCGAGGCGTATGATTGATATTAGTAGACTTCTCTTGGCCAGGACTGACCTGTTTACTAATGTTAGTCTGCTTTTGATCACCCCCTTGCTCCGTCTGTCATGGGATATTTTGCTGCCAAAGTAGCAGAATTCCTTAACTTCATCTACCTCGTGACCATCAGTTATGATGTTTTCTCTCAGCTCTCACTTTCGCTACTTCACTACTTCTACAATTTACTTTCAGTCCATAGTCTGTACTCATTAGACTGTTAATTCTATTCTGCAGATCATGTAATTATTCTTCACTTTCACCGAGGATAGCAAAGTCAATAGCGAATCGTATCATTGATATCTTTTCACCTTGACTTTTAATTACATTTCTGAAACTTTTACTGTCATCAGTGCTTCTTCGATGTAAAGGTTGAACAGTAGGTGCGAAAGAGTAAATCCATGTCTTATGCCGTCTTAATCCTTACTCTTCGTTCTTGGTCTGCCGCTCATATTACCCCCTCTTGAATCTTGTACACGTTGCATATTACCCGGCTCTCCCTGTAGCTTACCTCAATATTTCTCTGATTTCCGATCATCTTGCACCATTTTACATAGTCGATCGCTTTTTCCAGGTCGACAAATTCTATGAACGTGTCTTGATTTTTCTTTTGTCTTGCTTCCATTATCAACCGCAACGTCAGAATTGCTTCTCTGGTGCCTTTACCTCTCCAAAAGACAACCTGATCCTCATCTAACACCACATGCTCCATTCTCTTTTCCATTCTTCTACATATTATTCTTTGTCAGTGACTTGGACGCGTGAGCTGTTAAGCTGATTGTGTGATAATTTTCGCACTTCTCAGCTCTTGCAGTCTTCGGAATTGTGTGGATTATATTTTTCTGAAAGTGAGATGGTACTGGAACGTTTTTGCTTAACACCTGCTTTATTAACCTTTAAATCTAAAGGGAGTTGGAGGGTTGACCCAATAAAGTGAACATTTCAATTCCAATGTGTTTATTAACAACCAAAAACAATCTCACATAAAAAGTGACAGACGCCACTCAGGCAAGATTATTTACGAAACACATTACATAAAATCAATAGCAAGTTAATAAATCATTAGCCAATGATCTCCCATAAACATTGAGAAACAGGCAAAATATTTAAGAAACTCCCTCGTTACATAAAATCATTAATAAACTAATAAACCATTAGCAACGATCTCATATAAAATTTGGCAGAAGAGACTAAGGCTGAATTTGACCATAGCTTTAACAAAACAACTCCAGTTAAGACACGTTATTTAAGACCCTTTCAATTCCAATACTTCAATATTACATGTAAAATAACAGTGGACACACAGCCTCAATTTTAACACGAATACTTAGAACATATTTATTAAAACGTAACTTGGGAAATCTTGCAAATTACTAGATTAGAGAACCTTGCAGAGCGAACCACGAAATTATTCAAATGCCCATTAGCTTGTAAGATGGGCTTTTATGGCATAGAAAGTTACAACTTTGTACACTCATAAATGTTTAACAATAGAAGTAAGGCCCATGCGTGTAATGCCGAAGTTTAAACATGAACGGTGGAACAGACTGATGGAAGTAATACTTAACTTCTAACCAAGACGTGGCTCCGTTTGCGACCCCAAATCGAGTAGGCCACCGAAATGTGAACCCAGAAAGCGCTACCGAAGAGGAACACACGAGCTCAGGCGAAGTCAGCCACCTGCAAGCCAAACTTGCAATCTAAAGGGAAGCTCTGCGCTTCGGTTGCCCGCATCCCCAACTCACTGAAACACAGACCACACCAGACAACAGGAGGCTAAAAAAACTCTTCTTAACTTTAACATTCAAGATTGACCAGTAAATTAACACTATAAAATCAAGGCTAAACAACAACTAATTTCACTCGCAGGTCCTTTCTTTAAGTGAAACAGAACCTGATAAACAAACGCTAAGAGTGGATAATGAAATGGCTCACGAGAACACACGCTCACTAGAACTTAATGACACACATATTGGCCACCCTAAGTGGGCCTGAAAATCTCAACACGATAACCTTCATAAATAAAAACTCAGATTGCCCGCAGAGGACATATTGACATGGATTAACAGATATCGTAAGCAAATTAAACACTCGCTAATAATAGTTAATGAACTAACAGACAGGAAATACATCAATAATATGCGGAAGCAGAGCACACGCTTAGTAAGAGGCATCAAATGAAATTAAAAACACACAACACATCACGCGTCCAGCAACGTCTTACTGTGAGCGATCACAATCACAGTTAACTAGGCGCTCATAGTAATTAGAGTACTTACTGGGTGTCTCGATGCTGGGGCTATGTTGCGAAGATGTCAGACCATCATTTCGCAAGACCTTAACAGCGTGTTCCTCCAAGGAAGCGGGCACATCCACAGCGCACAAGGTTGCCGGAGAATGCACATCGCTGGCCAACTCCCTCCGCCTCCAGTATAACCACGTGATAATCGCCGCCCGACCTTAGTCACGCCGTCTTCGCTTCTGCCCGTCGGCCAATCGCCGACTCGCGTATCGCCGCTTTCTGTTCGCAAAGCGTTGTTACTGTTACTCAAGGTCGGCACCCGCTTATATGCCGAGTCGGCCCAAGCCCCGAGACAAATCTCTGTACTAGGAAATCGATCGTACTTATGTCAGAGATACCACTGGCGTCGCCACGGCTCAGATATGTCGCCTGACTGATGCAAACTACACACCAGCATCAATAATCGTTTTGTTGCCGTGTCTTCCAATGGTTTTAGAAGTTCTCATGGAATGTTGCCTATCGCTCCTGTCTTATTTGATCTTAAATACTACAAAGCTCTTTGAAATTCTGATTCTACTACTGGATCCCCCATCTCTTCTAAATCGACTCCTGTTTTTTCTTGTATCACATCAGACAAATTTGCCACTCACAGTGGCCTTCAATGTACTTTTTTCACCTATCCGCTCTCTCCTCTGCAGTTAACAGTGGAATTGCCGTTACACTCTTAATGTTACCACGCTTGTTTTTAATTTCACCGAAGGCTGTTTTGATTTTCCTATATGCTGAAACAGTCTTTCTGACAATATTTCTTTTTCGGTTTCTTCACATGCTTCATGGAGCCATTTCGTCTTAGCTTCCCTGCACTTCCTATTTATTTCATTCCTCAGTGACTTGTATTTCTGTATTCCTGAATCTCCTCCGCATTTTTGTACTTCCTTCTCTCATCGATCAAATGAAATATTTCTTTTGTTATACATTTTTTTTTTTTTTGGCAGTTACCTTCTTTGTACCTATGTTTGTCTTTCTAACTTCTGTGATTGCCCTTTTTTAGAGATGTCCGTTCCTGTTCTGTGTTGTCTGCTGAGCTATTCCTTATTCCTGTACCTATAGCCTTAGAGAACTTCAAGCGTATCTCGTCATTCCTTAGTGCTTTTGAATCCCACTTCTTTCCGTACTGATTTTCCCTGACTAATTTCGTAAACTTCAGCCTACTCTTCATCACTACTACATCTGAATCTATATCTGCTCCTGGGTGATTCTTATAGTCCAGTATCTGATTTCGCTGTCTGTGTCTGACCATGATGTAATCCAAATGAAATCTTCCCGTATCACTCAGCCTTTTCCATTATACCTCCTCCTCTTGTGAGTCTTGAACAGAGTATTCGCTATTACTAGCTGAAATTTATTACAGAGCTCAATTAGTCTTTCTCCTCTGTCAAGCCCATATTCTCCTGTAACCATTTCCATTGCTCCTTCCCCTAAAAACGCATTCCAGTCCCCCATGAGTATTGGATCTTCATTTCCCTTTACGTACTGTATTACCGTTTGAGTATCTTCATATAGTTTCTCTCTCTCTCTTCATGTTCAGTTGTCACCTAAATGCCGTTTACGGAGAGCGCTGTCAGAGTGTCAAGATCCAGCATGGTAGTGACAGCTGCTCAAATCACCATCCTAATTTCATAACTATGTTTTCCATACTTTCTCTGATTTCTCTGTGTAGAGAAGTTTATCTCTTTAGATAAAATCTTTGATTAGGAAGCGGGCGATCTGCTACCATGTTCTTCCCCAACTCGAATACGTGGCATGTGCTCTGTCTTTAACCGTCTTGTCTTCGACGGGACGTTAAGCACTGATGTTCCTAAGTTTTGCATAAGCTTATTTCTGTGGATGAACATGTCACCGTAAGTTCCAAAGGTGTCAGGAGATATTCTTTTATTTATTTATTGTTTATGTAGCCCTAGAATATTATGTCTTTTAGGCTCTTTCTTACATCTGAGGAGGAACAACACATATAATAAATATTTCATAATGATCAAGATAATAATAATTTGCTTATTAATAATAACAAAAACTGGCAATAATAATGATAATAATAATAATAATAATAATAATAATAGTTCCTGTGGAGGCCCAGGAAAAGAATAGGCTTCCGGTATGTTCTGCCAGTCGTAAAAGACGACGAAAAGAACAAACCACTGATAGGGCTAATCCCCCTTTTAGTGTGATTAGTTGGTTCAGGACAGAACTAAAGAAGCCTCGGAAAACCGCCGTCATGGTCGGGGACGACGCTTGAACCATATGCCCGCCCACAATGGTAACGACACTGCTAGCCAACTGGAAAATGATTCAAATCCAAATAGAAGTGTTTTGCAGGATATGCTTCCTGCAACCACCCTAGAAGGAAAACAAAGACAGAGGATGAAATGCTCAGATGAAGTTAATCGACATCTCATGTACTGTTATTACCAAGCAACAAACCTAGGAACCAACACAACTGGATACAGATCACAAGTATACACAACATTTATTACCAGATACCCAGAATTAAAATTTTTAACAGAACAACGACTAGCTGATCAGATCCGAGTAATAATAAAAAATAACAGGATACCCCAGTCAGAATTAGAAAACATTAAACAACAAGTACAACAAATATTGGAACAAAATAATGTGTAATTAGAAGAAGAAGAAAATACAGTAATGGACTCAAATGTCCCAGAGAAAACAAACAAAGAACAAAACCCATCAATTAAACAATCAGAGGAAAACGAAATCTTAAGGCAGCCACCAGAACAAGCACAAATAGAACATGAAGTGACACACATGTTAATATAGAAGAAAAATTTCAGTTGACATATATAGAATACAAAGACACAAATACAGACATTAGACCATTCTTGCATAGACCACCAAAAACCCACAAATCGAAAGAACAATAACAACTATCAACACAATCATACACAACAAAATAAATGAAAATACAACTATGGAATAGTTACAACTACTGGTTTATGTAGGAGCACTCACTACACTAAATACACACACTTGGCAGAGATCAGAACCAACCAACACACAGAAGAAACCCACAAAACCAGCATGGCAACGCAGGCTACAGATAAGAATAGAAAAACTGAGAAAAGACATCAGACAGCTAACACAATTTAAAAGAAATGAAATATCAGACAAAAAACAAAAAAGGTTAGGTAAAATCTCACAACAAGAAGCAATAGAGCAATTAGATGAAAAGAAGCAGAAATTACATGCATTGGCCAAACGACTTAGAAGATACAAGAAAAGTGAAAATAGAAGGAAACAAAACCAAACATTCAACACAAACCAAAATAAATTTTGCCAGACAATAGATAACACACACATTAAAATAGACAATCCACCAAACATAACAGACATGGAACACTTCTGAAGCAACATATCGTCAAACCCGGTATAACATAACAGACATGCACGATGGATACAAGCAGAAACAGACTCATACAAGATGATACCACAAATGCCTGAAGTGATAATTTTGCAACATGAAATCACCCGAGCAGTTAATTCTACACACAATTGGAAAGCCCCTGGAAATGATGAAATAGCAAATTTCTGGCTAAAGAAGTTCACCTCAACACATTCACATCTAACTAAATTATTTAACAGTTACATTGCAGACTCATACACATTCCCTGATACACTTACACATGGAATAACCTATCTGAAACCTGAAGATCAAGCAGACACAGCAAACCCAGCTAAATATCGCCCCATAACATGCCTACCAACAATCTACAAAATATTAACTTCAATCATTACACAGAAATTAATGACACATACAACACAGAACAAAATTATAAATGAAGAACAAAAAGGCTGCTGAAAAGGAGCACGAGGATGTAAAGAGCAACTGATAATAGATACAGAGGTGACAAATCAAGCTAAAACTAAAGAAAGGTCGCTACACTACGCATACATTGATTACCAAAAAGCTTTTGATAGTGTACCCCACTCATGGTTACTACAGATATTGGAAATATACAAAGTAGATCCTAAATTGATACAGTTCCTAAACATAGTAATGAAAAACTGGAAATCACACTAAATATCCAAACATATTCAGATAATATCACATCGCAGCCAATGCAGATTAAGCGTGGAATATACCAAGGAGACTCATTAAGTCCTTTCTGGTTCTGTCTTGCTCTGAACCCACTATCCAACATGCTAAATAATACAAATTATGGATATAATATTACTGGAACATACCCACACAAAATCACACATTTGCTATACATGGATGATCTAAAACTGCTGGCAGCAACCAATCAACAACTCAACCAATTACTAAAGATAACAGAAGTATTCAGCAATGATATAAATATGGCTTTTGGAACAGACAAATGTAAGAAAAATAGCATAGTCAAGGGAAAACATACTAAACAAGAAGATTACATATTGGATAACCACAGCGACTCCATAGAAGCGATGGAAAAAACAGATGCCTATAAATATCTAGGATACAGACAGAAAATAGGAATAGATAATATAAATATTAAAGAAGAACTAAAAGAGAAATATAGACAAAGACTAACAAAAATACTGAAAACAGAAATGACAGCAAGAAACAAGGCAAAAGCTATAAATACTTATGCTATACCAATATTGACCTACTCATTTGGAGTAGTGAAATGGAGTAACACAGACCTAGAAGCACTCAATACACTTACACGATCACAGTGCCACAAATATAGAATACATCACATACATTCAGCAACAGAAAGATTCACATTAAGCAGAAAGGAAGGAGGAAGGGGATTCATCGACATAAAAAACCTACATTATGGACAGGTAGACAATTTAAGAAAATTCTTTCTAGAACGAGCAGAAACTAGCAAAATAGACAAAGCAATCACTCATATAAATACATCGGATACACCACTGCAATTTCATAACCACTTCTACAACCCTTTAGATCACATAACATCAACAGATACGAAGAAAGTAAATTGGAAAAAGAAAACACTACATGGCAAGCACCCGTATCATCTAACACAGCCACACATCTTTCAAGATGCATCCAACACATGGCTAAGAAAAGGCAATATATACAGTGAGACGGAAGGATTCATGACTGCAATACAGGATCAAACAATAAACACCAGATATTACAGCAAGCATATTATTTAAGATCCCAATACCACAACACAGAAATGCAGACTTTGCTAACAACTAATAGAAACAGTAGATCACATCACAAGTGGATGTACAATACTAGCAAATACAGAATACCCCAGAAGACATGACAATGTAGGAAAAATAATACATCAACAACTTGCCATGAAACATAAACTAATAAAACATCACGTTCCCACATACAAGTATGCACCACAAAATGTACTGGAGAATGATGAATACAAATTACACTGGAACAGAACCATTATAACAGATAAAACAACACCACATAACAAACCTGACATCATACTCACCAATAAAAAGAAGAAATTAACACAACTAATCGAAATATCCATACCCAATACAACAAACATACAGAAGAAAATAGGAGAAAAAATTGAAAAATACATCCAACTGGCTGAGGAAGTCAAGGACATGTGGCATCAGAGTAAAGTTGACATTATGCCGATTATACTATCAACTACAGGAGTCATACCACACAATATCCACCAGTACATCAACGCAATACAGCTACATCCAAACATATATACAACTACAGAAATCCGTAATTATTGATACGTGTTCAATAACCCGAAAGTTCCTAAATACAATGTAACATATACCGTACATTTAAAAGGAAGTCACGCTTGTTCAAGGTCCGCGTCACTTTCCATTTTTAACCAGACTTAACGTCTGAGAAAGTAAAGAAATAATAATAGTAAGTAATAATAATAATAACATAGTAGTAACTTTAATAAAGATGATAAAATAATGGACGAATTAAGAATAACATTAGTTATTACCTACCAAACACAATAATAATAATCTGAATTATTAATAAAAGGAAATAATTTCCAATAATAATGATAGTAATAAAATAATGGAGACATTAAAAATGATATCGATTAGTTTAGCACTTATTGAAGTCTTGTTTGAAGTGGAAATGATTATGAAAGCGGAGAGAACTGAAATGAAAGTCACTATGGCTCCTAGAAAAGAATAGAACTTCAGAGGAGAAGTCTGTAGATAATGGGAGAGAAAAGTGGAGAGGGAGGAAGGGTTGACGAGAGTGAGCTGCAAGAAGAGGTAGCTCTTCTGATAGAAGATGGGCCATTAGCAAACTTTTGAAGTTCGAAACGATTCTAATTTCTCTAATCTATTGAGAAATGTTTTTGCAAAGTCAGGTTCCTGATACAGAAAATAATTTAGAGAACATTGTAATGTCGTGTAGTGGTGAAGAGGTGGTTTTGCTTTGTTGATAGTGCGAAATTTTGCTGAGTCGTTCAGGTGGTAGTGTATGGATTGAATATAAATAGTGAGGAGCACAAGAATTGGGAAAACCTTACAGGAAACACAGGGTGTGATAATCTTTAGGCTTATCGGTACGTAGCCATGATAACTGTGCATAGGCAGGAGTGATATGGTCGACACAGTGTACATTACAAATGTATCGCACACAAGTATTCACTGCCAGTTGCAGCCGACGTGAGCTCTCGTACGAAAGTGCTTGGAGAATAGGATCACCGTAATCAGGAATGGGGTTTAACAGTGACCCTACGGGTTACTTTTTAAGCTGGAGAAACAATACTTTTTTATCCTTTTTTAGTGAATGAGATGATGCTGACACCTTCATAGAGACTGCAGATATGTGTTCACTCAAGTCGGGATGTGGTTTTGAATTATCTCCAAATACATAATTTTTGGCCTTGGCCATTAACCATTTAGCCAGAGAAATAACTAACTGCAGATATGATACACATTATATACAGTATAGGCATTAGAAATAACATTAATTCCAAGTAAACTTAATGGTAGACTCTGTACATCCGCACACTCAACGCAGTCCATATATCACAATTCTTAAGTTGGAATCTTCGTGTCTGACTTATAGACACCAGTAGTAACGTGTCACGGACACTTCCGATGGGGCCACACAACTGCATATGATGAGGAACTGAGTGGTGGACCATCTCTCTGTGTAGAATCAGGAATCCCAAGAGACGCAGAAGCCCTGATTTTGCAAGAGCTCGCTCTCACAATTTATGTGACAGTCGTAAAAGTGAAAGTCAATTACGGATCAGTACTCAGTATCCGGCACGACATTTTTAAAAAGACAAAGGTAGCCATCCTTTGAGTTCCGCATCTACTGACACAGATTCAAATATCCCAGCGAACAATGGTAGTGGTGGTGGAAGCGTTTCATCTGTGTTATTCTATTCCACATGAGTTTCTTTGGCCACCTAATCATCACGGACGAGTGTATTACAACTATCCATAAAGAAAGGGGTGGAGTACGTATTAGAGACATGTGGATTCGTCATCAGCGAAATATGGCCAAGTGATGCACTGCTTCCTGAGACTGCTATTGTGTGATGGTAACAGATTGCGCTCATAAGGGCAAACTGTAACAGGAAAGTATTACTGTTGTCCGCTGACGGCGTCACGTGAATTTATTAAGACAAAGCATCACCTGCAGCTGTCAAAGGGTCGCCTTTTGTTCCCCGACAACACCACAGCTCATTCTGCACAGGAGGTGCTGCTACTACGGCCTATCAATTTTTTTCCCTCTCCGCGTATTCTCCGGATATTGGATCCAGTGGTTTCTTCTTTATTCCTTGTATTTCGTGGCAGGCGGTTTCCGTAATGACGACGGGGGGGGGGGGGGGGGGAGGGGGGGAATTTCGGGGAAAGTTTCCTGGACAGCAGACCTCTGCAACCACTCTCTCTTCTGGTCATTCATCGTTGGAAAAGACTCTTACTGTGATTCATACACAGAGGACTGTCACTCATTTTCTTGGTAACATTTAGTTTTTTTTCTTTTTTCCAGGTAATTTAAAACTTTATGTATACAACTCGTACTTCGAACCGAACAAAGTATCAGTCACAAGCGACAGGTAATTTTTTGTTCCATTGGGCCTGCAGCGTGGCACAAGTCAGCAATTGAAATGTTTATGAGTATCCAGACTCCCACCTGTGTCATGGTAATTTGAATTTCTTTCAATTTCACTACAAATCTGTTTCGGCTAATTGCTATTATCGGGTTACATGGGGTACCATGGATAGCATTATTTTCATTTTACGTGCATGGGTTCCGACTTACGTATATATTGCCTTGATGGACTGACATCTGTAACACCGATAGAAACTGTATTGTAACTGTCATTCTATATTTGCTCAACCAAGGTAATAATTAATTTCTTTATGTTAGTGATATATTTATTTCATTGTCTAAGAGAATGTTCACGGTAGGAGCTTTCATAAAGTTTTAAAAAGTACCCGCAGTAAGACTGACTGTTTTTTAGTTGGTTGCCACCGCTATTTCGAATGTGTTCTTCAAATAATGTGAGAAAGTTTCTTCAAGTTTTTGCTATGTAAAAGTCGCTGTTACATATGGTTTTGCGTATCGGGACCTAGCATAGATTGGTGGTTTTACGTTACATGATCGTAATTTCAGCTTCAGTTTGTTTCAGTATACATACGAAACCAACAACAAGACATATTGACCGAACAGATGAATCTTAATGATCAATATGATTTAAAAAAATTTATTGTAATACTCGAAAAAGAAAACGGATAAATTCAAAGGATGACGATCACCAAAATAAAACCTTAACATCGCCATTATTAAACAGACTCTGGAAAAGTATAGACTATATGAGCCTCAGTACAATTCGAAAGAGAATGTGATAACCTAAGAAAAATTTACGAAAATAGAAGTTAAGAAAAGCATGCAAGTCAAATAAAAAACGCCTGCCCAATAAACACCTATAAATCGGTAGCACCTACAATCGCTATCAATGGAGACGTCCACGAATATCCAGCAACCGTAGATATATGTGCAACCAAGTAATGTACGTTTCATCTGTTTAACAGCTTTTATACCTCGTAAACATATAAAACCGAAGCTGCAAAACTGTCAAACTAATGTCGCAACAAATTAATTACTACCTTAATTCAGCAAATATTGAACGACAGTCAAAATACAGTTTACAACAATGTTATATGATTGTCAATCTATCTAGACAATATATACGCAAGTAGAAATCCATGCTCAAGTTCTACTGTAACATCAAAACGTAAAATTAAAATAATGTCATCCACAGTGTACGGTAGGTCACTCGATAATGGCGACTTCCCAGAAACAGATCTGCTGTAGTGAAATTAACGTCAAAGATTAACGAGTCGAACACTTCTAAAAAAAAAAGACAGATAAGAATTATAGTAGATAACTGCTATTCATCAAGTGATTTAACTCTTTTTTGTTTCTGAGGAAAATCAACAAAAGTATTGCATCAACCGGAAACGTCGTGCCAATGCACTTCTATTAAAACTTCTACTGTATCGATCGGAAGGTTGCCCCGACGATGTTTTTAAGCATACACACGGTTACCATGAGCACTACCTACTGGCAAACTGCCCCTCTCGAATGGATTTCCGTCAAAAGTAAAAGCAATAGTAGGGACCCATTAGAGATGTCCGCGGAACAGTAGAGTTTACGTCCATCATGCCACGAAGGACAAATCGCGACTAATGATCGGGTCTGCTTCACCACGTTACGAAAGCGCAGAAGCCTTGCCAACGAGGGAAATTACTTGACGTGAGCACCGGTGTCAAAGTGATGTGGTGTGGACATGGAATCGATTCGAATTGAGAGGCAGTGTTGCGGTCTTAAAGCTCACAGGCTGTCAACCTTCGACTTATGAATCGTAGGGCTAACTGCCCGAGAACTGAGTTCGGCGTTCGAAGAGATGCAGGACGCCATACATTGCATCAATTAGCAGACGATTGAATCGGGAAAATTTCCAATCCCGACGAACATGGCGAGCCTTTCAACACCTTCGACTCCGTTACAGGTGGTCAAGAAACATGCAGAATGGACGCCCCACAATTAGCATCGGATGTTGCTTGCTGATGAAACTCGGATCTGTTTCTTCATTAATAATCGCTGACAATGCATTTCGAAATAACCGAGTAATATTGAACACCTCCAACATTGTGTCCCACAAATGTAAAAAGGTGATGGTAGACTGATAGCCTGGGGTGGAATTACATCGGGCTTCCCTACACTTCTGGTGCTTATCACTGGTCCATGGTGCAAGGACGAGATTCTGCAACCAATAGTGAGACATTATCCTCAATATCTAGTGAAAATTTCATTCTCATGGATGATAACTCGCGTGCTCATTATACTGTTCTGATGGACACGTCCCTAAATCATGCTACCATCACCACGGTACAGTGGACCGCCTATTCCACTTCCATGAACACAAACGAACACGTGCGGGATCGACTGAAAGAGCTGCTTTTGGACGCCGATAATGACCTTCTAATCTGCACTACTCAACACAGAATCATCATTGAAGTGTGGCACAATTTGACCACACCCACGATATGCCACGACAGGTTCAAGCCTGAATCCAAGCAGCACGATGTTTCACCAGGTACTGTCGTTGCTCAGGAGTGCTGTAAACCCCTCCCCCCCCCCCCCCAACCCCCCTCCCTTCCCCTCCCACCGCATTGGGTAATAGACGACTGTCGTTACACAAACGTTTTTTGTATTTGACGGTCCTGACACTGTGCCAATGAATATACAGGGTGTAAATTTTAAGTTGACAAATCATAATAACTCAAAAAATAAGCTTCACACGAAAAAATGTATAGAATCCAATGCTGATTATTTTCGAGGGGAACATCTGCTTGTGCTAAAATTAGCCCGTCACCCCAGCCCACTGGGGGTGGGTGGGGAGGCAGCTTTAAAATTTCAAATGGGAACCCCCATTTTTATTGCAGAATCAGATTCTGCATAAAAATCTACGTATATTTTGTCTTAAACATTTGTTTTGATTCTTGGTAGTTCGCGCTGTAATTCAAGAAAATCGACGTTCTCATTTTTGCGTGGAAAATGGTTACGGATAAATAAAAAATACTTATTTACTTCGTAAATTATGATTCACTAAAACTAAAACTCTCCGTCTTTCCCCATAGGGTGGGCTTGGCTCTGAGCACTATGGGACTTAACATCTGAGGTCATGAGTCCCCTAGAACTTAGAACTACTTAAACCTAACTAATTTAAGGACATCACACACATCCATGCCCGAGGCAGGATTCGAACCTGCGACCGTAGCAGTCGCGCGGTTCCGGACGGAAGCGCCTAGAACCGCTCGGCCACCAAGGCCGGCCCCATAGGGTGGGGTTTCAGAGAGAGAGTTTTACAAATGTTGACCCAAATAATAATTTTTTCCAAGAATCAAAATAAATGATTAAGACAAAATGTACGTAGTTTTTTATGTAGAATCTGCTTCTGCAATAAAAACTGTGGTGGGTTCCCATTCGAACTTTTAAAGTTACTTCCCGCCCCACCCCCAGGGGGATGTCTAATTTTATCACATGCAGATGTCCCCCTCGAAAATAATCAACTTTGGATTCTACAGATTTTTTCGTGTGAAGCTTATTTTTCGAGTTATTCTGGTCTGTCAACTTATAATTTACAACCTGTATAGGAGTGCCTCAGAGCCAACTTATGTTTCATGTGCCACGAATTTCGAAATAAAGGACTGATGCAAAACTTTTGTTAAACTGTGTATTTTAACACCAGACTAATCAGTACAAACAAGAAGTCGACATCTAGTTTAAGGAAACGTGAGATGGACATCAGCTGTCTTGAACAATATAAATGTGTCCTCCTGACGACAATGGCGGAGCTAATCATAGAAAGCTCCAGAATTTTATTCGATCTGATGTGGCTTAAAAACGGAGAAGATTTTATACAGTATAAATGTCTTGAATAGTTCTTCTACATTTAAGACATAGTGTTATCATGACTTTCTGTGAGCAAAATAAGCTCACCAGGGAAAAACATATTCATGTTTCCCTGAACGACGTCTTACTGTTCATAAGGCAGATTAAGGAGTGAAAAGATTAGGATGGCAAGAAACACCTGCCAACAATCACTTCTCTCAATATTTCTGGTGTTTTAGTGGGACTACATGAATGTCTTACTTGTTGCGCTAAGCTGTCCTAGTCAATTCCCGCGATATTTGAATACTTTGTCGATGAAGAAAAATTGATTTTTCGTTTCTCCTTAACGTTCAGAAGACAGCAAGATCCGAAAAGTGCGAGAATTATCTCACAATCAGCTTAATAGCTCATTCATCCAAACTGGTGACAAGAACAATACACATAAGAGTTCTGAATCAGCTGCTTAGAGACACATGTCGATTGCGACAGACATCTGTGAACATTTTGTAAAGCATGTACTGACGCTTTTATGTTTGTTATTAAGATAACACATTTTCAGTACATCCTCAGGAGGGCTAGGACTGAGAATTAACCAGCTCGCTCGAAACAAATCGCTAAACATTCGTACTGCATCTGTAGCAAATTGTCAATAAACGCTTCTCGAAATATTGAAAATGTTGCTGCACAGGTGCCATCAAAATGTTGAAATTAAAAAAGGTAAAAAAATTAAAAAAGAAACACACAGAAGAATGGAAAAGAAAATCGAAGATCTGTTAAAGGAGGATTATTTTGGCTTCAGGAAAGATAAAGGCACCAGAGAGGCATTACTGACGTTGCGGTTGATAATGGAAGCAAGACAAGAATAGCGTTACACTATATAAAACAGTGCACGGTGTTTTCTCAGAAAAGCAGGGCACCCTAATAGAGAAGACTGGTAATATGTAGTGTGTACAATATCCAAGAGGGGACAGTAAGGCTGGAAGACCAAGAACGGAGCCCTCGGATTAAAAATGGTGTAAGGAAGGGATATAGTCTTTTGCGTTACTGTGCAGTCCAAAGTATACATCGAAGAACAAGTGACGGGAACGAAAGAAATTTTCAAGAGTAGGATTACAATACAAGGTGTAAGAATATCAGTGATAAGATTCCTCAGTGAAAGTGAAGAAGACTCACAACATCTGCCGAATGAAATGAAACGTCTAATGAGGACAGAATATGGATTGACAGAAAAGCGAAGAAAGACTGAAGTTATAGGACGTAGCAGAAACTAGAACAGCAAGATACTGCACATCACAGTAAGGGAATTCAGCTTCCTAAGCATTAAAATAACAGATGACGGACGGAGCAAGGAGAACATAAATAGCGTACTATCACTGTCCAACAGCGCATTCCTGGACGAAATAACGCTACTAGTATGAACATAGATATTAATTTAAGGACAAAATTTCTGAGAGTCTGCGTTAGGAGTACATTATTTTATGATAGTGAGACATGGACTGTGAGAAAACCGGAACGGAGGAGAATCGAAGCGTCTGAGATGTGGTGCTGTAGAAAGAAGATGGACTGCTAAGGTAAGAAATGAAGAGGTTCTCCGCAGAATAGGTGAGGAAATGAATGCATGGGAAACACTCATAAGAAGGAAGGGCAGGATAATAGGACATCTGTTAAGACATCAGTGAATAATTTCCGTGGTACTAGAGGGAGATGTACAAGGTAAAAGCTACAGAGGAAGGTAGAAAAAAAATCATACATGGAAGTGACTGTTTTAACTTAGTCTATGAGAGACTTTAAAAGGCACAGTTCGATTTCATCTGGTAGCCTTAAAATAAGGGGTAAATGGCTGTATATCAAATGAACGCAGCTCGGGGACTGGCTGTTGTGTTGTCCTAACTTTCGTATCGTCACAGTCGTCATTACTACTGAGATGGCTAAATGGGCATGGCCAGAAAGCCAATAAATTGAAAAAAAAAACGGTATGGATCTTTTATATCAGTATACGCTGAAAGGAATCCTATTACTATACAGTCCGGACCGGAGGCCTTGCCTTTACGAAGTGATCTAAGAAGCTTCGTTACACCGAGGATATATACTTTTGAGTTACTTATGTTGGCAGCTGTTTATGATTCGATCTGCAATAATTACTTCGTCTTCTTTGCTGTTCTTTCGTATTTTCAGCATTCTACAGGAATAAGTCTTACATCATAATAATTTGGAGGACTCATTGCTGTCATAATGGTCCAGAACCCAGTGTTATAATTCCCATGGTATCTGTGAATCGCGTAAGGAAATTACTTCGACATTTCGCCTGCTATGGAAACCGCTGGTTTTATTCACCTGACCTCACTCTCCGTCTCTAATGACCTGGTCGTCAACGGAGCGCTAAAACGTAATCGACATATGGGAGCTAGTGCTGACAACTAATTACCACGGATTCAAAGAATATTCTTCTTTGTGCAACACAACTAGCTCTTCATTTTACATGAACTAATGAGCGCTATGTACAGGTGATCCCAAATGGATTACATCCTTCATATTTCCAGAAGGCATTTAACGTCGTTCCTCTCAAGCGAACACTAATCCTACTACGTGGATATGGAGTATAGTCTCAGTTATGCGAATGGATTCGTGCTTACATGCCTGGAAGGTCGCAGTTTGTCGTAACTGACGGAAAGTCATCGAGTAACACTGCAATGATATCTTGTGTTCCTCAAGAAATAGCCACAGGATCTTTGCTGTTGCTAATCTTGTAAACGTATTAGGAGACAATATGAGCAGCTCCCCTCAGACGGTTTCCAGATGAAGCTATCATCTAACGTCACACTGAGGCGACGAAGATCATGGGTTACCGATATGCACTTATACAGATGGCTTCAATATCGCGTGCGCAGGACATAAAAGGGCAGTGCATTGGTGGAGCTGTCATTTGTACTTAGGTAACTCATGTGAAAAGATGTCCAACGTGATTATGGCCGCCCGACGGGAATTAACAGCCCTTGAACACGGAATGGTAGCTTGAGCCAGATGCATGGGACAGTCAGTATTCCGAGATCCAAAGTGTCAAGACTACTCCTAGAATAACAGATTTCACGAATTACCTCACAACAGGGACAACGCAGTGGCTGACGGCCTTCACCTAACGACCGAGAGCAAAGGCATTTGACTGTGCACGGCATCAGTGCAGACAAACAAGCAATACCGCATGAACTAACAGTAGACAACAATGTGGTACGCACGAAGAACGTATACATTAGTACAGTGTGTCGAAATTAGGCGTCAATGGGCTACGGCAGCAGACTACTGACTCCTGCAGTGCCTCTCTTGGGCTAGTGACCATGTTGGTTGGACCCCATACGACTGGAAAGCAGTGGCTTGGTTTGATGAGTCCCGTTTTCATCTGGTAAGAGCTGACAGTTGGGATCGAGTGTGGTGCAGGCCCCACATAGCCATGGAGCGCAATTGACAACAAGACATTATGCAAGTTAGTGATGGCCCCATTGTGGTGCCGCTGTGATTACATGGAATGGACTGAGGCCTCTTGACCAACTGAATAGGTCATTGACTGAAAATGTTTATGTCCGGCTAGTTGGTGTCTACACTACTGGCCATTAAAATTGCTACACCACGAAAATGACGTGCTACAGACGCGAAATTTAACCAACAGGAAGAAGATGCTGTGATATGCAAATGATTAGCTTTTCATAGCAGTAACACAAGGTTGGCGCGGGGTGGTGACACCTACAACGTGTTGACATGAAGAAAGTTTCCAACCGATTTCTCATACACAAACAGCAGTTGACCGGCGTTGCCTGGTGAAACGTTGTTGTGATGCGTCGTGTAAAGAGGAGAAATGAGTATCATCACGTTTCCGAATTTGATAAAGGTCGGATTGTAGCCTATCGCAACTGCGGTTTATCGTCTCGCAACATTGCTGCTCGCGTTGGTCGAGATCCAATGATTGTTACCAGAATATGTAATCGGTGGGTTCAGGAGGGTAATACGGAACGCCGTGCTGGATCCCAACGGCCTCGTATCACTAGCAGTCGAGATGACAGTCATCTTATCCGCATGGCTGTAACGGATCGTGCTGCCACGTCTCGATCCCTGAGTCAAAAGATGGGGACGTTTGCAAGACAACAACCATCTGCACGAACAGTTCAACGACGTTTGCAGAAGCATGGACTATCAGCTCGGAGACCATGGCTGCGGTTACCCTTGACGCTGCATCACAGACAGGAGCACCTGCGATGGTGTACTCGACAACGAGCCTGGGTGCACGAATAGCAAAACGTCATTTTTACGGATGAGTCCAGGTTCTGTTTACAGCATCATGATGGTCGCATTCGTGTTTGGCGACATCACGTTGAACGCACATTGGAAACGTGTATTCGTCATCGCCATACTGACGTATCATCAGGCGTAATGGTATGGGGTGCCATTGGTTACACGTCTCGGTCACCTCTTGTTCGCATCGACGGCACTTTGAACAGTGGAAGTTACATTTCAGATGTGTTACGACCCGTGGCTCTACCCTTCATTCGATCCATGCGAAACCCTATATCTCAGCAGGATAATGCACGACAGCATGTTTCAGGTCCCGTACGGGCCTTTCTGGATACAGAAAATGTTCGACTGCTGCCCTGGCCAGCACATTCTCCAGATCTCTCACCAATTGTAAACTTCTGGTCAATGGTGGCCGAGCATTTGGCTCGTCACAATGCGCCAGTCACTACTCTTGATGAACTGTGGTATCGTGTTGAAGGTGCATGGGCAGCTGTACCTGTACACGCCATCCAAGGTCCGTTTGACTTAATGCCCAGGCGTATCAAGGCCGTTATTAAAGCCAGAGGTGGTTCTTCTGGGTAATGATTTCTCAGGATCTATGTGCCCAAATTGCGTGAAAATGTAATCACATGTCAGTTCTATTATAATATAATTGTCCATTGAATACCCGTTTATCATCTGCGTTTCTTCTTGGTGTAGCAATTTTAATGGCCAGTAGTGTATAAGCTGCCGATCATGGTCTTCGTGTTCTCAAACAACTATGAAGTTACGATGAATGACAATGCCCCACGTCACTGTGCCACACGATTGGTTTGCAGAACATTCTGGACAAAATTTAAGTAAGTGATTAGGCCACCCATCGAACATTTATGCGACATAAGCGAGAGGGCAGTTCGCGCATAAAATCCTGCACAGCCACTACTTTCGCAATTATGGACGACTACAGAGAAGCATGGCTCAGTATTTTCTCACGGGACTTTCAACGACTTGTTGAGTTCATGATTCGTCTAGTTGGTGCACCAGGTCGGGCAGAAGGAGCTCTGACACGATAACATGAGATACCCAGACTTTTGTCAGCTCAGTGAAACTGTATCAACACATTACAGACATTAGCTGCCAGTGGGCAGTGATTTATATTAATAATGCAAGCTGAAAATTTGTGACAAATCGAAATTTTGACCCGGATCTTCTACATATTATACAGATGTGCTCTCATCTACAGTATTCGACCACAACGATCACTACCTTTACTACTTTAGAACGTCTGCTGTCACACCCAAATTCACAACATATACCACATACACTACTTATGTAGTGCCCCTGCTTAGTAGCATCTCTCGAGGCATCTAGCCGATTCCAGTAAGAGTTCGAGCCTTGTTTTAATTTCCACTGAAGGGCCGACGGGACAGACACCACATATGTAAGATATCTTTATGGTGTGAAGAGTGGCAGTTGACACTAAATAACGAAAAGTGTGAGGTTAGCCACACGAGTAAGAAAAGGAAACTTTTAAATTTCGGTTACACAATAAATCAAACACAACTATAGGCTGTCAATTCCACTAAATGCTCAGGGATTACAATCTGTCTCCCAGATAACCGAAACAAAGAGTTTATTTTCTTGGCAGGACAACTAGAAGATGGAGAAGTATACTAAGGAGCCTGTCTACAACCGTTTTATCCATCCTCCTCTGTAGTATGGGAGTGAGATGTTGGATCCTTGCCAAATAGGACTGACTGAGGACATAGAGGAAGTTAAAAGAGGGGCAGCTCGTTTTGTACTGTCATGAAAAAGGTGGGGGGGGGGGGGGGCGGGGAGACTTCACGGATATGGCATGCGATTACGGCGAGCAATCAATAAAACAAAAACGTTTTCTTCGCAGCGAGATCTTTTCCCCAAAATTTCAATCACTTTCTCACTTTCTCACTTTCTCACCTTCAAGGCTTAGCTCCCTCGTAATTTCTTTTGCCTTTTATGTCAGTCAGATTGTGTCGTGCAGTAAACTGTTACACCAGTTACACAACCCTTTCACCTTCGAAAACGATACTTCTAGGCAGTCCATGGATGTAGGTCTCTTACAACCATTCATCGTTCACACCAGTGCGCAGTCCCCAGCAGAATGTCACAATCGGTTCATATGGTAGCTCAATACGTTGATCTAAGCTACAAGCAAAAAAAAAAAAAAAAAAACTGTCATTCAACATCGTAAGCGTAGATGAGCAAAAAAAGAAAAAAAAGTGAGAGACTTCTGCATTTAAGTCACAAGTGGAAGTAAATATGCCACGGGACGTCAACATTTTATTTTACTGAAACGATTTGTAGTTACAGTACTCTGTTTCCAGGAACTTGGTTTTACTGACCTTAGTCTGTTGTACCACTTCATCTCGTACTGTGTGCTCTGCTGTGTAATTACAGCAATGCTAACATGGAGGCAAGCGCTGAGGGGAATTTGAGAGTCCTATGTCGGTCACATACTGTGCTGTTTGTCCGCGAGGGAACGACAGACAGAGAGGAGCGTTAATTAGGGTAATGGTTGGTGCGGTGAGCAGACTGCTGGATGAAACCGTGTCACTCGAGAGATTTTTACATACGCTGCTCGGGCAATCAAGGAGGAATTTCTGCTGGTGTGTACGTATTTTACGAGATTGCCTGATGTTGCTTTTGACCGTGTTGAGGTGTAGTGTATATTCGTGATGAGTAGGGAGCTTCAAACGAGAATTGGAGAGCTTGTGCAGCAGTGTTGATTGAATGTCTTACTCTGAGAAAGTAAGGTATCTTCGATTCCGAAATGGATGGATTTGACAGTCATGTTTATTTTGAAAAAAAATGTTTGGACGTAATCTGCGTCGTTTTCAACACTAAAATCACAGTTAAAACCACAATTAACCGATCTAAAACCGAAAATGATTTTATTCATGTTAACATATAAGCGTCTTGTAACCAAACCGCGTGCCTATGGAATATCGCCTCAGCTGTGCGACTGGATTCGTGATTTGCTGTCAGAAAGGTCACAGTTCGTAGAAATAGACGGAAAGTCATCGAGTAAAACAGAAGTAATATCCGGCGTTTCCCAAGGAAGTGTTATAAATGGTTCAAATGGCTCTGAGCACTATGGGACTTGACAAAAAAATGGTTCAAATGGCTCTGAGCACTATGGGACTCAACTGCTGAGGTCATTAGTCCCCTAGAACTTAGAACTAGTTAAACCTAACTAACCTAAGGACATCACAAACATCCATGCCCGAGGCAGGATTCGAACCTGCGACCGTAGCGGTCTTGCGGTTCCAGACTGCAGCGCCTTTAACCGCACGGCCACTTCGGCCGGCTGGGACTTAGCATCTGAGGACTTAATGAATAGTAGTTATCTACTATAATTCTTATCTAACATCTTTGTTTTAGAAGTGTTCAGACATCTGAGGTTATCAGTCCACTAGACTTAGAACTACTTCAACCTAACTAACCTAAGGACATCACACACATCCATGCCCAATGCAGGATTCGAACCTGCGACCGTAGCAGCAGCGCGGTTCCGGACAGAATCGCCTAGAACCGCTCAGCCACTACGGCTGGCGAAGTGTTACAGGCCCTCTATTGCTCCTGGTCTATATTAACGACATAGGAGACAATCTGAATAGCCCTATTAGATTGTTTGCAGATGATGCTGTCATTTAACGTCTTGTAAAGTCATCACGTGACCAAAACGGATTGCAAAATGATTTAGATAACATATCTGTATGGTGCAAAAAGTGGCAATTGACCCTGAATAAAGAAAAGTGTGAAGTTATCCACATGAGTACTACAGGAAATTCGCTAAATTTTGATTACGCGATAAGTCACACAAATCTTAAGGCTGTAAATTCAACTAAATACTTAGCGATTACAATTACAAATAACATAAATTGGAACGATCACATAGATAATGTTGTAGGCAGAGCAAACCGAAGACTACGATTCATTGGCAGAACACTTGAAGCTGCAACAGGTCTACTAAAGAGACAGTTTACATCACGCTTGTGTCCTCTGTTGTGGAGTATTGCTGTGCGGTGTGGGATCCGCATCAGGTGGGACTGACGAATGACATCGAAAAAGTACAAAGAAGGGCAGCTCGATTTGTACTACCGCGAAATAGGGGAGATAGTGCCACAGACATGACACGGTATTAGAGTGGCAATCGTTAAAACAAAGGCGTTTTTCGTTGCAACGGGATCTTCTTAAGAAATTTCAAGCACCAGTTTTATCCTCCGATTGCGAAAACATTCTGTTGGCACCCACCTATATAGGGAAAAATGATCATCACGATAAAATAAGGGAAATAAGGGCTCGCGCAGAAAAATTTAAGTGCACGTTTTTTCAAGGCGCCGCTCGAGAGCGGAACGGTAGAGAAACAGCTTGAAGGTGGTTCATTGCATCCTTTGCCAGGCACTTTATTGTGAATAGCAGAGTAGTCACGTAGATGTAGATGTAGACACTGTCCGTGAAAATGTTCTGAACAGTAGCAGTGATGTTTACAGCTCATTAAGAATTCTATTCGCTACGTGTAATTATTACTAAGTAAGATTAAATCAGCTGCTATTTTGATTGTTTCAGCTCGCATGTAGCCACCAATTAATTTATAAATTACAGATTCAGTTATATTTCAAAGCATCTTTCGATTATCAAAAACGGAAAACTTTCAACTGTTTGATAGTAAATATCTAGACAAAAATCTTGTATTATCAAAGCACGTAGCAAACAATTATGGAAAAACAATGGATATATTTTAGTAGACCTCGGGTTAGATATGCACGAAGAAATTTTTGGGTACGTTCACATTTCATATGCGCTCTGCGACTGCTATCTCCTAGTAAACTACGTATCTCGCCTTATCTGACAGTATGCTTTGGTCTTCGAATAATTTCCCATGGCTTATACACTCCACCGACGTCAAACAGTTGCGAACCCATATGGCAAAGGTAAAATGGAATCTAAATAACCGTGGCTCTCTAACTTCTTAAACCTCTTTGACTTACATATGCAAGGAACAATCAGAAAAATATTTTAATTATCATCTCCAAAATCTGCAGATGCGACCATGGGATTTCGAGTATTTACGTATGACTGCGATTCACATTTCCCAACGATGGATTGCGTGAGGAAGATCAAAGTTGAAGAAATCTATTTTTTTATGTTCATAAAGCTACACCTAGATCTACGCTACTCTGCGATTCACAATTAAGTGCCTGGCAGAGGGTTTCGAGCCACTTTCAGACGATTTCTGTACCATTCTACTTTAGGACAGTTCGTAAGGAAATTACGAGGGAGCTAAGCCTTGAAGGTGAGAAAGTACTGTGCAGGAGTCCATTTTTGCATCGGAAGCTATACCTCGCCAGCCACCTAACGGTGCGTTTCAGAAGGTAGCTTTGGTACCACAGTCATTTTCCCATCTTCTCAGTTCTCGTCCTGAGTGGTGCACGGGAAGGAAGACGGTCGGTAAGCTTCCGTAGCATATCTGACTTTTTTCGTCGTGGTCAATTTGCACGATTTGTGTACTAAGTAATACAGTAGTGGAAATCAGTATAAAGACATGGATATTTGCAGGAAAATTAAAACTGTTGGTTGGAATAGTTGTACACAATGTATATACAATAGTATGGAATCCAGTATGCTGACAAATGAATTCAAATGGTATCGCATTTGATGTCGTTAGTACAGCATACAACAAGACATAAACGATTTGGGTGGTAGAGGATGGAACTTGACATAAAGGCAGTCGGTTCTGTGCGGTATTAGTGTGTGCGTATGTGCCTTTACTGCTGATAGGAAACAAACAGCATTAGTGTCAGTGATTGTTGCTTACATAAACCAAGATTAAGACACTGCCACACGGAAAAAAGTTATCATATGGTGGAAAAGCACAAATCGGTACGCACAACGAAATGGGACTTTCAAATCGTCAAACTGCCAAGAGAGTGAACTGTTCAAGAACACTGATTGATAATTTCGTTAGACTGGGCATACGATGTGTACAGAACTGAAGATATGGGCGAAGTGGAAAATTATCTGAGGCATAGAAATGGCTACTTTTGCTTAAATCAAGGACCACAGACCGTAAATCTTGTCAACGTGTTGCTCATTTACAGTTACCAGTAATTGTTAGACGTGAACGACAAATTTCGACACATGACACGCACCTTACATCCAAGAAACGGCTGCAGAAACCCACATTAACCCCCGATCATATCCAGGCTAGATTAGAGTTTGCTGAGAAACGTTTGGCATTGACTTCAGAACGGGGCAGACTGATCTTCAGTGATGAGCAGAAGATTAATTTTGACGTGCAGCATGGATTTCAGTATTATCAGTGTGATTTGATAACAGAGCAGCAGGGAAGAATAAGGAGAAATTTTGGTGGTGGAAGTGTTAAGCTTTGAGCAGCCTTCTGCGCTAAAGGTAAATCACGCATTACTTGGCTGAACACTGCTGAACTCTACACACACCGAGATGCTAGAAACAGAATTGATCAGAATGTATGAGGATCTAGGGGACGCTGGCCCTGTGGCCGAACGGTTCTAGGCGCTTCAGTCCGGAACCGCGCTGCTGGTACGGTCGCAGGTTCGAATCCTGCCTCGGGCGTGGATGTGTGGATGTCCTTAGGTTAGTTAGGTTTAAGTAGTTCTAAGTCTAGGGGACTGATGACCTCAGATGTTAAGTACCATAGTGCTTAGAGCCATTTGATCTAGGGGACGAACGTATACTTTTTCAACAAGGTTGAAGCATGGATGTGAACGCGTGGAAAACCTTCGTGGAATACTTTTAAGGCTTTTTTATCGCAATGGAAGACAATTTGAGGTCGAATGTGAGCTGAAAGAGAAGAGTGGGCGACAGTTTCACTGTAAGAACTGTAAAACTTATAACACTACCGTCTGCTACTACTGTACCGTAACCTTAAAGTTGGAGGCAGGTTGTGAAACAAAACTGTCTTGTTAAATCAATTATGGCATAACGCAACAGAGCAGTGTTACCCTCTGAGAGGAATTTTGTTATATTGACCGCGTTGTACCTAACGGAGGTGGCTTATCGGAAGTGAAAGTCAGAATTACGTAAATATTCAGGCAGTAACAAATAATGTTTTACCTAGCTACACTGTTCAAAGAGTAATGAAAACGGTCGCCAGCCTAATTAGGCAAGAGAAAGATTAAGATTCTTGTTTAAGAAAGTAGGTATGAGTAACTTCAACGGACAGACACAACCTATATTTTGCCACACGCGAGTGGAACGAACTCTGAAACCTGCATATGTTCACGGTCAAGATTGGAAGCTAACAGAGCAGAACAAACTACTTGCATAAATATAACAGATACCGAAACACACTATTACTTTCAGGGCTTATTCAAACCAAATGGTCTTTATAACATTACTACTAATATTCACTGCAGAATCATTAATTGGACATAGGTTCAGTATTATTGTTCAAATATTTTCCTAGCTGACATAAAATTATAAATGTAGTTCATTGCAAAATTATGAACTGGTCACATGTTAAGCATCTCTCAACTAAATACTATTCTATTTAGAATGAAAGTTAAATGGAATTCACTAACAGGTTACTTCTCACTGTCTTTTGAATAAAGAAATTATTGTTTTCAAAACAGTCTTAAAGGATAACCTGTGGATCTTATTACACTATTAATATGCACTTTCAATACCCAAAAGAAACAAGTGCTTAGCAAGCATCCAACTTTCCACAACTGCAATTCACGACTTTTACTGCAGTGAGACACAATGTTGACAAATTTATAAGAAACTGACTCATCTTTTAAAATCTGCTACAGGCAGCACTATGAACATCAACTAAGCAAAACCTTATGAGCCTCAGTTTTAAGAACATTTAATCTTTAAAAGAAACAGCAAATTGTCTTTATTACCACAGTCTTCTATTTTCAAGTAAATGATTATGTAGGTGACTTTGAAACTTCACAAACTACATTTACTACCTCCCACAATTTCACTAAATCCACAGTAAATCTGAATATTCCCTTCTTACCAAAGATCAAACAACATTATTCAATTAACTATTTGGCTTTGAGGCTTTCAATTTTTCCGCAAACTAGTACACTTGGTAATCATAGTTCAAATGGAGAGGAACCTGAGGGGTGTTGTGATAGGAAAAAATTCAAGGTAGGTATATTAATTCAGTTATAAGTTACCTTTTTACCCTTCGTAGAAGATGTCGAAGCACCAAGAGTGCCGTCCACATTGACAAGTGATTTGTAAACCAGCATTCGCCGGCGACGACGAAAACAACGTTTACGCATCATTGTAAGAAGCAGTACCTCAGTGGCTATTCACTCAAACCGAGTGAATGCGCTAGACAGAACAGTGTGCTATTTATAGCATCAGTCCTGGCGCACGCAGCGGATGTGGACTCTTATCAGCTTGCGCAATCGAACCGGAAGTGAATTTTCCAGCAATACGCTCCTGGTAATACTAGGTAGCGTGTTGCTCAAACGTAATTTGAATCGCGCGCCAAAACCAAGACAACCAATCAGAGACTGTGCTCGACATATATTGAGCAGCCCACAGAGCATCCCAGGGTGCCCCAGAGAGAATCCCAGAGTGCCCCAGGGAGCTAAAACACCAAGAAGAATCGCTTCTCGGCTTTTGGCAAGATCAATGTGTAGTATTTGTGGCTCTTAAAAGGGCCGATTTGAGAACTGCTTTCAATGATTATATAAAGTACAATCACCCACAATACACCTGAGAGGTGTTGTGATAGGAAAAAATTCAAGGTAGGTACATAAATTCAGTTATAAGTTACCTTATATTTGTGCACACTAAAACATCCAATAAGCTGATCCTTCACTGTACATTACTATAGTGCTCCATTACAGTGATTGCGCAATGTGGTGGCAACTGCATGTTGGTAGGTGGATTTGCAGGCAGAATTGCTGGACTCTGTCCCTTCTTGGTGGCGATGATAGATGCCAATTCCAGAATAGTTCCAGCTATTTATCCATCCATCCGAGGCATTGGTAAGCGGCAGAAAATGCCTCTCTGGGAACCAGCACAATATACAACTTTTACATTGGCAGTGCACAGTTTGGTAGCTCGTCCCCGACTGACTCTGGTTCCACCTTTTCTACCTAGGCCAACCACAACTTGCGCGCGCTACTAAGTTCCGTTCCTGAGGGGAACCACTACACCTTTTACATACAAACTAACAAAGAACCCTAAGTGAGGATCAGCAGTTTGCATAACAGCAACCAAACACATTAAATAAAACAGAACACTTGCACATATTGACATTTATACACAGAAATTACAATTATATACAGTAAGTTTTGTTCCCTCCAAATGGGACAAAGACTTTAAATGATAGATACACTACATAGCATGGAACCAAACCATGACATCAAAGTTTTTTACAAAGAAAGGTGTATACAATTTTGTGTTATCGATTCAATCAAACAACATTTACAGAAGCTCAACGATGTAACATTAAATAAAACAAAGCAAAATAAATCAGTAGAGTATTAGAGCTATGGTGTTACAAACTTACCAAAAGCCGCAGAGAAATTTTTAGGTAATTTGGAAGAATGGAGGTTGGACAAAGTACTAACAATACAATAACCCAACAGGACAACGAGTGCCTTCATACCAATTTCCATCCAGGGAATGCAAACGCATTACTTTGTCGTGTTACGAAAGAAACTTCGTAATTCCATCATGATTGTTTATGTCTTATGTGTATCTACTAATTTGATAGTAATTTCGATACATGTATGCTTCAGACATTGTGCTATTACTTTCGTGGTACCCAGCCATTATACCGATTTCCGCTGCTGTACATTGCCCGACTGTTGTTCGAAACGTGACACACAAGTCTTCTCTTCAAGCGAAATCTTCTGGAATTTGTTGGCGTTATCTCTCCGACTTGACACCAACGGTCTTGCTCCGTTGAATACACCGATTCCAATCAAATCACCAAAGTCAAGCAAAGCTGGCCGTGTCTAGTACTTGAAACGGTAACCGCTCAGGAACGCCAAGCGGTTCGCAATTCTGCGTTTCCAGCAGGTGACGTAGAGTTCCTGATCATCAAACCTTGCGCCAATGTCCGGGTATAAATTCCAAAACTCCCGCAGTGTGTCATAGATAGGGGCTCGTGGCACTGTCGATGGTGATCCGTAATTCGGATGGGCACTTTAAGCTCGGTGGCCCTCTTGGCGTTATTCGAGAGGAACAGGCTATGTGCCGGCACTGGGTATCACCCTCTGCTTTCTCTCAACGCCATACAGTGCAAACATGACACCAAACTATACTCACACCCACTGCAGTCGTCTGCTTGTATCCTGTACAACTAAAACGCACATCCCACACTTGGAAAAGGAAAGGTGTCGGTGCTTGCAAAGGATAGGGAAAACTTTCAAGTTAGGCGTCTGAAACAGCCCCTCGGGGTCTCCCCCAGCCGATCATGCAATACGATTTTACCGACTAAGCGATCACATGATGAAACACGCCGCTCTTCGTCGGGTATACTCTATACCTTAATCTAACTTTCGGTACGTTACATATTTCGTTTGCAGGATCTATATGCACCACATGATCAGTGAAACAATCAACCTTGTTATTTTCATCCAATTTTTATCGCAATCTATCCTTATATCAATTAGTAATCAAACTTCATGCATTCTATGTTAATGCCGCTTGGTTATGCGAGGCCTATTCTGAAAGTAAGGTCCAATCGATCGCAAAATGGAAACCACTGTGAAAATAAAAAATATTTTATTTGCAACAGTGAGCTACACCTTTCAGATACTTCTCTACGTAGTCGCGTCCCCGATTTAGACATTTGTCGTAGCATTATACCAACTTTCCAATCCCCTCGTCACAGAAGGCAGCCTTCTGAGCTTCCTGCCAATTCTCTACACTGGTCTACAGGTCATTGTATGTGTCAGAGCATTGTCTTTACAGCCAGCGTCTATAAGCAGAGATGAAACTCAGGGAGTCAGTTACAAGCTCTATTGTGGGTGATCAAATAAATACATCCCATCGGATACGCTGCAAGGGCATCTTCATTGCCACTGCAGAGTGCGGCCGAGAATTTTCATGCAGAAGAAAATGCATGACAGCTGTGTTATGTGGGCTGTATGACATCAGGCGAAATCTCACACTAGGCCTTCACAATGGGCAGGGGATACTATTGTTCTAAGCATCTGTGTGCTCAGTACTGAAAAGAGCGACGTGACGCGATGGACAGGCACAGTAGAGGCACTACACAATGAATCTGAGCAGACCTTCACTGGATTTTCATGTGGTTTCCATTTTGCACCACATCGGACCTTACTTTCCGAATAGGCATCGTAATTAAACTTATGGTGTTCCGAATGCTGCAGAGCGGGCTGAATACGTCGCAGAATGCTGGGAAATTCTAGGTATGTTCATTAACAGGTGCGCTCGTGGGGTTCCACTTGCTGCTACCAGGGGAAAATATGGTGCTGTAACAGATAGAATGTGAAACTTTTTCTGTTTTGACGTTAGTAGGCCGTCTGTCGCTGGGCGACGCGTATTGATTTCTTTTTCAGGTGACTCTTGGTGCAAAGAGTTAAGGAGTTTGAAGTTTCCCTACAAAACAGAATAAAGTTGTTTTGTCACAACAGTAGCAATATCAGCGCTCCATTGCAGGAATATCGCCTGAAGAAACACCTGTAAAGTCGCTCCATGTCAATAGACAGACTGAAGAACATGATAAGAAATTAAAACAGGTGAATTAGGTGGTAGCTGTAGCTGAAGGCGATCTTGCAGCACGTACCTCAAATTCCGCAGCCATTGATCGAGCTGGGTTACGGAAGTTGTCTCTCATCTGGTCAATAGTTCAAAAGATTTTGCTGCCCCAGCTGATCATACCGATTAAGCGATCCCACAATGAAAGATGCCGCTCTTCGTCGAATCTTCAATATATATTAATCCTATTTCATAAGAGACCACATCAGATATACAATATTCAAGAGTGTAATCAAACAGCAGTGGACATCTTCACCTATTTATGTGGAGTATATTACATTTTTCGTCTGTAGGATCTGGTATCCCTACAAGATTCAAAATGTGCACCAAATGAACCCCCAGCATAGGCTACAACGACGTGACCTTGCTCTTCGTTTTGTAGCACGCATGGAAATACGTGCAGGGGAGTATTCTTTGGACGAATGAGGCACGTTATACTAGGATTTGTTTTGCGTATTGGTATTCTACTTGCTATGGGTTTATTTATCGATTGTTATTTTTACTTGCAATTCACTATTGTTATTTGAGTTTACACAGTACCATTTTGTCATTTGGAGATAGTGACTGGATTTGTGGACTGAAGCAAATGGTGTCCCACGTGGAGAAATCGGAACGCTTCAGACATATTCTTCTGTTTGAGTTCAGTGGAGGTGTAACAGCAAAGGAAACAACCAGAAACATTTGCGCCGTGTGTGGGGATAATGCCGCTGGACAGAGCACGGCAAGAAAATGGTTTTCTCGTTTTCAGGGGGATCGTTTTGACATGAGTGATTTTCCACGTTCAGGAAGACCTTCAGCGTTTGACGAAGATCATTTAAAGGCATTAATTCACAATGATTCACGTCACTGTAACAGAGAACTGGCAGATGTGATGAACTGTCATCATTCCTCCATCCTGAGATATTTGCGTGCAGTGGGCGAGGTTCAAAAATCGGGTGTGTGGGTACCGCATGCTATAAGCCAAAATTACAAAAATCAGCGGTTGGCTATATGTGCATCTCTGCTTGCCCCTCATCGGCTGACTCGCAAACAACACCGACCATCCCCGTCCTGTATCAACATTGGTGACCAGAAATTTATGTTAACGTAAGGAAAGGAAGCAATGTTGAGCAAAACAAAGCCAAAAGCCAAAACAAAGACCTGTGAGCATCTACAAAAGATGAAGTTATGCTAACGTTTACTGTCAACAACTGAGACGTCTTGTAGACTTAGTCAAGATCAACGTCCAGGAATTCTGCGTGAAGTGATGCTACTCCTCGAAAGCCCGACCCTATTCTGGTAGGCTGACAAACTATGCAGATGTTGGGTTGGGAAGTCATTCCGCACACTCCTTAATTACGTGATCTTGTGGCCTCAGATGTTTGCCTTTTCCGCTCTCTAACGAACAACCTTCAACGAACTTCCTTTCCGTATGAAAATACTCTACGATCATGGCTCGATGAGGTCCTCGCCTCAAAACAACGTGATTTATACAGTCGCGGAATCGAAAAGTTACCGCAGCGTTGGTAGACTGTTGCAAATCGAGAGACCTTCGGTAACGACCGCATCGTCTCTAACCTTAGAGATCTCTCGACCTCAATCCATGTGACTTTTTGATGTCGAGGTATCTGAAAGAGCATGTCAGTCGTGGGTGCATCAGGACTCTCCCTGACCTGAAGGAGAGCATACTAAGGCATATCGCTCTGACTATACCAGATATGCTGCGAGCAACTGTCGACCATCCCGCGTTAAGGATGGAGTATGTTGCTGAATCGGGAGACCATACTTGTGACGACACCATAATAATGTGCCAGAACCGCCGCTATCATGTGTTTCATCGTTAATCCCCTTTTCGTGCAACCTCACCACATTCTGGATACATACTGCGTCATATTCTCACCCAGTGGCAGAAACTGCCACTATTATTTTTTCCAGCATACTCCGCTACTGCGCCTATTACTGAACAGATCTACGATGTCTCAGCATCATGCGATCTACACAGCCGGCACTGCAACACTCGTAGCATCGTCAGGGTCATTATAACTACCCGGCAGAATCCTTCACTTAAATAAAACTATCTTTATAATAATCAACCTACATATCAATTTGTGTCTACACATCATTCTGTCAGCCTCTACAGAAGTGCTGACCTGTAGAAACGATGAATGTTAAATAATTAATGGAGAGTAACTGCAAAAAAGTAATGCGAAATAATGTTTCGTGTGCCTCTCGAAGTCGGTGAATGTAGAAAGTTGTCACACGATGGTAGACAGTCATCTGTGTCAGAACTGTCTAAGGCAGCTATTTTCGATTCAGAAATCACGAGGGCGTTCTGTTAATTTAACATGTAGTCAAGAGGTCCATTACTTCCCGATATCAGCCCCTTATAAATCTATGTCCCTTAAAGCAATGCGCAGAAGGAATTTTGAGAATAGTTTTGACTAAAATTATTATCATGCTGAAATAAAATGTGCTGTTTCGACACATTAAGTGTGTGTGACTACTGATATTCTGAATTTTAAATGCCTTTGCTCTTTACTGTTGGCAGAATGCTACATGGAAACGCTTCAGAATTAAATGTGTTGTCTGTGACTAACAAAACATGTAGTATGTTGTAATACATGGAATTATACGACTATAGAGGTAACAAAGTGAATGATTTAAATGTAGATTAGATTCATCAAAATCTGAACATTTAAAGTTTAGTTTTACGGTATCCAACACAAGTTAGCATCCATTATATCGCATAGGACTTTGAAGCAATGTTGCACTGTTTTGAACTTAGTACTCACGATGTCTAATTTTGCTGTCACTTGTGTTTCAGCAAATACATCAACAATTCAACCTGCCATACTTGTCAAAAATGTATTTTCTTTTGTGTTCCTCACATTTCTGGTAAAATATACAGTTTTCAAATTTGCAATAATCGTAAAAGTCCTTAACGCTGTTTATGTGATAATGTGTCATTTGCGTTTACTCAACGACATTTCCACTCATCACAACGCATGTGCAGCAATTTCAGCTTAAAATCGTTACATACTATGGAGAGCGCTAAAAGCTATCTGCGGGAACAACTCCTTTATATATTACGCCAAAATTTTACGCAATTCTATCAATATGTATTATACTGTCGTGATGACAGACTGTGTGCACTTTCTGACATGGGTAACTTTTGTATGTGTATGTTGGGGGGTGGGGGGGAGGAGCGGGGAAGGGGGAGGAGGGGGGGGAGGGAGCTTGACGCTCACAGCTGCAAAATGGAAACACAGAGTTTATCATATTTAATAAGGGAAACTGAAATGAGTGAAAGTATACGATACTAGAAGAAAAAAATGTTCGAGTAATCGAGGGTCTGCAAACGACCCATCTGCAAGAGAATAGCGAGTGTATGATTGCGAATTACCTTAGACTTCAGTATGAAATATTGTTACGGTAAGTACGAACGTATTTTTAAATGTAAACTTTTCTATTAAGTCCTCACCTAAATGGGCTCGAATTTTACGCTTGGTGTACCTTAACAATAAATAAAATACTAATCAGCATGTTTACATGGTACTAGCTGCTGCAAACGTAACTGTTACAGGAGGTGTTTTTCGTGTCACTTTCAAATTTGGATGCAGAACTGAACTTGTCTCTGCAGTGAGTTAAGAACTGCTTCGCACACTCACAAATTACATATGCCTTGACAGGATTTCGCTGCTCTACTTCTTGAAGCGGATCAACGGGAGTGCTGTATACCTTATTTCTAAGATCGCTCCAGACAGAAAAGTCCAGAGGCTTGAGGCCACAGGACCCTATCGGACAAAGCACAGGCCCCGCTCGATATACCCAATTTGGACCATATTGCCATTTTAAATGTCGTCTTAAATGAACAACAAATGTGCCGGTACTCAATCATACTGCCACCACATTCCCAAAACATGGGCCAAAAGTGAAATTTTAGCCCAGTTGGGACTTCATCGAGAAGCTCACATTTCTATTACATTTATACTAACTGTGGTAGTACTACGCACTGACTTCAATGGCTGCTTGAAACCACACATGCGCAATTATTGCACACAGTTCGTTGTGTTTCAACTGTGTCTTTTTGGTCACTCTAAAAGTAACAGGATTGCACTGAGAAATAATTTGTTCCCGAATCTGAATATTTCGTATCACAATCAGTTATGTCGCATGCAGTTCGCACCATTATCATGCATGAGTGGGGTTCAAAAGAAACGAGCCGGAGGCATAATTACAGAAACCAGTACCTGTATGAGAAGTATTGACCCTGGCTATTGAGACACTTGTCCCACTGTGACAGAAGGCGGTGAATGGCTGTCTCATAAAACCCCGGGGCTGCGATGTTAACCAGTTCCGCACGTACAGCTGGACGTCGCCTTCCACACGAGTGCAGGAAAGGTTATGCTGACGTTCTTCTTTGACCAAGATGGCCCCCTTCTGATTCACTTCGTGCAGCACGGGACTACAGTGAATTCCTAGTGTTACTAGAAAACCTTGACGCCCCCTTTCGCCAAGCGATCAAATCAAAACGACCAGGCAATCTCACCCGTGTGGTCATTCTGCTCCATGAAAATGCAAAGCCTATTACGGCCAACACAATCACGGCATTCCTGCAGAAATTCAAGTGGGAGGTTCTCGGCCACCCTCCAATACACTACGGACCTCTCTCCCTGTGATTACGCCATTTTTGGTCCCCTTAAAACGGCTCTGAGACGACGACGTCCAGTTGTACGTGCGGAACTGGTTAACATCGCATCCCCAGGAATTTTGTGAGACAGCCATTCATCGCCTTGTGTCAGTGGGACAAGTGTCTCAACAGCTAGGGTCAATACTTCTAATATATAAGTACTGGTTTCTGTAATTATGCCTCCGGCTCGATTCTTTTCGAACGCCCCTTATATGTTCAGCAGTCTTTCTTGGTCGCTGTACAAATGGCAGGATTTCCTTGGGAAAGAAATTATGTCTCAGTCTCAGTGTTTCGTCTCACTATAGCGTTTGAACTATATCCGTTACAGACGGTGTGGCTTCTAATTGACTCTTAAATTCATTGTCGATGATGATTTGCTTCTTAGAACTGTTCTCTTTATTTGTCTGTCATCCTCCGTTGATACATGAAAAAAAGAGGCTCTGCTCTTTACATTATATACCATACACTTCGCACTATGGACAAATTGTGAAATTGTGAGGCTTTGCACTATGAATTATCTCTTTGAGAGAAGAGACTTCATAAATAACCACTTTAGACAGTTCTGTTCTTGATGGAATACTGTGAGATACAATGTTGTGAAGTGAACTTCTTTATTAGTAATATTTTCCCCATATTTGGAAACTTCATCCAAAAGAAGATCGGAACCAGAGACAACAATCATTGGTTACTGAAGAGAAAGCTTAATTAATAGCACAAAAATGAAAGTGTACATTCAGCTAAGAAAAGCTCCGAAACAGATCCTTCAATTAATTACCAATATGGGAATCGACTGGAACCTGAGAAAACCTCAAGTAGCCCAGTGAGTCAGTCAGGCACACGACAGGATGCAAAACTAAATCTCAATAGGGGATAGTTATCATTACAGCCATTTTCCAGTTACGTGCAGCTCGTGAATTGCTCCAGAGGACACGTGTACCAATCATCAAGCAGACAAATCCTCTCCCTTGGCGACGAATTCCCGTATTCAGCCGGCCGGGGTGGCGGAGCGGTTCTAGGCGCTACAGTCTGGAACTGCGCGACCGCTACGGTAGCAGGTTCGCATCCTACCTGCCGGCCGGTGTGGCCGAGCGGTTCTAGGCGCTACAGTCTGGAACCGCGCGACCGCTACTGTCGCAGGTTCGAATCCTGCCTCGGACATGGATGTATCTGATGTCCTTAGGTTAGTTAGATTTAAGTAGTTCCAAGTTCTAGGGGACTGATGACCTTAGAAGTTAAGTCCAATAGTGCTCAGAGCCATTTTGAACCCGTATTCAGTTTTAACCTCAGATACCAGCATGTTTACATCCGCTTGGTATCTCCCAGGCCATAAATTAGCTAACCGATTTTCCAAAATTATAAAGGCAAGCCAAATAGTAAGCACTCTGCCACTAGTTGTGTGATTCGTGGTAATGGACCAATATCTCGTCAACTGTTACTAGAAGTCTGAAAGATCTTCTTCTTCCTCTTCAAACGACTTAACGTGATTTCGACATATCCAAAATTCATATTAATGGTGTAATGGCTGGGAGTGGATAGCTGTTATGGTGGATAGTGGAAATGAGTTGTAAGTGTTGAGAAGCTGGTAGTGCACCTCCCTGGACAGGGTACCAATGAAGCAGTGCTTGGCTGCCTAGTAGTTGCCTGAAGTATCAACATGAACCGTCAGAGCATTCGATGTCACCATCGCAAGGACGGCAGTTGTACACCGCCTGTGGAAATGCATGGCCAGCAGTCAGTGGGTGGCTTGACAGTTTGCGATGGCGACCACTGTAGGGTGATGACGGGAATAATTCTGCAAGGACTCAGGCACCACTAGTGCGAGATAAGGAGTCTGAGCGCATGGCAAATTAAAGGTCGCCCAGATGCACAGGTCCACGCACGCTGAGGCATGACAAATCTCGCCCTGGACCCAGGAAGGATGAGATGGTTTGAGCAGCATCAGTGCCCACCAACTTCAGCGAAGGCAGACACCAAGAAGTTCACACGCATTGGCGATGTCGGCTAACCGGCTAAATGGCTCCAGGCTCGAATGGTGGACCCCAGCATATGTGGCCAGCAGCAGGTGAACTAAGCCGACAGTGGCCTACCAGTTGGAGGGCGCTAAATCCACAGCATCATGCTTGGTGGACGCAGCAGGATTGCTGCTAACAGTGGCAGTGTCCAGAGGTGCTGACTTGGTGATCCACATAGACTCGTACACCATGGTAGGTCAGACCAACCCCCCACTCGCTCTTCCTTCCTCAGAACTTGAGGCAAACGGACAGCCATACCTTTGACTAAAGATGATGAGCATTTACGTGGTCATGTGTCGTTCTCCCTTTGCTACAGCACGGTTTTTATTTTGTAATTCAGAACAAGCCGCCTACGGACATGAAGCAACTACATCGCCCATGCCACAGTGGCTGTGCCTTTCTGCTGGGTTAATGCTATTTCACATCTGGTGCCTCTGCTCTGTTGTAGCATCCTTACGCCTTGGAGCATGTACTTGCCATGGCAGCACAGCAGGTAGTCCTCGATGTAACTGCGGCTAACGAGCTCCAGTGTGATCTGCTGCCAGCCCTCTTGCATAAGTTGCGGAAGTCTCCTTTACTTAGCCACACCAAAATATAGCTGTGGCGCAACAGTCAGTTCGGAAATTAGGTCGCACAAGATGTCCAAGGCAGTACTTAGGTATGAGAGTAGTTTTCACCTAGTAGGATGTGGAAAACCGCCTGAAAACCACATCCAAGTTAGCAAACACACTTACCCTCGTCGTTAAACCGTCAGGCGGATTCGACCCAGGACCTTAGCGCTTCCTCAAACGCCAGAAGCAACGTGCTAACACGCGAGGCTATCCGTACGTGTTGTCCAAATGTGTCGTTCATTTGATTTAAAACCTAACATGTTTCGGGGGCGTATGAACCCTGTCTCACTGCCATAAATGTATTGTTCTATCAGGCACGGTCAAAAATATACAAGAAGAAAACGTGTGTAATTGCTTAAGATTCTAATAAACTTGATAAAGGGTTCAAGTCTTTCCGAAATATATTGTGTTTTCAAATCAAATAAATCACACATCTAGACAAGTGGTGCATCATAATCTTTGTACTGACGTCGTGAAAAATTTGAATTATGTCTTCAGAACAAACAACAGTCCTCGACAATCTATGATTGCCAACTGACGTGACAGCCAACGAACACAAACAAAGGAATGGTAGAAAGATTCATGGAAATGGGGTACCGTTCTTAATGTTCAACTCATGCCCGTTGTCATCTCACTGGAAGCGGATACATGTCCACTCTCAAAGCAGTGTATACAATCGTAAGTCGTTCGTTTATTCAGACATCTGTCACCGTACTGCAGCTGCAGTCTGCGAATTATCTGTGCAACTTCAGTCCCTTCAGTGTATATACAAACTATTGAGCCCCTTCAATACTTTCTCGGTATATACGGCTAATAAGACGCTCTGAAATCACTACGAAGAGATGCGTTCAAAAACCAAGGCAACTAAGGCACAGGAACAACAGTGAAGTTAAAGATCTACTTCTAACTGTTTCATCAATGAAACTCTCAAAATTTGGTAGAAAATCCTAAGAGATACCGGTCATATTTAAAGCATACTAGCAGCAAGACGCATTCAATACCTCCAAATGGTTCAAATGGCTCTAAGCACCATGGCACCTAACATCTGAGGTCATCAGTCCCCTAGACCTAGAACTTCTTAAACCTAACTAACCTAAGGACATCACACACATCCATGCCCGAGGCAGAATTCGAACCTGCGACCGTAGCAGCAGCGTGGTTCCGGACTGAAGCACCTACAACCTTTCGCCACTGCGGCCGGCTCAGTACCTTCAATGAGCAATAATTCTGGTAACGTTTCCATCCACATTGCCACTAGAAGTCGAGTTACTTATCATTTTTTCCGAAGTTGCTTCACCAAAGATAATGTGGTAAATATTACGGAATTCGAATCAAGAACAACTATCACATCAGTAATCTTGAAGTAGATACCTTCTGTATAACGATGAAACTTATGTCCTCCAATACAGGCTAGTCTTTCGGTCCACAGACGTACGCTGTTTAGCTTCCTTTCATAGTATGCTGATACAGTAGCTCGATTTTCGGCAGTCATATGCAGCCACACTCTCCACGAAAGATCTGAATCCAAAGAATGAAAAGTTGTAGATGTCACACCAACACACAAGAATGGAATTCACTGCCACTTATTTCAAATGGTTCAAAATAGCTCTGAGCACTATGGGACTTAACTTCTGAGGTCATCAGTCCCCTAGAATTTAAAACCACTTAAACCTAACTAACCTAAAGACAGATGTACCCGTGATCTAGGGGTAGCGTATTTGATTCATAATCAAAAACGGCTTATGTCCCGGGTTCGATCCCCGCCAGTGCCTAAATTTTGATAAATAATCAGCATTGACGGCCGAAGACTTCCGGCATAAGAAGTCAGCCTCATTCTGCCAACGGCCTTGTCAAAGAGGGCGGAGGAGCGGATAGAGGTTCAGGGCACTCTCTTGTCCTAGGGGTGGGAAATTGCCCCTAAAGGCGGAAGAATCAGCAATGATCAACGACATGAGGACGCAGAAGGCAATGGAAACCACTGCATTAAAGACACGTAACGTGTATCCACAGGACATGTGGCCTGTAATTGAAGAAGTGTCATGATGATCTCTCCATTGGCAAAAGATTACGGAATAGTCCCCCATTCGGATCTCCGGGAGGGGACTGCCAAGGGAGAGGTTACCATGAGAAAAAGATTGAATAATCATCGAAAGGATAACGTTCTACGAGACGGGATGTGGAATCTAAGAAGCTTGAACGTGGTAGGGAAACTAGAAAATCTGAAAAGGGAAATGCAAAGGCTCAATCTAGATATAGTAGGGGTCAGTGAAGTAAAGTGGAAGGAAGACAAGGATTTCTGGTCAGATGAGTATCGGGTAATATCAACAGCAGCAATAAATGGTATAACAGGTGTAGGATTCGTTATGAATAGGAAGGTAGGGCAGAGGGTGTGTTACAGTGAACAGTTCAGTGACCGGGTTGTTCTAATCAGAATCGACAGCAGACCAACACCGACAACGATGGTTCAGGTATACATGCCGACGTCGCAAGCTGAAGATGAACAGATAGAGAAAGTGTATGAGGATATTGAAAGGGTAATGCAGTATGTAAAGGGGGACGAAAATCTAATAGTCATGGGCAACTGGAATGCAGTCGTAGGGGAAGGAGTAGAAGAAAAGGTTACAGAAGAATATGGGCTAGGGACAATTGATGGAAGAGGAGAAAGACTAATTGAGTTCTGTAACAAGTTTCAGCTAGTAATAGCGAATACCCTGTTCAAGAATCACAAGAGGAGGAGGTATACTTGGAAAAGGCCGGGAGATACGGGAAGATTTCAATTAGATTGAATCATGGTCAGACAGAGATTCCGAAATCAGATACTGGATTGTAAGGTGTACCCAGGAGCAGATATAGACTCAGATCACAATATAGTAGTGATGAAGAGTAGGCTGAAGTTCAAGACATTAGTCAGGAAGAATCAAATCAAATGGTTCAAATGGCTCTGAGCACTATGGGACTCAACTGCTGAGGTCATTAGTCCCCTAGAACTTAGAACTAGTTAAACCTAACTAACCTAAGGACATCACAAACATCCATGCCCGAGGCAGGATTCGAACCTGCGACCGTAGCGGTCTTGCGGTTCCAGACTGCAGCGCCTTTAACCGCACGGCCACTTCGGCCGGCCAGGAAGAATCAATACGCAAAGAAGTGGGATACGGAAGTACTAAGGAATGACGAGATACGTTTGAAGTTCTCTAACGCTATAGATACAGCAATAAGGAATACCGCAGTAGGCAGTACAGTTGAAGAGGAATGTACATCTCTAAAAAGAGCCATCACAGAAGTTGGGAAGGAAAACATAGGTACATAGAAGGTAGCTGCGAAGAAACCATGGGTAACAGAAGAAATACTTCGGTTGATTGATGAAAGGAGGAGGTACAAACACGTTCCGGGAAAATCAGGAATACAGAAATACAAGTCGAGGATTGAAATAAATAGGAAGTGCAAGGAAGCTAAGTCGAAATGGCTGCAGGAAAAATGTGAAGACATCGAAGAAGATATGATTGTCGGAAGGACAGACTCAGCATACAGGAAAGTCAAAACAATCTTTGGTGACATTAAAAGCAACGGTAGTAACATTAAGAGTGCAACGGGAATTCCATTGTTAAATGCAGAGGAGAGAGCAGATAGGTGGAAAGAATACATTGAAAGCCTCTATGAGGGTGAAGATTTGTCTGATGTGATAGAAGAAGAAACAGGAGTCGATTTAGAAGAGATAGGTGATCCAGTATTAGAATCGGAATTTAAAAGAGCTTTGGAGGACTTACGGTCAAATAAGGCACAAGGGATAGATAACAAACCATCAGAATTTCTAAAATCATCGGGGGAAGTGGCAACAAAACGACTATTCACGTTGGTTTGTACAATATATGAGTCTGGCGATATACCATCTGACTTTCGGAAAAGCATCATCCACACAATTCCGAAGACGGCAAGAGCTGACAAGTGCGAGAATTATCGCACAATCAGCTTAACAGCTCATGCATCGAAGCTGCTTACAAGGATAATATACAGAAGAATGAAAAAGAAAATATAGAATGCGCTAGGTGACGATCAGTTTGGCTTTAGGAAAAGTAAAGGGACGAGAGAGGCAATTCTGACGTTACGGCTAATAATGGAAGCAAGGCTAAAAAAAAAAAAAAAACCAAGACACTTTCAGTGGATTTGTCGACCTGGAAAAAGCGTTCGACAATATAAAATGGTGCAAGCTGTTCGAGATTCTGAAAAAAGTAGGGGTAAGCTATAGGGAGAGACGGGTCATATACAATATGTACAACAACCAAGAGGGAATAATAAGAGTGGACGATCAGGAACGAAGTGCTCGTATTAAGAAGGGTGTAAGACAAGGCTGTAGCCTTTCACCCCTACTCTTCAATCTGTACATCGAGGAAGCAATGATGGAAATAAAAGAAAGGTTCAGGAGTGGAATTAAAATACAATGTGAAAGGATGTCAGTGATATGATTCGCTCATGAAATTGCTATCCTGAGTGAAAGTGAAGAAGAATTAAATGGTCTGCTGAACGGAATGAACAGTCTAATGAGTACACAGTACGGTTTGAGAGTAAATCGGAGAAAGACGAAGGTAATGAGAAGTAGTAGAAATGAGAACAGCGAGAAACTTAACATCAGGATTGATGGTCACGAAGTCACTGAAGTTAAGGAATTCTGCTAGCTAGGCAGTAAAATAACCAATGACGGACGGAGCAAGGGGGACATCAAAAGCAGACTCGCTATGGCAAAGAAGGCATTTCTGGCCAAGAGAAGTCTACTAATATCAAATACCGGCCTTAATTTGAGGAAGAAATTTCTGAGGATGTACGTCTCGAGTACAGCATTGTATGGCAGTGAAACATGGACTGTGGGAAAACCGGAACAGAAGAGAATCGAAGCATTTGAGATGTGGTGCTACAGACGTATGTTGAAAATTAGCTGGACTTATAAGGTAAGGAATGAGGAGGTTCTACGCAGAATCTGAGAGGAAAGGAATATGTGGAAAACACTGATAAGGAGAAGGGACAGGATGATAGGACATCTGCTAAGACATGAGGGAATGTCTTCCATGGTACTAGAGGGAGCTGTAGAGGGCAAACACTGTAGAGGAAGACAGAGACTGGAATACGTCAAGCATATAATTGAGGACGTAGGTTGCAAGTGCTACTCTGAAAAAAAAAAAAAAAACCCTAAGGACATCACACACATCCATGCCCGAGGCAGTATTCAACCGGAGCGGGCGCGCGGTTCCAGACTGTAGCGCCTAGAAAAGCTCGGCCACCCCGGCCGGCGACATTGATCTGTCGTAGGATTTTGGACCACATACTGCGCTCGAACGCGAATGCTCTATCGCGAAGGAAAAGATCTCTTGAGTCACACAGGCTCAGAAATTTTGCTCTTGTGAAACAAAAATGGCTGTCCTTTGACAGGAAAAAGTTTATTCTATGTTTCACAAGTGTCCGCTGGTCAAACGGCTTGCTAATGGATTATCGTATAGGGCTGGATTCGAGGTTTCCTGAGGGGAACGACGAGTTCGTAGCAAGTGACAGAGGAGGCTAAGTAAGCAGTCCTCTTAAACTGTAAATGACACTGTCGTTTGCCGTCTAGTAAACCCGCCACAACAATACGAATTAAATAATGGTGCGAAAATTGAGAGTTGACTCTAAAGAACAAAAAGTGTGACGTCCTCCACATGAGTATTATAACACTCCTTTTAGTTTCCGACACACCAAAAATCACACAAATTTAAAGACTGTCGTTCCAAACGAAGATCTGTGCATAACATTTAAGGAGTATTTAAAGTAGAAGTATAACATAGAAGATGTTAAGGGGAAGAGAACAGAAAAGTGCGTTTAATTTAGAGAACATGAAGAAGATGCAAGAACTCTACTGCAGCGACTGCCTGCACCCTGCTTGTCCGCCCCTTCTGAAGTATTGCTCCGCGATATAGAACCTTAGTACATGGGGTTAACGAAGGATTCAGGAAAAGTTCAAAGAAGGGCAGCACGTGATGTATTACGTCGAAATCAGGGAGGGACTGTCACGGATGTGATGAGCTGGTTGGGGGTGACAGTCTTTGAAACAAAGGTTTATTTGGGTGCAGAGATATCGTTTCCCTAACTTTCAACCACCAACTTTCTGCTCCGAATGCGAAAATATTTGGTTGACTAGAACATAAATTAGAAGAAATGACCATCGTGATAAAATAAGGGAAATCAGATATCGCATGGAAATATGTCGGCATTCATTCTCCTCCGTGCCCTGGTTTGATACGACCCGCCAAAATTTCTCTCCTGTGCCAACGTTTTTTCTCAGAGTAGCGGTGACAACCTACGTCCTTAGTTAATCCATTAAATTTCGGGCATGCAGCCGCGCAAATAAAATTTCTTCTACTGATATTTCGGCCGCGTATCGTCCGGCCATCTTCAGAGCGAGTTCCAAGAGTCTTGGAACTCGCTCTGAAGATGGCCGGACGATACGCGGCCGAAATATCAGTAGAAGAAATTTTATTTGCGCGGCTGCATGCCCGAAATTTAATGGATTATTCATTACGCCGCGAGAAGTTGAAAATGTACGTCCTTAGTTATTTGCTGGATGCATTTCAATCTCTGTCTTTCTGTACGGAATTTACGCTCTACATCTCCCTCTGGTACGATAGATGTTTTCCCTTTTGTCTTAACAAATATTCTGTCAACCTTTCCTTCTTTTTGTCAGTCTTTGCCATATTTTACTTTACTCGCCGTTTCTGCGGAGAACCTCCTCATTCCTTACTTTATCATTCCACCTGTCTTAACAAATATTCTGTCAACCTGTCTTTCTTTTCGTCAGTCTTTGCCATATATTACTTTACTCGCCGTTTCTGCGGAGAACCTCCTCATTCCTTACTTTATCATTCCACCTAATTTTCAAAACTTGAAGAAAAGAACATCGACATTCGTAATTTTAATAATTATTTCATACGACCACCACATTCAATGCCCCCTACGCACGTAGCTATATAAGTCATCTAAACGTCTGTACTATTATAGGGATCAGTAGTTTCACTTGGTTTCCGTAGATTTCTAGGACTTCTCAGTAGACGTGGACTCTTCACACCTATAACAACAATTTTCAACATTCTTCGGTAACACCATGCAAATGCCTCGATTCTCTTCTGCTCTGGTTTTCTTACAGTCCGTGCCTCACTACATTACAGTTCTGTGCACCAAACGTAGATTCTCAGAAATTTCTTTGCTGTAGTATAAAGAGAATTTGCGCATTAGAAAATTGCAGCGAAATGCAGGAAGATCTGCAGCGGATAGGCACTCGGTTCAGGGAGTGGCAACTGACCCATAACATAGACAAATGCAACGTATTGCGAATACATAGAAAGAAGGATCCTTTATTGTATGATTATATGATAGCGGAACAAACACTGGTACCAGTTACTTCTGTAAAATATCTGGGAGTATGCGTACGGAACGATTTGAAGTGGAATGATCATATAAAATTAATTGTTGGTAAGGAGATTCGTTGGGAGAGTCCTTAAAAAATGTAGTCCATGAACAAAGAAGGTGGTTTACAAAACACTCGTTCGACCTATACTTGAGTATTGCTCATTATTGTTGGATCCGTACCAGGTCGTGTTGACAGAGGAGATAGAGAAGATCCAAAGAAGAGCGGCGCGTTTCGTCGCAGGGCTATTTGGTAAGCGTGATAGCGTTACGGAGATGTTTAGCAAACTTAAGTGGCAGACTCTGCAAGAGAGGCGCTCTGCATCGCGGTGTAGCTTGCTGTCCCGGGTTCGAGAGGGTGCGTTTCTGGATGAGGTATCGAATATATTGCTTCCCCCTACTTATACCTCCGGAGGAGATCGCGAATGTAAAATTAGATAGATTCGACAGCGCACGGAGGCTTTCGTGCAGTCGTTCTTCCCGCGAACTATACCCGACTGGAACAGGAAAGGGAGGTAATGACAGTGGCACGAAAGGTGCCCTCCGCCACACATCGTTGGGTGGCTTGCGGAGTAGAAATATATATGTAGACTAAGATTTATGTTTGGTACTAGTAGACAGAAACCAGTTGGCAGTCGTAAGAGTCGAGAGGCATGAAAGGGAAAAAGTGGTTGGGAAGGGAGCGAGGCAGGGTTGTAGCCTCTCAACGATGTTATTCAATCTGTATATTGAGCAAACAGAAAAGGAAAGAAATGAAAAATTTGGAGTAGGTATTAAAATCCATGGAGAAGAAATTAAAACTTTGAGGTTCGCCGATGACATTGCAATTCTGTCAGAGACAGCAAAGGACTTGGAAGAGCAGTTGAACGGAATGGACAGTGTCTTGAAAGGAGGATATAAGTTGAACATCAACAAAAGCAAAGCGAGGATAATGGAATGTGTTGTGGATTGGCAAGACAGCCAACCCACTATGAGAGGAAGCCGAAAGGCACGCGTTTTAGCTCACGCAGGCTGGCGTGAGGTCTGGAACAGGTCAAGCAAATGAGACTAACAAAAAACGTACGTAGCTGCTGGAATACTTAACTTTAATCCACAATTGGTGAACATCGCTCTTGACGGTACATGTTTTACAGCATCAATAGTAACTGGTAATGGCGCCTTACTAGGTCGTAGCAAATGACGTAGCTGAAGGCTATGCTAACTATCGTCTCGGCAAATGAGAGCGTATTTTGTCAGTGAACCATCGCTAACAAAGGCGGCTGTACAACTGGGCGAGTGCTAGGAAGTCTCTCTGCACCTGCCGTGTGGCGGCGCTCGGTCTGCAATCACTGATAGTGGCGACATGCGGGTCCGACGTATACTACGGACCGCGGCCGATTTAAAGGCTACCACCTAACAAGTGTGGTGTCTGGCGGTGACACCACAGAACGTAGTCGAATTAAGTCGGGTGATGCTGAGGGAATTAGATTAGGAAATGAGACAGTTAATGTAGTAAAGGAGTTTTGCTATTTGGGGAGCAAAATAACTGATGATGTTCGAAGTAGGGACGATATAAAATGTAGACTGGCAATGGCAAGGAAAGCGTTGCTAAAGAAGAGATATTTGTTAACATCGAGTATAGATTTAAGTGTCAGGAAGTGAAACATGGACGATAAATAGTTTAGACAAGAAGAGAATAGAAGCTTTCGAAATGTGGTGCTACAGAAGAATGCTGAAGAGTAGATGGGTAGACCATATAACTAATGAGGAGGTATTGAATAGAATAGGGGAGAAGAGGAGTTTGTGGCACAACTTGACAAGAAGAAGGGGCCGGTTGGTAGGACAGGTTGTGAGGCATCAAGGGATCACAAATTTAGCATTGGAGGGCAGCGTGGAGGGTAAAAATCGTAGAGGGAGACCAAGAGATACATACACTAAGCAGATTCAGAAGGATGTAGGTTGCAGTAAGTACTGGGAGATGAAGAAGCTTGCACAAGATAGAGTAGCATGGAGAGCTGCATCAAACCAGTCTAAGGACTGAAGACCACACCAACAATAACTAGTAGACCTATTTTTGCCAGGAATGCCATTTTAGCCAGCGCTAGTGTACTTTTAAGTCCTCTTTGCTCAGTCCGTCATGGGTTACTTTGCTGCCTAGGTATCGGAAATCCTCAATTTCGCATAGTTCGTGATCCCCAGTTCTAATGTTAAGTTTCTCGTTGTTTACATTTCTGCTACATATTATTACTTTCGTCTTTGTACGATTTACCCTCAATCCACATTCTGTGTTCATTTCCTTTAACAGATCTTGTAATTCTTGTTCTCTCTTCACTGTGGATAGGAACCTATGGAGTAGAAAAAAAAATTGCCCTTACTTATCGACTTGTCCTCGTAGAATCCACAAGCAGCCAAGAGACATTAATACTCCTCGCCAGGAACGGCATGCTTAGCCGAAGTTCGCACTGCTTTAATTACAACTTTATTCCCGCAGGTACTTCTGAGTCCCTTATTAGCAATTTTTCATTTATGCGAGTCTTCCGCGAGACAGTAGCACGGCCGACCTTCTCTCAAAGGGGGAACAGAAAACAGCGGCAAAGGTTTTCGCAGCGGGCCGCGCGGCTAGTGCCGGCGCCACTGTCGCTGGCGTGTGCTCGCGCCGAGTTTATGCTGACGACACGCCGGCAGTAAACCCGGCGGGCCGCTCGGCGGCCGTGAATATTCATGGCGGCTCGCGCCAGGCCCTCGCCGTGCAAAGAGTCCGCAGGCCTAATTACCTCAGCCCGCAGAAAGGGCGCCGGCCGCGCATACTAAAATATTCCTTTCGACGAGTCCTTAAAGCCTCCTCAGGTTGTTAATAAGTAAAGAATATCTCCCGCCAGGGGACCGCGCGCTGCGTCCAGCTCGCCTCTAATTATACGAGCCCTGCCAGTCTCGCGCCTGCAGCGGCGCGACTGCGTGCGGAAAAGGAAAGGCGGGTAAGACGCCGGCTCGGCCCCCTTAATTTGACGTTAGTAAGCACCTCGCAACAGGCTGCAGAAAACCCTCGGGCGTGGCAGTCGGCAAACAAAGGGAATAAACAGCGGTGCTCTCTGTGTCGGCCGAATTCTACTTGCGGCAGTGAATGTGCAAATTTAAAAGAACAATAACAGAGGTGTGTACTTCTCCTCGCACAACCTGCCTTATTCCCCCAACACTGTTACCTATTTTTGTACAACTTCTGTCAGACATCCTTGTACGAGGGTGAGTCAAATGAAAACCTTAATTTTTTTTTTAAATATTATTTATTTTGTAGAAGTGGTACAAAGCTGTGTAACTTTTCAACATAATCTTCCCCACGCCCAATGCAATTCCTCCAGCGCTTACAAAGTGCATAAAGTCCTTTAGAAAAAAATTCTTTTTGGTAGTCAACCACTCATGCACTGCGTGGCGTACCTTTCCATCAGAACGGAACTTCTTTCCTCCCATTGCGTCTTTGAGTGGTCCAAACATATTGAAATCACTTGGGGTAAGGTGTGGTGAGTATGGTGGATGAGGAAGACACACATAATGCAGTCTGTCTTTGTTGCAACTTGTAATGGTGCTTGAATTACGTAATCATTACGGTACCTCACCTGAACCTCTCGATACCAGCAATATTTTACTGTGTTTCTGTAAAGTAGTTATCATATTTCTGAGACAATATTCAGATTTGGTTTCATTAATGTAGAGGTATTTTGATACGTCGATATGTTTATGTTGCAATGATATTATTCTTGTGTGTATTATTTCTTTTGTCACTATGATCTTTGACGTACTTGTAACTCTTGATTTTTGGGCGCGTAAGCGGTTATTAGTTAGAGAGTCGGACCTTGAAGAAGTCAAGTCTTGGACGTCATGTTGGAAAGACGCATATTGTAGTCAGCTTATAAAATGTGAACTTTAACAGTGAGGAAGATGTTTTCAAGTATGTTTCGTATTGTGAAGTGATGTTTTGTGTGTTACGTGACATTGCAGCAAAAGTAATAAAAAAGAAGTCTAACTTAAATTCGGAGTGCTGATTACTTTTTTACATCACCATTGTCCCGCAAAAGTGTAATCTTCAAGAATGGTTTGCGAAACACATCTATAAAACTTTTGAATATAGCAGAATAAAACCTAGGCCTCTTTTCATCCGAGCTTGGAATAATCACCACCTAGATTTTCGAGGATTGAGCCATGATTTTACAACGAGACCAGCGCGGGAAACACGAAAAGATGAGTGCCTAGTTTATTCATTATTACATGAAATGACTTTATTAACTGTGCTCTAATGACACCTGCCACTTAATAACTTTGTTGTTGCCCGAAAATGCAGTATTTAGCAGCGTGAGCAACACCATAATCATTATTAAATTTTGACCTTTGTTGTGGTAGGGTTGTTAGAAACTGTTGTACTGGCAGTGTGGGGCCTTGCATTGTCATGCTGCGAAAGGCCACCTGCTGACAGCAATCCACGTCGCTTTGATTTGATTGCAGGCCGCAGATGACTTTTAAGGAGATCTGTGTATGATGCACTGGTGACAGTGGTCCCTCCAGGCATGTAATGCTCCAAAATGACGCTTTTTTCGTCCCAAAAGAGAGTCAGCATAAGCTTCTCTGCTGATGGTTCTGTTCGAAACATCTTTAATTTTAGTGATGAGGAACGGCGCCTCTCCTTGCTCGCTCTCTTCGTTTCCGGTTGTTGGAAGTGAACCCAGGTTTCGTCCCCAGTCACGATTCTTGCAAGTAAGCCATCACCTTCTCGTTCAAAGCGCCGAAGAAGTTCTTCACAAGCATTAACACGTCGTTCTCTCATTTCAGGGGCCAGCTGCCGTGGCACCCATCTTGCAGACACTTTGTGAAACTGGAGCACATCATGCATAATGTGGTGTGCTGACCAATGACTAATCTGTAAACATGCAGCAGTGTCATTCAGTGTCACTCGGCGGTTTTCCTTCCCTATGGCTTCTACTGCTGCAATATTCTGTGGAGTCACAACTCGTTGTGCCTGACTTGGACAAGGATCATCTTCCACTGAAGTCACAGCATTTGCGAACTTCCTACTCCATTCGTAGACTTGCTGTTGTGTTGGCAGAAGAGCCAACACCGTGTTACAACTGGAGGCCGGAATGCACGCGTTTTAGCTCACGCAGGCTGGCGTGAGGAGGGAGGTACTACACTGACGTGAGGTCTGGAACATTACAAGGAATTAGAATTCAGAAAGACGACGTAATTAGTTGATACTTAACTTTAATCCATTATTAAAAAAAAAATCAAAAATAAAAAAATATAGGATTAATTTTCATAGATCTAGAAAAAGCGTATGATACTGTTCCAAGAAAATTACTTTGGAGAGCACTACATATGGCAAACATAAACCCTTCCTTGATTAAAATAATACAACAGATGTATAAAGATAACATTTGCCAATTGAAAGTTGGTAATAAACTTTCACAGAAATTTAGAACAAGCAAAGGCCTTTTACAGGGCTGTCCCATGTCACCACCATTATTTAAAATCTATATAGATATTAGCCTTAGAACATTGTCTCGTAAATGTAATAGTATGGGATTAGAAATAAGAGATGGAGTTTACCTACATCATTTATTATTTGCTGATAATCAAGTAGTCGTAGCACAAAATGGAGAGGATGCTAACTATATGTGCAATCAACTAGCAGTAGCATACAAAACTTGGGGTTTGAAGATTAATTACCAAAAAACAGAATACTTGACTAATGATCCTGATGAGCTATACATTGAAGGAAAGAAAATCATAAAGATAAACACTTTCTGATATTTGGGATCTATTTTAGAAATCGAGGGAAAATCAGAGTCAGAAATCAATAAAAGAATTAGTACCGGACGGAGGGTCATTGGGATGCTTAACTCAGTCTTATGGAGCGAGAATGTAATGAGCAGAACTAAAAATTTAATATGCAAATCCATATTAGATAGTGTGGTTCTGTATGGAACGGAGACCTGGACAATTAACATGAAGCACATTAAAAAATTACAAGCTCTAGAGATGGAATTTTGGAGAAGATGGGCAAGAGTCTCCAGGAAAGAAAAGGAACACCGAAGTAATAAGGAGAATGGAAATAAAAGAAAGAATATATGGCGTAATGGATAGGAAGAAATTACAGTGGTACGGGCATGTTCGACGAATGGAGAAAACCAGAATACCAAAATTGATACTGGAGTGGGAACCGGAGGGGAGAAGAAGAAGAGGGCGACCTGTGACCACCTGGCTCCAAAATGTACAGCACACAATGAGGAGAATGGGCGCAGAGGAAGAGGACACGCAAGATCGAAACACCTGGAGAAATATTTTGAGAGTATAGTTTAAGAATGTTTATTGTTTGTATTGTAATTTCCAAGTAAATTATTATTTTGGAGATAAGCCTCTGTAATGAGGAAAAGCTCAAAAACAAAAAACAAAAAATGATGAACGTCGCTTTTGACGGTACATGATTCACAATATTGTCTCTTCAGAATTGATTCTAATTATTGAATATGGCGCCTTGCTAGGTCGTAGCAAATGACGTATTTGAAGGCTATGCTAAACTGTCGTCTCTGAAAATGAGAGCGTATGTAGACTGTGAACCATCGCTAGCAAAATCGGCTGTCCAACTGGGGCGAGTGGTAGGGAGTCTATCTAGACTAGACCTGCCGTGTGGCGGCGCTCGGTCTGCAATCACTGATAGTGGCGACACGCGGGTCCGACGTATACTAACGGACCGCGGCCGATTTAAAGGCTACCACCCAGCAAGTGTGGTGTCTGGCGGTGACACCACAATAGACATGCATGACCGTACTGAACCTTCATTCGTCGATGAATTTCAATAGGTTTCACATCTTCACTACGCAAAAATCGAATACAGAACGTTTTTCTTCCCTGGTGCAAGTCGCAAGTGGAGCGGCCATCTTTATACTGATCTGCGACGGTATGTGCGCATCTGCACTATGCTGCCACCTACAGGCCATTCTGCACGCTGTTTGTAGCACACTTACCAACTTACAGGATAACGGCGCGAAATTTCGATTTGTTATTACAAATTTAAGGTTTCCATGTGACTCACCCTCGTAGAAAGTAAGGTCATTGCACTTCACGAGAATGAGTTACAATACGATTTTATGCACACTGACTGAGAAAAATCGCAGCAACAAAAAGTAATCAATGTAGAATAATGAAATTCCGAGAACACTTTTATCTAGGTAGCAGATTAACAACGCAAGATCGCAGGTTAAATATAAGCACGAGATAAGCCATGTGAAATGCTGGTACATTAAGAAACCGTGTAACAGCCAGAATATTGGATGCATCGCAGCCAAACGTCCACCCATTGTGTTATACGGGTGCCAGAAATCAGTTTCTGGGATGGAGTTCCACACACGATGCAGTTGGTCGGTCAATTCAGGGACGGATAACGCTGTTTGTGGATGATGCCGGAGTTGTCCTATGACGTCTCATATGTGCTCCACTGGGGACAGTTCTGGTGATTCAGCAGGCCAAGGCAACATGTCGATTCTCTGTAAATCATGCTGGGTTACAACATCGGTAGGAAGCCGAGTGTTATCCTGCTGAAAACACCTCCTGGAATTCTTTTCATGAATGCAAGCACAACAGTTTGAATCACCAGACTGACTAACAGATTTGCAGGTGGGTTGCCTCGGGTAGCGATGACAGTGCTGCTACTGTCACACAAAATCGCGCCCATGACCACCAAACTATAACTCCAGGTATAAGTCTACATCTACATCTACATCTACATGGTTACTCTGCAATGCACTCTTAAGTGGCTGGCAGAAAGTTCATCGAACCATTTTCATACTACTTCTCCACCATTACACTCTCGAATGACGCGTGGGAAAAAGGAACACCAAAATCTTTCCGTTCGAGCTCTGATTTCTGTTATTTTATTACGATGATCATTTCTCCCTACGTCGGTGGCTGTCAGCAAAATAAGAGAAAGTTGGTGATTGAAATTTCGTAAATAGATCTCGCCACGAATAAAACCACCTTTGTTTTAGTGACAGCCACCCCAACTCGCGTATCATATCGGTGACACTCTCACCCCTATTACGCGATAACACGAAACGAGCTGCCCTTCTGTGCACTTTTTCGATGTCCTCCGTCAATCCTACCACGTAAGGATCCCATTCCGCGCAGAAATATTCCAGCAGACGACGGTCAAGTGTAATGTAGGCTTGCTCTTTAGCGGGTTTGTCGCATCTTCCAGGTGTTCTGCCAACAAAGCGCAGTCCTTGGTTCGCCTTCCCCACAATAATATCTATGTGGTCTTACCATTTTAAGTTGCTCGTTATTTTAATTCCTAGGTATTTAGTCGAATTGACAGCACTTATATTTGTGCGATTTATCGTATACCCCAATATTTATCGGATTTTAGTTCCCATGTGGATGACCTCGTACGTTCCTTTGTTTAGTGGTAATTGCCACATTTAGCATCATACAGAAATTCTCTCTAGATCATTGGAATTGATCGTCTGATGATTTTACTAGATGGTAAATTACAGCGTCATCTGCAAACATTCTAAGGGGGCTGCTCAGATTATCGCCTAGATCATTTCTGTAAATCAGGAACAGCAGAGAGCCTATGACACTACCTTGCGGAACGCCAAATATTTCTTCTGTTCTACTCGATGATTTAGCGTCTATCACTACGAACTGTGACCTCTCTGAGAGGAAATCACGAATCCAGTTACACAACCGAGACGATACTCCATATGCACGCAATTTGTTTAATAGCCGCTTGTGAGGATCGGTATCAAAAGCCTTCTGGATGTCTAGGAATATGGAATCGATCTGAGATTCCTTTTCGACAGCAGTCATTACTTCATGGGAATAAAAAGCTAACCGCGTTGCACAAAAACGATATTTTTTGAATCCGTGTTGGTTATGTATCAATAAGTCATTTTGTTCAAGGTGATTCATAATGTTCGAGTACAGCATATGCTCCAAAATAGTACTGCAAATTGACGTCAGTGACATGGGTCTATAATTCAATGGGTTACTCCTATTTCCTTTCTTGGTGTGACCTGTGCTATTTTCCAGTCTTTAGGAACAGACCCTTCGTCAAGTGAGCGGTTGTATATGATTGCTAAGAAAGGCGCTATAGTTTCTGCATACTCTGAGAGGAACCTGATTGGTCACCTGGACCGGAAGACTTGCTTTCTTAAGTGATTTAAGTTTCGCAACACCTAAGATATCTACTTTTATGTCACTCATGCTAACAGCTGTTCTGGTTTAGAATTCTGGAATATTTAATTCGTCTTCTTTCGTGCAGGAATTACGGAAAACTGTATTTAGTAACTCCGCTTTAGTGGCACCATAATCGGAAACATTTCCATTGAATTCACGCAGTGTGTAGCACGCTGACAGGTTGGTTGCAGGGTTCAACTGGCCACCTTATAACTAACAGACAGCCATCACTGGCAGTGAGGCAGAAACAGCTTTCACTAGAAAATGCACCCTGCCCCTCAATGAGCTCTCGCTTAACGCCATTGAAGTCGCTACTGGCAGTACGTAGGGATCACTGGAAAGCACGCTAAAGGACGTTCGGCTCGGAGCTTCCCTTGAAGTAACTGATTTGTAACAGTACATTGTGACACTGTGATGCCAACCGCTGCTCAAACAGCTGCTGCAGTTGCAGTAGGATGGCGACGGACGCATACGCCAGACACGGTGGTCCTCCCTTTTGGTAACGATACGTGGCTGTGCGGGGTCCGGCGACGGTACTTTCCCATGAACACCACTGCCATGTACTGTGTCTACATTCCTGTCAGGTCTTTCTGCAGTATCGAAGAACGAACTTACATCTTGTCGTAGACCTATTACATGACCTCGTTCAAACGCAGTGAGATGTTGATAATGGTATCTTTGTCGCCTTAAAGCATTTTTCACTAACATTAATTCATCTCGTGTAATATCAAAGGCAAGTAACCCTCACTACCGCTATAACGTGTATTTAAAGCAAACCTTAGGTCTATTTGGATCCCCATGGTGGCTCAGGTAGCGCCACTCTTACGCGATAGGCGTGAAATCTGAATAATCAGCGACTTTCAGATGTAGAAACAAGCATGTTAACATTCGTTTATGTTACACATCCCGTTCTTGGTGTACCGACGTTTGTCCTTCAGTGCATTTACTGCTGACTAATCGCTCATGTGATAATACATCTCCCATGTGTCAGATAGGACAATTATGTAGCGAAAAATTTATTTTTCACCAAGCAAACACCACAATTTACAGTCTCTCAGAACGTACAAAGATGTATAGCAGATAGATAGAAGAATGAAACCTGCTGAAACCAGCCCACATATCGCTTTCGATTATTTTTACATGTAACAGTCTTCACATCTCCACCTCATCCCCAAGGGTGTTACTGACGTGTTATCCAAACAATAAGTGATGGTTCAAATGGCTCTGAGCACTATGGGACTTAACATCTGAGGTCATCACTCGCCTAGAACTTAGAACTACTTAAACCTAACTAACCTAAGGACAGCACACACACCCATGTCCGAGGCAGCATTCGAACCTGCGACCGTTGCAGCAGCGCAGTTCCGGACTGAAGCGCCTAGAACCGCTCGGCCACAACGGCCGGCATTAATAAGTGATTTATGAGTAGATTGGAGCGCAGGCTCACAAGTTGCCAAGATTGTTTCGGGTACGCCGCAGAACATTCGATGAGGAATCCTTACAAATTCTCTACACAATCCCGATCTCTCCCGAAGCAATTTCTATATTTTTGGGGCTCTGAAGGAAGACATTCGTGACCGCCAATTTGATTCCGACAAACAGTTGCACGCCTGCGAATAATCACGGTTCCGTAGGCAACAGAGAATAATTTTCCACGGAGGCACTGGCTGTCTTGTCTCACAGTGGAATACATGTGTTAACTGTTCCGACGATTACTTTTGAAATAACAAACATTTTACTTTCTTTTTTTCCACGTGTATCTTCTCATCTCACTGCCCCTTATACGTTTGTATTGAGCTTGTCAGCTTGTTTTCTAAGCTGTTACATCTTTGCTTACTGGCGCAATCCGTTTCCCTGGCACGCCACCTGGTAGCGCTTCAGTGTTCTTGTAGTTGGCTGTTTGGTTAGAGGGAGTTGGAGGGGATTGTTGACGGGCGATGGGGCAAAGAGAGAGAGAGAGAGAGAGAAGCGTATGACGAACTGTAAGCGTACCATTGCAGGGCCTCGTCGGAGGTTGCCCGTGTAAGTGGGCGGCTATCTGTACGGGGCTGTTAGTATGGAGTGTTGAGCTCTACACTGTTGCGCCCGATTGACTATTCGGATTTGCGTAAGGTACTTCTGGATTTTGGCACATGTGCTTCGGTGCTGAACATGTTCCCGTTAGGCTGATTTGCCCCCCGGTTCACTGTGACTTCGTACTCAAGCCGTCTGTGTGAATTCCCTTTATGGATGATGTACACTATGTGATCAAGCGTATCCGACACCTGGCTGAAAATGACTCACAAGTTCGTGGCGCCCTCCATCGGAAACCCTGGAATTCAATATAGTGTTGGTCCACCCTTAGCCTTGATGACAGCGTCCACTCTCGCAGGCATACGTTGAATCAGGTGCTGGAAGGTTTCTTGGAGAATGGCAGCCCATTCTTCACGGAGTGCTGCACTGAGAAGAGGTATCGATGTCGGTCGATGAGGCCTGGTAAGAAGTCGGCGTTTCAAAAATCCCAAAGGTGTTGTATAGGATTCAGGTCAGGACTGTGCAGGCCAGTGCATTACAGGGATCTTATTGTCGGGTAACCACTCCGCCATAGGCCATTCGTTATGAACAGGTGTTCGATCGTGTTGCAAGATGTAATCGCCATCCACGAATTGCTCTTCGAGATTGGGAAGCAAAAAGGTGCTTAAAACATGGATGTAGGCCAGTGCTGTGATAGTGCCACGTAAAACAACAAGGGGTGCAAGCCCTCAACATGAAAAACACGAACACACGATAACACCACCGCCTCCGAACGTTTTTCCACTGTTCAATCGTCCAATGTTTACGCTCCTTACACCAAGCTAGGCGTCGTTTGAAATTTACCGGCGTTATGTGTGGCTTATGAGCAGCCGCCCGACCATAAAGTCCAAGTTTTCTCACCTCCCGCCTAACTGCCATAGTACTTGCAGTGAATCCTGTGTGATGGTCTGGATAGATATCTGCCTATTACACATGTGAGTGGGCTGCTTCTGTGTTGGCAGCGCTGTGTAGCGCTTTGCATTAGATGTCTGACTGCTCTTCCTTTGTAAGAGACTCTGTGGTTGGTCGGACTCGTTGTTGTAAGTTAACCGCCAGTAGTGTTGGGCAGCTGGAAGTTAAGTGATGGAAGTACTGTTGGGCATTTGGAGGTGAACAGCCAGCAGTGACAGATGTTAGATGTGAGAAGTTAGCATTGATGTAGGGTAGAGGTCTGAAGTGTTAGCGAAGGCTAACGAACTGCAAGTATCCGACGTGAAAATTGAAAATTATTCAAGATTATACATCTCTGTACTGGATGTCAATGACGATTTATATTCGTGTTTGAACTGGATGTCACATCATTAAGGTAAAAAATACGTTATTTTTTCCTAACCACACCCCTATTAGCAGTTAGTGGCTTTAGTAGTTAGAATCTTTTATTTAGCTTGCAGTACTGAAGCTCGCTGTATTGCAGTACTTCGCATAATGAAGATTTTTGTGAGGTAAGTGCTTAATGCAATGTATAGGTTACTGTTAAGATTTTATTTTAATCAGGGCCATTCTTTTGAATTAATTATTTGAAGTCAGGCTGTAATTTTTTCTGAGCAGTCAGATTGCGTTGCGCTAGAATATTGCGGGTCAGTGTTGACATGATAAGAAAAAGTAAAGAGAAAGTATTCTCAGTAGGTTCACTTTTACTCAGTTGTTTCAGAATCAAATAACGTAGAAGTTTCATCTTCTCAGTCATTCAGCAGTTTAAGTACAGGCACACACATTGTAATAAAGAAGTTTCACATATTACGGCCCTCGTCCACAGTCGGCGGTCTCTGTCAGTCAACAGACGAGGTTGGTCTTTACGCTTTTCTGCTGTACGTGTCCCTTCACTATCACATCGGAAGCAGTGGATCTAGGGATGTTTAGGAGTGCGGAAATCTGGCGTATAGATGTATGACTCAAGTGACACCCAATCACCTGGCGTCCACTGAGACCTCACAAGATTTACCTCAAAGATTTACGCAGAGCGTACAGTAAACTTTCCAAACGAGCTGCAGCTTATAAATCAACCATTGGAACAGATGTTCAAAGGCCTAAGGAGAGATGGGCAGACGTTAAGTGAAGAGACGAAATCAGTGACTAATCCGTCAAGTAAACAAAAAAGATCAATAAAGATTGATGTATTAATAAATAATGAACTGATAACCAATTACTGAATAAAGAGATATGGCAATGTATAGAAAATAAGTATCCTCTGATGGTGGCAACAAAACCTGTTGTCACGACTGAATAACGGCAGTCTCAGATAAGGTAGATTCTTCTTGTATCTCTGTTCTGTAAGATTCAAGTCTGTTTTCTAGGCAGAATGAGGAACGTAGTGGTGTCTGTTCCCCTCAGGGTCGACTTAAGAGGCAAAAATTTCGTTTCCACCCCACCCCCCCCCCCCCCGCCCCTCTCTTTTCACTTCCCAGGATATGAAGCTAATACCGATTAACAGCGCTTCGATAATGCCCTCAATTCCATTAAAAGAAAGGACACAAATTTCTTCAACTATACCAGCTCTAGCTAACTTGAGTTACCAAAGATGGCCGGCCGAAGTGGCCGTGCGGTTAAAGCCGCTGCAGTCTGGAACCGCAAGACCGCTACGGTCGCAGGTTCGAATCCTGCCTGGGGCATGGATGTTTGTGATGTCCTTAGGTTAGTTAGGTTTAACTAGTTCTAAGTTCTAGGGGACTAATGACCTCAGCAGTTGAGTCCCATAGTGCTCAGAGCCATTTGAACCATTTGCTACTAAAGATGAGATCCACAAGAGTTAACGAGTGGATCTTGATTACTAAGATTCACATAAGGTTCCAAATAGACCCAATCATTTTATATCGGATTTTGAGCTATTGGTTTCGAGGGGCAATCGAGGTGCGATACTGTGCCTGTGTTCGATAAGTCACAATCGCATACATGCAGCTCTATGAAAATGGTTGTTGTTATCCTGGAAGACGAAAGTGTGGGTAGCATACAGTCACATTAGTGTGACCATCTACTGCGTTTAACGTCAACGTGCAAAAACCACTCACAGACGGCAGGTGGCACCACCAGCAGTGGAGGATATATATGTGGTGTCCCAGCTATCTTGTCCACCCAAAATATCTCTGTATCAATAACAGCTATTGGAAAACGACTTTCACCGGTATCAATGTAGGGCTAGGGCCCATGAATGTACATATCTGGAAACATTCTAAAACGAAAGCATACGTGTTTTTTAACACAAACTTATGTTTTTTTAAATGGACCTCCTATATTTTTTCTTCAGCAATCCATAGCATGACAAAGCAAACACACAATGGCGTTGATTGCATCGCAATATTCCCATTACATCCCGAGATATTAAGTCGCGAATTTGACGCTTGAAACACCCGACATGCGTTGCTAGCGCACGTCCTGAGGCTCAGGCGTGAACCCCATGCTGCCCGTAATCGCGATGTGATTGACACGCGTAATCACACTTCGATACTTATCAAGAGGTCCGAAACGAATAATACGGTCTGCTGCCATCCTGCATTAACGTCGTACATTCCAGCAGGTATTTATCCCATAGGCTAGGGGTGATGCGGTTCTGTAACATATCTGTGTACCGCAACGTTAGTCACAAACAGCTGTCGGTGCTGTTTTAATAACAATGCCTACAGAATCTAGCAGCAAATAAATGGTATAAGAATCTGTACTTCCGTTGCTGAAACAATCATGTACCTGTTACCATGTGGCGTGGCCTGTTAGCTGATACGTATGGACGAGGGTTGATTGAAAAGTAATGCCTCCACCTTCGTTAACTGGGGTTGGATGGGAATATTTTAGTAAATCAAACGCAGAAATAATCTTCACAATATGATCTTTAATTACCAATATTCACTTTTCTACATAATTACAAGCCAACTGGATACATTTCTGCCAACGATGAACAAGTTTTCTGAAGCCGTCACGGAAGAACTCGACACTCTGTTTCCGCAATCACAGTCTCACACTTCTCTCAACGTCTTCATCAGATGATGTCTCCGCAGACCGCCTTTCGTTATCGGGTACTGATGGAAGTCAGACGGTGCTAAATCTGGACTGTATGGTCGTGAGATTCAGATCCTGAAGTTCTGCTGTGGTGACACGTGAGGTGTGTGATTTGGCATTGTCATGCTGCGGCAAAACATTTCCCTTTTCCTTTCGGACCCTTGTTAGCCGTCGTTTCAGAATTCGCAGCATTGTGATGTAACGCTCTGAATTTATTGTGGTTCCACAATCAAGGAAATCAACATGAATACCACCATCTGCGTCCCAGAACACTGTGGCCATGATTTTCCCAGCTGAGGGCTGCGTCTTGGATTTCTTTTTCTGTAGCGAATCTTTGTGTCAATATTCCATAGACTGACGTTTCGTCTCCGGTTCGTACTGGTGTACCCACGTTTCGTTTCCTGTCACAATAGAATGGAGAAAGGCGTCACCGTCAATCTCGTAACGCGAGAGGAGTTCCTGGCAAATTTCAAGTCTGTGCGCTTTCATTTCAGATGTCAGCATCCGGGGTACCCATCTTGCACAGATCTTCCGATAGCCAAGCAATGCAAAAGTGTAACCCACACGTTCTTGTGAAATGCCGATTGTGCTTGCACTTTCTCCCTGAGTGATACGACGATCGTCCTGAAGCAATCTGTCAACATTTCGCTTGTGAAACTCGGTGGTTGCTGTCACAAGACGTCCAGCTCTTTGTTTGTCACGTAGGTGAGATGCTCCCGCTTCAACATGTTTAAACTTACTCGCCCAACGACGCACTTTACTGACATCAACACAATCACCCTAAACTGCTTTGATTCTCTGATAAATCTCCTTTGGGGTGACATATTCTGCTGTCAGGAATTCAATGACTGGACGTTGCTTAAATCGCATTGACCGACCGTCTGCGCAGGGTTACATAGCTTAATCTGCAACAACACGAACGTTCAATGCTAAGGCTTCACGCAAACTGTAGCTGTAGAGAAGAGACTACGGAAAAAGCCAGTAACTGCTGCATACCAATGCTGCCAACTGTTGAAGAGTTACGACGGTGGAGGTATTACTTTTCAGTCAACCCTCGTACATTCAGTTTGCAAGACTTGCACCATACGCAATAGTAGTTTCTCACTGTCGCCGTCGGACATTAATGTTATTCGCACCCATTCCTAGTCTGAACGTATTTTACGTAGTACGGTATCAATGAAATACGACATGTAGTTTGCGTTAAAAGATTAAAACGGGAGGAGATACAAGAAACTTGCTGTGTCATAAGAAGAGAAAACTTAAGACTTAATAATTCATTCATAGTTTAGGATAATAATAAAATGTGAATGATCTCCTGCCTGTGTCTACCTAATGTGCCTACAACTGCTTGCGGCCACTCAGAACGGACAAATTAACACGAAAAATAGTTCTTCAACTTATGTTTTCACCCTTTAGAACGGATTATTCGTAATGCCCATGTAGTGGCATAATCTCCATTACAGCATGATGTTTGAACAGGGTTTCAGTAGGAGAATACTGGTGCATTGTTGTGGTAGTCAAACGGTGGACGGATTAAGTTTTCTTTTATTTGACTATTTGATTTAAAATTTTGATTCTATTCATCTCGAAATTGACGGAGTCAAAATTTTTCAGTCTTTGTTCGATTTCTACGTTTATTTCAGAAAACAGTAGGAATAAGACACGGCAAATCGGTTATTTCAGAAACGGTTTCAATAATCCCATTAAAATGGCGGTGGAAAAAACCGGTATCATCAACAACAGGTTGTTTCAGAGACAACCGTCCTACCTAGTCTTATACCGATGTCAACCTGTGTTCTTTAGCACCCTGTCCCACATTAATTACGGGAGAGCACGTTTCGGAACTTTCCCTGTGATTAATTTTGTTGCATCACACTTAGTGGCTTGGGGCAAGACAGTTTGCTGTGTGACCAATTCTTTCTATACTTACCGTGGCTTTAACCCCGGATGCTACGTATTGTGCTCCTCTTGTACTGACTGGTTTAAATTTGGGTTGTCGTGACCGGACGAGCGTGTTAAATTTGTGCACGGTGTAATTCAGCCACCCTTAATGTGTATTTCTATATTATTATGTTTTGTAAGAACTTTTACTTTGAAACTTTGTGGTTCATAAAACAGTTCTGTATTCTGTAATATACTCACGACTTTCACTTCGTCTATATGGACTATTTAAGCTGTGCGACTTGTGAAATAGAGTGAATAAATTCTGCTGCCATCCTGTGTGTTTTGGCGGGAGCTGTAATTTTCTCTTGGCTCTAAAATGTGAGGTATCGTAGGCTCCACTCATTCTTAATGCGACGGAGCGTGTGGGCGTTCCTCCTTTCTTGTTTACTACCTCGTCATGCATGTTGTTAAGGGTTTAGCTCACCTTGTTAATGAACTAGATCATTACTTTATTTAAAGAATTTGTTGTGATTGTCGTCTGAGCGCATGTGCGTTCCCCAAATTTTGACGCAATGCTAATCCTAGTACAGGTTTAAGTTGACTTCTGAACTGATGGATAACTGATGCAGGTGTGTAGTTTGCTCGCCGTTTAAACGCAAGTGCGTTGAAGAAAACCCTTGGGGTTGGTTGGAATCAGCGATGTGTAAAGCGTCAATATGATATATTGTTTTTGCATGCATTTTAATGATGTTTTGATTCTGTATTTTAGAGCGAGATGGTGTCTGAGTTCCTTGACCAGTCTAGCATGTGATGCGGTCCCGATTAAGCGGCGACGTCGGAGTTGAACCTTCAGCTGACACTTTTTTTATTGCACTGTAAATTTTTACTCTGCCAGGGAACTTCGTGATTGTAATAAAGTGTATTTAAAATTTATTTGTGTCACGAATGATGTCCGAGCCCTGTTTCGCCAGTTCTTCCATTCCCAAGGTAACCAAGCGGCAGGCCCCCGTCACAAAAAGTTTCCTTTTCTTCCGCGTTCAGTTCATACTCCACGTTCCAGATATGTACAAGCCTATACTCCAAATACATCCACAAACTATTTCCAAAATCTTAAATTTGCATTAAATGTTAACAGTTTTCTCTTTTTCATAAACACTTCCTTGTTATTCCTTGTCTGCATTTTATGTCCTCTATACTTGTTCCATTGTGATCTTACTTTCGCTACCAGAATAGCAAAACCTATCTGCTACTTTTTCTTTTCATTTCCTCATCTAATTCTCTCCACACCGACTCATTTTATTCAACTAGATTACCCTAGTTATACTTTTGATTCAGTTCGTCTTACGACCTTTCCGTTCGCTTTAAACTGCCTAAAATCTCCGTCATGTTTTTTTTTTTTTTTTTTTTTTTTTTTTTTTTTTTTTTTTTTTTTTTTTTTTTATAATGAGAGAAACTGTCATGGAAGCTCCTACGGGATGGCACTAGCGTAATGGTCACTGAGGAGAGGCGTGTGGACGATTTTATTGCTGGTAACAAGCTTGAGTCGAGGAGATCAGTACGACAGCAAAGTTCTGAGCTGAGTGGTGCCAGCTTGTTAGCGGGATTGTCAGGAGAGTCGCGGGAATCTTCTCAGAACTGTGAGCTGGCGTCGACCAAGTTGGCTGCCTCTCTCACGTCTGTCAGGGGGAGTATACCCGCTCTGCGGGATCCCCTAGGAAACTGCAGCGTGCAGCACACGCTCAGTATTATTCGCCTTTCATATGATCTTCACAGTTATGCAGTTACCTTGATTAACTCTAGTCTAATAAAACGCGATATGCTCTATTTGCGCCGGCCGCAGTGGCCGAGCGGTTCTAGGCGCTTCAGTCTGGAACCGCGAGACCGCTACGGTCGCAGGTTTGAATCCTGCCTGGGGCATGGGTGTGTGTGATGTCTTTAGGTTAGTTAGGTTTAAGTAGTTCTAAGTTCTAGGGGACTGATGACCTCAGATGTTAAGTCCCATAGTGCTCAGAGCCATTTGAACCATTTTTTGCTCTATTTGCCTCCTAATGTTTACTTCGACCACACTCCGTTATCTCTCATTTGCATTTCTAAATGTTCGTCTTATAATCTACTAGGCCCCGGATCTACCTTATTTCCCAACTGGGGAAAACTCTTGATAGTGACACCTCCCTCCACCCCCCCCCCCTTCGCCCACGAGCGTTTCATTTGAAAAAAAAAATAAATAGATTTTTCGAAAATATGTTCATTTTGTAGTGCACATCTTTCTGAAGAGTTTGATATATAAAACAAAACATCTATGTCCAAGGAAATGGAAGGCATGTTATTTGGTCGAAAGTGTGCCAAAGTGCAGCGCCACGCCTCTTCACACAGCATTCTTCTGTCGCACGTCACTGTATTTCTCTCTGTGGAATTCAAAAGTGTATGTTTTGTAATGGAACCCATCGAACCTATGTTCATGACAGTGGAAATTAAAATGTCGTGTGCTGCCTCTGCTTCTCTCAGTCGGCGTCTGACGTCCTACTTCCTCGCAAAAAACCCTCACAATTAATACTGGGTGGAATCATTTGTAACTGAGAGAATACGAAATCTTCAGAAAATTTGTACTCTTTATTAACTGTCAACTAATAACTTCCTCTTTTGTGTGACATAAAATTAAATATAGGAAACGTAAAAGCAGTACCGAGAAGAGTCAAGGAAGACAGTACATATTTCCCCAATCCTTACATCCCAGCATTTTTTCTCCCTAATCTTGCTACAGCTCTATACGACGTGCTTTCCTTTCTGTGAAAGAATTAATTATTCCTCTGAAGTTCGTCGAACGTTTTTCTCCATGAAAAATCAAAATGTCGTTGTCTAATACTGAAAAAGCTGTTAATACGAATAGTACCCAAGACTGGTGTAGGTTCTCGATTTGATTACGTTGGTTTTGTCACTGTCCGCTAGAGAGTATTTCGTTAAACGAAATAGGCCTTTGCAATATTGCAGCAATTGTAACACACACCAAATAAGCGAGCCTGTTTTGGTAGAAATGGTCATTTTTATCTACCTCATCTACATAAATAACACGACGGAATATAATTCACGAAGTACAAACATCAAATCTCTATTAAGCCTACTACAAGCAAAAAGTTTTATGTCAGGAAATAATTTCACATTTTATTCATATCTCCAGTTACTCAGGTGTGAGAAACAGTAGTAGTACAAAATTTTTATATAAATTTGGAATCGTCGTATTCTTCCGTATAATTTGTGTGATGTTCCCCTTTCTTCTCCTTCCTCGTTCTAAAAAACAATCTGTAACTATTCCTGCCATTGCCAAAAACTCTTCTCCGGTTAACTCACTAACCCGCCAGAATCACCGGTTTAGTTACTCCGCGTTTATTCGTCTATTAGGCATTATTACCTATTCGTACAACGCGTTTACCGCGCTATTCCGAGAATAGAACTAAGCGGCTGCTAACCTGGGATTGTATAACTGGTCCTTAATAGTGTAGCGTTCTGGAAAACAATTTGTGTCAGATTTTCATTTTCTTGGATACACCGAGAAGAAAATACGTAATATTTCTTGTCTGTTATTCGTGTACGTCGTTCATTTTCACTCTGGTAGTCTGAATCTATGGATTTGGCTGATAATTATAACAACGGTTATCATTCACACACCCAGTCAACCACATAAGGAAGCAGCTATCGGCAGTCACCCGTTCGGATATATTTGGCTCAGCTCGTCAGCTTGTCTGCGGGGAAGTCTTTTATTTCTAGATGCAACGGAGATTCGCTTGGTAGATGTATCACGTACACTATGCGCGAATTCAAGAATGAACTTATGATTCGTTCAGAAATCAGCTTAGAACTTGTTCAAAAATGTTCAAAAAGCAACAAGGATACGTTTCAAAATCATATGAACAATAAATAGATGAACGTGTGGTGGATGCTATATGCTTTGTGAAACAAGGATTTTTCGTTTTTTTCTTTTATATATTTTTCGTTTACTTCTTAACTCTTCTCATTTTATTGATCAAAAGTATTCTAAAATCAGTATTTAATGAGGACTTCACCACCAGATGTCGCACGATGCCGATTCAAAGGATATAAAAGGCCGCGCTCAGTATTGTGTTGTCAGCGGAGAAGTAACAGCAGTCACTTTGACGTGTGCTGGTCACTGGATATTACTGGGTAACAAATCCGTAAGGGGAATTTCAACTAGTTTAAAGCTGCCCAAGTCCACCGTAACTAAATGGTCATCCCGTCTGATTGCCACGCGGTGAACCGGAGTTCAACTTCCGGTACTACCAGGGATTTTTCCTTGGTGGGGGGACTGGTACTGTGGCCAGGAGAGAAAGCACTCGACCGATTAGTAGCGATTCCAAGATCAAGAAACCCGACAACGACCGGGAGACTTGTGTGCTGATCACGTGCCCCTTTACTGCATCTAATGACGCCATTGGCAGAGGATGACAAGGCCGTCGGTCGGGTCAGACTAGGGCCAGAATGCGAAACGTTAAAGGTGCACAACCCGACTTTTGGTGACGTAAGCGTAGAGCGAAACGCGTAGGACGAACTGTAGCTCAACCAGAACCATTAAGACCTCACGTACCGGCACACAGGGATCGTCGAGTGTTGTTTTGATTGGCTGTAAAGCATTACATTAAATCAGAGGAAGGAATCACTAGTGAGTTCCCAAGTGCTACCAGCAGGTCAGCTACAATGGTCGAGCAACTCCCCACAAGCCATAAATTTCAGTAGTCAGTTCTAAGTGGTGGCATGGTGTAAAGAGTGACCTCATTGGGCAATAGATGATGATTTGGATGATGAATCTGACTATACCTCGTGACAATCCAATGGAATGGTTTGGGTTTGTTGAATGCCTGGAGAAAGTTCCCTGCCATCATAGCTAGCGCCATCAGTGATGTGCGGAGGAGGATGTGTCCAGGTATGACAGTTTTCTTCATGTTTAAGATGTGGTCCACCACTACCATTTGCGACTGCAGTGGTGTCAAGCAGAGCTCGTAGGAGGGCAGGTTGGACGTCTGTGTTTTACGATGAAGGCCTGGTGTGCCTCAGCGCCAGTGATGGCGAGCGGTGTGCTTGTTAGGAGGCCAGGTGCCCGCCTGCATCCAACACTGGATCTACACCTGGAGCTATGATCTGGGGTCAGATTCCGTCTGACATCACGATCACTCTCGTGGTTATCCCAAGCACACTGTCTGCAAATATGTACGTCAGTGCGGTGATTCGACTTACTGTGCTGTCATTCATGAACAGCATTCCAAGGGGTACTTCCAACAGGATTACGCACTCCCAGATACCGCTGTCGTAATTCAGCTTGCACTAAAGAGTGTCGATATGTTGCCTTGGCCTGCTCGATAACTAGCTTTGTCTCCAATCTAGCACGTGTAGGACATCATTATACGACAACTCTAGCGTTGTTCATAACCAGCATTAACCGTAATTGTATTGACCGACCAAGTGAAACAGGCATGGACCTTCATACCACAAACCGACACCCCTCACCAGCGGCACAATGCATGCACATTTGCATGCTTGCCTTCAACATTCTGTCGGTTACACCGGTTATTACTGTATAGCATTTCACATTTGCACTGGCTGTTCTCGCGCTTTCATTAACCTGTGATCTTGCAATGTTAATCATTTAAATATGTTACCTAGGCCACTGTAGTTCAGAAATTTTATTAGTATATGTTCATTATTTCTTGGGAATTTTTTGCGTTAGTGTATATCTTCCCATCGATGAGCCCAAGGAGAGCGTCCATTACTATTGTTTCTAGGTGTCGAGTTTTCTGGAAATTGTAATAATAATTAATACTGCTCGTGATGTTACGACCATCTCTCCGTTTAATGTGCTTTGTCCTTTTTATTCCGAAAGAATGTTCTTGTTGACGGTACGTAATAGGGTACAGCAAAATCAAAAAGAAATTCATTGTTCTCCAGATATTCACTTGGACCTACCAAGAAGCGAGGCCTGTGCGTTAATTACTGCACCACCTCAACCGTAATGTGTTAAAAACACTCATGCGCCTTGGCGGCCACAGAGCCAAAATTTGATTTGTAACTGGCATTTACAGCGATTACGCAGTTTGCGTTTGTGTTTTACTTCTTTGGTTCTCTGTCACAACAGTCTATGGTGGACGCCTGAACCCCATGTGGTATATGCGCATACCTTCCTCCATCCACTGCAGACAACAGCCTTTTACGGTATTCTTCGCGTGGCAACTGAGAGAACAACATATTGTCCTACTGTTTGACTGATCTCTCTAAGGATCAAATTGCTTTCACTCTAGAAAAACTCCTCACTTGTACAAACCATGAGAAATTTCTCAGTTCAGCCGGTGAGTCCGTAGACGATGGTATAAGGGGTGTACAGTATGACTGGCCGTGCTTTACGGTCGAGGACTTACAGAGTTTAAGACAACCCGTCCTTGGACTGTCATAGTGAGCCGTCGTGTAGGGTCTTCCCACCTTCTCTGCTGAGAAAGTCTCGAAGTTCATCTACTTCGCACAAGCTGTATCAGCATCCTTGGGCTATCTGTAAAAGGTATTTATACTGCCTGTGATTACAGGTGACGAAGCGGAAAGCTATAATATTTGGAATAACGTTCAAAAGTGATGCCATTATTACGTGTTTATTTACTAAACATCATAAAGTGATAATATTGACACAATTAATACTGATTTACTAGGCATAATAAGCTGATAATATTGAGACAGTTAATATTGATTAACCGAAAACAAACGATTTCCTGAGAGCATTATCTTATAACCAGATCGGAAGGCACCATATCGGCGAATGGCGACTATGGCGCAAAGCCTCAACGTCGTACGTAGATCCGTGATATTTCGTAGCCGTTCCTACACTTTCAGTACCTTAAACATAATTCATTTACTAATTAAGATGATCAATTTCCACCGTTATGATATTGTTGTAAGAAAGTAATATCTGTATTGGGAAAGCGACTTTTATTAGGAAACATTTATTAAGCGAGATTCTTTGATTCGCGCCAAATGACCTTGCTTTCCCTGCGTACCTCACTATTGACGTAACGGCCTTTCTCATGTTTGACAACAGCACCTCATACCATCGTTCACTGGCAAAGCCATAAGCTCCATCAGCTCCTTCAGTCAGCGTGGAACTGAATCTACTCCCGACGGTATGCGTTCTGCAGTACCACTTTACTCGCTGAATGCTACATGGTATCTGCAAACGCCATACAAAATTGTAAAACTGGAAAATAAGGAAACAGAATGTGGTTTGAACAGAACGGGTACCGTACGAGACCATTATCTTCAGTGATGCTGTCGGCAAAATACCTGGCGTTGCAATTTAAACAAAGTGTGTACCGTCACTGTTGCACATTCTGGCTGCACAAAAATGTGGAATGAGGTCTAAATGATTTCCTTTTGTTGCCATGAGGAAGTTACTTATAAAGCTTGAATCACGTGGGATTGTTCACTCTGGGTTAGACAAATTTTAAGTAGCAAGTGTGCTAGTGGAAGAAGTAGAGCTTATTCCTAATTGTAGGTAATAAACCTTAACACTTGCTCCCCCATCAATTTAGAAAAGTCATATGTAAATCAACAAAGAGCATTTAAACAACTGGGCCATCCGGTGTTAACTGTTCAAAAGAACAGAGTAGGACAGTTAATTTTACATCTATTTTGCGACATTATTAACATATACAATGTTGATTTTGGTAGTAAGTTTCAAAATATCACACAGCGACAGGGCACAAACGTTGGGAGCTCAAAGATTCCGTGGAAGTGTGTACAAAAAAGATTGTAATAAAAATGAAACTAAACATCATCAGGCCCAGATGGTCGCTCTAAGCCGACCGGCTTCCTTATCACCCTTTGCCATGCGGCGTCATTAAGAAGTGTTATGTACAGCGCTGCGTCAGCATACCGACTCTCAACCCTTTGTCAGCTTCCAGACCTCACACGGCTACTTCTCATTCAAGTAGTGCCTCGACTGGAATGACGAGGCAGCGTATTCCATTCCAGTCCTCCTACCAAGGAAGAATCCCTGGTAGTACCGGCAACTGAACCCACATCTGTCGCATTAGAGTCAGAATGATTCTGTCACTTTACAGCGGGGTTTGAGTTGTTGTTAAATATCCTGGCAAAGCAAAACTAAGTGCCCAACAGGAAATCAAAAACGCATACATCTCTCGCGGGCAATCCTCTACCGTCTGAGCTACTCTGGCGCTACCCAAAACCCATTCTAACAGCTTTAGAGCGATATAATCATTCTGGCTGCCTTGTGGTCGATCTGCGTTTAAGTCCTGATACAGCTAGGTACCTTTCTTTGATGGATGACTAAAATGGGATACACTAAGCCTCGTGATTCCAATTGAAGAGCTGCTAGAATGAGAACTTGAAGTTGGATAATCGTGTCTGGGTAGCTCAGCAGGTTCGGCATTGGCTGCTAAAGGAGACGTTACAGGTTCGAGGCTCGGCCTGTCCTACTGTTCAGATGTGATAGAAAGTTTCGAGACAAAGTAATCTTAGTCTGCTAATTAGGAATAAAGTCCAGGAACGCCCTGCTAAGGTCGACATCAGGATACTATTTTGCCCTTGTTTCTGATTTCATTATCAACACAATTTTACATACAGTTTTACACTATTAGTTTTTTGTATGTGCAAACTCTTGGGAGAGCCAGTCCTGACAAAACTCTACCATCTGGTGAGCAAGATGTATGAGACAGGCTAAATACCATCAGACTTCAAAAAGAATATAATAATTCCAATCCCAAAGAAAGCAGGTGTTGACAGATGTGAAAGTAACCGAACTATCAGTTTAATAAGTCATAGCTGAAAAATACTAACGCGAATTCTGTACAGACGAATGGAAAAACTGATAGAAGCCGACCTGGGGGGAGGATCAGTTTGGATTCCGTAGAAATGTTGGAACACGTGAGGCAATACAGACCCTACGACTTATCTTAGAAGAAAGATTAAGGAAAGGCAAACCTACGTATCTAACATTTGTAGACTTAGAGAAAGCTTTTGACAATGTTGATTGGAATACTCTCTTTCAAATTCTGAAGGTGGCTGGGGTGAAATACAGAGATCGAAAGGCTATTTACAATTTATACAGAAAGCAGATGGCAGTTATAAGAGTAGAGCGGTATGAAAGGGAAGCAGTGGTTGGGAAGGGAGTGAGACAGGTTGTAGCCTCTCCCCGATGTTATTCAACCTGTATATTGAGCGAGCAATAAAGGAAACAAAAGAAAAATTCGGATTAGGTATTAAAATCCATGGAAAAGAAATAAAAACTTTGAGGTTCGCCGATAACATTGTAATTCTGTCAGAGACAGCAAAGGACTTCGAAGAACAATTGAATGGAATGGACAGTGTCTTGAAAGGAGGGTATATGATGAACGTCAACAAAAGCAAAACGAGGATAATGGAATGTAGTCGAATTAAGTCAGGTGATGCTGAGGGAATTAGATTAGGAAATGAGACACTTAAAGTAGTAAAGGAGTTTTGCTATTTGGGGAGCAAAATAACTGATGATGGTCGAAGTAGAGAGGATATAAAATGTAGACTGGCAATGGCAAGGAAAGCGTTTCTTAAGAAGAAAAATTTGTTAACATCGTGTATACATTTAAGCGTCAGGAAGTCGTTTCTCAAAGTATTTGTATGGAGTGTAGCCATGTATGGAAGTGAAACGTGGACGATAAATAGCTTAGACAAGAAGAGAATAGAAGCTTTCGAAATGTGGTGCTACAGAAGAATGCTGAAGATTAGATGGGTTGATCACATAACTAATGAGGAGGTACTGAATAGAATTGGGGAGAGGAGGAGCTTGTGGCACAACTTGACTAGAAGAAGGGATCGGTTGGTAGGACATGTTCTGAGACATCGAGGAATCACCAATTTAGTATTGGAGGGCAGCGTGGAGGGTAAAAATCGTAGAGGGAGACCAAGAGATGAATACACTAAGCAGATTCAGAAGGATGTAGGTTGCAGTAGGTACTGGGAGATGAAGAAGCTTGCACAGGATAGAGTAGCATGGAGAGCTGCATCAAACCAGTCTCAGGACTGAAGACCACAACAACAACAAACTCTTCGTTCAGTTTTTGTGCCGTAGTGGTGTCTTCTCCTCTAATTTAAAGGATTGCACCAGTTCGATTATACAGACAGATTTCTTATAGAGTTTCCTCATGAGCATCGGTATACTTAAATATTGGCTTCTTGTAATAAACTTGAAAATGTATGCGTGAGCTACAGGGCGTGCAGAATCCAAGTGCACTACCCACCTCTATGATATTAATTTTAAGTACAAATTATGCTTGTCCTTTCGAAGTCAGATCTGGAAGCTGGAGAGATCTGGAGAGATTGAATAGGAGTCCCTAACCATTCTTTCCACCAAACTGTCGTCTTCTATAGTTGTGTCCCCAGCGCAGAAGACAGGTCGTCGGTCGTGGGATCTTCTGCGGCGGAGGCTACTACGCTGTTAACTTGAACCCGTGGTTGTGCTTTTTATGGGATGCCAATTGACCAGCTTAGTCTCTGTATCTACAGAGGGCAAGACCTGTAGCACTGACAATGATGGTAGACGACTCCTCTTATTAATGTATCCTGTTCGTTTATATTTTAAATAATCACACATTTTACACTGTCTTTTACAACACTCGAGATAGCTTCCCTAAATAAACGGTAATTGTTCCATCCAATGTCCGATATAGAGTACGACATGTCCGTCTTGCCGTCCGGTGTAGCCGAGCGGTTCTAGGCGCTTCAGTCTGGAACCGATCGACCGCAGGTTTTAATCCTGCCTCGGGCATGGATGTGTGTGATGCCCTTAGGTTAGTTAGGTTTCAGTAGTTACAAGTTCTAGATGACAGATGACCTCAGATGTTAAGTCCCATAGTGCTCAGATCTATTTTAACAACTTTGAACATGTCCGTCCCACCTAAACGACCGAAACATAGTTACACGTCCGTCCCTCTAGGACGCCAGAAACAGAGTTACATGTCCGGCTCTGAAGAACGCCCGAAACCGAGAGATGTGTCCTTTCCTTCAGAATGCCCGAAACGGACAGAGTAGCACAACGAAGTACTTCGTCTCCCAGGGGCGCGAAAGTAACGCGAAGGTGTCCGATGCACATCGGTTGCAATATCTTTGCTCCTATATATCTGAAAACTAGTGAAATATAATAAACAAAAACGATACACTCGTAGGGTAGTCATGAGAGATGGCCATATTAAAATCTAGGTAAATACAATGAAAAGTATATAAATAATTAATAAGACAAGTTTGACGTTTTGGCGCCTAAAACCTGGTGTGCCGACCAGTTGCCGGACTCTCCCATCTGGCTGGTACACACTGTACCATGTGTCAGTTGTATCTCTCTCCACTGTTGTACCATATGCTACTTCACGTGTATCAAGCTGAATCAAGGTGAGCTTCTAGAAAAATAAAATACTGGCGGCCAGAGCCTGGAATATCACATAAGTGCTCAAGGTATTTTATTACTTATTTTACTTCAAATTTTAAACATGGGCAACGTATTCGTTTTAGAGTAGTGCTAGCCTAGTGAATACTTGTGACTGACATGTTTATTTCGGCCGTCTTTATATTATACTGCTGGAAATACTTTTCCTCCGGGCTGGATATACAGCAGATCCCTTCTCGACCGCAGTCTGCTGGTATGACCGATCGTGCTCGAGGCGGACTTGCCACGACTCGTAGCGGTGACTCACTTCCCGGCTCGTGCGATGGTTGTTTAGTGTTGTTCGCAGGTAACTGTTCTTATTGTATGTCCGTTTTAGTGCTCCATCACCTCTGGTGTTGTCTCTGTCGTTGTCTGAGAAATTTTTAGTTCTTACTGTCCCATGGTTTTATGACATTGTCCTTCTGTGTTCGTTTCGGTGCCGTATATTTATGTTTTACATTGTATGTACTGCATAATTGTGTTTTTTTCACCATGTCGAGGATGAAACATAGACACTTTACTCTTTCATTAAATGAAAAATTAGCAATGCTACGAATACTAGACAAAGGTGAATCAGTCCTGAAATTGCCAAGGAACTCATTGCAGGCATCACGTCAGTAAAATAGTGGAAAAGAAATCGGAAGGACATCGAATTCTTTACAGCGCCAATAGATAGTGAAAGCGCTCTTAATATTAGCAAAACATTGTTCAAGGGATGAACTTGAGAACTGTTTGACAACGTGTTGTGGATGTGGTTCCACCGAGAAAGACGGAAAGGAACGTCTGTATCTGGGTCCATTATAAAAAGAAGACAGTAGCGTTCCACAGAGAAAACTAGAAGCCAAAGGTGAATTCGCAGCTCGGGAAGGCTGGATTTATCGCTGGAAAACCCATCATGGCATTCGGTTTCTTTCAATTTATGGTGAAAAACTATCTGCTGATGCCGAGGCGGCTAAGGAATTTTTCGTAAAGTTTCAATAAATTATCGAAGAAAATGAACTGTTATCTTGCCAAGTCTATAAAATAGACGAGACAGGCCTAAACTATAAAATGCTGCCAAACGAAACGCTTGCTGCATCAAATGAAACTGTAGGAGGAACGAAACTCAAAAAAGTCCCAAGAAGGTTGTAAAGTACTTGAAGCTATGAAATCCCACAACGTCAAAGAGTGTTGAGTCAAGGGAGGAATTAAAACCTGATACGCTGCGAAAATCTTGGCATAATATTTGACCGGAGGCTATGACCAACAGTGATCAGATACAGTGACCAGATCCAAAGCGAGCAAAACAACGACGCTCAGGACATTGTTGAAGATCTACAAGTTGTACAACTGAATGATCCAGGCAGTGAATTTGAAGGGTGGATTGCCCAATGTGACAAAGACTCTGAAACCAGCGAAGAGCTCAGTGACAACTAGATTACTGCCGCAGTTTTCGTAAAAAATGGTGAAGAAACTGTGAATGAGGACTCGGACGATGATGATGATCTTCCTACTTAGATTTCACACACTGAGTCAAGAACGAATTTGATATTGCCCTTCAGTATATCGAGCAAAACTAAATCGCTACGCATACAGATATTTTGTGGATCAAGAAATGGAGCAACACAGCAGATAAGTCTAGAGTTTCATCTTCTAAACAAAAAACTGTAACTGACGCTCCCTAAATCATTTTTTGCTAGTGTATCACCTGTCTTCAGTTTTTGCAGTGCTGTAGATATGTACAGTACAGTAACAACATACTGTACAGCATTTCTCTTTTTCATTATGGGAAAATAACAGCTTTTTTGCGGTTTATTGCAAATATTTTACTGAAGAGAGCAATATACATGTGTACAGTAGTCATTTTTGAGTTCAGAGATTGTTTATTTTAATGTAAAGCTGTATATTTCTGTATTTTTTAATAATCTGTCCTTTCCTGCTTTCTGACCTACACCACATTGCCAAAGGTAATGGGTCACAGGGGTTGTACTGTAAGAGTGAGGCTACATATGAACCGAAAAGACCCCCATAAATACATTTAAAAATAATTTTTGGCTGTTACTTGACGTGCCAGAAGCTAACAAAATTTGATGAACCTTACAAACCTGGACACTGGAGCAGATGACTCATCTACAGAGCAAACAGCTTCTCATCTGCTCCGATTCCCATACTGCCCTTCTTTGCGTATAAGAGATAATTTTAGTTTATTTCCAGTTTTGATATTACACATATGTGAGGTGAATGTATTAGCGCTGAAGTATATTCATACTAAGGAGTGAGCGGTAGGTTCCCACGCTGGCTAGCACAGGCGGTGGGCCATCGGGTGCTTTCTGAGCCAGTGGAATGAGATGCAAAAACAGAAATCGCTATTGACGTCATCAACGAGATGGGTAGGGAAAGTACATTTATTCCACCGTGAATCAGGTAATAGTTATTAATAGATATTTGCTAACTAAAGTTGTGTTTTGCCACTCAGATATTAGGTTGAGCCTACAGGTAATAAACACTATCTTTCAGTAACTTTACAACGCCAGGTATCGTTGATATTAACGAATAGGTGAATAACTTCAACATAACCGGATATACGATCTTATACAAACTATAGCAGTCGTACGTTCAAGTTACAGACTGTGCACCATAATCGGCCGTCATCGATAGGGTGCCTTTCGATCTGGTCATGCGCTAGCGCGTGCCCTCTTACCGTTAAGAGTTAGCTTGTTATCAGTGTGAACAAGTTCATATTACGGTGTTTCTTAAATAAACGCACAACAATAGCAACCCGTGTAAAAATTATTTGCCCAAAAAGTTTCTTCCCGCTCCATTACGTGAAACGTAGACAGTAGTATTGCATTTTCAGGTACTGACGGCGCTGCTATAGCTCGGCAAGGGGACGTAAAAGTACGAGAACATGTGCATATAACAAATAGGAAGAATTCCTACGCGGCAGCTCACTAAGTCAGTTCAAGGACGGACTGACTTAATAATCGCATCACTCGGAAGGGAAAGCGTGGCCAGTTATACTGTTCGACTCTTACACCACCATCTACGGACTCACCGGCTAAACTGAGACATTTCTGGGCGTTTAGTGAGGGTGCAGGGGTTCTCGCACGTGCAATCCTTGCAGCACATGTACCCATAAGAGAAAATGGTCTACCTCATACGGTAGCAATTGTACGACCTACAGCGATGGCGGAAGGAGCTGACAGTCTCCTGTGTGCTATGTCGCGTGGAAACTTGGGAAAATAAACGGGCAGACGAAACTGCGAAGGAGGCCAACAGAGAAAATAACATTATACAATGTGCTACTTCTCTGCAGACTGCCATCTCCCTGGTAAGTAGCAGGTCCATGCTGTCATGGGAGGAGAAATGGCTGGCAACCAAGGGCAATACACTTTTTTTGGTCATCAGTCTACTGACTGGTTTGATGCGGCCCGCCACGAATTCCTTTCCTGTGCTAACCTCTTCATCTCAGAGTAGCACTTGCAACCTACGTACTCAATTATTTGTTTAACGTATTCCAATCTCTATCTTCCTCTACAGTTCTTGCCCTCTTCAGCTCCCTCTAGTACCATGGAAGTCATTCCCTCATGTCTTAGCAGATGTCCTATCATCCTGTCCCTTCTCCTTATCAGTGTTTTCCACATATTCCTTTCCTCTCCGACTCTGCGTAGAACCTCCTCATTCCTTACCGTATCAGTCCACCTAATTTTCAACATTCGTCTATAGCACCACATCTCAAATGCTTCGATTCTCTTCTGTTACGGTTATCCCACAGTCCATGTTTCACTACCACACAATGCTGTACTCCAGACGGACATCCTCAGAAATTTCTTCCTCAAATTAAGGCCGGTATTTGATATTAGTAGACTTCTCTTGGCCAGAAATGCCTTTTTTGCCATAGCGAGTCTTCTTTTGATGTACTCCTTGCTCCGTCGGTCATTGGTTATTTTACTGCCTAGGTAGTAGAATTTCTTAACTTCATTGACTTCGTGACCATCAATCCTGATGTTAAGTTTCTCGCTGTTCTCATTTCCACTACTTCTCATTACCTTCGTCTTTCTCCGATTTACTCTCAAACCATACTGTGTACTCATTAGACTGTTCATTCCGTTTAGCAGATCATTTAATTCTTCTTCACTTTCACTCAGGATAGCAATGTCATCAGCGAATCGTATCATTGATATCCTTTCACCCTGTATTTTAATTCCACTCCTGAACCTTTCTTTTATTTCCATCATTGCTTCCTCGATGTACAGATTGAAGAGTAGGGGCGAAAGGCTACAGCCTTGTCTTACACCCTTCTTAATACGAGCACTTCGTTCTTGATCGTCCACTCTTATTATTCCCTCTTGGTTGTTGTACGTATTGTGTATGACCCGTCTTTTTTCAGAATCTCGAACAGATTGCACCAATTTATATTGCAGAACGCTTTTTCCAGGTCGACGAATCCCATGAAAGTGTCTTGATTTTTCCTTAGCCTTGCTTCAATTATTAGCCGCAACGTCACAATTGCCTCTCTCGTCCCTTTACTTTTCCTAAAGCCAAACTGATCGTCACCTAGCGCATTCTCAATTTTCTTTTCCATTCTTCTGTATATTATTCTTGTAAGCAGCTTCGATGCATGAGCTGTTAAGCTGATTGTGCGATTTTTTCTCGCACTTGACAGCTCTTGCCGTCATCGGAATTGTGTGGATGATGCTTTTCCGAAAGTCAGATGGTATATCGCCAGACTCATATATTCTACACACCAATGTGAATAGTCGTTTTGTTGCCACTTCCCCCAATGATTTTAGAAATTCTGATGGAATGTTATCGATCCCTTTAGCCTTATTTGACCCTAAGTCTTCCAAAGCTCTTTTAAATTCCGATTCTAATACTGGATCCCTTATCTCTTCTAAATCGACTCCTGTTTCTTCTTCTATCACATCAGACAAATCTTCACCTTCGTAGAGGCTTTCAATGTATTCTTTCCACCTATCTGCTCTCTCCTCTGCATTTAACCGTGGAATTCCCGTTGCACTCTTAATGTTACCACCGTTGCTTTTAATGTCACCTAAGGTTGTTTTGACTTTCCTGTATGCTGAGTCTGTCCTTCCGACAATCATATCTTATTCGATGTCTTCACATTTTTCCTGCAGCCATTTCGTCTTAGCTTCCCTGCACTTCCTATTTATTTCATTCCTCAGCGACTTGTATTTCTGTATTCCTGATTTTCCCGGAACATGTTTGTACTTCCTCCTATCATCAATCAACTGAAGTATTTCTTGTGTTACCCATGGTTTCTTCGCAGCTACCTTCTTTGTACCTATGTTTTCCTTCCCAACTTCTGTGATGGCCCTTTTTAGAGATGTCCATTCCTCTTCAACTGTACTGCCTACTGCGCTATTCCTTATTGCTGTATCTATAGCGTTAGGGTACTTCAAACGTATCTCGTCATTCCTTAGTACTTCCGTATCCCACTTCTTTGCGTATTCATTCTTCCTGACTAATGTCTTGAACTTCAGCCTACTCTTCACCACTACTATATTGTGATCTGAGTCTGTATCTGCTCCTGGGTACGCCTTACAATCCAGTATCTGATTTGGGAATCTCTCTCTGACCATGATGTAATCTAATTGAAATCTTCCCGTACCTCCCGGCCTTTTCCAAGTATACCTCCTCCTCTTGTGATTCTTGAACAGGGTATTCGCTATTACTAGCTGAAACTTGTTACAGAACTCAATTAGTCCTTCTCCTGTTTCATTCCTTGTCCCAATCCCATATTCTCCTGTAACCTTTTCTTCTACTCCTTCCCCTACAACTGCATTTCAGTCGCCCATGACTATTAGATTTTCTTCCCCTTTTACATACTGCATTACCCTTTCAATATCCTCATACGCTTTCTCTATCTGTTCATCTTCAGCTTGCGACGTCGGCATGTATACCTGAACTATCGTTGTCGGTGTTGGTCTGCTGTCGATTCTGATTAGAACAACCCGGTCACTGAACTGTTCACAGTAACACCCCCTCTGCCCTACCTTCCTATTCATAACGAATCCTTCACCTGTTATACCATTTTCTGCTGCTGTTGATATTACCCGATACTCATCTGACCAGAAATCCTTGTCTTCCTTCTACTTCACTTCACTGACCCCTGCTATATCTAGATTGAGCCTTTGCATTTCCCTTTTCAGATTTTCTAGTTTCCCTACCACGTTCAAGCTTCTGACATTCCACGCCCCGACTCGTAGAACGTTATCCTTTCGTAGATTATTCAATCTTTTTCTCATGGTAACCTCCCCCTTGGCAGTCCCCTCCCGGAGATCCGAATGGCGGACTATTCCGGAATCTTTTGCCAATGGAGAGATCATCATGACACTTCTTCAATTACAGGCCACATGTCCTGTGGATACACGTTACGTGTCTTTAGTGCAGTGGTTTCCATTGCCTTCTGCATCCTCATGTCGTTGATAATTGCTGATTCTTCCGCCTTTAGGGGCAATTTCCCACCCCTAGGACAAGAGAGTGCCCTGAACCTCTATCCGCTCCTCCGCCCTCTTTGACAAGGCGGTTGGCAGAATGAGGCTGACTTCTTATGCCGGAAGTCTTCGGCCGCCAATGCTGATTATACATCGAAACGTAGGCAGCGACGGGGATCGAACCCGGGCCCGAAGACATGTTGATTATGAATCAAAGACGCTACCCCTACACCACGGGTACCCTTGGCAATACACTAGGGTGATAAAAGTCTTGCAATAGCAAAATGCACGTCTGCAGATGACGGTAGTAACACGTACTCAATGCATAAAAGGGCAGTGTATTGACGGAACCGTCATTTTTACTCAAGTGATTCTTGTGAAAAGATTCCCTTCGTGATTATGGCTGCGCGAAGGAAATTAACGGACTTTGAATGCGGAATGATAGTTGGAGCTAGACATCCATTTCGGAAATTGTTAGGGATCTGTATATTCCGAGATCCTCAGTGCCTCTCCAGGGATCGTCACCAAATTGTCCGTTGGACCTTAGACGACTGGAAAACCATGACCTGCTCAGATGAGTCCTGATTTCGTTTGGTAAGAGCTCATGGTAGGGTTCGAGTCTGGTGTAGACCAAATGAAGCCAAGGACCCAAGCCACTGTACAAGCTGGTGGTGGTTCCGTAATTGTGTGAGGCTGTGTTTACATGGAATGGACTGAGTCCCATGATCCAACTGAACTGATCATTGACTGGAAATGGTTACGTTCGGCTACTCAAAGACAGTTTTCAGCCATTCATAGACGTGAAGTTCCCAAACAATGATGGAATATTTTTGGACGCCTGTATATTGTGTCAATGGGCCACTGCTTATTGGTGATTGGTTTGAAGAACATTCTGGACAATTCGAGCAAATCATTTGGCCATCCAGATCGTCCGACATGAAAGCCATCGATCATTTATGGGAAGCAATGGAGAGGTCAATTCGTCCACAGAATCTTGTCCCTTCAACACTTTCACAGTTATCTACGGCTACAGAGGCAGCATTGCTCAGTATCTCTACAGGGAACTTCCAACGACTTGCTGAGTCCATGCCACGTCGACTTGCTGCACTACGCCGCAGAAAAGGCCGTCCGACGTGATATTAGGGGTATCCCATGACTTCTGTCATCTCTGTGTTAGCTGTATATGGTTAAGTTGTAACGTTCTTTTAAAAAGATTTGTTGTTTTTGTTTTTTGCCAATGAATGTGAAATGCGTAATGTTTGCGTCATGCAAATTTACTACGTGATGTGTTGTTCAGCAAATGACTTAATCTGCAAAACCAATACGCAGTTTTCGTAATGAAACCAATCGCTCTTCAATTTAACGAGTCTCGTGAGCATTAACTGATAAAATTTCGTGTGCAAATAAAGAATGGAATACATTTTCCTTAGCTCCAGAGTTGCAACGGATGTAATCTTGGTATTTTGTGCTCTACACACTAGGCATAGAAAATATTCAATCTAGGCACAGCGAAGTGCAATGGCGGCCGTAAAATAGCTTCATACAGATAATATCAGTAGTTTGATTGATAAATAAAAAACCTTGAAAATGTTCAGTGAAAATATTGGGTATTGGCTCAGCACTGTACAATGCTGCCCGCGTTGTAGCTGTTACAAACATTAACACTTTTCAGATTCTGGCACATTAATATTTTTCTGACTCTGATAAAAAATGATTTCTTTAAAAAAAAAAGTTATTCATTGGGTTCAAATAAACACGACATGGAAGACGATGAGGTACTGATAAGAGGATATCCTAATACCAAATGCTTCAGATTAAAAATTGTATTCAAAATAAAGTTTCTCATTAAAAATATGTGATATGAAACATTTTACATTGACTTAAATTTAGTAAACTTCTCAACTGTTCTACAATTCTCACGTACTGTTGTAATAAAAAACACTTGGATTGTTACATGACACAAGGTCTGACATCGTTTGGCAAAAAAGATTCCAAAATTCTACTTCTCTGTATCAGGATTACAAAACACACAAAATATTAGAAATCCGATATACCTAAACAACTTATACATTACATCTGGTGGAAAGTACTTGATTCCTACATTCAAGGGTCAGCACAATAAAAATTAGCGAAAGCCGCATTGTGTTGCTGCATATTTAAAACTAAATATACCAAATTTCATTGCCGGCCGATGTGGCAGAGCGGTTCTAGGGGCTTCAGTCTCGAACCGCGCGACCGCTACGGTCACAGGTTCAAATTCTGTCTCGGGCACGGATGTGTGTGATGTCCTTAGATTAGTTTAGTTCTAGTAGTTCTAACTTCTAGGGCACTTATGACCTCAGATGTTAAGTCCTATAGTGCCCAGAGCCATTTCCATCATTTTGAACCTGATTTCATCACCTTACAAAGTTGTTCCAGTTGCTTTACCTTTGAGTAACAATATCAATTCATTACTCTTCTCTATTGCCATGGACAGTGGTCAATACTGTTAACGATCAGTATCACTTCAATTCTTGTTAATCTTATAACCTTACAAACAAATGATACACTTTACACTTTTATAGATATAACTACGCCCTAACATTTACGGTCTCTGTGTGAGTATAAAAAATAACATTCGTACGTAAACCAACAACTAAATTCTACCAGCTAGCCAAAAGCTTTAAATCTTACATCCAACCTACGACAGTGTGCAATGGCAGCTGCATCTGTGCTCCGCGCGTCCCTGCTTACAATCGATTCTGCCACTTAGGCAACATCTTTCTCTCTATGGTGTCAAAAATACAATCTCTTCTACATATGACAATCTTTTCAGGTCATTTTTCGCGAATTATATAACAAAATCCGGCTCCACGTTCAAGTGGGCCCCTCACAAAACCAACGATCTGGCCGTTGCGTTCCTCATGTCGGTCAAGCCAGCGGGATGAAACGGCCGTGGACCACCTCCAGATTGTGCCGTGTCCCCTAAAGCATGGCCTATTACTGCGGCAATGGGACCGCCCCATCTGCGTGCGAACCACTTTGCGACACGTTTTAACTGAGTGTATTTTATTTTGTGATAATGGCGCGGAAGCATATTTAGGTAGAGGTCTGCCGTTCATTTTACCTCGAAAAGCGTCAATCATTCCGCCCCTAATATTATTTTATAGTTTTACATTTCATGTTCGGCACAGAATCTTCTCTATGGATGCATTGCTCATATTTTTTCCGTGCCAAGGAGGAAGCTCGCGCTGGTTACATAAATTGTGTGGTTATTCTCATCTTACTTGCAACTGATAGTCACCATAGTATGTACCTATAACATCTGTCCCAAACAAGGGTGATCGCTCGTTCTGAATGAATGTGGGTGAAATTACAACGACATGGAATTAGGAAAATTCAGGTGAATATCTAGCTTTGCAGTAGCAACCTGGGAGAACAGCTGAAGGCTATTTTTGAAGATAGCTCCAGTGGCGACAACCTGTCACGACACTGTCACCACATACGGCAGTGCGTCCCTAGGTGTGCGGCCATCTTAATTGGAACGCCATTTTCAAAACTGATGCCGTTTAACTGTGTGAATGATTTTAGTTCGACGGAAACAGGTGCCATCTCTGCCGAGTGGAGGAGACCTCTAACATTACATGAAATATCGTCTTGCCTCCCCACCAAATTTTCTTGCCCTTTGTAAACAGAGGTGAGACAGTTTAATTTTAGACAGCACTTACCGGAGCGCGGATCAGGACAGTTGCATCAAGCGGTCACTACTCCGTGATCAAGTACGTATGACGTTCTGTTTCTGTAGACACGTGAACAGTGATTTTTGGATGATAGTTCAATTTTGAGTTAGAATTCTCTGTATTCATGAAATTTATCGTTAGGAGTAGTGCGGAAATCTTGCGAGTGTTGATTTCAGTATAATTTTACGTAAATTCAGATGGAACTTAATTTGTCACAATTCACTCATACATCGTCTGCTCAGTTAACTTTCATGATTCCTCTCACTGTGAGTTACATGCTGGCTTTGATGATTCGTTAATTAATGGAAAATGAATAATTTAGTATTGGATGTTCGTGTGTGAATAATTTGACGGCGATGTTGCGTTTCCTTATACCACATTCTTTCTGAATAATAATGATCAATACAATATTATCGTTTGCTCTTATGAAACCATAGGATTATTCTATTTTATATCTGTTCCATGTAAATGCAGTATCGTAGTATGCTTCATTCGTTAAGTAAACGTTAAATATGCAGCTAATTGTTTCGTTTAGCTTTTCCCTGGGGTGCAATCCAGAAGGCTTTTCCTTTTTCTTTGATTTATAATCTCTTGTGCATTGTGAGAGAAATTTAAGGTGGTAACCCTGATCGGTTGTTCTCAAACATGTTACAGTGAAAATGCAGATAAAATACCTTACGCGCCACACAAAGTTTTTCGCCGTATAATATCTGCTGATAACTTGTTGTGTACTTCTGACTCTTTATCTCTAAGCTTTACTACGGGAACCATATTTAATACGTTTTTTATAAAAATAGGAAACATTTATTAATCATAAAGTAGGAGAAGCAACACAAGGTAAGAGAGATGACAAATAAATCATGAGCTATTAGAAACACAAATAGAGGCAACAAGGAATTGGCACTCCACTGTGTGACGCTTGGTTGGAAAAACTAAGGTTTATCTGGTGAATCTACTTATCCCGGCTCGAAACGTAGATAACGCATTCTGAAATAATCTAACGCTGAATAGACATTGACGGATTTATTCTGCACAGAAGTTTCACTACGCTGGTGCAGCTGAGAACAAGTGGCGAGACTGTGATGCTACACGCCCTAACAAGATGAGCGGCAAACTATACCCTTTCCTCACTGCGTAGTCCTGTCTCAGGTGACGGTGGTGGTGTAAGCGTCGGCAGAGTAGCGATGTGTAGCGCCTGTAATTTGTTATCGCGGGCAGGAAATATGCAAAGTCACGGGCTGGCGATCTGTCAGGCGGGTCGCAGTTACTCTCTAACGGAGCCCTGAAATCTCGGCATGTTCCAGCGTTTGACACTCCCATTAGCCAGTCTTTCCATGAGCCAATTTGAGTCTCCTATTCGGCAGTGTACACAAGGAGATGGAAACATGAAGGCGCTGACCTGTTACAAATACGACTGTCCATGGAATAGCGAGCTGTCCGAAATGATTGAAGTTGAAAACGTCGGTCCAGCTAAGACTTCACCACAGGCTCTCTTGGTATGGATAGTGCCAAAGCACTGTCCCAAGAGCAGCCCACTCTCCAGAGTGGAGTATTCTCCCTCCCATCGCTCTACATCAAAACTCGGCAAACTCGAAAAGTGTAGAAAACCGCTAGGACGCGTGTTTCATGTGAGTCACAAGACTCCACGAGCGCAACATATACCCTCTAGCTCTTCTGCTCAACCTCCCGTTCTCTCTTAACTAAAGTTAATAGTTATGAGCAAATGAAACACTACAACCCTCCTTGTGGTGTCATTTATTGTGTATCAACCAGCTGCGGCCATTGAGTACACCGTCAGTGTAACTGTCAGTTGGTGATTGGATGGACGACATCACGGTTACAAGTAGTCTGCGTAAACCATTTGTTGGCTACGGATGCATCGTATATAGGGATCGTGATAACCCCTTCAGCATCAACTAAGGCCTGAAGATGGTGCACTGAAGCGCCGAAACTGGTAGCTACACAGTAAATGACAACATAAGGACGGCTGTAGGTGTATCATTTTCTTACAATAGCGAACAGCCGTAGTCCCCAGACCTCCTGGCCCAAGGATGGTCTTACAAGAAGCGGCCAATCTCCGACTCTTGAATTTCTGCGCAGGGAGGCGAAGACGCTACTCTCCCGCATTGTGTTTCCAGGGCGACTTTCGGCAGTGTGTTTGAAAAGTTTTCGGTTTGGCCTAAAGTGAACAACACATTTATCACAGAGGCCATTATCTTGCAGGACCGAACATTACAGCATGTCCGACCAGAGGCCTCGGCTAAACTAAGAGAAGTACTTTTGTGTCCTAACATAGACCATTTTGAAGCCGCCATAAATGTTGCTTTCCATCCTGAAATTCTTCTGATGGCCCAGGGCTTTGCAAAAACACTCGTCAGGCAAAGAGCCATGTGAAGGCTGCGTCTACAGCATCCGTACCGAGGCGAACATGGAAACTTGCTCTTGGCACGCAATGGGTGTTTACGTCACTGTCAAAACGCCTCGGCTGGGCGAACTACTTCCGTCCCCGCCCCTTTCCCTGGCTAGGCCAGGAAAGCCTAACGGGTACATCCACGTACGCTGTTTTTAGTCTCTTCAGTCGAAAGCATTGTCTGGAAACTGGTGTGAGAAATTCTTTGGACCTGCAACCTGTCCTTGGTAAGTGCTTTGAAACATTCCTTTCCCTAACAGCTGCACATGGATTCCAAGCCCCAAATGCAAGTTTAACTGTTATATAACCAAACCGCCGGCCGAAGTGGCCGTGCGATTAAAGGCGCTGCAGTCTGGAACCGCAAGACCGCTACGGTCGCAGGTTCGAATCCTGCCTCGGGCATGGATGTTTGTGATGTCCTTAGGTTAGTTAGGTTTAACTAGTTCTACGTTCTAGGGGACTAATGACCTCAGCAGTTGAGTCCCATAGTGCTCAGAGCCATTTATAACCAAACCGCCTGCTTGTTCTCAGCTCCACTGTCTGAAGGAGAGCTACCGTAAAGATCCCGCATGCGTTAAGAATGTGCATTCTCCGATCAACGTCTGCCCATGTTTATAGCTTCCTGTTGTCTCACAGAAAATTATGTTTGGGCTGTAATAACAATAGCCTTGAATGTGGAGATAACCGAGAGAGTGACTTGTCCTCTCTCGGTGCAGCTCTTTGGAATGTAGAATGGTCAATTATAACTCCCAAAGATTTATGTCTATGGACGAACGTCGCCCACGAGATGACAGCATTACTAAAACTCCATAATTTCATCTATCGAGATTAGCCTGCGATGATGCAGGCACCAGATGTAAGATAAAAGACATCCACCGTAGATGTGAGCAATGGAATCTCAGCTGGAGAATGGAATAACACCAGCACATCATCCGCAAATGTGTGAACTGGGACTGTCTCTCCCAAGAGTGTCCATCCTTGTAACTGAGACACGATTCTTCGAAGAAGGGGCTTAAGTGACAGAACAAACAATGACATTGAAATGTGACTTTCCTAAAGAAAACCCCTACACATGGTGATAAGGGGCGTTAGTTGGACGTTGACAGCCAACATAGCTTGGATAACCGTAAACAACGCCCTTTGTGCGCTGTTGTGAACTCAGTAGCTCCCATTACCTGCAACAAGAAGCCATAGCTTACCCAGTAGACCACCTGGTTAAAATCGATAAATGCCAGAACACCAGGAACAGGAGTAACAGCGGCCACCGATGTGATATGAAGATACTCTGCCACTGGGGTCAGAACAGCATCAGCAGTAATACAACTTTGATGGTCAGCAACCACTACTCCTACCAACGCATAAGCCAACTATTCACAGCCCTTGCCACGGTCTTATAAACAAAAATTAATAAGGTAATCGGGCGAAATATGTCAGCTGCAGCCTGACCAGAACTCTAAGGAATTAATACAATTTTTCCAACCTTAAACGAGCCCGACACAAATCCTTCTCTCAAAATTTCATTCAAAAGAAATGTAAAAGTAGCACCCACTAAAGGCCAAAACGCACATAAAACTCCTTATGCAGACCATCCAACCCTGAAGAAGGCGATCTCACAATAAGATCATACGCATTGTCCCGTTGAAAAACTTCTAAAAAGGGCGCAGGTGTAAGTCTACGTTCTAGAACCTGAACAAATAAATCGGATGAAGTATCCACGGGAACGGGTACCTCATATAGCCAAACATAAAAAACTGATCTTCGTGCAAACATTCTTTTGTGTCGTCACAACGTTGCTGTCCTCTGTGTTGAGAGACGTGATACACACACACACATCAAATGATATGATATAAAGAAGTCAGTTCATCAGCTACCACAGAGCGTGGTTTGGATCGCATCCTTAACAGTTCCATTTCACTCTGCTTCATTCGTATCAATTGGACCTTCATATGCCTGACGTCTGCGGAGCCTGACGCTCAAATTCATAATGATCGTGTAAGATAAAGTAGTGAAATACTTGAGTCCTTTATATCAGCGCAGAATAGTGTCAATGTTTGTCTGAGTCTCGGCGTTGAAAGTTAAACCCAACATGAAAAAAATAGGGGCGTATCGCGCAGTTGAATTCCGACTACGGTCCCACACTTTCCAGATCACTTCATCGAGAGAGGGATCCTCGAAGTGCACCACATTCAGCATCCAGGGCGTTCGAAACAATAATTTCACCGATTGTAACAATTACAGCACGGTGGTAACTGAAGCTGGATGGACAGTTCCGCACTGTCGCCTGATAAACAAAGTAAGAGCCTACGGAATATCAGACCAGCTGTGTGGCTGGATTGAAGAGTTTTTAGCAAACAGAACACAGCATGTTGTTATCAATGGAGAGACGTCTACAGACGTTAAAGTAACCTCTGGCGTGCCACAGGGGAGTGTTATGGGACCATTGCTTTTCACAATATATATAAATGACTTAGTAGATAGTGTCGGAAGTTCCATGCGGCTTTTCGCGGATGATGCTGTAGTATACAGAGAAGTTGCAGCATTAGAAAATTGTAGCGAAATGCAGGAAGATCTGCAACGGATAGGCACTTGGTGCAGGGAGTGGCAACTGATCCTTAAGGGGATACGGAATCACCTATCCCCGCAATGTTAATATATGCCTACTATAGGGAACATTTTCTCACAAACTACTGGAGACAGAGAGGTGAAAATTTTACTGTATGTGCATTCACATGTTACAACAATACTGAAACAACAGTTTATTGTCAAAGTATTTTCTTACAGAGATATTGTACATTTATTTTTAAGTAAATTTTTTCCATCGCTTTTTACTAGACTATCACCCCTAAGTCTTTTGTAAATCAAGTAATTAAAAAATCGTTGTTTCAGTATGTAATAGGGACCTATGTCACTACGTCATAAAAATTTCAGACTTCTAGGTTGACCAGTACCTGAGATAATGTTCCTAGATGAAGTAAAAAGTAAACTTACGGGAAACGGAGAAAGAAGATTAAAACATTCGTGATCCGTAGCTAATACCCCCTTCACAGTCTTCATAATCATCTTCAAGTCTTCTTTTGGCACCCCTCTGCACCTGTCTTGCTTTTTTCACTAATGTCTTGATTATATTATCAGCATGCCTTAGTCTGTGCTGATCTAAAAAGAACATAGCACGTACCGTACGGGAACCAACACACATACCCAACTTTTGAAGGACCTGGCATTTAGTTATATTTCCAAGATTGAAGGTTGCCACAGCATCATACACACCAAAATGTAGTGTATTAATTCCGACAAACACTGTTTTTGGGAGACGATGCCATATCTCACTATTCAAGCACTCGTTGGGGTTCTGCGTTTTTACGTGAAGACATTTCATCAGAAGACTTCTGTCAGCCAGATCTCTGAAAATGGGCTTTATTTCTGCCATGATGGCTGATGGTAGACTGTGGTGGTGAATGTATTTCTCTCCTGTTGTTAGTCCCCTATTGTATTTACACCAGCTGTTTTCACCTTTGGGGCACAAACCATGTTGTGGATGCTCATCCGTGGATGCGGTGTGGAAATATAAAGCCCATATAGCTCTCCTCATTTCTTCAAGATTGCCTGTATTTTGCCTGATTGCAAGGCCATAGCAGTTCTGAATGTGGTCTATTATGGAATCAGTCAATCTTCCTCTGCCATCCAAGGTTTTCCCATCATCTAGTTTTTTCCCTTTCATAACTGATTTTAACCTTCTCAGCCTGGCACCCATTCTCTTCTGCACATGTCCTATACATTCAAGTTTGCTTATATTTACACTGTTCCCATATGGTTTGCTTTCCAAAACTTCTTTGAATGCTTTAGAGTCACCATCTCCCAGATATTTGACATAGCGAACATTATACCACTGTGAAGAGCGATGAAAAATTTTCTTCACCCCAGCAACCTCCATGCCACCACTACTACCATAATAATTAGCAATACAGTCATCACTGTGTTCATTTTTCAGCCTGCCTGTGCACCTACAGTATTTAGACATTATTGCAACATCAATAACCTTGCCAGTATCAACACTAGTTGCTGTTACAACACCATTGTTGGAGGTGTGTCCCCTTTTCTGCCACGTGCCATCAAACGCCACTGTGAGGTCACGACTGCCGTCATTTTCTTCCACTGCTTCTTCCACAGCAACCTGCATTGACTTCTGTGCTACATCTTCAACTGCAGATCCTAGTACATAATTGTAAGCTTCAAACTTTGAAGGTGCACTTGGAAGATTTAGAACACCACATAGCATATCACCAGCTGCTTTGCCCTTACCAATTGCTCGCAATCCATAAACTAACCTAATATTTACACTATAAAGTTCAGTTTTCTTGTATCCATTATTTACAGTTACTGAAACCGAACTTGGAAACTTACAGCTGTATTTACAAACACTGCATATTAAATTAAACTGGACAGCCACGCCATCATGGGATTCTACTTTCAGAGAAACGTTTCCATGACATTTTTTGCAGCACAAACTGTTTTCAAGAGCTTCACACAATATATTCGTATCAATGAGTTCAAAAACTTCATTCCCTCTATCAAGTAAATTATATTTCTCTTCCAAATCTCTTAGTTTTTTATGAGAAGCACTGTTTTCATTTGGTGTAAGTTCGTTCGGCAAATCAGTAATAAGTGGATTCACAATTTCCAACAGTGATGATGATGAACTGCTTTGCTTTGCTAATGAATCATTATTTCTTTTCTTTTGCCAGTTCACACGCTTTTTAAATACTTTTGCTTTAGCTCTAGGCATTTTCACTGCGAAAAATGAAGCACTAAATACGAAATAACTCAACAACAACTACTTTCTTATATCACACTGTTTACAAAACAGTCCCGCCACAAAGTCAAAGAGTAACTTGAGGAAACCAGAGAGAAACATTTTCGGGCAACTAGTGTATAAATAGTCGCTGGAAACCGGGATATTTGAATTCATGTCACTTTAAAGGTACTGCCAAAAAGTTCATGGTCAGCCACGAGAGACGTGTATAACTAAAGCGCAATACCCGATCTCACAAATATATAAAAATAAAATAGTTATAATTGTAGTAGAGCTATGTATGATACGTCATTTTAAAGAGGAAACATGGCAGAATATAATACGCCAATAAAAAAAAATTCGATTTTTTAACCCAAAATCTGATTCCGTATCCCCTTAACATAGACAAATGTAATGTATTGCGAATACATAGAAAGAAGGATCCTTTATTGTATGATTATATGATAGCGGAACAAACACTGGTAGCAGTTACGTCTGTAAAATATCTGGGAGTATCCGTGCGGAATGATTTGAAGTGGAATGATCATATAAAATTAATTGTTGGTAAGGCGGGTACCAGGTTGAGATTCATTGGGAGAGTGCTTAGAAAATGTAGTCCATCAACAAAGGAGGTGGCTTACAAAACACTCGTTCGACCTATACTTGAGTATTGCTCATCAGCGTGGGATCCGTACCAGGTCGGGTTGACGGAAGAGATAGAGAAGATCCAAAGAAGAGCGGCGCGTTTCGTTACCGGGTTATTTGGTAACCGTGATAGCGTTACGGAGATGTTTAATAAACTCAAGTGGCAGACTCTGCAAGAGAGGCGCTCTGCATCGCGGTGTAACTTGCTCGCCAGGTTTCGAGAGGGTGCGTTTCTGGATGAGGTATCGAATATATTGCTTCCCCCTACTTATACCTCCCGAGGAGATCACGAATGTAAAATTAGAGAGATTAGAGCGCGCACGGAGGCTTTCAGACAGTCGTTCTTCCCGCGAACCATAAGCGACTGGAACAGGGAAGGGAGGTAATGACAGTGGCACGTAAAGTGCCCTCCGCCACACACCGTTGGGTGGCTTGCGGAGTATCAATGTAGATGTAGATATAGATGTAGAATGACATCTATAGGCAAGCCAAGAAAATCCTATCACATATCCCATAAGATAAATAAAATCTGTCAAGCCTACTGCTAGAAGTAGCAGTGGGATAGATATATTTCACCAGAGTCGTATATTTATTGACCCAAACATTTTGCAATTTCAAGGAACGAACTAAATATTAAATTTCCGACAGAAATTAAAATTGGGGGACTCATCTGCAGGACGCAACACATAGTTAAAGTCATCACCTATCAATATATTCTGCGGATTTTTTCCATAACAGTATATAATGACTGTTCTGGAGACCAGAAATCTACTGTGTAGGAATCAGCATGGGTTTCGAAAATGACGATCTTGTGAAACCCAGCTCGCGCTATTCGTCCACGAGACTCAGAAGGCCATAGACACGGGTTCCCAGGTAGATGCCGTGTTTCTTGTCTTCCGCAAGGCGTTCGATACAGTTCCCCACAGTCGTTTAATGAACAAAGTAAGAGCATATGGACTATCAGACCAATTGTGTGATTGGATTGAAGAGTTCCTAGATAACACAACGCAGCATGTCATTCTCAATGGAGAGAAGTCTTCCGAAGTAAGAGTGATTTCAGGTGTGCCTCAGGGGAGTGTCGTAGGACCGTTGCTATTCACAATATACATACATAAATGTCGTTGTGGATGACATCGGAAGTTCACTGAGGCTTTTTGCGGATGATGCTGTGGTATATCAAGAGGTTGTAACAATGGAAAATTGTACTGAAATGCAGGAGGATCTGCAGCAAAGTGACGCATGGTACAGGGAATGGCAATTGAATCTCATGGTAGGCACGTGTAATGTGCTGCGAATACATAGAAAGAAAGATCCCTTATCATTTAGCCACAATATAGCAGGTCAGCAACTGGAAGCAGTTAATTCCATAAATTATCTGGGAGTAAGCATTAGGAGCGATTTAACATGAAATGATCACATAAAGTTGATCGTCGGTAAAGCAGATGCCAGACTGAGATACATTGGAAGAGTGCTAAGGAAATGCAATCCGAAAACAAGGGAAGTAGGTTACAGTACGCTTGTTCGCCCACTGCTCAGCAGTGTGGGATCCATACCAGATAGGGTTGATAGAAGAGATACAGAAGATCCAACGGGGAACAGCGTGCTTCGTTACAGGATCATTTAGTAATCGCGAAAGCATTACGGAGATGACAGATAAACTCCAGTGAAAGACTCTGCAAGAGAGACGCTCAGTAGCTCGATACGGGCTTTTGTTGAAGTTTCAAGAACATACCTTCACCGAGGAGTCAAGCAGTATATTGCTCCCTCCTACGTATATCTCGCGAGGAGACCATGAAGATAAAAGCAGAGAGATTAGAGCCCACACAGAGGCATACCGATAATATTTCTTTCCACGAACAATACGAGACTGAAATAGAAGGGAGAACCGATAGAGGTACTCAAGGTACCCTCTGCCACACACCTTCAGGTGGCTTGCGGAGTATGGATTTAGATATATAGAACAAGTAAACCCTCTTTCCCCTATAAAACTGGGAACAGTCCAAAGTGCGTCCGGTGCTGGGTGGTGCCTAAAGGAGAATCGAGGTCAGATGAAAAAAAAGTACATCCTATTCCTCTATCATTATCAAGAGCATCATTCCCTTCAATAGGAATGCCCTTCCTACAAATCAACGCCCCGTGTAACATTCGGCAGCCACATTAAACACAGCACAAAAATCAAGAAGAGAAAAACCACTAAATTTTACCTCATGTGGGAAAACATCTGCACAGGTGTCATAGATAAATTGACGCAACGAAGCAAGCCACAGATTCGATTCCACATTAACATTCAAAGAAAGAATGTATAAACTGCATATTTTAACAATAAACGAAATTCGATGTGCTGAGCAACTGAATTACGTCATCAGTGAATGTTAAGATCCACTGTCGACTCCATTGACGAGTTAGAGGGTTGAAGGGCTTCCACCCACCCTCTGGAATCGTTATGTTTATTCTTTCTACGAGCCACCGCCCACTCATGTTGGACATGTTGTTTACAACGACTACGAGGCAATACAACATCGGCAGTCGGAATGGTAGGAGGTTCTTGAACATGAACGAGAGCAGGTGGCAAACAATGAACCGCAAAAGATCGCTCTGTGTTATGGGATTCTTCATATTCAGATCGACACTCAAGACAGAGGCCAGACACCACAACATTTGGGTCATCAGATAGGTTTTAACGGCCACCAGTCGCCCCATTGTGGTAACAACAATCGGTCGTTCTGACGTCACCTGAATGGGTGCCATCAAGGGAATAGGCAATTTCGAGAACGTCTCAGGTTGTTGCACTTGAGTCATTGGAACAACAGAAGACTGAAAAACTTCCCCGTTCTTGGGTGGTTCTGGAGAAGTTACCACAACCGCTGGAGGAATACTAAGAGAAACACTAAAGACCACAATAGTTGTTTTCGCACTATTGAACCCATCAGGAATGCAGGACTCAGCACTATAAGATGCATCGACCGATAAATTTAGTTCAGGGAGAGGTGGCTGAGGAGTAGACATACCCAGCTTCTCACAATCTAGCGTACTACGTCTTTTATGTCGCAACAACAGATTCAGGACCGTGCTGCGAGGGTAAAGGTAGGAAGTCGGGACCAGTAACTTACGCGTCTCTCTTTTGTTCCTTTGCACCCGTGGAAGATGTGACACCAATCTCATGCGCAGTAGAAACGAGATAAGCTAACGTCAGTTCTCTGCTCCGTTAAAATGAGGACTTAAATACAAATACTCTCTGCGATAATTTCAATCTGATGTGGCCACTTTCATTGCATTCATGTTTCCATTGGCCCGCAATAACTACAGACCTGTGGATGGGAAGGAATGTTACGTCTGACTAGCATATCCACTGGACGGATTCCACTATAACATTGCAACCAGCATTGAGTGGACCAGCCTTCGCGTCGTATATCCATCACCATAATGGAGGAACGCTTTCTTAAGTAAACTGCCGTCAACTTCCAGCGTGAGGTACATTGACAACATCCATTTCAGCGTTAGCAAGAAGCACCTATTAATGGATCCGCAACCATATGTAAAGGAAAGTTGGGAACCCGATGCAAAAGCACCTACCTAATCGTAGTGGCTCCAAAAGCATTACGAAGAGGACGTAGTTATCACAATCATAATAGGCAGAATGGAGCTGATCAAGTGTTACATAAAATGTATCAAAGAGCCAATCATGAGTCTCCAAAGATCCGGGCTGCACGGGACGCGTTGATCTGTCGACACTAAAGTTGACTGTACATTATTTTGGAACACACTTGGAAGCCACGGCAGACACTATGAGCGGACTGCGCTGCCTCCAAATAGATACACACAATAACTAACGCTACGTACCAGACAATGATGCGACACACAAGAAAGCACAAAATAGACAGGAAAAGCTGTCCAGGCGGGCGTGACGGGGCGGAAACTAACAATCTAAAAAATGGTTCAAATGGCTCTGAGCACTATGGGACTTAACATCTATGGTCATCAGTCCCCTAGAACTTAGAACTACTTAAACCTATCTAACCTAAGGACAGCACACAACACCCAGCCATCACGAGGCAGAGAAAATCCCTGACCCCGCCGGGAATCGAACCCGGGAACCCGGGCGTGGGAAGCGAGAACGCAACCACACGACCACGAGATGCGGGCAACTAACAATCTCCCAGCTCGGCGCTCGAGGCGGAACTTCCCGTAGACCACGGGTGCACAGTTAAAATACATACGTGTCTAATTTAGCATTATCAGTAACAATAAGTAATAGCAAAAATTAGTACTATTTTCAAAATTATAAAAAAAATTCTTCTTCCCAACTTCGTCGCAAAGTGAACTACCCAACTGAATTTTTGTGAAAACTGAAGACGATATCCGTATTTAAAATACTGACATTGTTTTTGCTAATACTTAAAGTTGGGAAGAAAACTACTGGCCATTACAATTGTTACACCACGACGAAACGTGCTACAGACGCGAAATTTAACCGACAGGAACAAGATGCTACGATACGCAAATTATTAACTTTTCAGAGCATTAACACAAGGTTGGCGCCGGTGGCGACACCTACAACGTGCTGACATGAGAAAAGTTTCCAACCGATTTCTCATACACAAACAGAAGTTGCCCGGCCTTGCCTGGTGAAACGTTGTTGTGATGCCTCATGTAAGGAGGAGAAATGCGTACCATCACGTTTCCGACTTTGATAATGGTCGGACTGTAGCCTATCGCGATTGCGGTTTATCGTATCGCGACATTGCTGCTCGCATTGGTCGAGATCCAATGACTATTAGCATAATATGGAATCGGTGGGTTCAAGAGGGTAATACGGAACGCCGTGCTGGATCCCAACGGCCTCGTATCACGAGCAGTCGAGATGACAGTCATCTTATCCGCATGGCTGTAACGGATCGTGCAGCCACGTCTCAATTCCTGGGTCAACAGTGGGGACGTTTGCAACACAACAACCAACTGCACGAACAGTGCGACGACGTTTGCAGCAGCATGGACTATCAGCTCGGAGACCATGGCAGCGGTTACCCTTGACGCTGCATCACAGACAGGAGAACCTGCGATGGCGTACTCAACGACGAACCTGGGTGCACGAATGGTGAAACGTCATTTTTTCGGATGAATCCAGGTTCTGTTTACAGCATCATGATGGTCGCATCGTGTTTGGTGACATCGTGGTGAACGCACATTGGAAGCGTGTATTTGTCATTGCCATACTGGCGTATCATCCGGCGTGATGGTAAGGGGTGCCATTGGTTACACGTCTCAGTCACCTCTTGTTCGCATTGAATGCACTTTGAACAATGGACATTTCAGATGTGTTACGATCCGTGGCTCTACCCTTCATTCCATCCCTGCGAAACGAAACATTTCAGCAGGATAATGCACGACCGCATGTTGCAAGTCCTGTACGGGCCTTTCTGGATACGGAAAATGTTCGACTGCTGCCCTGGCCAGCACATTCCCTAGATTTCTCACCAATTAAAAATGTTTGGTCAATGGTGGCCGAGCAACTGGCTCTTCACAATACGCCAGTCACTGCTCTTGATGAACTGTGGTACCGTGTTGAAGCTGCATGGGCAGCTGTACCTGTACACCCCATCCAGGCACTGTTTGACTCAATGCCCAGGCGTATCAAGGCCGTTATTACGGCCAGAGATGGTTGTTCTGGGTACTAATTTTTCAGGATCTATGCATCCAAATTGCGTGAAAATGTAATCAAATGTCAGTTCTAGTATAATATATTTGTCCACTGAATACCTGTTTATCATGTGTATTTGTTCTTGTTGTAGCAATTTTAATGGCCAGTAGTGTACATGTTCTGTAAATCTTCTTGTCAATTTTAAAATGTATTGCAATAAGAAGTGATTCTACAGAAAGGGTTCTAGTATAAATTCTGAAGCAGAAATAATATCGCAGTTTTTTTAACGCTAGGGTTGGAGTACGTAGTCAACCTAACTTAGAAACAACATACGGAGTACAAAAGTAGCAATAGAACCACAGCGATGGATAGGCGACAGCTGTCTCAGATCGGAACTCAATTACTTTATGAATTGTGCTGTGCAAGTTTGATTGTGTACTAGATAATATATTCTGTCCACTTGTCCTACAAAATATCGTCGTGCTACAGAATAGACCGCCCACATAGTTCCACAAATTGTGGAGTAGAACAAGAGCTCCGCGTCCCTCATATTTCTGCGGAGGGGGGTCTCTACAAACACTGGAGCCGGCTGCTGGTTTACGAGTTTGCCGCGAGGGGGAGCGCGCCTCCGTCTGCCGGCCCAGTGTATGAAAGCGCCGTAAATCCGGTCCGCGTCCAGCCTCCCGCATACTCGGTCGCGCATAATGGCCTCGCTTGGCCCGCTCTCGCCGTGGCGTTATTAACTTTGGGAGGAGAGAGGAGAAGAGGTGCTGCCCCGCTCTGAAAGAGTGGGCCGTCTCAGCCTCCAGTCCGCCGTAATGTCTCTTTGTTCGCCGACCAGCTGCGCCTTCCGCCAATATCTCGTCTCTGGTGAGACGACGTGTTTCCCTCCAGCCCGCGCCGACAAAGGGCGTTTCGGCGGGAGGACATTCGACCCTGCGCTGGCGCAGTCTGCGTAAAATATGAAAGGCGCCGGTCGGGGCCTCTGAGCTGACGGTGATCGACGCGACTGATCCGCGCCCGGGCAATAGCTGGCTGGCCCCGGGCCAGAGAGCCGGCTCAGCCGGGGAGGTTCGCGCGTCATCTCTCCGGCGCGTCGGGCGATGCTGAGAGAGCGACTCAGGTGGCAGATATTTGCATTGCGCATATACACAAACAGTTGAGAAATTTCATAGAGTAGCGACACGCGTATACATTACTGGCCATTAAAATTGCTACACCAAGTAGATGACGTGTTACAGTCGCGAAATTTAACCAACAGGAAGAATATGCTGTGATATGCAAATGATTACCGTTTCAGAGCATTCACACAAGGTTGGCGCCGGTGGCGACACCTACAACGTGCTCACATGAGGGAAGTTTCCAACCGTTTCTCTTACACAAACAGCAGTTGCCCGGCGTTGAGTGGTGAAAACTTGTTGTGATGCCTCCTGTAAGGAGAAGAAATGCGTACCATCACGTTTCCGACTTTGATAAAGGTCAGATAGTAGCCTATCGCGATTGCGGTTTATCGTATCGCGACACTGCTGCTCGCGTTGGTCGAGATCTATGCGGCTTTTCGCGGATGATGCTGTAATATACAGAGAAGTTGCAGCATTAGAAAATTGTAGCGAAATGCAGGAAGATCTGCAGCGGATAGGCACTTGGTGCAGGGAGTGGCAACTGACCCTTAACATAGACAAATGTAATGTATTGCGAATACATAGAAAGAAGGATCCTTTATTGTATGACTATATGATAGTGGAACAAACACTGGTAGCAGTTACTTCTGTAAAATACCTGGGAGTATGCGTGCGGAACGATTTGAAGTGGAATGATCATATAAAATTAATTGTTGGTAAGGCGGGTACCAGGTTGAGATTCATTGGGAGAGTGCTTAGAAAATGTAGTCCATCAACAAAGGATGTGGCTTACAAAACACTCGTTCGACCTATACTTGAGTATTGCTCATCAGTGTGGCATCCGTACCAGATCGGTCTGACGGAGGAGATAGAGAAGATCCAAAGAAGAGCGGCGCGTTTCGTCACAGGGTTATTTGGTAACCGTGATAGCGTTACGGAGATGTTTAATAAACTCAAGTGGCAGACTCTGCAAGAGAGGCGCTCTGCATCGCGGTGTAGCTTGCTCGCCAGGTTTCGAGAGGGTGCGTTTCTGGATGAGGTACCGAATATATTGCTTCCCCCTACTTATACCTCCCGAGGAGATCAAGAATGTAAAATTAGAGAGATTAGAGCGCGCACGGAGGCTTTCAGACAGTCGTTCTTCCCGCGAACCATACGCGACTGGAACAGGAAAGGGAGGTAATGACAGTGGCACGTAAAGTGCTCTCCGCCACACACCGTTGGGTGGCTTGCGGAGTATCAATGTAGATGTAGACTGTTAGGAGAATATGGAATCGGTGGGTTCAGGAAGGTAATAGGGAACGCCGTGCTGTATCCCAACGGCCTCGTATCACTAGCAGTCGAGGTGACAGGCATCTTATCCACATGGCTGTAACGGATCGTGTAGCCACGTCTCGCACATTGGAAGCCTGTATTCGTCATCGCCATACATGCGTATCACCTGGCGTGGTGGTATGGGGTGCCATTGGTAAGACGTCTCGGTCACCTCTTGTCCGCATTGACGGCACTTTGAACAGTGGACTTTACATTTCAGATGTGTTACGACCCGTGGCTCTACCATTCATTCGATCCCCGTGAAACCCTACATTTCCGCTGGATAATGCATGAAGCCATGTTGCAGGTCCCGTACCGGCTTTTCTGGATACAAAAAATGTTCGACTGCTGCCCTGGCCAGCATATTCTCCAGATCTCTCAAAAACTGAAAACGTCTGGTCAATGGTGGCCGAGCAACTGGCTCGTCACAATACGCCAGTCACTACTCTTGATCAACTGTGGTATCGTGTTGAAGCTGCATGGGCAGCTGTACCTCTACACGCCATCCAAGCTCTGTTTCACTCAATGCCCAGGCGTATCAAGGCCGTTATTACGGCCAGAGGTGGTTGTTCTGGGTACTGATTTCTCAGGATCTATGTACCCTAATTGCGTGAAAATGTAATCACATGTCAGTTCTAGTATAATATATGTGTCTAATGAATACCCGTTTATCATCTGCATTTCTTTTTGGTGTACCAATTTTAATGGCAGGACGTTTATACAGGGTGGCCAAATGATTGTGACCGGACCAAATATCTCACGAAATAAGCGTCAAACGAAAAAACAACAAGCAACGAAACTTGTCTAGCTTGAAGGGCAAAACCAAATGGCACTATGGTTTGCCCGCTAGATGGCGCTGCCATAGGTCACACGGATATCAACTGCGTTTTTTTTTAGTAGGAACCTCCATTTTTTATTACATATTCGTGTAGTTCCTAAAGAAATATGAATGTTTTAGTTGGACCACTTTTTCGATTTGTGATACATGGCGCTGTAATAGTCACAATCATATGGCTCACAGTTTTAGGGGAGCAGTTGTTAACAGGCAGGTTTTTAAAATTAAAATACAGAAGGTAGGTACGTTTGAACGTTTTATTTCGGGTGTTACAGTGTGACACATGCACCTTTGTGAACTTATCATTTCTGAGAACTCATGCAGTTACAGCGTGATTCCCTGTAAATACCACACTAATGCAATAAATGCTCAAAGTGATATCCGTCAACCTCAATTGCATTTGGCAATACGTGTAAGGACATTCCTCTCAACAGCGAGTAGTTCGCCTTCCATAATGTTCGCGCATGCATTCATAATGCGTTGACGCATGTTGTCAGGCGTTGTCGTTCGATCACGATAGCAAATATCCTTCAACTTTCCCCACAGAAAGAAATATGGGGACGTCAGATCCGGTGAGGGTGCGGGCCATGGTATGGTACTTCGACGACCAATCCACCAGTCATGAAATATGCTATTCGATAGCGCTTCAACCGCACGCTAGCTATGTGCCGGACATCTGTCATGTTGGAAGTATATCGCCATTCTGTCATGCACTGAAACATCTTGTAGTAACATCGGTAGAACATTACGTAGGTAATCAGCATATATTGCACCATTTAGATTGCCATCAATAAAATGGGGGCCAATTATCCTTCCTCCCATAATGGCACACCATACATTAATTAGTCAAGGTCGCTGATGTTCCACTTGTAGCAGCCATTGTGAATTTTCCGTTGCCCAACAGTGCATATTATGCCCGTTTACGTTAGCACTGTTGGTGAATGACGCTTCGTCGCTAAACAGAACGCGTGCAAAAAATCTGTCGACGTCCCGTAATTTCTCTTGTGCCCAGTGGCAGAACTGTACACGACGTTCAAAGTCGTCGCCGTGCAATTCCTGGTGCATAGAAATACGGTACAGGTGCAATCGATGCTGATGTAGCATTCTCAACACCGATGTTTTTGAGATTCCCGATTCTCGCGCAATTTGTCTGCTACTGATGAGCGGAATAGCCGCGACAGCAGCTAAAACACCTACTTGGGCATCATCATTTGCAGCAGGTCGTGGTTGACGTTTGACATGTGGCTGAACACTTCCTGTTTCTTTAGATAACGTAACTATCAGGTGAACGGTCGGGACACTTGGATGATGTCGTCCAGGATACAGAGCAACATACATAGCACACGCCCGTTGGGCATTTTGATCACAATAGTCATACATCAACACGATATCGACCTTTTCCCCAATTGGTAAACGGTCCATTTTAACACGGGTAATGTATCACAAAGCAATTACCGTCCGCACTGTTACGTGATACCACGTATTTATACGTTTGTGACTATTACAGCGCCATCTATCACAAAGTGGAAAAAGTGGTCCTACTAAAACATTCATATTTCTTTTCGTACCATACGAATTTGTAGAAACACGTGGGGTTCCTATTTAAGAACACCCAGTTGATATCCGTTTGACCTATCGCAGTGCCATCTAGCTGGCCAAACATAGCGCCATCGGGTTTCCCCTTCAAGCTAGACGAGTTTCGTTCTTTGTAGTTTTTTCGTTTGATGGCTATTTCGTGAGATATTTGGCCCGTTCACTATCAATGGACCACCCTGTACAGATGGCGACAGTATCGCGTACACAAGGTACAAGAGGGCAATGTATTTGGGGAGCTGTAGTTTCTACCAAGGTGATTCATGTGTACAATGTTTCCGGCGCGTATATGGCTTCACGACAGGAATTAACAGGCTTTGAACGAGGAATATTATTTACAGGTAGACCCACTGGACTTCCCATTATGGAAATCACTAGTAAATTTCAAAATCCATAGAGTCAAGCGTGTGCTGAAGATACCGCATTTCAGGCGTTATCCCATACCGTGGACAACACAGTGGTCGACAGCCTTCTCTTAAAGACCTAGAGCAACGGGGTCTGCGGGGCCGTGGTGCCCGAGTGGTTCTAGCCGCTTCAGTCTGGAACCACACGACTGCTACAGTCGCACGTTCGAATCCTGCCCCAGGCATGGATGTGTGGCATGTCCTTTGGCTAGTTAGGTTTAAGTAGTTCTAAGTTCTAGGGGACTGATGACCTCAGATGTTGAGTCCCATAGTGCTCAGAGCCATTTCAACCATTTCAAATGGTTCAAATGGCTCTGAGCACTATGGGACTTAACAGCTGTGGTCATCAGTCCCCTATAACTACTTAAACCTAACTAACCTAAGGACATCACATACATCCATGCCCGAGGCAGGATTCGAACCTGCGACCGTAGCAGTCGCTCGGTTCCGGACTGCGCGCCTAGAACAGCGAGACCACCGCGGCCGGCTCAACCATTTGAACCATTTGAACCAACGGGGTCTTCGTACAGTTGTCGGTGCTAACAGACAAGCAACACTGCAGGAAGTAACCGCAGAAATCAAGGTGGGACGTTCGACGAACGTATGCGTTAGGACAGCGCGGTTAAATTTGGCGTTGATGGGCTGTGACAGCAGACAACCAATGCGAATGTCTTTGCCAAGGGCACGATATCACCTGCAGAGCTTCTCCTCCTCTTATGACCCTGTATTAGTAGGACCCTAGATTACTGGGAAACCGTGGCATGGTCAGATAAGTCCCAATTTCAGTTGGTAAGAGATGACGGTAGGGTTCGAGTGTGTCGCAGACCCCATGAACCCATGGATACGTGCTGTCAATAAGGCACTGTGCATGCTGGCTCAATAATGGTGCGGGCTGTATTTACATGGAATGGACTGGGTTCCCTTTCAAACACAATCACTGACTGGCGACCAGGAGACCATTTACAGCCATGCATAGACTTCATGTACCCAAGCAACGATGGAATATCTGTGGATGAAAATGATTCCTGTCACCGGGCGACAGTTGTTCTCGATTAGTCTGAGGAACATTCTGGACAGTTAGAGCAAATGATTTGGCCATCGAGATCGCCCGACATGAATCACATCGAACAGTTATGAGACATAATGGAGATGTCAGTTGGCGCACAAAATCCTGCACCAGCGACACTTTCTAAACTGTGGATTGCTGTAAAAACATAATTGGCATTACAACGACTTGTTGAGTCCAAGCTACGCCTAACTGCAGGAGGAGGTCCGACACGATATTAGGAGGTATCTCATTACTTTTGTCAACCGAGTCTACATCCAGGTACGATAAAGCTCCTGTAGAAGGAAGAGAAACAGGAGTAACCTGTGCGGAACGACAGGTTGGACAATAACAAGGGAACAGCAAAAATAAAACACATAACCATGCGTAACGCAGTGTAGGAAACAACTTCCAGTGGTCTGGGAATGGATAAAGACAGGTCCAGTGTGTTTGGGGAATCTTGTAGCATTACTCCTAAATAATAGTGACAAGTTCAGGTAAAACCGATCTATGTCGATAGCGGTAATACACCACTCTCTCCGAAGTACACCACAAACAATAACACTTAAATATGTTGACTGCGGTTTCCAGTTGACATGTGACAGCTCATCCTCATGCTCACGAAATCAGTTCTCCACTATGCGATCTGTGTAGACAAGGCCCCTTTCCTCTGGAAACACAGCATCACCACTGGGGAACAAAATATTGAACCACTGCATCGACATGACCAGCTAAATCTGTCACATAATCCCTAGTAGAATTGCAATCTTGATGAGTAGCCATACGAACACCGCGATATGGGGCCATAAATCGTACCGAGATCTTGCCATGTTTCATCTTCGGAAGTAAACTCGATCAGAAGCCGGAAACAGCGTGAATCTTGGCTTAACCGACTCCAAATGACCTTCTCCCATTGGTCTGTAGCCTAGGAATTATTGCTTCGACTCTATGTTTACCTGTAACGGTGATATACTTCTCTGATGACTGTTTTTGAATTCCAGTTGAAACTGCAGTTCACTGCTGATGGAGTTCCCTACAGGTTATTTTGGTTGTGAGAGGATTCGTGACTGCGAATTTCTGTTCTACCGTGACTTTATCAACTGTGGCCACCTTATATTTCAGAATTCTCTTCAGTTGTCCTCTATCACGATCACTCAAAACACACTTTCGTCCGCGTAGTGACTTATCGGACAACGTTTTTCCACTTTCCCTCTAGGTGGTATAAATCTTTGGTATGGCGCCCCTTGAAACACCAAACACTTCGGTTCGTTCGGTTACTGAAGCAACCACCAAACTAACACCAACAATTTATCCACGTTCGAATTTAGTTAGCTCACTACTCACTAGTGCGTAATGACCACTAACTGGCATTAATGACATATTGAGGAAATTGTACAGGTGCCGTTAGTGATCAGTTACATATGGATGTGGTCTGCATCTGCATGTATGTTCAAGTATGCTACCCTTGGAGTTTTTCCGTAATTTTATCCAAACCCATTTCAATATGTCGAAGAACAAAGAAATAACGGTACATATGAAAGATCAGGAACGAAGTGCTCGGATTAAAAGGGATGTTAGACACGGATGTGGTCTTCAACCACCATCGTTCTGTCAGTAAGTTAAGGAGCAATGGCGGAAATTAAACAAAGGTTCAAGAATACGTTTGAAATACAGGATGAGAGGAAGTCATTGATAAGATTCAGTGAAAGAGAAGAAGAATTGCTGGATCTGTCCAGTGGAATGGTTTAACAAGTACCGAACAAGGACTGAGAGAAAAGTCAAGAAAGACGAAAAGAATGAGGAACATTAGATATCAGATTATCAATGAACTTAACGTCAAGATAGCGGACCACGAAATTAATGGACTTTGCTATCTTGAATGGAAAGTAACAGATGACAGACGAAAAAATTACGATATAAAAACGGATTATCATAGGCAGAGCGGACCTCCTCGTCCAGAGAAGTTTGCTGGTATCAAACGTCAGCGTTAACCTGCGGAAGAAACATCTGAGAATGTACCTTTTAGCACAGCATTGTATGTCAGTGAAACATGGTCTGGTAGGGAAGAGAATCGAAGCGTTTGAGATGTGATGCTATAGAAAGACTGATAAGTAATGAGGAGGTTTTCCTCAGAATCTGCGCAGAAAGAATCATGCGGTAAATACTGAGAATAAGATGGGGCAGGATTCTAGGACACGTGTTAAGACATCAGGGAATAACTTGATTTGTCAATGCTATTGTAAGTCTGCCAGAGACGCTTGAGGACTTCAATATCAGGTGAACAGAACGGTTAGTGCCTCATAAAAAAGTTGGACAATTGGTGAAATACAAGGATCTGTTAATAATCATAAAGATAAAGAGTTGTACAAACAATGATCCAAAAAATCAATGTAATTTTTGTCTCTTTTTCCACGTAATCCCAACCACCATTTGGCCACCGAGTCTTATTATCTCGCAGGAGAGCTTCTGTGAAGTTTGGAAAGTAGGAGACGAGGTACTGCCGAAAGTAAAGCTTTGAGGTCGGGGCTTGAGTCGTGCTTGGGTAGCTCGTATGGTGCCGGCACGGTAGCTCAGCGTGTTCGGCAGAGAGCTGGTTGGCCTCTGTAATAAAAAAAAACTGAGTGAAAGGATCAACGACGAACTTCAACGGATGTCAAGTGATGTCCACAACGACCAAACGCATCATTAAAAAAAAGAGAGAGAGAGAGATAGATGGTAGAGCACTTGCCCGCGAAAGGCAAAGGTCCCGAGTTCAAGTCTCGGTCCGGCACAAAGTTTTAATCTGCCAGGAAGTTTCTTATCATCTCTTGATCACAAATCCAGTTTTTATTTTATTATACGAGGGCTATCCATAAAGTACATTACGTTTTGGAATTAAAAACAAATAAAGTATTGGAAATTTTTTTTATTATATATAGATGAAAGCCACACTTCAATACTACTTTTCTACATAGTTGCCATTTAAATTAAGGCACTTATCGTAGCGATGGACGAGCTTGGAAATTCCTTAGTCGTAAAATTCGGCCGCCTGCGCCTTCAACCACGTAGTTACCTCTTCTTGAAGCTGTGCGTCGTCATCAAAACGCTGTATAGCCAACCACTTCTTCATTGCTGGGAATAAGTGGAAGTCGCTCGGTGCCAGGTCGGGACTGTACGGCGGATGAGGACACAACTCCCACTTAAAAGATTCGAGAACTTCACGAGTGGCATTTGCCGTGTGGGCCCGGGCGTTGTCGTGAATCAGCAAGATCTTTGAGCCCAACTTTCCCCTGCGCTTGTTCTGTATTGCTCTTCTGAGGTTGTGCAGAGTTTGGCAATACCTTTGAGAGATTATTGTAGTGCCTCTTTCCAGGAAATCCACAAAAACCGGGTTACTGATTAACCACGTGGTTGAAGGCGCAGGCGGCCGAATTTTACGTCGAAGGAATTTCCAAGCTCGTCCATCTCTACGATAAGTGCCTTAATTTAAATGGCAACTATGTAGAAGAGTAGTATTTAAGTGTGGCTTTCATCTGTATACAATAAAAAAAATTTCCAATACTTTATTTATTTTTAATTGCAAAACGTAATGTACTTTGTGGATAGCTCTCGTAATTCCAGTCATGGACCATAGGTGCTAATGAGTTTCAGTAAGTGTTGACCATCTTGAGACATAAGATGCAGCTGTATTCGTCACAGTAAAAACAAAACTAGAGTCTTCATACAAACTGAAAGAGCATGCGGTATTATTCCGTAAAGACTCAATATCAAGGAAGGATATAACCGTACAACTCAGTCCTTCAACTGCCCACCAAATGATAATACAGTCAATCAACAAACCTATACACAATACGAAAATAGCGCAATCACTGATAGCATCAATGAAAGATAATTTATTTCAAATGATTCGCATAATAGTAATTGCCATGTCCACTATGATTTAAATATGTCATCACTTGGCATTTAAAAGACTAGAAATCTGTCAACGAAGTAGAATATCACATTGAAAGAGTCTAAGCATATTTAACATTTATAAAGTGCATACATTTATGGATTCAGGAAGTAATGGGAAAACTGTATATCCCGTGAAGCAGACTCCTAAATTAAAACTCAGATAATCAAGTCACGATACACAAAGACTACGTTGAACGAAGTATATCAACAGAGTAACTAGCAAATCCAGGAAAAGGGATTGGAAACTCATGAGGCTGTTCAGAATAGAAAAGTGAGGCGTTTTACAATCACGCTAAAACAACGTTACGTTTCGACAGAGAATTATTCTCCAACGCTCGAGAGTTTCTTTCGCCCTCGTGAATGCAACAGAATACCTAGCTCGGTCATTCGCACTGATTTCGATATCCGACATTAATGTCGGTAAGACCGTTAAGTCTGTTTATATTTTTTTCTTTTATGATTAAAAATATTTGATGTCATTAGGTTTGATACAGATCTACTCACCTCTTCTGTTTTCTCCCTGATTCAGTTCAATGTCATTTTCAAAGCTTATCACTATTCTTCTGCAGTATCACCTATCGAAGCTTCTGTCTCCATGGGCTGCCATTTCTCCACAGTAAAGTTCATGCTGTCATAAAGGCGGAGAATGGACAACCTTATATTAATAATGTCTACTAATTAGCGTCTGGATACTTTTGGTCAGAGTGCGTACATCACGGAATATAGCTTCACCCCCAGAAATTTAGCTGTTGACGAAGCATTAAATACGATGTCAACACGACAGAAACCTGTATCTGTTACTTTAGCTGATTATTCTTGTGTGTGAAACTGTAACGAAGTAATTTCTGCCTGTTGTTTACTCTATTGTATCAACGTACACAGCTATCAATGATGATGACACATCTCGGAATCATATATTTGTAAAGTAAATTATATATAAAAATAATATGAATGAAACAAAGTGATAAAATTTCAAAATGTAGTCGCAAGGATAAAACCGAATATACTAACAGTGTGCACATAATTTTATGTTTTAATAGTGAGACCGTCAAATCAGTCCAGTGGAGATCTCAAAGCTTCAAAGAAATCACATTTTTCTCCGGGATATGCTATAAGGCGGCATTCAGTCACAATGTGCTAGACAGTCTGACGAGCTGATTCCCTAATTCCCCATTTGTAAAATGAGACATGACAGATGCCATGTGACGTTATTATTCTGTTGAGTGTTTTCCATATGTGGCGAGCCGTTTCCATACCTGGTTGTGTTAGGAAACTGTCCCTCAGAAGTAGTTCTGCCAATGATAGGGGGGGGGGGGGGGGGGGTATGGGGAAATCAAGACTTTTGCTTCTGCAGAGAACATTAGCCGGGTCACTGTGCAGTGCGATGTACAGACTAACTACCATTTTGTTGTGTTCCTTAAGCAATGTTTCCTGTCTGCGAGTATGAGGAAGGACGATACGGCTCAAAACATGTAGCCAAGGAAGAGGAGTGCCTTACTTACGGCCACTACTTGTTCTCATGTTCTCATTCACTTTTGTGTCAATCTTCTTCTTGTGCTGTTAAATCAGACCGAAGCGCAGCATTCAGGAATCGAGTACACAAGACTCTGACGGTGGTTGCGTTTTCCCCAAGTGGAACCACACAGTTCACAAATTACATTCTTCCTGGTGTTGAGATGTTTTTTACAAAGACAGTGTTCGGTGCATTGTTATCCTAAATATTTTAGGAAAGGATTATAGCGAACTGTATTGCTGTTGAAGTATATTTGGCGCTTGTTTATTACTGAGGTGAAAGCACGACACTTCAGTTCTGTTTTTATTTAGTATTAGTCTCCAGACGGAAAAGTATCTCCCCAGCACTTGTAGTGGGACGCGAAATTGAAGCGTCACCCATCCACCAGTGTCAGCCCAGTTTGCAGGTGAATATAGGTTTAATTTAGTTTTTTGTTGATGTATTTTTGTAATATTTGTAATGATTGTGAATTGACTAAAGTTTGTATTTACTTTTTATGTTTCACGTACGGAGAGGGCGGCGCAACGAACGGAGACAGCATCTTCGCTGCCGGGACCAGAGAGAAAATTGCTGGCCACTATACGTCGCGGGTCGACAGCCAAAGAGCAACAGAAGATCCTGAAACCGAGTTGTTGCGTCGTGCTTCTAAAAATCGAAAAAATAGGAATTTGTAATGTTTTGTACAACAATGACGTCATAGAAAGTTTAATCTTGTTGTAAATGTTCAGTTCTGTCTTGTCAAGGCTCAGGTTCACGTCTACATGTAGGAAGATAATAAACTAGTGGATACTGCTAAAGTTCAAATACGTGTTCCGAGAATTTATTTATGAAGAATTATGTGAATGAATTGATTATTAATTTTGACAACGTTCATCGCGAGTTTGAATCTGGAAAGTATATTCGATGTGGTTCTTATATTTGTTAAATCAGATAACTTGCATTAATATAATTTCTGAGAAGAAACAAAACGACATCTAAATTGAAAAAGTTTGCGCAAACCAATTGGACTGAGTGATGTAATTCTGCGCATGCGACTGAAATGATTATGTTTTACAGTTTCGTTCAAGAACATTTCAGAGACAATTTAAAAAGAATTTAAATAATTTTGAAGTGTGATGTAACTGACGTAGGTGACGAAGTCTCCACATGGTCATATGTCAAAAGAAAATCATTTGTACAAAACTTGAGTCGTTGCACTACACAGTTTCAAGGTCTTCTGATAAGATGTTGCTGCATTCGTGTACAAAGTTACTTTGGGTGGCAAGGCAAGGTCATAAGTATAAACAAATTTTGTAGATGTTGTATTTGGTATATTCGAAATATGTAGGTTAAATATATAGGTAAAACAGGAGTAAAGCGAGTACTGAGCCTGGAGGCAGCCCATAATTCAGGTGTCTCATTTTACTCTTACTGTTTCCTGTTACAAATTGGGAAGGTCGATTGCAAATCATATTGTTTAATAAAGATGTTACTCGACCGAAACGTATCACGTTGAGAAGTTTGTAAATAACACCTTCCCTCCAACTGTGTCATTCTCATTGTGTGTTATTAGGCTGACTACCTGCTCGATACAGCTGCGGTGGGGTCAGAAACCAGCCTGTTCAGCGGGGAAATGTTTTAGTATCAATGGACCTGTTCGCTCTAGAAGCATTCTTGTTAGGAGTTTGTAACATGGACTATGTAGGTCTATACGACGATGACTTTCAGGTGGGTTAGGTGGCGCATTGGTTAGCACACTGGACTCGCATTCGGAAGGACGACGGTTCAATCCCGCGTCCGGCCATCCTGATTTAGGTTTTCCGTGATTTCCCTATATCACTTCAGGCAAATGCCGGGATGGTTCCTTTGAAAGGGCACGGCCGATTTCCTTCCCCATCCTTCCCTAACCCGAGCTTGTGCTCCGTCTCTAATGACCTCGTTGTCGATGGGACGTTAAACACTAATCTCCTCCTCCTCCTTCAGGTGGGTTCTTTGGTTTGTTCGGTTTCTGTAGTGCGATGAATTTCAGGTTCTTGAGCTCCTGTGGGGATACATCCTGTTACAGGATGTAAGATAAAAGTTTTCTTAGCCATGTCCTTATATGTTTTCAGGATTTCTAGGAAATTCGGGGTGGATTCTATTAAATCCAGGAGCATAGCGTCGCTTAGTGTTTTCTAGGGCTATATTTACTTTACCGACAGTAAATTCCCTGGAGTACCCAGGGTGAGCTGTTGTTGACTGGTGGAGTATTTTCGGTTGTTTTTTAATATCTTTATTATTTTGTTTACTGTCTGGAATCTTAGAGACTGTTTTAAGTCGCGCTGCAATGTGGTTCGCCGGTATATTTTGAGGTTGGCTTACGGGTGGGTTGGAACCACCTGGTTTCATGCTCTCTGCTCTTCTGAAACTCTTGGTATAGCCTTTGTGTAGCATCGTTCCACTCCGAAACATATTCCATTCGGAAACCACGAGGTGTATGCCTTCTAGCTGTTGTTCTAACAGCTTTGACAAATCTGCCGTAGTTGCCGCCTTTTGGAGGGATCCATCGGATGATTGTGTCCAGCTGAGGAGCACATTTGTTCCACTGGGTCCTCCCAAAATTCCACCTGAGTCTTGGTGTAAAATGGATGATGGCGATTTGAATGCCAGTCTGTATGATAATGGGATGGTGTTGGTTGAGCGGTAAATCTCCCAGTATTCTCAAAACTGGAGTCTGGCGGTTTTGAGTGTCCTCTGAGGCAAAGCGTAGGGTCTGGATTCGTTCCCGCAATCCATGCAGCTGATCTGAAAGAATTACATTCTTTGGCAACAAAAATTGAAACGGCCTAGTTTATAAAGTGTTCGCCATTTTCGTCTGCAATTCGATTTTTAATGGCAGTGTGGTGATTATTAAAATCGCCAGCAGGTATTGCAGGATGTGGGCAAACTTCCAACACTTTCTCAGGCCAAGATATTTTAGGTGATTAATGATAAAACTGACGAACTTGCGAGAAAATAAACAGTTGTGCTAAGCTTTTCCTACTCGCAGATAACTTACCCGCACACTGCGACATTGTTTGCTGTGGTGACACAGACGTCAATGGCGAACGCATCGTCGTCGGAAAGAGAGCCCAATCCTCATGGAGACGGCTTCACAGCAACTGTAAACTCTTGGCGTTTCTTCGCATGTTGACTGCAGACAATCTGCTGCTTCCAGGTTATCAACACAATTGGAGCCATGTGCACGTTATTTCCACAGAAACTTCAGAAGAATTTGTGTTTGTTAAGTTTGATAGTATGTTGGATTCTGCACGAGGCTTGACGTTGACCATGTCCCCATATTCTTCGCTGAGTTTGAGCATAACAGCTTTTCTATCACTTCTGCAACACAAAACAGCGTGTCGGTACATACACGCGGTGCTGTTACCAGCCATCTCCCTCGCTAAAATCGTATCCGTTTTTCTTACAAAAAATCTCTAAAAGTACGTAAACTGCGTCGATAACATACGTTCCAATATTTAGTGAACAGAAACAACTGGATGAACAGGAACGAAACTTGCAAAACAAATTATGCTTTAATGTTGGAAAGAAAATAGTAATCTCATTGAGAGATTTGTTTCTCTGGATCGGTAATTATTGGTAATTAAGCAATCTAACATGCAATTCATAAGTTTCAAAGACTTAAACACTATCAGTTGGTGCTTTGTTCACTCTATGACAAACATCGTACGTGCTGCTGAATTTGCTTACTTCGAATATTGTTTGTAAGTACCAATGTGAACTGTGTTGTTTTAGTTTAATCACATGGTAAACGTATTGACAATACCTTTTCATCAACCAGAGTTCCGTTTTAATGTATTCTTTAAACTGACATGTTTCAGCTAAATGTAGGGTTGTTTTTCGGAATTTGTGGGTTGAATATAAACAGTTACCGTCAGTGTTTATCCAGAAGAAGACCAAGAATTTGACGAAAATGAAGGACCATCTGGCACTGTTCCCAACCCAGGAGGTACTGCTGTGATTAAAGTGTATACAACAAGGAAGAAGCCATTTACATTGTACATATGTAAAATTTGTTACTTAGAAAGCAAAGGTTATGTTGATGGTGCTTTTTTTGGAAAAAACGAAGCCGATTAAGCACATTTATTTTAACAGATGAAGAGTCAATTCCTAGTGAAGGAGATATTGATCTAAAGCTGTTCGTTAGATCTGGAGGTGTGACTTACAGTATTAGAGATATAATTTTAACATGACGTCAATGACATCATTTATTAAGGAACAAAACAAGTCACCAATTTAATCCATACATATTCTAAAAATGTGTGTAGGTACGGATGTACTCATACTAACTTTGTCACCGCGGCTATTTCAGAAAAGAAACAAAATGTGAAAAACGCAGAAGGCACGGGATGCACCTAGGACGGGGGCTCACATAATCGTCAGCAATGCACAATCCCTACAAGTAAACAAACATCACTTTCTGCACAAAGTTAATCCTTTTTTTCTTTCCTTTTATTAATGGTACATGTATGTCTGATCCACTGAACTGTAAACTAGAGTTTAAGTTAGTGATGACTGAGTTGGCTAAACCTTATACCTCCTGGAATACTCAGATGCAAGTAATGGAAACAGTGCCACAGTTTCTGCTGGAATGCTTTGATGCCGTAAAGTGAGTTGCCTGCAGTGTCCTGAATTTGCTGCAGCCAACCCTTGTTCTGCGCATTACGGCAGGAACTTGGGCGCCGTTGTTCTCGTTTAAAGTCTACGTATTTCAGAAGTTATGATAACAAGTCTGCCGCCACTAACTGTGCCTCTAGCTTTAATTTCTGTAGTAAAGATTTTGATTTCTGTAGTAAAAACATATTTAACATTAAAAAATAGTTACTTCGTGTGGAAAGTGATGCCTGTTTACTGTTATGGATTGTGCATTCCTGCCCATTGTGAGAGACCCCGTCAAAGGAGCACCCCTAGCCAAGAGCATTTTTCTTTTTTTTGTTTCGTTACGGGAATACATGAGGCGGCAGAATCAGATGGGACACCATTTGTATGTATGTATGTACCACATCTCATAAACCACAGGAGTGATTTTAACCAAACGTGGTACACATGTCACTTGCTGGCTGGATTGTCAAAGTGGAGATGAAGGTGAAAAAGAAGTGTAGGGGCGCTTACTACATTTTCGCTGTTCATGCAGTAAAACTGACACATGAAGCATGACACTTTTATTACTTCTTTACTACCACTTCTATTCGCAACACATTCTGCGGGCGGTATTCATACATACCACTAAATGTACAAACAAAATAATATCATTCTATGTCATACAATTCAAGAGATATGACGTCTTAAACACAGAGATGCGTGAAAAACTGTCGCATCATGCATGACGTTTAAATTTATTACTTCCTTACCGCTAACTTTGTTCACAACACATTTCGCAGACAGTAGCCACATATAGCGCTGGATAGACCTGTACAAATGTATCATAGTACGACACGTAATTCGGTAGGCACACATCATAAACATTGAGCTGTGTGGAAATGGAAGTACAGTGCGCAATTCTGTAGACCTACAGTTGAAATATATATACCAGTACGAGAGGGATATGTTAAATGCAGGCAGAACCAACCCTAATAAGCTCAACTTCAACACTAGGAACAATTGCACCCTATTTGAATCACATGTTGTTGCCATCTGGAAAGAAATACTGTGGGGCTAAAAACCTCCAGCCTTTTATTGAGGGTGTGGTGGTATGAAGGAGCACTCAGGAGATGGACAGAGAGGGTGAAAGTGGAGGAGGACATAGACAGCTGAAGGTGGAGATGGACAGTGAGACAAGTGTGAGAAACAGAGAGGCTAGAGGAGAAAATGGTCAGAGAAAAAGAAGGGGAGGAGTTGAACAGAGACAGGGAGTAAGACATGGGCAGAGAGTGTGGGATAAGGAAAAGGTTAGAGAGGAGGAGAAAATAGAAAAGGAAGAGTAGATGGAGAGAGGAAGTGTAGAGGAGTATATGTACAGGGAGATGTGGGAAGAGAAGATGGACAAGGAGACAGTGACGTGGAGATAGACAGAGACAAGGATACGAGGAGTCAGAGAGAGATGCAGGAGGAGTTGAGCAGGAGTCAGGGGTGGAGGGGACTGAGATGGAAATAGTTAGGGGGCGGAGGAAATTAGCAAAGGGGAAGAAGCAGATGGACAGACGGAGGGGGGAGAAGATGGAGGGGGGAGGAGATGGACAACGAGAGAGGGGAAACGACCATATTTACAGAAACAGCGGTAGAAAGAGATTGAGAGATTGGTAGGAGGAGATGAACAGAGATCGTGGGGTGTTGCAAGAGAACAGAGGGACATGGTGGAGGAAATGGCTAGAAGGGGGGAAGGAGGAGACGGGTTAAGATGGGGGAAGTAGGAGAAGGACTAAGGAAAGACTGGAAAAAATACAAACTCAGGCAACGCTGAATACTCACAATAAAGTAATTCTAGATATACAAGTTTTTATTTGGAAAACAGAATAAAAACGCACAATTATGTATTATTTTTCGTCTTCATTGAAAAAACATTCTAATCGCTTGTTTTCCAGTTTCTCTCAGATCCAGAAGAGATTCGGCCATGTCTCTATTCAATCCAAAGACCAATATTTAGAAACATAATAGGTTTAACACTGCTGTTTCTTATGACACCTCTCCCCAGTTGCTGTTGTTGTTGTTGTGGTCTTCAGTCCTGAGACTGGTTTGATGCAGCTCTCCATGCTACTCTATCCTGTGCAAGCTTCTTCATCTCCCAGTATTTACTGCAACCTACATCCTTCTGAATCTGTTTAGTGTATTCATCTCTTGGTCTCCCTCTGCGATTTTTACCCTGCACACTGCCCTCCAGTACTAAATTGGTGATCCCTTGATGCCTCAGAACATGTCCTAAAAACCGATCCCTTCTTCTAGTCAAGTTGTGCCACGAACTCCTCTTCTCCCCAATTCTATTCAATACCTCCTCATTAGTTATGTGATCTACCCATCTACTCTTCAGCATTCTTCTGTAGCACCACATTTCGAAAGCTTCTATTCTCTTCTTGTCCAAACTATTTATCATCCATGTTTCACTTCCATACATGGCCACACTCCATACAAATACTTTCAGAAACGACTTCCTGACACTTAAATCTATACTCGATGTTAACAAATTTCTCTTCTTCAGAAACGCTTTCCTTGCCTTTGCCAGTCTACATTTTATATCCTCTCTACTTCGACCATCATCAGTTATTTTGCTCCCTAAATAGCAAAACTCCTTTACTACTTTATGTGTCTCTTTTCCTAATGTAATTCCTTCAGTATCACCCGACTTAGTTCGACTACATTCCATTATCCTCGTTTTGCTTTTGTTTATGTTCATCTTATACCCTCCTTTCAAGACACTGTCCATTCCGTTCAACTGCTCTTCCAAGTCCTTTGCTGTCTCTGACAGAATTACAATGTCATCGGCGAACCTCAAAGTTTTTATTTCTTCTCCATGGATTTTAATACCTACTCCTAACTTTTCTTTTGTTTCCTTTACTGCTTGATCAATATACAGATTGAATAGCATCGGGGAGAGCCTACAACCCTGTGTCACTCTCTTCCCAACCACTGCTTCCGTTTCATGTCCCTCGACTCTTATAACTGCCATCTGGTTTCTGTACAAATTGTAAATAACCTTTCGCTCCCTGTATTTGTCCCCTGCCACCTTCAGAATTTGAAAGAGAGTATTCCAGTCAACACTGTCAAAAGTTTTTTCTAAGTCTACAAATGCTAGAAACGTAGGTTCGTCTTTCCTTAATCTTTCTTAATCTTCTAAGTCGTAGGGTCAGTATTGCCTCACGTGTTCCAACATTTCTACGGAATCCGAACTGATCTTCCCCAAGGTCGGCTTCTACCAGTTTTTCTATTCGTCTGTACAGAATTCGCGTTAGTATTTTGCAGCTGTGACTTATTAAACTGATAGTTCGGTAATTTTCACATCTGTCAACACTGCTTTGTTTGGGATTGGAATTATTATATTCTTTTTGAAGTCTGAGGGAATTTCGCCGTTCTCATACATCTTGCTCACCAGATGGTAGAGTTTTGTCCGGACTGGCTCTCCCAAGGCCGTCAGTAGTTCTAATGGAATGTTGTCTATTCCCGGGGCCTTGTTTCGACTCAGGTCTTTCAGTGCTCTGTCAAACTCTTCACGCAGTATCATGTCTCCCATTTCATCTTCTTCTACATCCTCTTCCATTTCCATAATATTGTCCTCAAGAACATCGCCCCTGTATAGACCCTCTATATACTCCTTCCACCTTTCTGCGTTCCCGTCTTTGCTTGTAACCGGGTTTCCATCTGAGCTTTTGATATTCATGCATATGGTTCTCTTTTCTCGAAAGTTCTCTTTAATTTTCCTGTAAGCAGTATTTATCTTACCCCTTGTGAGTTAAGCCTCTACGTCCTTACATTTGTCCTCTAGCCATCCCTGCTTAGCCATTTTGCACTTCCTGTCGATATCATTTTTGAGACGTCTGTATTCCTTTCTGCCTGCTTCACTTACTGCATGTTTGTATTTTCTCCTTTCATCAATTAAATTCAGTATCTCTTCTGTTACCCAAGGATTTCTACTAGCCCTCGTCTTTCTACTTACTTGATCCTCTGCTGCCTTCACTATTTCATTCCTCAAAGCTACGCATTACTCTTCTACTGTATTTCTTTCCCCCGTTCCTGTCAATTGTCCCCTTATGCTCCACCTGAAACTCTGTACAACCCGTGGATCTTCTAGTTTATCCAGGTCCCATCTCCTTAAATTCCTATCTTTTTGCAGTTTCTTCAGTTTTAATCTACTGTTCATAACCAATAGATTGTGGTCAGAGTCCACATCTGCCCCTGGAAATGTCTTACAATTTAAAACCTGGTTCCTAAATCCCTGTCCTTCCATTATATAATCTATCTGAAACCTTCTAGTATCTCCAGGGTTCTTCCACGTATACAACCTTCTTTCATGATTCTTGAACCAAGTGTTAGCTATGATTAAGTTATGCTCCGTGCAAAATTCCAGCAGGCGGCTTCCCCTTTCATTTCTTAGGCCCAATCCATATTCACCTACTATGTTTCCTTCTCTCCCTTTTCCTACTCTCGAATTCCAGGCACCCATGACTATTAAATTTTCGTCTCCCTCCACTACCTGAACAATTTCTTCTATCTCATCATACATTTCATCAATTTCTTCGTCATCTGCAGAGCTAGTTGGCATATAAACTTGTACTACTGTAGTAGGCATGGGCTTTGTGTCTATCTTGGCCACAATAATGCGTTCACTATGCTGTTTGTAGTAGTTAACCCGCACTCCTATTTTCCTATTCATTATTAAAGCTGCTCCTGCATTACCCCTATTTGATTTTGTCTTGTTCCTCCTGCCAGCGAACTTTACTAATTCCTACTATATCTAACTTTAACCTATCCATTTCACTTTTTAAATTTTCTAACCTACCTGCTCGATTATGTGATCTGACATTCCACGCTCCGTTCCGTAGAACGCCAGCTTTCTCTCTCCTGATAACGGCGTCCTCCTGAGTAGTCCCCGCCCGCAGATACGAATAGGGGACTATTTTACCTCCGGAATATTTTACCCAAGAGGACGCCATCATCATTTAACCATACAGTAAAGCTGCATGCCCTCGGGAAAAATTACGGCCGTAGTTTCCCCTTGCTTTCAGCCGTTCACAGTACCAGCACAGCAAGGCCGTTTTGGTTAATGTTACAAGGCCAGATCAATCATCCACACTGTTGCCCCTGCAACTACTGAAAATGATGCTGCCCCTCTTCAGGAACCACACGTTTGTCTGGCCTCTCAACAGATACCCCTCCGTTGTGGTTGCACCTACGGTACGGCTACCTGTGTCGTTGAGGCACGCAAGCCTCCCCACCAACTGCAAGGTCCATGGTTCATTGGTGGGGGAGGGGGGGGGGCCTCTACACAGAGTGAATAAAAACACCGAATGTTTTTATTTTTTACATATTATAAGAGCATGAGCTAGATCTCTAAAAAAAATATAATTTATAAATTAGTAACAAGACCTGTAATCCCATATATTTTTGATTTTCACTTTTATTTCAATTCACTATATCTTAAAGTGGAAAACAGTTTGTATTCAAATCATTTTATACAATAAAATTATCCGCATACATATCATTCGCTATACTATCACCACATTTTAACACAATATTCATCCGAATACCTTTTGTTTGGTACTTGCAGACTTTTCGACTTCGTCGTCTTTCGCCATGTTGAAAAGTGTCTAGCGATCGGACTCGCTTTATATAGTTTCCTAATTGTCCTTTCGATTCTTACATTATTTCATAAAATATCGAAAGCTCTTTTATGATCTATTTTGGAGAAATTTTTGACGCCTATAAGGCAGGAAATGTTTCACCGTAGAGCACGGTATTTCTCAGTGTTCAGAACAACTGTATGCTTACAAGGTTTACTGTTTAACTTCCGACGGAAATGCGCAGCAGTGAGAGGGATAAGAGAAATTTAATCGAGCGATGATGATGTGTTTGTCATAGCGGTGTGCGTTTCCCTTCCTATAAGGCTGCAGTCTGTGCTTCCGTTCTTCTGGCATTCGGGTCGTTGCGGAGTCGACCACAGATTTCGGATGAAGGCTCTGGTGTGGCGCCCAGTCTCACTAATATGTCGTTAAACTTAATTATAATGCCAGTTTAAGGCTAGGCCGAGTGAAATAATTGCTTGGCAGCCTTCCTACTGGAGCTTTTAGGGGAAATTGACTTAATGTGGCTGCTTTAGTCGTTGCGTCGTTAAAAATGCAAATTTACCGACATTGCGTTGCTCTTTATTCATACCGTTTCTTTTTTTCTTTTGATGTTGAATTGTTTTTCCGCGTTCCCATAATAATGAAACAGTGGAGCAGTGTCGGCGAGCTAACGATCCGAAAATCAGTTTACGAATTAGATAATATTCAAAGCTGGTTGCCGGTTTTCGTCGTAGCTTTGTTACTGCAACAAGAAAATTGCTTCCAAAGTTCATTTTAACTTTATTCCAGTACACGCTGAGGTTGCATGATTGATGTAAATTATGCAGCTCGTGAAGAAAATAGGGTTATCCAGTTCGTTAGTAAATATTAGCGATGCCTTGCACGGCATGCATTCATTTATGTGAATGTTAAAGTGAGATAATGGCATACGTGACTTAAATACGTCAGTAAAATAGTTAAAAGCTGGGTAGTGTATAACACGAATGCCTTCCCCTTTAACTAGCCATTAGTATATTATCATGTGATTAAAATAATATTGCGTGTTGCCCGCAATCCATATAACCGTTCTCAAAATCAACTGTATTGCGCAACAAAGTACAAGTCTACGTATTATTGTAAAATGTATCCCGTATGTGTTGCTTTACTATTCTTGTTTATAAAATACAGTTGATGAATGGGGACGGGGCGGAACTATATGGAGGGTGTATAAGGGTTTCCCAGCGAAGTTTCTGCTGCGTCTTCGAACCAACCTTGGCGAAATATCCGAGGGACGAAGGGGTGCACGATTAGGTTCAATCATGGTTCCATAGGCAACCGCTAACATTTTTCTGCATACACTGACAGTCGTGCCTCACAGTGGGGTAAATGTCACAGCATTTATGATGATAACTCTGGAAATAACAAATAATTCTTTCGAAATTTTAAACATTGTTGAAGGCTGATGTCCAGCAACCGTGCGTTAACTTAATTACAGAATGTACGTATAGCTACCTAGGCTGAAATAATTTTTTCCGTACGTCTCGTTTTCATTTGATTGCCCCTTATACAACGATATCTATTGTCTGTGAATCCCCCGAAGTGCGTGTGGTCATCACCATATTATCTACTGATAAAAAATTTGGAGGGAACAAGAATTATTATAAACGCTACAAAAATCCCACACAACTATCTATATGATGGTAAAACAAGAATAAAACTATACCTAAATGTACATGCTGCAAGAACGGATGTAGTGTTTGCGTTGTTTTGCCGACATAACTAGGGTTGCCAGATTGTTGTTGTTGTTGTTGTGGTCTTCAGTCCTGTGACTGGGTTGATGCAGCTCTCCATGCTTCTCTATCCTGTGCAAGTTTTTTATCTCCCAGTACCTACTGCAACCTACATCCTTCTGAATCTGCTTAGTGTATTCATCTCTTGGTCTCCCTCTACGATTTTTACCCTCCACACTGCCCTCCAATACTAAATTGGTGATCCCTTGATGCCTCAGAACATGTCCTACCAACCGATCCCTTCTTCTGGTCAAGTTGTGCCACAAACTTCTCTTCTCCCCAATCCTATTCAATACAGATCATCAAATGGAAATGTAGGACACATTGGTAAAAAATGTAGGACATTTGTCAAAAATGTAGGGCATTATCGGTCAATGAAAAAAATTATGTAAATTTCAAATTTAAATGCTATTTATAATACCCACAGGCATATATATGAATATTTCTTTAAATTCTGCCACAGAAAATGCTAAATATGATAATCAACTGCAGTCAGTTATATTTCTCTGAACAACTAATCGTGTGCAAAACATTAAGCTTGTTTGAAATATAATCAAAAAATTCCAAACAACTGAAGTTTCTAAAACTATACTTTACAAAAACGATACCTTTGACCGAATCAACAGATAATCTGTTCGTTTCACCTGCCCACTGTGCTCTTATTAGTGAAAATACTCCTTCGACATTAGCATTATGTGCAGGAACAGCAAAAAAATACTGAAATAGTTTCAACAGTTTAGAATGGCAGTCTTCATTCTTGCTCCCACTAAAATATCTAACCCACTTTTCATTACAGAACAATTTCACAAATTCAGAGCTATGATGCTGCTAAAACTGGTTCACATTACATATCTCATCACGACGCTTGACATCATCTATTACAATGCCTTTATCCCTCAAGAACAGTACACACTTTTGTACATCACCCATTCATGCTATATCATTTAAATTTCACCACCTAAAACAAATGAGTTCTGAAAAGGACACAACCATTTATCTAAATAGCACGACATTCGCCATACAACGAAACAGCCTCCTGCTCAAAATTGTCAGCTTCTTTATCAAGGCCTTCCTCCTTAGCACTTATCAAGACCTTGTTCGTCTTTAGTACCATGAAATTACTCTCTGATCTATTCATAAGAATACAAGACACATTATCTAAAATTGCGATCATCTCAACAATGGATGTTTGTTGACTTTCAAGTTGTTGTATCCCATGGTGGATCACATACTCCATAAATGTACGTGATATAAATAAGCTTTACTCAAACTGTTTTCAAAGAAAACCTTTAGAACTTTAGGGTCATTGGATATAGACAAAAGCTAAGATTTTAAAGCATTATACATTTCAATTATTCTGTCAAGTGCAGGCAACAGAGATAACCGCCTGGTTTTACTGTGACTAAGAAGCTGATTGTAACTAATTTCGACATACTGACAATAATGCTTGAGTTCCTCAGTGCTTACTGTATATGTAGAAAAGTAAGTGTAGAGCTTGAAAACAATACACTCTAAAAGTACACGTAAAATATCCGACCCATGCTGAATGGCATTGTTCAGACTGTGGGCTGCGCAACCCACTCCAACAAAATTTTCATTAATATAGGACTTTAGTTTGCTGAATACATTTTTTCCATCCGATCCACTTATGCAACTAAAATTTGTGTTCGTATTGTGAGTACCAAATGAGACACATTTCTTTTATATTCGTACATTCTACTCTCGAACATATGATGATATTTTCTCTGCACTTTCATTTGATGTAGTTTTAATTTCGATTATCTTTGTCTCGATACCGCCAGCTTTAAGGTCAAAATATTATATTAAAATATGGAATACTTTCTGGGAACAACGATTACTGCTGTCGGTACTAACGTTGTATCGCCACGTCAACACAATGTGGTGCAAGGACTTCGTTAATAATCACTTCGGTCTTTATTCTTGAGCATGAAACTTTCTTCCCGATTTGAGAATCACTGTATAGTTTTGCGTTTAGTTTCGGCGTGCAGTCCACGGATTTGTATGGTGCGTGGTGATTAACAGCGTGAAATGCAAGAGTTGCCTTTGCAGCGCTAGCACGATATGCTGACTGTGTGGGCTGAGCAAAGAAACCTTTAATATCTGAAGTACCGGCAGAATTTTGAGATGTTTTATGTTTCTGAGAAGACAGCTGTACTTCCAAATTTATGCACCTACAAGAGAAACGTTTCCGTCTTAATATATTGTTAATATACCAAAATTGGCAATTGTAAATTAAAACTCTCTAAATAATCGCCATAGCAAAATGCCAATCAGAGTCAGACGGAAAAAAAAAACTGTTTGATAACCTTACCTTTGTGTGCAACAGAAACATATGTTCCTGTAGGACAAATAAGGCATTGTGCTTCGTATTCGCTTCTTTCTGCTTTGAGAAACTTATACTTTAACGACAATGCGTCACTGAATTTACATTTTCGTTTCGGCATTTCGGCTTGTAAAAAGAGCACTGCGAATTAACTGTTGACTTTCCACAATCTTAATCTTCATAACCAAACTGCAAATGGAAGAGAGAGAAAATCAAGTCATTGGCTCTTCACATCTGTATTATGATTCGTTGTCTCGATTTCCCGTGATTCATCGCACGTTTACCAACATCTGCACAGCACGCAGACACCGCCGACACCGAAGTCCATTTTAACCCAGAGTTCTAATGCTGTGTAGCCACATCCTTCGTTCTTTGTTACTGTGGGATGTATATGTTGTATCACTGTAGCTGCGTTGTCATAGCGACTTGCAGTTGCGGCTAATAACCAATTATTCATTTCTATTTTCACAGCTGCCAGTTCATTTCTAAGTATCACTGTTTGTTTCTGAAAATGTAGGAATTTAGACTTTTCAAAAAATTCCCCCCCGGACTCCGGACAAACAGTTAAAATGTAGTGCATGTCCGGGAACTTCCGGACGTCTGGAAACCCTCAACATAATCATATCAAAGACCAAGCAGAGTCCAAAGTTTTTAGCTACATTCATAAATACGACATGACTTTTTAACGATTTTAGCTGCACCTAGTCGTCAATCTGCTTCACATTTATTCCTACTTACTAATATAACCTATATTGTAAACGGCAAAAACGGTGCATGTTCCCAGTTACAGTTAAATTTTATAAGGAACCATCATCCTATGCATCCCGTGACGATAGGACGATGGTTCCTTATAAAATCTTATCTTAATGCCATGCGTGGGCATAAATGGTCGAATGTTGGTATTCCACATTTTTACGTCAATCTGATGATGCCCCAAAATGACGAAACGTATCATATCCCGTAAATAAAAAAGATTTTGTAACCGAGACTGTCTTCTTTCAAACAATTCGTTCCCTCCACCCTCATTTAATAACTGAGTCACGACCACGCGTATTCGAATCGGCCCTGAGACTTGTAATTTTTTGTGTGAGTGTGTGAAATAAATGCAGTTATTTCATGTTTTAACCATCATATCAATCTATTCCATTCTTACATCAGTCCCTTGATCTCATATATTTTTGCCGTTTACGTTCACATAATTATTGATATCGCTTAATTATTTAATCCCAGCGTAGGTCGATGTCAAGGTAATTGGCGTGCTGTGCGATATTTCTGGGAATTTTGAAGACTTCAGCAGTTTCTTGGCTCCCAGGTTTGGAGACTGTAATTAGTAATCCACATGTCATTTTATGCAAGAGATCAAAGAATTCTCGATTCACTACAGTAGTTCTACGATTCCGCGATAGTTCTCTTTCCAATAATTGTCAAATTGTACATTCAGTCCATTGTGGAAGACACCCAAACCATTCCTTCAACCCCAATCAGCAAGTCAAGGAAATTTTCATAACAAATTAATTCCAAAATCTGCCGTCGCAAATGTATTCCTTATTTCAATTCGGCTTCGTTAATCCTCTGAATCAACTCTCACTAGTTCATAAATACACTTTAAATTTTGGGCATGGCTTTCACAAAGATTTTAAGAAATGATAATTAAATGAATGCCCTGCGCTGTCGACAGGCGTTCATATACAGCAACGGGAACAGTTGAAAATGTGTGCCCCGAACCAGGGATCTCCTGCTTATATGGCAGACGTTCCATCCATATGAGCCACCGAAGGCGCAGAGGACAGTGCGACTTCAGGGATTTATCCCTTGCACGCTCCCCGTGAGACCAACATTCCCAACTTAGTGTCCACACACTACATTCGTCGTGCCGCTGCCCATTACACTCATTACTCGTGGCAGACAATCTTACCTAATACCATAAGAGTTCGGGCAATGCGTGTGCATCCAGCATAGAAGAAGGAGGTAAATGGCCGGTTAGCCTTAACTGTATGAAGATTGTATTTGTCCTTTCGGACATGTCCCAAAGAAGAGATACCATCTTCATATAAGATTTGAAGTGTCCCATTTTAAATAAAGCCTAAGTACATACATGTGATTTCTCGGGTTTTCTCGGTGCGATTAATTAATAGTGTGCTTCTGGAGGTTCTACCGAATTGTTGTGTAAACTAGAAACGAACAGCATACGTTAAGAAGATACATTTTTGTTGGGGATCAACTAGAGGAGCTTTCACTGCGTTCTTCGGTCCAGGTTATTTACATTTCTCATAATAGTGATTTTTTTTCCCTCTCTCTTTTGTCCTACTCCCATAGAAATCTACATTTCGAGAAAGAACTGCAAGTAACTTGACATTACGACGTATATGCCATTTCTTATTCTCATACTGCATACGTATCAGTTTAAACTTCGCATATTTCTTTAGCGTATGGCTTATTACAGACATATCAGTGATTACATAAACACATATACATATTTATTGACGAGAAACGTAATGAAGTCTGTGCTTTACATTTGGATACCCATTCCTTCAATCCAGTTCACAGCATCTGGAGTTGCCAGCAAAAGTCCTCTTCATCACTGCGATAGGCAGTCGCTGACAACGTCATTAATAGTCTGGCGCAGAGCTCCACAGTCACATTCTGGAGTAGGAAGATTTTCCAGTCTTGAAGAGCATCTCTAAACCAACCAAGGCCCGTTCTGATTTTGTTCGGGCAGTGCAGGTCTTGCGTGGTACGTGCGATCCACATGGAAGTCTAGCCATTGTAAAGATGTTATGCAGGCGCGCATCTCTTACTGCTTCCGACCGCTCTTTCCGTTCGTCAGAAGGTTTAAAAGCCTTGTCATTCATGTCGGCAAAATCATGCTGTGCTGGGTGGTGCGATTTTAGTCGTTTGAGATTCCCTCGTAAGGTCAGTAGAACTGCGTAATCAGGAGACTTAATCGTTTGACGAATGTGAATCTAAATATAAGTTTCAGAGGCAGAATACTTCGTCATAATGGGAACCCACAATATTTTGGTGTCGTCTTGGACTGTACACCATCCTGCAAACAGCACCTTCTGAACCTGGCTCTAAAGTTAAAGATTCGATGCTACGTCTTCCATAGGCTATGCGGAACTGCCTGGGGATCTTCAGCAACCACCCTCCGCACTTTGACCTTGAGTTTGGTGAACTAAAGTGTTGAGTACTGTGCACGTGTTTTTCAACGCTTCTGGACTCCCAGCTGAATATTACCATGCGCATAATATGTAGCGCAATCAGATCTATTCCACTTTATTGGCTTCCATTGCTAATCGGAATAGTGTCTCCTGATCGATCATAACGGACTCGATGTCATTATTAAAAACCGTGTCAAGTTTCTTGGAGGAATAAACAGAAAAAATAGCATGGCTATCACCATAAACACAGACTTTTGTGTTCCGAATATTCGGTGCTTTTAGTCACGATCCTGAGAGCTCTTGCTTTGGCAAATGTAAATCACGAACAAAATCGCTGCGGTAACTTCCAGACAAAACTTGTGGCTTTATAAAATACATCATATTTACGCCAGTGACTGTAACACTTCCTTTATTTCACGATTGCAATTTCGGCCTTAGGGCATTATCTAGTGCAGAGTTTCGTGGCTTTACGCCATGTCAACTTAAAACGAGCTGACACATTTATACGTCATTGTCATTACTATCAAATACATTTGTAATGACAAAAAGTTCACATGGCGTAAAGCCACAAAAATCTGCACTTGATAGTGGCCTAAGGCCGAAATGGCAGTCGTGAATAAAAGAAAGTGTTACAGCACTGGCATAAATATGATGTCTATTATAAAGTTCTTACATGACAGCGAATCCCAGGTATGAAAAGTTAAAAACTGTACCTTAGTTGATTCCCAGTTACCTTGAAATGTTGGATTGGAATTCTTCGGTGTCTTTTAGGGTGTTCTCCTCTGAATGTCTTCAGTCACGGCCACACTACTCGGGGAGCAGCTTTATCGGCAACTAACAAAATGTCAGTTTGGTTTCCAGAAAGGTTTTTCAACAGAAAATGCCATATATGTTTTCACCAGTCAAATTTTGAATGATCTGAATAACCGAACACCACCCATTGGGATTTTTTGTGATCTCTCAAAGGCTTTTGATTGTGTAAATCATGAAATTCTGCTAGACAAGCTCAAGTATTGTGGCATGAGTGGGACAGTGCTCAAATGGTTTAATTCGTACCTAACTGGAAGAGTGCAGAAAGTTGAAATAAGTAGTTCTCGTAACATGCAAAGATCAGCACATTCCTCAAACTGGGGAACTATCAAGAATGGGGTTCCACAAGGGTCAGTCTTGGGTCCTTTGTTGTTCTTATTATATATTAATGACTTGCCATTCTATATTCATGAAGAGGCAAAGTTAGTTCTCTTTGCTGGTGATACAAGTATAGTAATCACACCTGACAAACAAGAATTAACTGATGAAATTGTCAATACTGTCTTTCAGAAAATTACTAAGTGGTTCCTTGTAAACGGACTCTCACTGAATTTTGATAAGACACAGTACATACAGTTCCGTACAGGGAATGGTATGACGCCATTAATAAATATAGACCTTAATCAGAAACATATAGCTAAGGCAGAATATTCCAAATTTTTAGGTGTGTCCATTGATGAGAGATTAAATTGGAAGAAACACATTGATGATCTGCTGAAACGTTTGAGTTCAGCTACTTATGCAATAAGGGTCATTGCAAATTTTGGTGATAAACATCTTAGTAAATTAGCTTACTACGCCTATTTTCACTCATTGCTTTCATATGGCATCATATTTTGGGGGAATTCATCACTGAGGAATAAAGTATTTATTGCACAAAATCGTGTAATCAGAATAATAGCTGGAGTCCACCGAAGATCATCCTGCAGACATTTATTTAAGGATCTAGGGATATTCACAGTAGCTTCTCAGTATATATACTCTCTTATGAAATTTGTTATTAACAACCAAACCCAATTCAAAAGTAATAGCAGTGTGCATAACTACAATACTAGGAGAAAGGATGATCTTCACTATTCAAGATTAAATCTAACTTTGGCACAGAAAGGGTGAATTATACTGGCACTAAAGTCTTTGGTCACTTACCAAATAGTATCAAAAGTCTGACAGATAACCAACAAGTATTTAAGAAGAAATTAAAAGAATTTTTGAATGACAACTCCTTCTACTTCATATAGGAATTTTTAGATATAAATTAAAAAAAAAAGAAAAACAGAAAACACAAAAAAATAAAGTTGTTATATTAACTTAAGTATGTTGTTAAATTATCCTAATTATGTCATGTATTAGAAAATTCGACTCGTTCCACATCATTACGAAATATCGTATTCATGATCCATGGAACTAGTATTAATCTAATCTAATCTCTAATCTGTTCGCTTACAAGTACAGGCCTTATTTCAGGCGGTATATTAGAATATTGGACGGCTCTCCTACTTTTAGAGGAGAAGATTGGACTTCCTTTACTGTTGTCGGACAGAAAACACAGTTTCATAGTCAATTTGTTTCCTGCACAGCATGAAACCAACAACAAGCACTCATAACAGTTGTCAGAATCTCAGGGCCAAGATGCAAGTGGTAAAGAACGCAACCTCATTTCTACGAGTTCAAGTGTTTTCTAAAGAAACTTTTATTACGAGGGCTGTTCAACAAAGGCTGAGACAGATTTTTTTCATATATGTTTGTTACTCCATTCCATATTTTTCAAATTTCCGTTCCTACTTGAATGTGCTTTTCATAGCGTCTCTGCCTGTCCTCGAAAACATGGTGCAGGCCAATCTTTCTCAGGTCTTTGTAAACCGCCTCACATTTCTTGAGCACTGCTTCAGAGTTCTCAAATCGACTGCCCCGAAGGTTTGCCTTTACTGAAGGGAAATTTTCACAGGGTGAAACAGTGGGGCTATAGTGCGGCTTTGGTACACACGCAGATCTGCGACATGAGGCCGCGCATTGTCATGATGAAATCGTCACACAGTCCGAGCAAATTCTGGTCGTTTCCTTGGAATGTGGCCCCTCAGTTTAGCCGTTACCGACATGTGGGATCCTGCTGTTATGTTAGTGTAATAGGGAACTGCATGCTGGTAAATCATTCCATGACAATAAAAAATTTTATCACAACAACATTCCATGCAGACAGCTTTCAATTTTTTGCTGAAGATCCTGGCGATTTCCACAATATGCCTGCTCATTTTCCTTTAGGATGATAATGATGCAGCCATGATTCATAACTGGTTATGTTCAAAATATTCAAATGTGTGTGAATTCTTCAGGGACCAAACTGCTGAGGTCATCGGTCCCTTGACTTACACACTACTTAAACCAACTTATGCGAAGAACAACACGCACAACCATGCCCGAGGGAGGACTCAAACCTCTGACGGGAGGGGTCTCGCAATTCGTGACATGGCGCCTCAAACCGCGCGGCCACACAGCATGGCTAAACGTTTACAATCGATTCCAGAAACGCATCTCCATCAGCAAAGAGAACTAGCACCTCATGGGTGTTTCCATTAGTACAGCCTCTTGTTCGGGAGTCAACAGACGTGATATTCAACAACCACAAACACAGGTCATACGGAGACGAACACGCATAATCCCAAAGACGCTGCCGCATGAAATTCTCAATACCTCACTGAGTTTACCTAATGTTATGCACTGATCCTCACGGGCAATCACAGCAGCTATGTTGATTTTAACATCAGTCGCTACAATAGCCGCTACAGCAAGGCCACCTTATTGAACACAGACAAGTGGGCCGTCTTTGAAATCCTAGAACCACCTAAACACTGTTGCACGAAGTAGTGCATCTTCACTGTATGCTTCCTGTAGTTTTTCGTAAGTTTCAGTGGCTGTATGGTTTAAACGAACGTAGAATTTTATTGTGACGTACTATATCTGTGACGTCAACTTCATTGTTTGTTATGCAAAATGCAAAGAACGTCCTCAAAATAGAACATTACTAACAACCAAACGATATGAGAGTGCTTCCACCTATGGATATTATGTGTAGAAACCCACACTTTCTAAACATTCATGGTACAGATAGGAAACTCTCATGGAAACGACAGAAAAAATTCAATCTCAGTCTTTGATTATCAGTCCTCGCATTAGCTTATTACTTTATATAATTAATCGAACATTTTAAATTGAAAATGGTTGGACACTTGACACAAATTATACTTATCAGAAGCCTTTCAATTTCCATAGTTGTAATCTTGTCTGTTCGTGCAATACGCAGGCTGAGTTTGGTTGTGTGCTCTGGGGATACCTCACTCGTTCGATTTCTGCAGCTTTTTTCCTTGGTCTTGACGCTCTGTGTTGCTGCATCTTGATGCTGATAAGGGTCCGTAGGTTTGTTGTTGTTAAACAGCTTGTTAATGGGGTTGAATACTAACATTCACCACTGTTTATAAAGGCTATTTCTGATTTACTCAATCATGTTTCTGTGCATTTTGGTAATTTGTCTCTGATAATGTTATTGTTTTCTTTATATTCTTCTCTTTGGGGTTGTGTGTGCTTCCTATTACTTAGCTTCGCTGTGTGTAATATTGCTTCATGAAGCCTACTGTAAGTGGATTCGTCGTGTGGGCCATGGACACTGTTGTGGACTTTGGTCTGAATTTGTCGAACAAGACTTCTTTCGGACTGGTCGGGTTGTGTTCTATCATTCTGGATATGCTGGAACAGTAGAGCAGAGCACTTTGCCGTAAAGTCTATTACGCCGAAGCCTTCTTCTTTTGTATGTAGAGGGCATGCGGCATGCGAGAACTCGAATGTGTGTGCACAGCACAGTAGCCAGTTGACCTGTTATATTACAGCTAATCCAGCTACCTTGAGCATAATTAGAATTTGGTCCAAGTATCAAGATTTTGACAGTAAAAATATATTTATTTACTCAACCCTCTCTGAGAGTATCAAGTGTCTTGCATTTGCTTTAGTTAGTGCTCTGGTAGAATACACGTAGGCATGCTGGAAAGTAACACCGCCGAATATTTTATGTGGTACCTCTGATGGATTTTTAAATAAAACAAATCTTATTAACATTCTACATATTTATTCCTGATGTCTTCATATTTATATACATTTATTTCTGAACGTAGCCACCCTGGCAACGAACACGTTTCTCTCAACGAGTGACTGTTGATACCGTCACTGTAGAATATTTGACTTCGTTGACGGAGCCACAACCTCACCTCTGCCTTCAGCGATTGTACTGTTTCTCCTGGGTGGACTTGGGTTGGAAAGAAAATGTAAACCAAATATTACGATAGATTTTATAAATAATCGACAAGTACGCCAAAGAAGAAGAGAGAGAACTACAATGAACATGTTATTCCATGGGCTCTTGCGCTTCTAGGCATGACCTATCTATTCCTTTGTCATTCGCTTATCTTATCTGCTTGGATTCGGACCTAAGAGGATGTTCTTGTGTAAAGCTCATCTTGCTGTACCAGCTTATAATGTAAGTTGTATTTAAAAGCCGAAAAATATAATGGTTATTTTGTCAAAAGGATTTGTGTATGTGGTCAATTAATTGATCGTCTGATATCTAGACTGTCTTAAGTAGATATGGGACTTAACAAAGAATTTTCATTGTCAGGCGCCATCTTAGAAAAATCTTTGACATTTTTATTTTAGCTCATCTACGAGACGTGCCGTCGGTTAGGACAATTAACTTTATTTCAGATCCCACGAGACCGGAGGCAGCTACTAATTATTTAACAATTTTACTTACAGATTTTCGCTATATAACGAGATAACATCCCAGGCAGAAAACGTCTGGTCACAGGATTCCAGTTAAATTATAGGATTTCATTTGTAGATGCTACTCTCGTTATCTTATATTGGGCAATCGAGACGAAACCACAACATTAAGTTACGTACTGCAGTAGTGTACATCGAACAGACTTGGCAAATATTCTCTGGTGCAATAAGCACACTACTTCTCGCGGGCCTAGTGTTGGATAAATAAGAAAAGGACAATTTATTATACACGATTACGTAACTACCCTGAGAACTGAGCTAGTTTACTGAGTGCTTAAACACGTCGGCATAAATTAAACAACATATTACACTGTGAATAATATTCCTACATTAGTTATTTCTCTTTTATGCTGAGCCATTGCATTAATGTGTGTTCCTTTTTTGTATAAGTCACGGCACATATTTTATTTTATTACCTTACACTAATAGTCACAAAATAACAAATTTTTTTAAATTTATTACATTACACGATTCATCATTATCAAAGTGAAGTCTTCGAGGTTCCGCGAAACAGATGAAAATCGGATGGGGCCGAGTCGGGACTGTATGAAGGATGATCGGTGACAGCGAACCCAAGGCGACGGATTGTTGCAGATGTCGCAGCGCTCATGTGTGTCATGTGTGGACGAACTCCTCAAGTTCGTTCTTTCTTGTACTGACGCATCAACATAGTTACGTTACACACTTCCATGTTAAATGCTATATGGAACGCGCTAGTGGCAGAGGGTTGTAATTTGCGTCAGCGAAGTGATAAAGTCGACCGTGTAGTATGCATAGCCTGAAAAAGCTCAAATGGTTCAAATGGCTCTGAGCACTATGGGACTTAACATCTGAGGTCATCAGTCCCCTAGAACTGAGAACTACTTAAACCCAACTAACCTAAGGACATCACACGCATCCATGCCCGGGGTAGGATTTGAACCTGCGACCGTAACGGTCGCTCGGTTCCACACTGAAGCGCCTAGAACGTGAAAAAGCACTTGACATAAATGTAGATACAGTTACCCATTGTGAGACCAGACGGTCAGTGCCTTTATGGATATATGTTTGAGATTGCCTGATAAACCATGATTGTACCCAGGAATGCACCCGTTAATTGGAAGCAAATCGACGGCCACGGGTGTCTTTCTTCAGGGCTCCAGAAATGTGGAAATCACATGGGTAGTGATCGGGACTGTCTGAAGGTTGAGTAAGGACTTCCCAGCGAAACTTCTGCAGCTTGTGTCCTCCCACATGTTGCCACAATTGTATCGAGTACGCTGCTGTAACCGCAATTTTTCGTCATTGACAGTCTTCTATTACAGTGGGCTAAATTTGTTAACAGTTGTAACTAGTACCTTTGAAATAAAAAACAGTTTACTTACTCTTGTTCTGTCAGCCTCTTTGTCATTTCAATGCCTCTTATAACAATGTCCGCTTTTTGTAAGCTACCATCTGTTGAATATTGACTTACTTCTCTTTTGTTCTATGCCAAGGCTGCTGAAACAGTCTTATGCTTAATTATATGGGCAAGAACACAGTTTTCGTAGGGTTTACAACTACACGCGATGCTCTTTGGTACCGATTTAAATCTTTTTTTTTAGTCTGTCGAAGTCATGGACATCTGTAGTATACCTAGATCATCTTCGTAACCTTTAGAGATTTTGTGCAGTAATCGGTCGAGCGATATGACTAATGGAGCCTTCGATGCAAGATGAAAATATTTTGTGTAGTAATGGGTCAAGTGATATGACTAATAGAGCCATAGATGCTTGTATGTTTTTGAGCTCTTCATCGGAAATACAGAGTGATTAAAGTTAAACTTTCAAAACGCTGTGGAAATAACACCGCTGGTCAGAATGACGTCAAATTGCAACAGAATATTTTCGGAGAAGAGGAAAAACTTATGGCAGAAGAAAAATAGTGTGAAAATTGATCAGTAGATGGAGCTGAATGTGTCAGAATGCGTAAATGAAAACACCTATCATGGGCACGATCCATTGAAGTTGGTATAAACACGCCGGTTACACGGTGTTTTTTTAATTGTCCGTCTACTATTTTAGTTGTCTGCTTTCTGTGTATTTTATTAGCATCGCCCCTTTGTTTTATGTTTTACCTTCCACAAGTTTCCGCCATTTTACAGTTTAAGTCACCGTTTTATCTCATGCTTTTATTGTTTATTATCTTCTTCTGTTTTAAAAATTCTGTAGGCTCAAGAGCGGCGTATTAAGCTGCTGCCGGCCCCCTTTTGGTGGAATAGAAACTCAATAAAGGGAAAAAACGGCTTTTCCTCTTTTCGCGTCTGTGACGTTCACCATGACTGTTTCAATGCAGGATCGCGCTCTGCTTGTAAAACTGATTCGGAAATTCAAAAGACGGACTCTTTTGGTGTGCAACCTGGTAGAGGGAGGAAACGAATTGATTAGATGAGAGTGAAAGCAGTGGCCACAGCAGTGCAGGGGGAGACGAGCGGAGGTGTGGAAACTTGTAGTGTACGGATAATTGCCCGAACATTGGATATACCCGTCAGCACTGTGCGTAAAATCCTACGAAACATCCTTGTTTGCTATCCATTCAAAATTACCCGTGTGCACGAGTTGCTTCCTGTTGACTTGCCAGAAAGAGTGACCTTTGCTTTCAGAAATTTTTCTCGCATTGAAGTGGGACTACGACTGACCGTGGAAGATTTTGTGGACAGACGAAGCCCACTTCCATCTGACTGGATATGACAATGCACAGAATTGTCGAATATGGGCAACGGGAAGTTCACATACAAATTAACCCATACCTCGTCATTCTGAAAAGGTCAATGCGTGATGCGGGTTTACGGCATCATTTATCATAGAGCCGTATTTTTTCGAAGCGACAGTTGCTTCCGGTCCTGTTACCTGTACCGTCACTGGTAACCGCTATGAATGTAGTTTGCGCAACCACGACATTCCAGCTCTCCAACAGCGTGGATGTGTGGATGGGATCATTTTTACGCAAGATGGCGCAACTACGCACATTGCAAGCTCCGTTAAGCAGTTGTTGAATCGCCATTTCGGAAATGCTAGAATTATCACCCGACATTTCCCTACAGCCTTGCCGTCCCAATCGCATGATCTTAGTCAGTGTGACTTCTGGCTGTGGGGCTACCTGAAAGATGTTGTGTTCAGTGTTCCGACTGCAAACTTAGCTGCATTGAAGGCACGCATTGCGCAACACATTATGAACGTGACTCCAGAAACACTTCGATCAGTTGTGGAACATGCTGTTTCTCGATTTCAACTTGTTTCAGAAAACGTTGAACAGCATATTGAATATATTTTGCGTCAGTCACACAGAAATTAATAATCCGATTTGATTTTGATTGATGTTTTTTATGTGGTTTTTGGCCTCAGGACAATTCAAAAACTGACTTTTCCCATCTGATGTGAAATGACCTTGCCGTGGTGGATGGGCCTACGTAACTAACAGTATCACACCTGTACACCCATCCACAATGAGTAGTACGGTTTGTTTCACGTCAAACGTATACCTTAGGCATTATTGTATGATTCATTTGTCATTTGCAGACCACTTATAAATAAGGATGCTTAGAGCGCTATCTGTTGCTACATTTTGCAACTATTTATTCTTCTTCTGCGATACGTTTTCGCCCTTTTCCGATAATACTCCGTTGCAATTTGACGTCATTCCGACCAGTGGTGTTATTTCTATAGCGGTGTGAAAGTTTAACTTTAATTATAACCACCGATTCTGTTTCTTCAATGACGATCACTCGAGAGCTCTAATTTGTCAGTTTCAAATTTATTCTCAAATGCAAGAGTATTTATGACTTTAATGAGTCATGAATAGCCGACTGTCGAATAACTGTCTGAAATATATTGATGTTATTGCTGAAGAGGTGTGGGTGACTGTTGCGTAACCAATACAATCAAGGCCAAGTACATGAATTAAACAGGCAGCTGCTTTTCAACTCGGTTCAAAGAGCATAGCAAACTGCGCGAATTCAGGACCAGTACTAACGTAAGTGAGCATTTACGCGACATAGGACATCAGATCATGGGCATGCACAAGAGTATGTAGAACATATACCTGGAGAATAAGGGTAAGAACCTTAATTTTTTAGAAGAGACATCGATTTTCTGAGGCTTACAGACGTATCCAGAGCTCACATTAAAACAGCCAGAGAGAATTGAGACATAAGAATATTATTTTGATTGCCTAACCAGAAAGTCCACTGTTAATATTTTTCAAAACGTATTTTGCTGTGTGTAAAAACTTTTCTGTTTATAAATTCTCCAATGGTTTTCAAATTGAGCGGAATAACACCCACAATAAATATTAGTAGTTTGCATAGTACTGGATTTACCGTATTAGTCCATTTTCATATTACTTGCTGATTTAAATTGTACTTTATTTATATGTTCAGAACCTCAACCTCTTTCACGTTTCACCGTTCGGTGGGTTAGGCCCTTTTTCTCTAGCGCCATCTCACCGAATTTTCGTACACCACGGCTAATGCAGTTTTCCTGATGGCTGCTTCTGTACGGCTCTAGTTAGTTCAGTGTTCGTTATCGCCATGCCCCCATCGCGTCAAGCTGATAATATATTACGTTTTTATTGGTGCTTATTGCAAGGGTGATTTCGTTCTCTCAACACCAAATACTCGTTTTATTTTGTTTTAGGGTTGCGCCTTTTATATCAACTTCCAAACGCTTCTAGCGGGTTTTAATTTATTAGTAACGTGAAGGAAGTACAGAGACTCCAGGAAAGCGTAAAATAATATTGTAGACTCATTTATGTAAGTACTTAATCAACTTCTACTCCCTATAACAATATTTACTAAGCCAGTGTGCCGGGCGGTGTGGCCGAGCGGTTGTAGGCGCTTCAGTCTGGAGCCGCACGACCGCTTCGGTCGCAGGTTCGAATCCTCCCTCGGGCATGGATGTGTGTGATGTCCTTAGGTTAGTTAGGTTTAAGTAGTTCTAAGTTATAGGGGACTGTTGACATTAGAAGTTAAGTTCCATAGTGCTCTAAGCCATTTGAACCATTACTAAGTCTGTGTAACAAAGAAAAAAAACTTGAAAATGCTTCCATTCTAATCCTTGTTTAAACCGCTTGAAGAGGCTCCTAAATTGTAGTGGAAACGGTCGTGGTTTTAATAAAGAGCTTTCTACAGCCAGAGCATGTTTTTTGCGTTCTTAGAAAAATGTAGGAATTTGGCTGCGTTGCGAGCAACTCAAAACATACACGGTAGTCCATTGATCGTGACCGGCCAAAATATCTCACGAAATAAACGTCAAACGAAAAAACTGAAAAGAACGAAACTTGCCTAGCTTGAAGGGGGAAACCAGATGGCGCTATGGTTGACCCGCTAGATACGCTGCCATAGGTCAAACGGATATCAACTGCGTTTTTTTTAAAAATAGGAACTCCCATTTTTATTACCTATTCGTGTAGTACGTAAAGAAATATCAATGTTTTTTAGTTGGACCACTTTTTTCGCTTTGTGATAGATGGCGCTGTAATAGTCACAAACATATGGCTCACAATTTTAGACGAATAGCTGGTAACAGGTAGGTTTTTTAAATTAAAATACAGAACTTAGGGACGTTTGAACATTTTGTTTCGGTTGTTCCAATGTGATACATGTACTTTTGTGAACTTATCATTTCTGAGAACGTATACTGTTACAGCGTGATTACCTGTAAATACCACATTAATGCAATAAATGCTCAAGATGATGTCTGTCAATCCCAATGTATTTGGCAATACGCGTAACGACATTCCTCTCAACAGCAAGTAGTTCGTCTTCCGTATTGTCTGCACACGCATTGACAGTGCGCTGATGCATGTTGTCATACGTTGTCGGTGGATCACAATAGCAAACATCCTTCAACTTCCCCCACAGAAAGAAATCCGGGGACGTCAGATCCGGTGAACGTGCGGGCCATGGCATGGTGCTTCGACGACCAATCCACCTGTCATGAAATATGCTATTCATTTCCGCTTCAACCGCACGCGAGCTATGTGCCGGTCATCCATTACGTTGGAAGTACATCGCCATTGTCATGCAGTGAAACATCTTATAGTAACCCCGGTAGAAAGAGGGCAAACAAACCGTCTAAGTTTAATGAGGAACCAAAATTTTATGTCTCTTAAAGTTATGATGCAACTTTCTGATGCAGTCTCTAATCGACCCAGACGGGAATGAAATCAGCATACATTGCACCGTTTAGTTTGCCATCGACAAAATGGGGGCCAATTATCCTTCCTCCCATAATTCCGCACCACATATTAACCCGCCAAGGATGCTGATATTCCACTTGTCGCAGCAATCGTGGATTTTCCGTTGCACAATAGTGCATATTATGCCGGCTTACGTTAACGCTGCTGGTGTATGACGCTTCGTCACTAAATAGAACGCGTGCAAAAAATCTGTCATCGTCCCGTAATTTCTCTTGTGCCCAGTGGCTGAACTGTACACGACGTTCAAAGTCGTCGCCATGCAATTCCTAGTGCATAGAAATATGGTACGGGTGCAATCGATGTTGATGTAGCGTTCTCAACACCGACGTTTTTGAGATTCCCGATTTTCGCGCAATTTGTCTGCTACTGACGTGCCGATTAAAAGCGACAGCTGCTAAAACTCCTACTTGGGCATCATCATCATTTGTTGCAGGTCGTGGCTGACGTTTCACTTGTGGCTGAACACTTCCTGTTTCCTTAAATGTCCACAGCTCGTTGTCGTGCGGTAGCGTTCTCACTTCCCACGCCCGGGTTCCCGGGTTCGATTCCCGGCGGTTGTCAGGGATTTTCTCTGCCTCGTGTTGACTGGGTGTTGTGTGCTGTCCTTAGGTTAGTTAGGTTTAAGTAGTTCTAAGTTCTAGGGGACTGATGACCATAGATGTTAAGTCCCATAGTGCTCAGAGCCATTTGAACCATTTCTTCCTTAAATAACACAACTATCCGGCGAACGGTCCGGACACTTGGATGATGTCGTCCAGGATTCCGAGCCGCTCACGTAACACACGCCCGTTGGGCATTTTGATCACAATAGCCATACATCAACACGATATCGACCTTTTTCGCAATTGGTAAACGGTCTATTTTAACACGGGTAATGTATCACGGAGCAAATACCGTCCGCACTGGGGGAATGTTACGTGATACCACGTACTTATACGTTTGTGACTATTACAGGGCTATCAGGATTTCCTAGAAGAAAGAACACAACATGTCATTCTTAACGGTTCAAAATCTGCAGATGTAGAGGTAATTTCGGGAGTACCGCAGGGAAGCGTGATAGGACCTTTATTGTTTACAATATACATAAATGACTTAGTTGACAACATCGGTAGCTCCGTGAGGCTATTTGCAGATGACACGGTTGTCTACAAGAAAGTAGCAACATCAGAAGACTCGTACGTACTCCAGGAGGACCTGCAGAGGATTAATGCATGGTGCGACAGCTGGCAGCTTTCCCTAAACGTAGATAAATGTAATATAATGCGCATACATAGGGGCAGAAATCCATTCCAGTACGATTATGCCATACGTGGTAAATCATTGGAAGCGGTAACGACCGTAAAATACTTAGGAGTTACTATCCGGAGCGATCTGAAGTGGAATGATCACATAAAACAAATAGTGGGAAAAGCAGGCGCCAGGTTGAGATTCATAGGAAGAATTCTAAGAAAATGTGACTCATCGACGAAAGAAGTAGCTTACAAAACGCTTGTTCGTCCGATTCTTGAGTATTGCTCATCAGTATGGGACCCTTACCAGGTTGGATTAATAGAAGAGATAGACATGATCCAGCGAAAAGCAGCGCGATTCGTCATGGGGACATTTAGTCAGCGCGAGAGCGTTACGGAGATGCTGAACAAGCTCCAGTGGCGGACACTTCAAGAAAGGCGTTACGCAATACGGAGAGGTTTATTATCGAAATTACGAGAGAGCACATTCCGGGAAGAGATGGGCAACATATTACTACCGCCCACATATATCTCGCGTAATGATCACAACGAAAAGATCCGAGAAATTAGAGCAAATACGGAGACTTACAAGCAGTCAATCTTCCCACGCACAATTCGTGAATGGAACAGGGAAGGGGGGATCAGATAGTGGTACAATAAGTACCCTCCGCCACACACCGTAAGGTGGCTCGCGGAGTATAGATGTAGATGTAGATGTAGATCTATCACAAAGCGAAAAAAGTGGTCCAACTAAAACATTCATATTTCTTTACGTACTACACGAATATGTAATAAAAATGACGATTCCTATTAAAAAAAAATGCAGTTGATATCCGTTTGACCTATGGCAGCGCCATCTAGCGGGCCAACCATAGCGCCACCTGGTTTCCCCCTTCAAGCTAGACGAGTTTCGTTCTTTTTTTTTTTTTTTTTCCTTTATTGTAATTTTCAGCACCTCATACAAGGCGGGCTGGCAGCAGCTTAATACGCCGCTCTTCAGCCTTATGGGGTACAATAATATGAGATAGGTGACACACAAAATACAAAAAATGGCGGGCAAAGAAAGTAGTTACAAAAAAACAAAAAACAAGAAGCCGTTCACGTTGCACGATAAAAACACTAACACTTGTTGACACGGCGCACAAAACACGGAGAACTGCGACGGCACATGTCAACAGTTGAGTTGTAACTGCACGAAACACAAAACGAAGCACACACACTAGACACTGACGGCGATGATCTCCGGCGCGCGAATGTTCACTATGCGTGTGCGAGTCCGGGGACCTGCCAAGAGAGGAGGAGGAGGAAGGGGAGTGGGAGAGGGAGAGGGGAGAGCAGAGATGCCACGGGCAGGGGAGAAAGGGGGGGAGGGAGGAAGGGGGAGGGAAGCCCGGGGGGAAGAGTGGTGGAGGGGGGGACGGGGGGAAAGGAAAGAGAAGGGGAGGGAAGGGAAGAGAAGGGAGGGAGGGAGGGTGCCTAAAGGAAAGGACACCGGAAGTGGGTGGTGGGGCAGGGTCAAAGTTGATAGGAGGGGTAGATGGAGGGGAGGAGGACATCAACAGGGAGGGGGAGCTGGCGGAAGCCATCTTGGGAGAGAGTAAGGAGGTAGGAGAGATGGAGACCGGGTGGGACGTGGGAATACAGGCGCAGCAGCGGGCGGGGATGGGAGAGGATCGCGGATACGAGCGGGTGAGGAGGATCAAGTTGACGGGAGGTGTACAGGATCCGTATCCTTTCAAGGAAAAGGAGGAGGTGGGGGAAGGGGATGAGATCGTACAGGATCTGTGTGGGGGAGGGGAGACGGATGCGATAGGCGAGGCGGAGAGCATGGCGTTCAAGGATTTAGAGGGATTTATAAAAGGTAGGGGGGGCGGAGATCCAGGCTGGATGGGCATAACAAAGGATAGGGCGGATGAGGGATTTATAGGTGTGGAGGATTGTGGAAGGGTCCAGACCCCACGTACAGCCGGAAAGGAGCTTGAGGAGACGGAGTCGGGAACGTGCCTTGGCTTGGATTGTACGGAGATGGGGAGTCCAGGAGAGGCGACGGTCGAGGGTGACGGCAAGGTACTTAAGGGTGGGAGTGAGGGCGATGGGACGGCCATAGACGGTGAGATAGAAATCAAGGAGGCGGAAGGAAGGGGAGGTTTTGCCTACAATGATCGCCTGGGTTTTCGAAGCAACCACTGGTTACACCAAGCGGTGAATCGGTCAAGATGGGATTGGAGAAGGCGTTGGGAGCGGTGCAGGGTGGGGGCAAGGGCAAGGAAGGCGGTGTCATCGGCAAACTGGAGAAGGTGGACGGGGGGTGACGGCGGCGGCATGTCCGCCGTGTACAAAAGATACAGGAGGGGGGAGAGGACGGAGCCTTGGGGCACACCGGCGGAGGGGAAAAAGGTGTAGGAATCCGTGTTATGGATGGTGACATAGGAAGGACGGCGGGAGAGAAAGGAGCCGATCAGACGGACGTAGTTAATGGGAAGGGCGAAGGTTTGGAGCTTGAAGAGGAGACCGGAATGCCATACGCGGTCATATGCACGTTCGAGGTCCAGGGAGAGGAAGATTGCGGAGCGACGGGAATTAAGCTGTTCAGAAAGGAGATGAGTGAGGTGAAGGAGAAGGTCGTCGGAAGAGAAGGACGGCCGAAAGCCACACTGGGTAACGGGAAGGAGGCGGTGCTGGCGGAGATGCTGGTGGATGCGTCGGGTGAGGATAGATTCCAGGACCTTGCTGAAGACCGAGGTAAGGCAGATGGGACGGTAGGAGGAGACGGCGGACGGCGGTTTGCCAGGTTTAAGGAACATGAGGATACGGGAGGTTTTCCACAGGTCGGGGTAGTAACCAGTGGACAGGACTACATTGTAGAGCCGGGCCAGGGTGGAGAGGAAAGAGACAGGAGCTTCACGAAAGTGACGGTAGGTGACACGATCGTGACCAGGAGCGGTGTTGCGTTTTGTGCGGAGTGCAGCAATGAGATCCTGTGTAGTGATAGGGGCATTGAGTTCTGTGTGTGCAATGTTGTCCAAGTACTGGAAACCTGGGGCGAGGGGAGGGACGGGGGTGTCAGTTCGATCGCGGACATCCGGGAAGAGGGAGTAATCGAACTGGGGATCATCGGGGATGGAAAAGACATCGGAGAGGTAGGAGGCAAAGTGATTGGCCTTACTAAGGGTGTCAGGGAAAGGGTGATCATCATGGAGAAGAGGATAATAGGGGGAGGCTTTAGTTCCGGTAAGGCGACGGAAGGCCAACCAGAACTTGGACGAGTTGATTGGCAGGGTAGCATTTAAACGGGTGCATGTCTGTCGCCAGTCCCGGCGTTTCTTAGCCGCGAGCAAATTACGAATGTGTCGCTGGAGTTGCTGGTGGCATCGTAGTGTGTCCGGGTCACGCGTGCGGAGGAAGGCACGGTAGAGACGACGGGATTCACGGAGGAGGAGAACAGCCTGTGGGAGTAAGGTAGGACGGTGGGGGTGGATGGCGACAGTAGGGACGGGGGCCTCCACGGCCTCAGACAAGGTCTGCTGGAGAAAGGAGGCGGCATGGGTGACATCGTCAGGGTGGTGGTAGAGGAAGGGGTGGCTATCGCCCTGGATGGAAAGGGTAGCCCGGTAGGCATTCCAGTCGGCACGGGAATAGTTGTGGACAAACTTAGGGGGAGGGTCAGTACGAGGGTCGGGGCGAGGGCGACGACCGTCTGAAACAGTGAGGAGGACAGGGAGATGGTCGCTACCAATAGGCTCCAGGACATCCACCGTTATGCGGCCAAGGAGGTTGGGGGAGGAGAGGATAACATCAGGAGTGGAGATGGATGTGGGACGGGTATGCTGGGGGATGGGGACCAGGTCGCCTTGAAGGGTGGAGAGAAACCGATGCCACCGCCGTAACTGGGCAGCGGAACGACTATGGATGTTGAGGTCGGTGGCGATGACGTAGGAGGAAAAGGTACGATCGACGTGGGAGAGGAAGTCGAAGGGAATAGGAGCGTTGGGGCGGACATAGTTGGTGGCGCAGGTAACGGTAAGGCCGGGGAAGAAGAGACTAAGGATCAGGTGTTCGGTGGGGTCGGGAAGGAGAGGTTGGAGCCGAACGGGGATCTGGCGGTGGTGACCAATGGCAACTCCGCCACGCGCAATTGGGAGGGGATTATCGAAGCGGTGGAGGAGGTAGGGCGAAGTGTGAATGGTGTGGTGGGGTTGGAGAAAGGTTTCATTAAGGAGGAAGGCATCCACGCGGTGGGTGGCAAGGGTGTGCAGGAAGAGGTTCCTGTTGGCGGGTAGGGAGCGGATGTTGTTGAAAAGGATACGTTGCTGTCGCGCCATGATAGGGATTTAGACGAGGGTGTCAAGGCGGGAGAAGGTGAAATGTGCCTGCTTGTTGGAGTAGGTGGCGTACATCTTGAGTTGGAATATGGAATTTTCGTTCTTTGTAGTTTTCCCGTTTTATGCTTATTTCGTGAGATATTTGGCCCGGTCACTATCAATGGACCACCCTGTATACAGTCTCGGTATGTCAAAACTGCGTCCAATGTAGCTCTGCCTGGTGCAGCCCAGGTTTCTGTCGTACTCATAATTTAGTTCATGACTGTCTTAAAGAATACGGCAGAGCATCTGACTAACGTTTTATAATCACCTTCACTGCATCACATAGGTTGTTGTCTGCTTGCTCACGTTAGGACTCGTGGCACGTCGCGCAGGAGTCGAGCAGTCGCATCCTTATCAGAGGTTTTCCTCCGGAGAAGTTCTACAAAATATTGCCATGTTTCATATTTAATGCCATGCCGTGTCTCGGTGTGTTCTCCGTTGCACTTGTGTAAGACGATGATTTACTTCTGTCTTTGCTTGGTGCCCCCGCGATCTAGCTGATATATCGAAACGTCTTCTTCGGCAAGAGGACGTAGCAGAACACATATACGGGTCATCACTCGTTTTATTGCTGTATATTGTTTATTTTTACTTGCTGACCGTCTAACTAAAACTGAATGAAACACAATTTTCGTGCTATACGAATTTCGCATTTAGTCTCTGCTAGTGACCTGGTATGCATACATGTTTTTACTATTTGGTTTACATTTTGGAACAATGTATATACAGATTATAAACAGTTCCGTTCGGTGGTTTTTCTATGGCGTAGTAATATTTTAAATTGTTCCGAGAATGATTTTCTACATGTTCTACTTTAGTTCCGCTTTTGGCGCTGTTCTCCTTCTTACAATTGCCATTTAGGTTTCTGTTTTCTACTCTTTACAACACTAGGAACTGAACACTTGTTTTGATGCGATGTTTTGGTTTGTTTTGCCGACTGTCGTTTCTGTCTGCCTAAGATTGAATGCTACTGACAGCTTTCGAGTATAATATTATTTTTTATTTTTATTTTCATTCATTTATTTTAATCTGATTGTGTGTGTGTGTGTTGGTAGGAGTGAGCATAAGGTGGGACGTAGGGAGAGAGAGAGAGAGAGAGAGAGAGAGAGAGAGAGAGAGAGAGAGAGAGTTGGGAAGGTACGTATTTGTTTTAATGTGGCTGCATGTGTAAGAGGGATAAATTTTATATCATCTGCTAGACGGTCTACAAGTAAAAATTAACAACATACCGTAATATTACAGGCAACTGAGGAAGACAGAATTACAAATGTTGAAGATGTCATCACTGGTGTTTTTTTAATTTTTTCATGTGTAAGAGTTTCACTTTGATCTTTTTTCCTTTGCGACACTATAACGGTATTTTTTCTGGGGGGAGGGGGGGAGAGTGAGTGTCTTTCTGGGGTCTCCAAGGCACTGCTTGTAGAATTGTAAGTTCCATCGTGGATGTTAACCCTCGTCCGCTAGGTAAGGAAGTTGGATTTGCGATGTCTAGTTCCGATTTTGCTAAAATCACTGTTGCACGTCTGGTTTTTCGGCCTATATTGAAGTGGACGCAGTAGTCTGGTACATTTTGAAAAACCGTGGTTTGTCAACTTCTGTAATAATATGGCTTCACCTCTATTACAGACAATTATGTCTACTATGGTCATTATTTTATAATGGGCCTTTATTTTGTTGGTGTTTATTAAAAGGATTTCATTCCCGTCGGGGTCGATTAGAGACTGCATCAGAAAGTTGCATCATAACTTTAAGAGACATAAAATTTTGGTTCCTCAGTAAACTTAGACGGTTTGTTTGCCCTCTGCTTGTAGTTATTTGACATATGTGAAATACTATGATTTTTTGAAACCGTGCATTTCATCCAAGGTAAAATGTAATCCAAGTAAAACATAACAGAAAACAACGAAAAATAATCAATGTTTCGGCGTATAAACAATAGCATACTGTTATTTTAGGAATCTCTGATCTGAATTATGATTAAAAAACATGCCCAGCTACACTTTTCGCAGTGACATTGTTTGCGGCGTCTTTCTAATCCACGGACACGTCTTGCGTAATTAGTATTTTGTTCTGATCTTTCTTTCTACGCCTGCTGCTTCCTGCTAACTGTGTTGGGTCTTTGGGCAGTGACACAGGTTCGCCATTTTCGTCAGCGATTGGTATCTCTGCTACTTCCTTAGCTCCTACGGCTTCAACAGCATCGGAAGGTTTAGACGATGAGTGACCATCTGCGCTCTCATCTGTTTACCGCTGTCTTTCCTACTGTCATACGCACCGTTAAAAGGGCGTTTAGCAATGCTAAGAAGTAAGTGGATCCCGTTTCTCTCGCAGTGTCCTCTCTGAAGCGGTCAGCTGACGGTTGGACCCGAATACTGTGGAGTGCGACACACGCCCCAGAGCCACTGTCGCGTATGTTGTTTCGCTGTCTGTGCTTTGTTATTGCTCGAGTAACAAGTAATACAGGGTGATTCAAAAAGAATACCACAACTTTAGGAATTTTAAACTCTGCAACGACAAAAGGCAGAGCTAAGCACTATCTGTCGGCGAATTAAGGAAGCTATAAAGTTTCATTTAGTTGTACATTTGTTCGCTTGAGGCGCTGTTGACTAGGCGTCAGCGTCAGTTGATGCTAAGATGGCGACCGCTCAACAGAAAGCTTTTTGTGTTATTGAGTACGGCAGAAGTGAATCGACGACAGTTGTTCAGCGTGCATTTCGAACGAAGTATGGTGTTAAACCTCCTGATAGGTGGTGTATTAAACGTTGGTATAAACAGTTTACAGAGAATGGGTGTTTGTGCAAAGGGAAAAGTTCTGGACGGCCGAGAACGAGTGATGAAAATGTAGCACGCATCCAGCAAGCATTTGTTCGCAGCCCAGGAAAATCGACTCGCAGAGCTAGCAGAGAGCTGCAAATTCCACAATCAACTGTATGGAGTGTCCTACGAAAAAGGTTAGTTATGAAACCTGAACGTCAACTACCCGAGGCGATGGATCGGCCGCCAGGCAGCCCGTGACAGAGCACTTCATCACTGGCCTCCAAGAAGCCCTGATCTTACCCCCTGCGATTTTTTCTTATGGGGGTATGTTAAGGATATGGTGTTTCGGCCACCTCTCCCAGCCACCATTGATGATTTGAAACGAGAAATAACAGCAGCTATCCAAACTGTTACGCCTGATATGCTACAGAGAGTGTGGAACGAGTTGGAGTATCGGGTTGATATTGCTCGAGTGTCTGGAGGGGGCGATATTGAACATCTCTGAACTTGTTTTTGAGTGAAAAAAAACCTTTTTAAATACTCTTTGCAATGATGTATAACAGAAGGTTATATTATGTTTCTTTCATTAAATACACATTTTTAAAATTGTGGTATTCTTTTTGAATCACCCTGTATATGAGATAAAATATGTTGCTACGAAAAGAGACCTGAAATACTTTTTAGGGATGTTGTGCTGTGACTTTCTTTGGATCATTAATTTTCAACAAAACAAATTACATTATGTTCTTATTATTTTGGATCTGGCTTTCTATAAAAGAAACATTGTCTCGTTACTATAACTCGCTATAAAGTTCAACGTATCTTCCTTACTTTACAGCTATTGAAAAGGTTACTGAAAATTATTGCGTCATTAATACTGATGTTACAGTACGGAATGTTTGTTCAACACAAAAATTTTGCAGTGAATTTTTGTTAACAGTGAAACACCAATAAGTACCACGACTAACACGAGAACATGAGACTGTTATCAGAGAAAAAATGTTTTTACTATAATGTTTGCCAGACCAGAACTACGCACAGCAAGATTTCTTTTACGTCATGAAGGTAAATTATATTTTTGCACTGTTAATAATTTATCATCCGCAGCCCGTGTCCACCTGTAAAACACATCATAAAATCTGCTGCTCTGCCCTGCAATTCCGAAAGCTGAAAGAAATAATTTTAGTTGACTATTATCTGTCCGCTTCTTTGCGATATGATTGGTTTCATTTAATGCAGTTTGAATGCGCCGCGGCAGCGGCTCGTCCGTTCGTAGCGCAGCTTTGCACCACGAATAATATTTAAATAGCTGAAAATATCTTAAAAGGATGCGATAAAATAGCAGGCAAGCTTATTACAAATCATAATGCAAGTTTTCACTAAGTAACTCTATTCAAAACATTTAGACAGATTAAATTCTTACACACCTTTACAAATCAATACCTAATGGCGTCCTTCTCTTAGTCTTGGAAAAAAAATAATGCTACACAAGCATACAATATAGTGTCAGAGGCTCTTCATACTCGCGTAACTCCAAGAAGACGACAGAAATTGATGCTCGGTCACTACTATTTATACTCGTTGTGACATATTCTCATCTGTGTTTGATATTTAATAAGTATCGTCTGTGGCGGTTTCAGTACTCGCCGACACAGATATTAACTTTTTAAAAAAATAGGTACATAATTATATACAAGTATAAAATATGACATATAATGGTTTCTCTTTATTACATAAAGTTCACACAATCATTGTCCATGCAATTACAATGATCCAGTTCTGCCAGCCGGAGTGGCCGAACTGTTCTAGGCGCTTCAGTCTGGAACCGCGCGACAGCTACGGTCGAAGGTTCGAATCCTGCCTCGGGCATGGATGTGTGTGATTTCCTTAGATTAGTTAGGTTTAAGTAGTTCTAAGTTCTAGGGGACTGATGACCTCAGATGTTAAGTCCCACAGTGCTCAGAGCCATTTGTACCAATTTGATCCAGTTTAATTATTCTTTTCTTTTTAACCACATATAATAAGTGTTTTGCCAGGAGACGTTACAGTTGCCACACTTATACCCGCAATGTCGCGAGGATGCTGTAATAGCTTTTCTGTGCAGTTTTGTGAGTATATGTCGGATGAATCACATACCGTTCACGTCTGTCGTTGTCCGCCGTATGAAATGAATGCTCGGTGTTCAGCCACAGTTGGGAACGATGGGATTCGTTTTTCACATGTATACGAACCTCTCGCACCCCGTTGTCTACTATATATATGCACTACCCCATTTTTCGTGGTTCAAAATGATACCAAAAGTCTCGCTCCACTGACACCGCTGCCAACCCACCTTGAGGTTTGATGGCGGTAGGTTTCTGAACTGAGGGTCGTCTGTGGTAGTTCCTTGTACATATTTCGATTGTTTTTCAACAGTTCAAATTGCAGAACTAAGCAGCGAAGATGTAATCAACATGCAGCGTGTTCAAGGATTTCGGTGGACAAAGAGTCAGAAGAAAATTGAGGTCGATAGTCAAACACTGGTTTCAGCTGGAATTCAGCACCCACTACTTAGCAAACAAATAGTGTTAATCAGTGCTATTTTTCCTGTTTTGTGACGTAGCTTATCATTAATTGTTGATCCCGTCCAATAATTTACTTTCTCAATAAATCTACATATTAATGGGCTTACGAACGACTTCAGCCGAAAATGTCCTCTCTCGAATCTGTATAGATTTTGAAGTATAAAAGTGACTTTAATTTTAAAAATCATCGAGTAACTTATATTTAAAATTAAATGATGCCAGTCAGTGAATACTGTACTTTTGTCCTGTGCCACTTAGCACTGGAGATGGATACCATTTCTCTATGCTCTACAATTTTCTCCATTTTTATATAGTAATTCGATTTTGTGTGGATACTGTATCAGAATGGGACACTGAATTTCTTTACTGCTTAAATATACGAAAAATTATATTATTGTTTGCAGCCACATTTCGGAAGTAATTACACTTCCGAAAAACCTAATCTGTCATTTATCACCTACACGTCTATAATTATGTAATCTTTGTATCTTAAATCACTCCAGAGGTGACAATGATTCAAGTGACCTGCAGACGTATAATACAGGCTAATGAAAACATGTTTTTTCAGTACTCTTATTTGGCAATGACTTAATCCCATGGTCTTTTGGACACTAAATCCATATACGACCTCCATCGTTTTCTGTCAGAGTTTTGTCACAATGTAACCGTGCTCTGAAGTCGAAAATTAAAAAAAAAATCACATTAAACAGGTATAAGAATGGCATGAATATAAAAACACACCGTTATTCGCATGTATTTTGTGACAATTTATTTGTTTTTTTCTTCCTTCTCTATACAACAAACTTCTTCCTCAAATGAGGAAAAATGTCCATCTGTTGTCTCCCTTTATGTGGGTACTCCAGCGGCCTAGACACCACTTCCCTATTTCCTTGATGTCTTATAAAAGGGCTTACTTTATTCTTTACTGACAACATGCAAATTCTGAGGGAATAAACCAAGGTGACTGTGGGATCTAGAGGCGTATGCTTATATTTTATTAGAGATGCAAACGCAGGAGTCATACCACACTGAAAACGTGGATGGTTCTTTCTTTGTCGTAAGGACACTGTTAATACGTAAATATTATTTTCGATCGCGATTTATAAGTTGACCTCAGGATCGACGGGCATGAAAGGTCTTTCCCAGTTGACACGATTAGTAAGTTTGTGCTGCCTCTGTCTGGGATATCGCTCGAACGAAGATGTCATGGCTGTTAACCATTCCCCTTTAAATTAGAAGTTCTAAAATCTCTTCTTGATTTTCTATTAGGACACTCTCTGAAAGGGGATGGTAGAGTTCATTTTTCAATTCCTATGTTCAGTGTTTCGTCTTGACCTGCTACAAGACGTTGGCATGTCCGTCATGTGTTCTATTGTGAGCGGATCGATCGCTTGTACAATGTAACAGGCTGCCTCATATTTCATGTGCTTTATGGTGAATATAACCGAATTATATATTAGATCTGTCTGTCTGCTGGTCTGTAGAGTGCACTTGTTGCTCTATATCATTAAATTTTTATTTAGCAATTGAAACCCCAACTAGAAGCCCGGTATCACCACAGTCGAGAGAACGGAAGATTGACAGGTAAGGTTAATTTTCCAGCTAATAGGGAATCAGTAACAGACAGTTCATTAACTCTACTCCGCGTCACGTGTCATCTAATTCCAATAAACATTTGCTACATGTTCAGTCTATACATGGGAGAACTAATGACAGAAATAAAGCAAAGATTCAAGAGTAGGATAAAAATACACGTGGAAAGGATATCAGTGGTAAAATTCGTTGCTGACATTGCTGTCATCCATGAAAGGAAAGAATCACAGAACGTTTTTAATTGCATAAACAGTCCAATTAGTACTGCATACGGATTGAGTGCAAACTGAAAAAAGACAAAAGTGCATCTATAAATCCGTTAACATCAAAATTGTTGACCAGTGAAGTAATTTTGATACGTTGGAAGCAAAGTAACACTTGATGGACGGAGTAAGGAGGACATAGAAAGCAGACCAGAACAGGAGAGGAGAGTATTCTTGGACAAAAGAAGTCGATATCTAATATTGCCCTTAGTTTGAGGACGAAATTTCTGAGAATGTACTTTTGGAGCACGGCATTGTATGAAAGTGAATCATTGCGAAAACGAGAAAAGAACAAAATTCAAGAATTTGAGACTTACTGCTATCAAATGACCTTGAAAATTAGGCAGGCTGTTGAGGAAAGAAGAGATTCCTTACAGAAACGGCGACGAAAGAAACACTGGTTAAAAAACAGGGGAGAATGATACAACATTTGTTAAGGCATTGTTCTAGAGGAAGTTGTGAAGGATGAAAATTGAACTGAGAAGTCTGCAAACACAAGATTGGCAGAGGATAAGAAATCGCGGCAGGCCTCAGCTGACCGGCAGAATATTGATGCAAAATAGAATTATCAGAATAGCTTCTTCCGTACTGAAATTAATAACTTTAATGAATCATATACAGTTATGAACCTGATATAGGATCCTAAGTGAAGTCACACCACTTGTCACTAAACTGATGTAGTATTTCAATTACTGTAAAAATATTGACGACAGTTAACAAATTTACATAATCGGTATGTATGCGACAACATGCGCGCCTAATATGTTCCAGAACGTTGGGCATAAAACGGGATTTTCTGTTGCTCATACTCAGGATCTGTTGGTGACAAAAAGGTAGAGGGAAGAGTTTTGGATATCCCTTGGGCCAGGAATCATTTGGATTCCCAACAGAAGGATCATCTTAGTGTGACTATCCAAGAGTACAGGGCCTAAGTAAGAATGTTACACATTTTCTCATGCTTGGGCAAATAGAGCAAATCGGTTGATTCTTTTTGTATTTGGTGCGGTCTGCGATGAACTTGATTGGGCTTGTGGGTGAACCATTAGTTTATGGGCAGTTCCTCGAAATCTCCCCCCCCCCCCCCCAAAAAAAGAACTTTTTAAATTTACTTTCGCCGTCAACGGCGGACTAAAACAAAGTCGAGGCCTCCAAGGTGGCTATGCACAGCAGATGTCTGAAATTCTTAGGACACATTCTAAAATCCCGATCTTGAAAAGCCTCGAAAATTTTCATGATATTTTTATCCGTTTCAAAGATACAAAGGTTTAAAGTTACTCCACTTCTACACTTAAAATCCAGTATGAGGCGAAACCTAATAAATGACCGCAGCAAATTTCTCAAATTTTAATGGCATATTTTCTAGGCATTTATCTAGAAGAACCATCTCCCCATTTTCAAAACTCTTTACCCAATATCGAGAACCATAAAAAGAACTTTTTTTTTTTTTTTGGGACCAAGACCCAGCCGCAGATTCTTTGATGGCTACCCACAGCAACTGGCTGAAAATGTAACAATGTATTCCTAAGATCGTGATCTCTAACAACCTTGAAAATTTTGTTCATATCCTTATCCGTTGCCGAGATACAGAGGTTCAAAGTTATCCTACTTGTAAACGTGAAATATGCACGCAATATCCTGTGAAGTGTCTTCGTTATCGTCTGGGAACCCCATATTGTAGTACGAAAGTACATGAAAAATATTTCTGCACGTAAAATCCGGTCTTAGGTGCAAAATTAGTTTCACGCTACTTCAATTTCACATAAATAGACTATGTAATTTTACTGATCATACAACTATTTTCATATGAGTTACATGCCCTGCTGCTGCAGGGCAAAGAAGAGAACAGGCGGAAAAACGCTGCTATCGTAGCAGAAAAAATTTGAATATTTTCCTATTCCTTATTTACAAAACTGACTGAAGAGTGGGGTGTCAGCTGCTTCGTTCTGCCTTTCTCAGCACCTTTAAAAGTTTTCCAAAAATTTTTGGCATGCGAACATACTCGCGCTTTTTTATAATGAGAAAGAAGGGGACAGTGGGTTTCAAAGAGACGGAAATGTAGTAAATACTGGAAGATAGTAGGCAGCAGTTGTGTTACAGAAAGAACGAAGAAGATAATGGCAGTGTGAGAGGAAGAGAGGTACACAGTGGCAATGAAACATTGCTGAGGGTGACAGAACAGTGCTAGCAAAAGAGTGAAGAAGACAGTGCCGGAGGGGGGAGGGGGGGGGGCGGGGGAGGAATTTAGAGAAAGGAAAAGTAGAAGTGGGTGACAGCCAATGGTAATGAGAGACAGCCAATATGACAATGACAACGAGGAAGAGATAGATACTGACAGTGAGAAGAGACAGCAGTAGGTAGGAAGGACTGAGATAGTAGCAGTAAGAGAGAGAGCAAGAGACAGACAGTAATACTGAGAGGAGACTGTAGTAATATGACAGAACGAAGGGGACTTTTACTGTGACACAGGAGACAGAGACAAAGAGGCATAAAGAGATAATGACAATGACTTGCACTCAATGAGTGAGCGAGAAAGGGCAACAGAGACGATGGGTGTAAGTGTATTAAAGCGATAAACAGTGAGTTACAGTTAGGGTAGGTTGTGGGGAGTTTGTGAGTTTCGTGTTAAAAAAAGAGCGAATATGTTCGTATGTCAAAATTTTTGAGAACATTCTTAAAAATGTTGAAGAAGGTGGAATGAGGTAGCTGGTACCCCAGATTTCAGTTAGAATCTTTTAAACAAACGGGAACCTATTCTGATTTTTTTGTTCTACGAGAGGAGTATTTTTCCAGTGGTTGCACTTAGTATTTGTTACTCACCGTCAGTTGCATCATTTCAACCGGGATGTCCATAGTCCTCAGCGTTGTGAAGAGAAAAGAGGCCTCTGAAAGTGATGTTCACGTTATCATGCGGTACACGGCAATCTCCACAGACAGCGGCACCAACAAGGCACCCTTTACGCTGAGCGCCTCAAAGTTATGAGCAGTCAGCAGCTAGAGGGCACACGCAAACTGGAACTAATTTGTGCTTTCGCAACGAGACCTTCAAATACTCCGCTCGTCTTTGGTAACGTCAGACGCCACCGAGAGCGTTGAAAACCGGAACTACTTTCCTCTTCCTGTAAATAGGGCGCACGTGAACTTCACACCGTCGGCTGCAGGTAAATGGAGAACCGAATCAGACACTTAGCCAGCTGCGGTTCAGCAGTTGCAGTTGTCAGCTGTTTCAGTCCATCGCCAACAACACTTTCATATAGAGCTGTCGCCAACCGACGATGAGCATTTGTAGCCGCCATTATACATAACCATCCGCTACAAATGACTGATCGTCGAACAATAATCGCCGAGTGTCTCAAATCAAAGGCAGACATATAAACTCCAGAATGAACCTCTTTAGATTAGGTATTTCTCTTCTACGATGAGAGGTTAGATTAGTAGGTAGGACTTCAACTACACAGCCATGTTGAGTATTCTGAATAATTTCCTTTCGTAACTGTTTATTGGGTATTTCAGTCTGCGTTGCCCATGTTATTTGTTTTTAAATGTAGCTCCCTGTGATCACATCTGTTGCTAAAGTGCAAGCCAGCTACCTTTGTGCTGCAACGGCGCTACCTTGTATTTTGAGACAATGGCGTGTATTAATAATAGCGTATTTAATGATATGGCGGTACGTGTGTTACTTATCGAAAAATTCAAACTGAGTTTCGCTACTTAGTTCCGAGGGTTGCACCTAACTGACTTCCGAAGATCTGAGTAGGCCTACGTAAGTTAATTCGGGATCTTTCCGTTCTAGCGGTGGAATTCGTATCTCTGATAGCGAAGTGTAATCAGTTTCATTACGTCACATAATGCGGAGGTTACCATTGCAACTAAAGATATTCATAATCGGCCGCGTATGTCTGCATAATACGTCTCTGCCCTTGCTATATGAAAGTTGGCGTAAAATGAACACGACTCTAAGTCCTGCGTTCGACATGAACTCGTTTTAACCGTTAAATCTCATCACTTTTTACTGATGGGCAATGTATAGTCTTGTTGTTGTTGTTGTGGTCTTCAGTCCTGAGACTGGTTTGATGCAGCTCTCCATGCTACTCTATCCTGTGCAAGCTTCTTCATCTCCCAGTACCTACTGCAACCTACATCCTTCTGAATCTGCTTAGTGTATTCATCTCTTGGTCTCCCCCTACGATTTTTACCCTCCACGCTGCCCTCCAATACTAAATTGGTGATCCCTTGATGCCTCAGAACATGTCCTACCAATCGATCCCTTCTTCTGGTCGAGTTGTGCCACAAACTTCCCTTCTCCCCAGTCCTATTCAATACTTCCTCACCGAGCGAGGTGGCGCAGTGGTTAGACACTGGAGTCGCATTCGGGAGGACGACGGTTCAATCCCGCGTCCGGCCATCCTGATTTAGGTTTTCCGTGATTTCCCTCAATCACTCCAGGCAAATGCCGGGATGGTTCCTCTGAAAGGGCACGGCCGACATCCTTCCCTAATCCGATGAGACCGATGACCACGCTGTCTGGTCTCCTTCCCCAAACCAACCAACCAACCAATACTTACGTGATCTACCCATCTAATCTTCAGCATTGTTCTGTAGCACCACATTTCGAAAGCTTCTATTCTCTTCTTTTCCAAACTATTTACCGTCCATGTTTCACTTCCATACATGGCTACACTCCATACAAATACTTTCAGAAATGACTTCCTGACACTTAAATCTATACTCGATGTTAACAAATTTCTCTTCTTCAGAAACGCTTTCCTTGCCATTGCCAGTCTACATGTTATATACTCCCTACTTCGACCATCATCAGTTATTTTGCTCCCCAAATAGCAAAACTCCTTTACTACTTTAAGTGTCTCATTTCCTAATCTAATACCCTCAACGTCACCCGAGTTAATTCGACTACATTCCATTATCCTCGTTTTGCTTTTGTTTATGTTCATCTTATATCCTCCCTTCAAGACACCATCCATTCCGTTCAACTGCTCTTCCAAGTCCTTTGCTGCCTCTGACAGAATTACAATGTCATCGGCGAACCTCAAAGTTTTTATTTCTTCTCCATGGATTTTAATACCTACTCCGAATTTTTCTTTTGTTTACTTTACTGCTTGCTCAATATACAGATTGAATAACATCGTGGAGAGGCTACAACCTTGTCTTACTCCCTTCCCAACCACTGCTTCCCTTTCATGTCTCTCGACTCTTATAACTGCAATCTGGTTTCTGTACAAATTGTAAATAGCCTTTCGCTCCCTGTATTTTACCCCTGCCACCTTTAGAACTTGAAAGAGAGTATTCCAGTCAACTTGTCAAAAGTTTTCTCTAAGTCTACAAATGCTAGAAACGTAGGTTTGCCTTTCCTTAATCTTTCTTCTAAGATAAGTCGTAAGGTCAGTATTGCCTCATGTGTTCCAGTATTTCTACGGAATCCAAATTGATCTTCCCCAAGGTCGGCTTATACCAGTTTTTCCATTCGTCTGTAAAGAATTCGTGTTAGTACTTTGCAGCTGTGGCTTATTAAACTGATTGTTCGGTAATTTTCACATCTGTCAACACCTGCTTTCTTTGGGATTGGAATTATTATATTCTTCTTGAAGTCTGAGGGTATTTCCCTGTTTCATACATCTTGCTCACCAGATGGTAGAGTCTTGTCAGGACTGGCTCTCCCAAGGCCGTCAGTAGTTCGAATGGAATGTTGTCTACTCCGGGACCTTGTTTCGACTCAGGTGTTTCAGTGCTCTGTCAAACTCCCCACGCACTATCGTATCTCCCATTTCATCTTCATCTACATCCTCTTCCATTTCCATAATATTGTCCTCAAGTGCATCGCCCTTGTATAGACCCTCTATATACTCCTTTCGCCTTTCTGCTTTCCCTTCTTTTCTTTGAACTGGGTTTCCATCTGAGCTCTTGATGCTCATACAAGTGGTTCTCTTATCTCCAAAGGTCTCTTTAATTCTCCTGTAGGTAGTATCTATCTTACCCCTAGTGAGATAAGCCTCTACATCCTTACATTTGTCCTCTAGCTATGCCTGCTTAGTCATTTTGCACTTCCTATCGATCTCATTTTTGAGACGTTTGTATTCCTTTTTGCCTGCTTCACTTACTGCATTTTTATATTTTCTCCTTTCATCAATTAAATTCAATATTTCTTCTGGTACCCAAGGATTTCTACTAGCCCTCGTCTTTTTACCTACTTGATCCTCCGCTGCCTTCACTATTTCATCCCTCAAAGCTACCCATTCTTCTTCTACTGTATTTCTTTCCCCCTTTCTTGTCAATTGTTCCCTTATTGCACTGTAGTTCCTTCTCTAGATTGTCGCACAGATGACAAAATGGTAGATATCGAAATAGACGACAGAGGGATAGAGAAACAATTAAAATCGCTCAAAAGAGGAAAGGCCTCTGGACCTGATGGGATACCAGTTCAATTTTACACAGAGTACGCGAAGGAACTTGCCCCCCTTCTTGCAGCGGTGTACCGTAGGTCTCTAGAAGAGCGTAGCGTTCCAAAGGATCGGAAAAGGGCACAGGTCATCCCCGTTTTCAAGAAGGGACGTCGAACAGATGTGCAGAACTATAGACCTATATCTCTAACGTCGATCAGTTGTAGAATTTTGGAACACGTATTGTGTTCGAGTATAATGACTTTTCTGGAGACAAGAAATCTACTCTGTAGGAATCAGCATGGGTTTCGAAAAAGACGGTCATGTGAAACCCAGCTCGCGCTATTCGTCCACGAGACTCAGAGGGCCATAGACTCGGGTTCACAGGTAGATGCCGTGTTTCTTGACTTCCGCAAGGCGTTCGATACAGTTCCCCACAGTCGTTTAATGAACAAAGTAAGAGCATATGGACTATCAGACCAATTGTGTGATTGGATTGAGGAGTTCCTAGATAACAGGACGCTGAATGTCATTGTCAATGGAGAGAAGTCTTCCGAAGTAAGAGTGATTTCAGGTGTGCCGCAGGGGAGTGTCGTAGGACCGTTGCTATTCACAATATACATAAATGACCTTGTGGATGACATCGGAAGTTCACTGAGGCTTTTTGCGGATGATGCTGTGGTGTATCGAGAGGTTGTAACAATGGAAAATTGTACTGAAATGCAGGAGGATCTGCAGCGAATTGACGCATGGTGCAGGGAATGGCAATTGAATCTCAATGTAGACAAGTGTAATGTGCTGCGAATACACAGAAAGATAGATCCTTTATCATTTAGCTACAAAATAGCAGGTCAGCAACTGGAAGCAGTTAATACCATAAATTATCTGGGAGTACGCATTAGGAGTGATTTAAAATGGAATGATCATATAATGTTCATCGTCGGTAAAGCACATGCCAGACTGAGATTCATTGGAAGAATCCTAAGGAAATGCAATCCGAAAACAAAGGAAGTAGGTTACAGTACGCTTGTTCGCCCACTGCTTGAATACTGCTCAGCAGTGTGGGATCCGTACCAGATAAAGCGTTACGGAGATGATAGATAAACTCCAGTGGAAGACTCTGCAGGAGAGACGCTCAGTAGCTCGGTACGGGCTTTTGTCAAAGTTTCGAGAACATACCTTCACCGAAGAGTCAAGCAGTATATTGCTCCCTCCTACGTATATCTCGCGAAGAGACCATGAGGTTAAAATCAGAGAGATTAGAGCCCACACAGAGGCATACCGACAATCCTTCTTTCCACGAACAATACGAGACTGGAATAGAAGGGAGAACCGATAGAGGTACTCAAGGTACCCTCCGCCACACACCGTCAGGTGGCTTGCGGAGTATGGATGTAGATGTAGATGTAGATGTTACGCTCGCCCTGAAATTCTGTACAACCTCTAGTTCTTTCAGTTTATCCAGGTCCCATCTCCTTAAATTCCTACCTTTTTGCAGTTTCTTCAGTTTTAATCTACAGTTCATAACCAATAGATTGTGGTCAGAGTCCACATCTGCCCTGGAAATGTCTTACAATTTGAAACCTGGTTCCTAAATCTCTGTCTTACCATTATATAATCTATCTGATACCATTTAGTGTCTCCAGGGTTCTTCCATGTATACAACCTTCTATCGTGATTCTTAAACCAAGTATTAGCTGTGATTAAGTTGTTCTCTGTGCAAAATTCTACCAGGCGGCTTCCTCTTTCATTTCTTAGCTCCAATCCATATTCACCTACTACGTTTCCTTCTCTCCCTTTTCCTACACTCGAATTCCAGTCACCCATGACTATTAAATTTTCGTCTCCCTTCACACTCTGAAAAATTTCTTTTATTTCATCATACATTTCTTCAATTTCTTCGTCATCTGCAGAGCTAGTTGGCATATAAACTTGTACTACTGTAGTAGGTGTGGGCTTCGTATCTATCTTGGCCACAATAATGCGTTCACTATACTGTTTGTAGTTGCTTACCCGCATTCCTATTTTCCTATTCATTATTAAACCTACTCCTGCATTACCCCTATTTGACTTTGTGTTTATAACCCTGTAGTCACCTGACCAGAAGTCTTGTTCCTCCTGCCACCGAACTTCACTAATTCCCACTATATCTAACTATAACCTATCCATTTCCCTTTCTAAATTTTCTAACCTACCTGCCCGATTAAGGGATCTGACATTCCACGCTCCGATCCGTAGAACGCCAGTTTTCTTTTCCTGATAACGACATCCTCTTGAGTAGTCCCCGCCCGGAGATTCGAATATGGGACTATTTTACCTCCGGAATATTTTACCCAAGAGGACGCCATCATTTAATCATACAGTAAAGCTGCATGCCCTCGGGAAAAATTACGGCCGCAGTTTCCCCTTGCTTTCAGCCGTTCGCAGTACCAGCACAGCAAGGCCGTTTTGGTTATTGTTACAAGGCTAGATCAGTCAATCATCCAGACTGTAGGCCTTGCAACTACTGAAAAGGCTGCTGCCCCTCTTCAGGAACCACACGTTTGTCTGGCCTCTCAACAGATACCCTTCCGTTGTGGTTGCACCTACGGTACGGCTATCTGTATCGCTGAGGCACGCAAGCCTCTCCACCAACGGCAAGGTCCATGGTTCATCATGGGGGGGAGGGGGGGGGTGTATAGTCTTATCCCACCATAAATTGCCGATTTGCAGTCAGTAAACTCCACCCTTCGTTCCTATGAACAGATAATACCTAACTGCGAGGTATCAATTAGCACACTTAGTGATACAGGGATCAGATCTACGTGGACAAATCCAATTTACTTACTTAAATCCTTTGCAAATTATAGTCACTTACAGAGGATGCACTTGAGTTACTTTCCACTTTTAAATACTGGTTTGCGGCTATCATTTCTAAAAAAATTCAACGTCACTTCTGTGGCATGTAATTTCTAATGACAAGCTGTAGTAGTCTAAATGTTCTCGAGCGTCATCTTTAATTATTTGACTTCATATGCTTGATGAATACTAAGAATGGTTCAATATTTTATCCTCAAAGTATTTCCAGTAGTGCTTGTCATAAAACAGTTTCACAAAAACGTTAGTATTCGCTCAAACACTTTAAACACTTTTTTATTTTTGACGATATTATACATTCCTTGCCACCTAAAGAATAAAATCAGTTGTCTCGTAAAGGGAGCTACTTGTGGCTCATTCCGATCTTGCCTAATGCAAAACTCTATCAGTACTGAAAATGCTCCATAACATTTTCTTCACGCTTTCGCATTGTTAAAAACAGCGGACATTGAAAATAAGTGTAGGCTCTGGCGGATTCTTCTTCCCCGCGGCCGTCGGCTCGAAGAAGATTTGAGTCCGGCGGCGCCAGCGACTCGAATACGGGTTGTGGTAGAAACCAAAAGGTCTTCCATATCCTTTTTCTCTTTTGTAGCATTCTGTGATACTGTGTGCTGCTCCCCGAGAGGTGTGTTAACCAGAGGAACTGGGCATCGTTTAGATCCCGTTTGACGTCCTGCTCGTAAAACAGTTTGTGAGTTGGATTGCTCAAAAAGGCAGTGAATGGTTCACTTCATTAGTGACTAGTACACCGCATCTTAAGCCTTGACACTGAACACTTTTCAGTGTCATTCCTCGTTATGGCGACTGACTTCAACCAATTTTCCACCCACGAGAAGCCACTTCTCATCATTAAGTGACACGAGCGTTTCCTCCGCTGATCTGGCCACACTTTTTTTGCGAATATGAAGCACGACGTAGCGGTTAATATTGCTGCCTGTACTGCTGTGGATCGACAGTCTAGACCGGACCACAAGTAATTATTAGCAATTTGGTATACGTCAGTTCTGAAATTTTCTCGAAATTTCTTATGTTTCTAACGAATATTCAAAATGTATGTGAATTCCTAAGGGACCAAACTGCTGAAATTATCGGTCCATAGAATTACACACTACTTAAACTAGAGCGGTTCTAGGCGCTGCAGTCTAGAACCGCGCAACCGCTACGGTCGCAGGTTCGACTCCAGCCTCAGGCATGGATGTGTGTGATGTCCTTAGGTTAGTTAGGTTTAAGTAGTTCGAAGTTCTAGGGGACTGATGACCTCAGCAGTTAAGTCCCATAGTGCTCAGAGCCATTTGAGTCACACTTAAACTAACTTAAACTAACAATCCTGTTGGGGGAACATCCGCAACTGAGCATTATACCGGAGGTTTCAAATACCGCTTCAGTTGTAAAGTTCTTTTATTATCACACGACCGGTTTCAGCCTCTTTTAAGCCCATCTTCAGGTGTTGTAACTTAGTGTTGCGGCCCCCGAGCGCTGCGGTGGACGTGTGCTATCTATGAGCTCAGAACAGGGAGTCCCACCCCGGCGCTCGGGGGCCACAACACCAAGTTACAACACCTGAAGATGGGCTTATAAGAGGCTGAAACCGGTCGTGTGATAATAAAAGAACTTTACAACTGAAGCGGTATTTGCAACCTCCGGTAACTTAAACTAACTTACGCTAAGAACAACACACACACACACACACACACACACACACACACACACACACACACACATGCCCTAGGGAGGACTCGAACCTCAGGCGGGAGGGGCCGCACAATCCGTGACATGGCGCCTCAAACCCCACGGCCACTTCGCGCGGCTATTTCTAACGTTCTGAAATATTCCATCTTTGCATAAATGGCTTCACTGTCCGTCAAAGAGTACAGTCTGTGCCGGCTGTACAATGGTGCTCGTATTAAACTCTTTTTTTCGTGTTATATTGTACTTTTACCGCTTTCGTATTTGGACTTCATCCTGCTTACGACTTGTGACTGTTTGCTAGAGACACCACCAGGGCTCCAGTTAGGCAACGTAATAGCCTTCGCCTACACAGACCGAAACCATAATGCAAGCAGTGCATCGTTCCCACGGACCGTATATTCTGGAGATCAATTGATTCCATAAGAACAACAACTCAGCTGCCAGTGACTCACCAATTAGTGTTTTCTGGAGGCGAAATGGCTGAAAGAATTCCATCTAGAAGCCGAATACAGCGGGTGGGATCCCATGGTGTGGTTGGCAAATGCGTGCTCGAACGAGACGAAGACAAGCTCTATAGCTGCAATAAATTCACCAGCGAAATGAAGACGAGCAGGAGCAAGACCTCTTAGCGGAGGAAGAATAAAAGGAAAGGATCCAACGACGTTGGGAAAAGACACAGTCCTAATGCTGCATGTCTCAGCCCTATGCCACACTGTGAATCCGAATGCGACAGAAGCGTCAGTATGAGACACTTCATGACAGGAGTTACAAAAGACACGTACCAAACTCTTCCGGTAAATGATGTCACACCTACAGATGCATTCAATAAGTGATGCCAACGCATCGACGAAATGCAATAGTAAGGAATCGGAGGAAAGAAGTATGACCAATTCCTAAATGAAGACTTTCTTGCCCCACGCCATCATCAACGAGACGAGATCGAGTTGTCATTCGAGATTCTCAGTAAACCATGGAGCTCAGGCTCACAAAAGAAATTTACGTGCTAGCGACAGTCATAAGCATTGTAGGTTGTAAAGGAGAACTGTGAATCCTGTGCCTGTTGTGGACACCAGGAATGTGTATTGCAAGAATAATTATTAATGCTAGAACACCGAATTCGAATTTGTTGTATTCTCGAAATGTAGTCATAATGCTATTCTGGGATGGGACTTATCACAGTCGTCATAAGCAGTAACTGCCTATGGAAGATAAGAGATAATTGACGAAGCTATTTCTACAAGCGCACATAACAGAAAGTGCTCCAAACGGTTATTTACTGTTGAAGACGTTCTTGCCCCACGCCATCATCAACGAGACGAGATCGAGTTGTCATTTGAGATACTCAGTCAACCATGGAGCTCAGGCTCGCAAAAGAAAAATACGGGCCAGCAACAATCATAAGCCCTGTAGATTGAAAAGGAGGACTGTGAATCAATAATTTAAGGAGCAGCCACAATTCACCCGAGCCAGTCCAGGAAGCATTATTTCCTCTTGCGTGTTCAGTAGATGAAAGTAGTGAATTGAACCACGCACTAGTTGCTACGCTAATTCCCTGTCTAAAGTCGGCTTCATTCCAAGACGCGCGTCCTCCAAGCGTGCACGGGTTTGAAACGCAAACTGTTTTCCAAACACGTGATGAAGGCGATGCATGAAACATAGGCATGCAGTTCACTCGCTTATGTCATGCCGCTTGCGTTTCGTCCGTCAGTCACGTGTATGTTTTATTGTGCAGATTTTAGGTTACGTTTCTTTGCTTTCAGTTAATATGGAACTTTAGGAGGACGTACTTGTTGGTATTGTGGACGATTGTAAAATATGAAAATATGATGGAGACAACTGCAATTACCAATGTAAAATTAAATGCTCTTTATCATGTGAAGGTGACCTGTCGTTGTCATTTTGCGCACAAGTTAGTCTCAAAAAAACTACATACATACCTTTCAGCACGGAAAAGATTATTTAGAGGAGTCTTTCCAGAAGATTATTTCAGTCAAAAATATCTGACAAACGACAGCAGCGCAGAAAGGAAAGCCTTACACGCTGTACACTAGGTTACTGCTCTGCATACTTCATATCAATGAAGCTCTTTCACGTTGGTTGTGAGAAAGTTGAAACATCCCCTTCCAAAAAATTAATGAATTACTGTGCTGATAAACCTCTACGTTAACTGATTTTACAACAGCTGAGCAAAACTCAACGTACTCCGACATTACTCTCTTTACTTATTCTGATCAACACTAAACTGACACACAATATTTTTAGCGCAACGCGATCTGACTTACAAAAATCCCTACAAAAGAATGGCCATTACTGACAATAACCTATACCTTTCGTGAATCACTTACCTCAAAAGAATCTTCGTTGCTCGAACTACTGCAATACAGCGAGCGCCAGTGCTGCCAGCTAAATAAAAGATTCTAACTACTGAAGGCACTAAATACTGATAGGCATAGTCAGCAAATGAAACATTCTGGTAGAGAACAAGCAATGTATTTCCCTTACTAGTGTTCAAAAGTCATAATATTTATATCAGTTCATGACATCCAGTATTACAAATGTACTCTTTCTGGCGGACACGTCCAGATTATCCACTCTTAAAATTCTGGCATCTCTCTCCCCACATACTCCACTGCTTGCGGCTCACCTCCAACTGCGTAACACTACGCGCTGTTCACATCCAACTGCCCAACACTACAATAGCGAATATTCCAGCAATGCTAACCAGCCACAGACTGCACACAGCATAGTCAGTGATTTTCATACAGAGCGCTACGTGGCGTTACCAACAAAAAAACCTAAACAGCCTACTTACATACATAAAAACCTAAACAGCTTACTTACAAAGTGATCATGACGTTATTTATGAGGAAATGTGGAACTGTAATGTGTGCCAATACAATGCAAAAAGACGAAGTCATTATGTCTGATTTATTAAATTAGCAGAAAATGAAAAATAGTTAAAAGATGGAAAAATACGTGACACATTTCTGGGATTGAATGTTTGTCACATCACACCAACATCTTAACACGTCGGGATGAAGCAAGTAATTAATGTGAATCCTCAATACGAATTTTTAAAGATGTAGTGCTGCAGCGCTATAGTTTTTAATACGTGCGCGTTAGTGAACCTTATCGTGAAGATCTTGGAAGGATACCACAAGAAAAGGTTGATTCAGTTTGTCAATGGGAAAGAGAGTAATCTTACGTTAGCTTATGAAAAATTTGGCCAAGCAAGTGCCAGTGATCAAGGTATTGTACACGTGACGGACAGTACTTACTTTGTCAAAGAAATGACTGATAAGTACATTGCTGATTGTGAAATGGCCACGTGTGACTGTCCAAACGGAGCTGGGGACCGATTCTGTAAACATCTGTGTTGTGCAAAAGAAAATTAATACATACGACTGTACTCACCATATATTATTTTATTTAAATTAATCTGATCGTCAACAACTTGCAAAATCCGCCCTGGATGATCAATTTTCAGCATCATTCTTCGAAAATATTACTGGAAACAAGTGCAAGTAATGGAAGCAGCCGAACTATTATACCAGATGAAATATCAGAAACATTTGAACTTCCAATAAATCGACAAGAAATCAAAATGACTATCTGTAATGAAAACTTTGATAACGCTGTTCAGAATATTAAAGCCCAGTGTCAACGAATTATTGACGTCCTGGAAAGAAATGCAAATGCTGAACATACAAAAATTCTCAGCTGGTTTGGATCTGATTTGTCGAAGCTACAGACTCCGTCAAGTATTATATCACGTACTGTCGGAAAAAATAGCCGGTGATGATCTCGGGAAAATTAATGTACAACATACAGCGATCGAGGATGACCAGCGTAGTTTGAACTGATGAGATGAAAAAGTTTCCACCAAATTGCGTCAGGTACTGATGATGATAAACCTCCGGCTGGCATATATCTAGTTATATTGATTGCCTTATTATACACATCTTTGAACGTAGCTTTATTTCTATCCTATCTAATACAAAAGTCTTTAAGACTTTGCGTTTCAGTGCCCATTCGCCTCACACACAACAGAAAAGTGTTTTTAGCCCGTCATCAGTGTGCGTGATAATTAGAAACCCGGGCACGATTGGAAGACGCACGCCTTGAACGAGAGCTTAGAAAGAGAATTAACCCCAATGTGTTTCAATGCACCTCTGCCCTCTACTGTACACCGAAAAGGAAATACGCGTACAGTAAGGGAAGTTTAATGCCACCGACGGAGAATCGTGTACCTCAATCGCTAAAGACAACGTAGGGGAGGAAACTACTGTCGAATTGCCTATAGGATCTGGCCCAACTGCGGAGAAACGTCGGGGAGTGTTAGCCTTTTTGCGCCAGTTTTTGGATACTGTCAGATCCACAGTGAAGAAAAATACAGACCAAACGGTCCGTTGTAAAAAATGGTATTAGTACTGTGGAGCATCATCCAAAGACAAAGCTCTTCTAAGGTATTGTCGGCTGAATGACAGATAATCCGGGACAAAGTGCAGAAGATACTCCTAGAAGACCAGAGAGTCCTTGGTTCTTTCCTGTGGTCATTGTAAAGAAGAAGGAGGCACATGGCACTTGTGCGTCGACTGCCGACGTCTGAAGGAAGTCACAAAGTAGGATTTCCATCCGTTTCCGCGCGTTAATGACTCTAGACTGCTTGAGAGAATCAAAGTATTTCTTAATTGTACAGGGTGAAGCGAAATTCGTGCACTCCGGCTTCGTAGCGAGACTCTTTACATGCTAGCGATAAAGTAATGTCTGTCACAAAATTTCGTCCGGCAGAAAAAGGCTGGCAGTCTGGGAACACTGGAACTACATGTACGGTAACTACACCCTGTCAGCTTTTATTAGTCGTGCTGTGCAGTTGGTGGAGTGGCTAGACTTTTGGATTAGCATGCAGGAGGTCAAGGGTTCGATTCTGGGTTGGGGCACTTGTTTCTCTTTGCTAATTTCATTCTGACATATCGTATTGTAATATTCTTTGGTCACATGTATCTTAGATTTACAATATTTTGTAACGCTGAATATAACAAATACGTGGTTAGACAAATATGAAATAGACAGTTGAAACAAATGACCTGTCATAGGACACAATAACAACAAAAACAATATCGGTTTCGAGATGCTAAAGATGACAGCACAGTACAATAGCACAACATCTACTTATCATGTATACTACATGTAATATGAGCGCTCAGATATCTGACATTAGCAACCGCAGGCCGGAGTAGCCGAGCGGCTCTAGGCGCTACAGTCTGGAACCGCGCGACCGCTACGGTCGCAGGTTCGAATCCTGCCTCGGGAATGGATGTGTGTGATGTCCTTAGGTTAGTTAGGTTTAAGTAGTTCTAAGTTCTAGGGGACTGATGACGTCAGCAGTTGTCCCACAGTGCTCAGAGCCATTTGAACCATTTGAACCATTAGCAACCACTGACAATAATAATGTCCATATTAATTACTTCATGACATACACAACAGAAGACGTTGTCCTCGGAACAGCAGATCCTCAAAGCGACTTCCCTGCACGTCCAAACATTGCGCAACTCGCCGTATCAAACGGCTCCGGACCCTTCGCAGCAAAGCTGCGTCCGTAGTAACAAGAGCAACATGAGCACGCTCTACTAATTCTTCCACATATGTTGACGGAGTAGAATACACGTGCTCCTTCAGGTGTCCCCACAGGAAGAACTCCAGGGGATTTAATTCAGGTGAGCGTTGTGGGCATACAACTGGATCTCCACGTCCGAGCCATTTCCTTGGAAAAATTCTGTCGAAATACTGTCGCACATTAATTCCAGAATATGGAGGTGTACCATCATGTTGGAACCATATCCACTGCTGAACATCTTCCAGAGCATCAGGCAGATACTTTGAGAGAAATACATGGTACCTTCGTGCAGTCGACCAGTCAGGTAACATGTAGCGGTCCAGACACCTGTCTCCCAATATTCCAGCCCAGATATTGGTAACAAAGCGAACTTGATATCGACTGTCGTGGGTGACGTGCGGGTTAACCTCACACCAATGGTGGGCACTGTGCGTATTGAAGACACTGTCAAACCGGCCGGAGTGGCCGTGCGGTTCGAGGCGCTACAATCTGGAGCCGAGCGACCGCTACGGTTGCAGGTTCGAATCCTGCCTCGGGCATGGATGTGTGTGGTCTCCTTAGGTTAGTTCGCTTTAATTAGTTCTAAGTTCTAGGCGACTGATGACCTCAGAAGTTAAGTCGCATAGTTCTCAGAGCCAAGACACTGTCAAGAGTGAATGCTGTTTCATCCGACCATATTACGGTGTTCACGAAGTCATGGTTGGTTACCTGTTTTAGTTGGTACCACTCACAGAATTGCATCCGCTGATGGCAATCTGCAGGATGCAGACCTTACGTTAAAGAATAATGAGAGGAGCAGCCCATGCTCGTGCAACACGTTAGCGACCGTGCGTTGCGAGACACGCAGCTGTAGTGTTACGCTACGTATACTTCGCTGAGGTTCTTGGTATGTGACCTCCAGAATAGCTTCCTCAGTAGCTGGAGTACGGCGAGTCCGTGGACGACGACAGTCACGCGATGGTGGAACGAGAGAACCTGACTCCTGAAGGCGCAGCTGCGGATGACGAAACACATTTTTTCTGAACGGCGTCGTCGACGATATCTTGCAGCATATTCACGAGCGGCTGCGCAAGACCGGTTATTAGATGCACCGAGGACCATACGCATATCTACATATTCATCGTTTGTGTATGCCATAGGTCTGTCACAATGGTTTAGAGGTTTACAACGAGAAAATTTAATACGTGTACGCGTGTACATTGGAGTCTGTCATGGGCGCGTTACTCCGCTCGCAACTAGTCCGTGTCTGGTGGACAGCGCATACGGTACAAACACGCCGTCAGTCCTGATCACTCTTCAACCTAACACGCATTACCCCTCTGACAGATATTGTTCTGCATGATTCATCCTGACAACGCTGATTGTGAAATGTTCGGTTTCGAATTATACTGTTTCCCTAACGGTAATAGACGTGGTGTTTCGATAATTCCATCGATAGGAAAGTAATAATAATAATAACAATAATTCACTGAGATATGTACTAAATGCGGTTACCAGACTCAGTACTGAAAGGCATAATTAGTGGGACCACGGAGAAAACACATATAAGTAGTAACAGAGTTTGAACATTATTCGCGAAGCATGTTGCTAGTCCTACTGGTAACATAAAACCCTAACGAAATGTAGTGGACCTGAACGAGGCAAGAATAACAGTTTGTACTAATCTATGGGACCACTGGAGGAGGGTACAAAGAAACCATGTTCGCATCTAGTAGGTGAAGTGGTGCGAATAAATTCACTCTCTCGACCTGGAAAGGGCTTCTTTCAAAGCTAACCAGGCTTCCATTTCTACGATAATAGTTTGTAAGTGCAAATGTTTTCTAGGTGACCCTCTGCAATCGCTGTCGACGATTAAAATACCAGTTACTTGTACAATCCGGAATACATTTACCAAACCAGCATCGAACCATCAACCTCATGCACGCTAACTTAAAACTCTTTCCACAGCACCAATTGTATAGCATGAGTAATATATGCTGACACAGGTAGTTGCCATACATGTGGCTACAGTGTTGCCAGATTGCCACTCTTTAGCGTCCATTTTCTGCCAGATGTACTCGCCGGACGAAATTTTGTGAGAGACATTTTTTTTATCGCTGTCATGTGAGGAGTCGCGCCGCGAAGCCTGAAGGCGTGAATTTCGCTTCACTTTCTATATGTGGAAACAGGCTGCTGGAAATCTAGGTGGACGATGCTGACCGGGAAAAGTCTGTCTTCGTAACTCCTGACGGTCTCAGTGAGTAATTGTTACTTATAATCCTTCTTGATTGCAAAAATGTTTATTCACATGACCGGTTTCGTTTTCCCTAGAACCATCTTCAGACCTGCAATTTCAGTTACAGGACTAGCCCGCCCACACCCAATAACCTTCACATGCTGCGTCATGCGTCACACAATTTCGGTTGCTCCTGTAACCGAAATTGCAGATCTGAATATGGTTCTAGAGGAACTTCAAAATGGCTCTGAGCACTATGCGACTTAACTTCTGAGGTCATCAGTCGCCTAGAACTTAGAACTAATTAAACCTAACTAACCTAAGGACATCACACACATCGATGCCCGAGGCAGGATTCGAATCTGCGACCGTAGCAACCGCGCGGTCCCTGACTGAAATGCCTAGAACCACTCGGTCACAGCGGCCGGCCCATTAATATCGGTGTCTTTGACCGTCATGGTCAGGAGCGATGTGATAATTTATCCTCGCCCTTAAGAAACTAGTCCTGAACGACACGAGGTGTGTTAACAGAAGCTGTGTCGTCTCGCGACACAGCATCACTATTGGGGAACAAACATCGTACCATGAGTTAGACCTGATCAGCCAAAATCGTAACTCCTTAATCATTGAAATTAGAAGGAAGCTCAGCATTGGCCGTAATTTTGATGATTTATCAACAGCAAAATCGATTTTCGATCACATAATGATCATCTTCAGTGCTTTCACGTACAAATTAAAGCTCGTAGGCACTGGTGTCTAGTTATTAGCAGTAACAGAAGCTATGAAACGATCACAATAACTCCGTAATCCTTGGTAGTAATGCAACCTTGTAGAGTAACCATGAGATCCGTCATATGACTGCCGATATCTTCATTGAACCCCCACCGTGTGTCATTATTGAGCCGTAAACTTGAGCAGAAGTAAGTCTGCAGCAAGACTCATCCGGGCCAGCGACACTCTTACATAGCCCTGACTCCAGGCTTTATGGCCTCAACATCACGTTTTTCCGTTACCGGCATTTGCATCAATCATGTGTTGTTTCGGAATTCCAGCTCGTTCTGCAGTTCATTCCTTATGGACCTCCGTTAGTTTTAATCTTCGTTGATCCATTATTGCATCAAGAAGTCCCTTAGTTTTGTTTTGGTGCTGATAGGGCTCGTGAGTGTGATATTCGGTCATGCACTGAATTTTGCAGCTACTTTTTCATCACAGTCGTCTTCAACAACCATCTGTCACAGTCACTCAGCACACACTTACGTTCTCAGTGTGACTTATGGATGTTCAGCAGTGTTCAACACTTGTTTCCGCAAAGCCAATTTATGCACTATGCACACTATTCTTCAGTAGTCACTCGTTCGATTAAACAAGCCTGGATCACTCAAACCACGAAACACTGTTGTAAATAGGAACATCAAAAAAAGTTTTGCATCGCCCCGGTTCCCAGAACTCCTGAAGATAGACGTTGACTGTCGATATAGTATCACAGACACAGTCTCTTTGACTGTTCACAGATGTCACTAAACTCAGCCAAAGATGGACACAACCATGCATGAGTAGCGCCTTTGAGACGGAGGGAGTCCGACAGCTGATCAGCTACAGTCATTCCACCAGGAGGGAGGTACATCGCTCGTGTTGTATGTAGTTCAGCCATGTCTAGGCGGTCAATACCGCGGTTCGATCGCGTCCACATTGTTACTTTATGCCAGGAAGGGCTCTCAACAAGGGACTGTGTCCAGATGTCCCGGAGTGAACCGAAGCGATGTTTTTCGGACATGGACAGGATGCAGAGAGACAGGAACTGACTTAGGCCGCCCAAGGGCTACTACTGCGTTGGATGACCGCTACCTACGGATTAAGGCTCTGATGAAACCTGACAGCAAAGGCACGATTATGAAAAATGCTTTTCCGTACAGCTACAGGACGTCGTGTTACGAGTCAAACAGTGCGCAATAGGCTGCATGATGCGCAACTTCCCTCCCGACGTCCATGGTGAGGTCCACCTTTGCAACCGCGACACCATGCAGCGCAATACAGATGGGACCAACAACATGCAGAATCGACCGCTCAGAATTGGCATCGTTCTCTCCACAAACGAGTTTCGCATATGCCTCCAACCAGACAATCGTCGGAGACGTGTTTGGTAACCCAGTCAGGCTGAATGCCTTAGACACACTGTCCAGCGAGTGCAGCAAGGCGGAGCTTCCCTGCTGTTTTGGGGTGGCATTATGTGGGACCGACGTACACCGCTGGTGGTCATGGAAGGCGCCATAACGTCTGTACAATATGTGAATGCCATCCTCCGACCCTTTGTGCAACCACATCGGCAGCATATTGGTGAGGCATTCGTCTTCATGGAAGACAGTTCGCGCCCCATCGTGCACATCTTGTGAATGACTTCCTTCAGGATAACGACATTGCTCGACAAGAGCGGCCAGCATGTTCTCCAGACGTGAACCCTATCGAATATGCCCGGGATGGATTGAAAAGGGCTGTTTATGGAAGACGTAACCCACCAACCACTCTGAGGGATCCACGCCGAATAGCGGTTGAGGAGTTGGACAGTCAGGACCAACAGTACGTTGATGAACTTGTGGACAGTATGCCACGACGAATACAGGCATGCATCAATGCCAGAGGACGTGCTACTGGGTATTAGAGGTACCGGAGTGTAAAGCAACCTGGACCACCACCTCTGAAGGTCTCGCTGTGTGATGGTACACCATGCAATGTGTGGTTTCATGACCAATAAAAAGAGCGGAAATGATGTTTATGTTGACCTGTATTCCAATTATCTGTACAGGTTCAGGAACTCTCGGAATCGAGGTGATGCAAAACATTATTTGATATGTGTAGTTTATGGTATTTTGCTGTCGGCGGGGATACTGTTCCTGGTCTATTCGTTCAGTCTTTCCTTTTAGTATGTAAAGACCATTTCGGAGCATTTTAGTCGACGATTTGTTTATTTAGCTTACGGCTACATCACAGACAATAATATTACAAATATCTCAAATTAAACATCCAGGCTACGAATATAGTCTATTGATACATCCATCATCACCAGGAACTCTGTTGGATCGTCATGGAAAATCTCAAGTTGGATCACCGTGGGAGACTATCAGAGGAAATTTTTTAATAATATGGAGTACAGTCTGCTTTTCATCGCCAGAGTAAGGCTTTCTGACTATTTTTTTTCTATCTGCGCAAAGAAACCGATCAGATATTGCGAGCAATTCAAAGCCACGTGACGTGGTCGATATGCGTGGCATCTTGAGTTGTTCTTTCGAAGCGTTAATCTGTCATATGTGTCTTCGTCAGTCATCAGTATTAAAGCCGTTCCCAACTAACATTCTTGCGGTTTCCAGGGGTGGATGACGAGAGCATAGCTACCTTTGCTTATGCTTGGAATGTCTGCGTGAACGTGGAGGTTAGGATTTTGCTGTATTGTTTTGTACTCCCTTACAAGTGCATTTCCCACTTCAGAGATGGAGGTGGTATGTGGCTAAGTACAGGTAGCCGGAAAAGTTGGTTTGGGTCTGATGGTACCGGTTATAAGATGAGTGGTATGGTTGAGCTGTTTATCAACAAGTTTTGTATGAGTTCCGTTCATCCACGTTGCTGAGCACTCGTCAGCAGTCCGCAGCTCGTGGTCGTGCGGTAGCGTTCTCGCTTCCCGCGCCCGGGTTCCCGGGTTCGAGTCCCGGCGGGGTCAGGGATTTTCTCTGCCTCGTGATGGCTGGGTGTTGTGTGCTGTCCTTAGGTTAGTTAGGTTTAAGTAGTTCTAAGTTCTAGGGGACTGATGACCATAGATGTTAAGTCCTATAGTGCTCAGAGCCATTTGAACGTATCAGCAACAGTGTAATCCCTGTGTGCTCATACAGTTGACATCCATAATGGTTGGTTGATTTGGTGGAAGAGACCAAACAGCGAGGTCATTGGTCTCATAGAACTACGGAAAGATGGGGAAGGAAGTCGGCCGTGCCCTTTAAAAGGAACCATCCCGGCATTTGCCTGATGCGATTTAGGGATATCACGGATGGCCGGACTCGGGATTCAGCCGTCTTCCTCCCGAATTCCCTCCATGATGTTCCACAGAGTGTCTGGAGGATGTTATTTCAAGGGCGATCTTCGCAGCTGCTCTTAATAGATGTCGTTTGTAACTGAAAGTTACGTGAAGCGTGACCCGTAGATATTTTGGGTTTTTGTTATGTCTGAGTAATCTTGCTTCTAATTGGACAGTGAGCTCTTTGTTGGTTATCTTACTGTTTAGTTGAAATATCGAGACTTCTGTTTTAGCAGCACCTGTCTGCAGTCTATGTGTCTGGAAATATTTAACAATAGGTGATAGATCATTGGTCAATACGATCTCGGTAACTTCTGTGTGCCCCATTGTGAGTGCCCTGTCCTCAGCATACCCAAACATTTTCAATATGGTTCTAGACATACCTAATATGTACAAACTGGACAGGACAACTTTCAAATAACTTCCGGGAATTCAGCCAGGTAACACTTTCAGCGACCGCCGATATTTCGGCGGGAGAACACCCCGCCATTTTCAAGGCAAACTGCAACGGACAGGCGACGTACATGCAAATTTAATACCTCGGTTCTCGGACCCAAGCAGGAAAGATAACACACACACACTGAACACCAGTGCCACCAAAGATGGCCAAAGTCAGAGCTATCGATAGTGAGACTATGAATTCGCAGGTGAGGTAGCATTGAGTCTGTCCCTCTGTTTCTTGACAAGGGAGAGAGCCGGATTCCAAACAGAGTTTAAACAGAAACCTCCATCCCTGTTAACAAGGTTGCTCGCTAATTTAATCTCAACTGCCTCCCGAATCACACTGTCCCAATAGCTGGACGTGCATGCCAATATCTCGGTGTTATTATATAACATGGAGTGACCAGTATCCAAGCAATGTTCGGCAATAGCAGATCTATTTGGCTGCTGTAATCGTGTGTGCCGTTTATGCTCAGTACATCTGTCCTCCACGGTCCTGATAGTTTGACCAATATATGCCATGCCGCAGCTACAAGGGACACGATATACACCCGCCTTACGCAGTCCAAGATCATCCTTAACGGAACTCAAAAGTGCTCTAATTTTAGATGGAGGTCGGAAAACACATTTCACATCGTATTTCCGTAAAATACGACCGATCTTATTGGACGTGTTTCCTACGTAAGGCAAGAAGGCAGTAGACTTAGGTGTTGACTCAGAATTATCATCAATCACCTGATGTACAGTTGGTCGATAGCGCAACGCACGTTCAATCTGTCTATCACTGTAACCATTTTGACGAAATGTAACTTCAAGATGGGACAGCTCAGCTGGCAAAGTCTCAGCGTCAGAAACGATATGTGCCCTGTGTACCAAGGTACGAAGTACCCCTTCACGCTGAGCCGAATGGTGACAACTATTAGCTTGTAAGTACAAGTCGGTGTGAGTACGTTTCCTGTAGACTGCATGTCCCAATGATCCATCATCCTTCCTCCTAACCAACACGTCGAGAAAGGGAAGGCAACCATCCTTTTCCACCTCCATCGTAAAACGAATGTTCGGGTGGATCGAGTTCAGATGTTCTAGAAAGACATTCAAATTCTCCCTACCGTGAGGCCAAACAACGAAGGTATCGTCAACGTATCTATAGAAACAGGCGGGTTTTAAAGGCGCCGACTCCAATGCACGTTCCTCGAAGTCTTCCATAAACAAATTTGCGATCACAGGAGACAACGGACTACCCATCGCAACTCCATCTGTCTGCTCGTAATACTGGTCATTAAATAAAAAGTAAGTGGATGTCAACACATGCCTAAAGAGATTAGTTAAATCAGCACCAAACCTGGCTTCAATTAACCGCAACGAATCAGACAGAGGAACACGAGTGAAGAGAGAGACCACATCGAAACTGAGGCTGAATGACTCTGATATTTTAGTGAGTTTCGATGTGGTCTCTCTCTTCACTCGTGTTCCTCTGTCTGATTCGTTGCGGTTAATTGAAGCCAGGTTTGGTGCTGATTTAACTAATCTCTTTAGGCATGTGTTGACATCCACTTACTTTTTATTTAATGACCAGTATTACGAGCAGACAGATGGAGTTGCGATGGGTAGTCCGTTGTCTCCTGTGATCGCAAATTTGTTTATGGAAGACTTCGAGGAACGTGCATTGGAGTCGGCGCCTTTAAAACCCGCCTGTTTCTATAGATACGTTGACGATACCTTCGTTGTTTGGCCTCACGGTAGGGAGAATTTGAATGTCTTTCTAGAACATCTGAACTCGATCCACCCGAACATTCGTTTTACGATGGAGGTGGAAAAGGATGGTTGCCTTCCCTTTCTCGACGTGTTGGTTAGGAGGAAGGATGATGGATCATTGGGACATGCAGTCTACAGGAAACGTACTCACACCGACTTGTACTTACAAGCTAATAGTTGTCACCATTCGGCTCAGCGTGAAGGGGTACTTCGTACCTTGGTACACAGGGCACATATCGTTTCTGACGCTGAGACTTTGCCAGCTGAGCTGTCCCATCTTGAAGTTACATTTCGTCAAAATGGTTACAGTGATAGACAGATTGAACGTGCGTTGCGCTATCGACCAACTGTACATCAGGTGATTGATGATAATTCTGAGTCAACACCTAAGTCTACTGCCTTCTTGCCTTACGTAGGAAACACGTCCAATAAGATCGGTCGTATTTTACGGAAATACGATGTGAAATGTGTTTTCCGACCTCCATCTAAAATTAGAGCACTTTTGAGTTCCGTTAAGGATGATCTTGGACTGCGTAAGGCGGGTGTATATCGTGTCCCTTGTAGCTGCGGCATGGCATATATTGGTCAAACTATCAGGACCGTGGAGGACAGATGTACTGAGCATAAACGGCACACACGATTACAGCAGCCAAATAGATCTGCTATTGCCGAACATTGCTTGGATACTGGTCACTCCATGTTATATAATAACACCGAGATATTGGCATGCACGTCCAGCTATTGGGACAGTGTGATTCGGGAGGCAGTTGAGATTAAATTAGCGAGCAACCTTGTTAACAGGGATGGAGGTTTCTGTTTAAACTCTGTTTGGAATCCGGCTCTCTCCCTTGTCAAGAAACAGAGGGACAGACTCAATGCTACCTCACCTGCGAATTCATAGTCTCACTATCGATAGCTCTGACTTTGGCCATCTTTGGTGGCACTGGTGTTCAGTGTGTGTGTGTTATCTTTCCTGCTTGGGTCCGAGAACCGAGGTATTAAATTTGCATGTACGTCGCCTGTCCGTTGCAGTTTGCCTTGAAAATGGCGGGGTGTTCTCCCGCCGAAATATCGGCGGTCGCTGAAAGTGTTACCTGGCTGAATTCCCGGAAGTTATTTGAAAGTTGTATACGCCAGGAGAAACTCAGGTCTCACATTGTTTACCTCTACGGGGAGGAAATGTATCGGTGTTTACGTAAGTTGGATAAACTTCGTAGCTGTCGAGTTAGACTGCAATGTGCTTTGTCGTTTTTATTGAGGTGTCGTGATGGAAATCATGTCCCAACATTTGCTAAGGTTGTGCACCATATTAATTCTCCTGCCGCCAACCGAATTAAGCAACGTGCTGGCTTGGCTCTTGTTCGCGAAAGGATTCGTTTTACTCGTCGACGTTTGGATTCTGTTTCCAAAGAATTGTATCGTTTTCATTTAATGGTTGCATCTGAAGTGTCTGATTTCACTTGGGATTGGTTGGACGGTGCCTCATGGACCCAAGCTGACTGGGAGTACAACTCCGTTACTGCCCGGCATTTGGCAAAGTTTGAACGTTTTCATCGCGCGGAGTCGGATGTTATATCTCGACGTTCTGTGATAAATCTCACAGAGAAATCTTTTGACGACGCAACCTTATCCGTGCTAGGGAAAGGATTAAATTTTGCACCCACTCCGAAGAATTTGCCGGTAGTTGATTTTATTAGTTCAATTGAACAGGCAGTTTGCAAACTACCTCCTGACGCTGCAGAGGAAGTTAGGAGGGAGGCATGCCGTGTTTTGACTAGGGCTCGTCCACCCAAGAGTAATGTAACAGCAGCAGAGAGGGCTGCTTTACGCTCTCTCAAGGTTGATCCCAGTATTGTTATTTTACCTGCTGACAAGGGCAATGCCACCGTTGTTTTAAATAAACATGATTATGTACAAAAGATGCAACGTTTACTATCTGATTCAACGTATCGCAGAATCGATGCTGACCCCACGAGAAGTGTTGAGAGAAAGACCAACAGCCTCCTGAAGAAAAGTGGTTTGTCGCAGGACACAATCAAGAGGCTTAACACCTATAGTGCGGTTCCCCCTGGGTTATATGGCCTTCCAAAGGTTCATAAGGAAGGGGTTCCTTTCCGTCCTATAGTGAGTAACATCGGCGCCCCGACATATCGTGTTTCCAAGCATCTTGCATCTCTGTTGAGTCCACAAGTAGGACGGTGTGAACATCATATCAGGAACTCAGCTGATTTTTTACGTCGTTTGGAGGGACTGAGGCTGAATGACTCTGATATTTTAGTGAGTTTCGATGTGGTCTCTCTCTTCACTCGTGTTCCTCTGTCTGATTCGTTGCGGTTAATTGAAGCCAGGTTTGGTGCTGATTTAACTAATCTCTTTAGGCATGTGTTGACATCCACTTACTTTTTATTTAATGACCAGTATTACGAGCAGACAGATGGAGTTGCGATGGGTAGTCCGTTGTCTCCTGTGATCGCAAATTTGTTTATGGAAGACTTCGAGGAACGTGCATTGGAGTCGGCGCCTTTAAAACCCGCCTGTTTCTATAGATACGTTGACGATACCTTCGTTGTTTGGCCTCACGGTAGGGAGAATTTGAATGTCTTTCTAGAACATCTGAACTCGATCCACCCGAACATTCGTTTTACGATGGAGGTGGAAAAGGATGGTTGCCTTCCCTTTCTCGACGTGTTGGTTAGGAGGAAGGATGATGGATCATTGGGACATGCAGTCTACAGGAAACGTACTCACACCGACTTGTACTTACAAGCTAATAGTTGTCACCATTCGGCTCAGCGTGAAGGGGTACTTCGTACCTTGGTACACAGGGCACATATCGTTTCTGACGCTGAGACTTTGCCAGCTGAGCTGTCCCATCTTGAAGTTACATTTCGTCAAAATGGTTACAGTGATAGACAGATTGAACGTGCGTTGCGCTATCGACCAACTGTACATCAGGTGATTGATGATAATTCTGAGTCAACACCTAAGTCTACTGCCTTCTTGCCTTACGTAGGAAACACGTCCAATAAGATCGGTCGTATTTTACGGAAATACGATGTGAAATGTGTTTTCCGACCTCCATCTAAAATTAGAGCACTTTTGAGTTCCGTTAAGGATGATCTTGGACTGCGTAAGGCGGGTGTATATCGTGTCCCTTGTAGCTGCGGCATGGCATATATTGGTCAAACTATCAGGACCGTGGAGGACAGATGTACTGAGCATAAACGGCACACACGATTACAGCAGCCAAATAGATCTGCTATTGCCGAACATTGCTTGGATACTGGTCACTCCATGTTATATAATAACACCGAGATATTGGCATGCACGTCCAGCTATTGGGACAGTGTGATTCGGGAGGCAGTTGAGATTAAATTAGCGAGCAACCTTGTTAACAGGGATGGAGGTTTCTGTTTAAACTCTGTTTGGAATCCGGCTCTCTCCCTTCTCAAGAAACAGAGGGTCAGACTCAATGCTACCTCACCTGCGAATTCATAGTCTCACTATCGATAGCTCTGACTTTGGCCATCTTTGGTGGCACTGGTGTTCAGTGTGTGTGTGTTATCTTTCCTGCTTGGGTCCGAGAACCGAGGTATTAAATTTGCATGTACGTCGCCTGTCCGTTGCAGTTTGCCTTGAAAATGGCGGGGTGTTCTCCCGCCGAAATATCGGCGGTCGCTGAAAGTGTTACCTGGCTGAATTCCCGGAAGTTATTTGAAAGTTGTATACGCCAGGAGAAACTCAGGTCTCACATTGTTTACCTCTACGGGGAGGAAATGTATCGGTGTTTACGTAAGTTGGATAAACTTCGTAGCTGTCGAGTTAGACTGCAATGTGCTTTGTCGTTTTTATTGAGGTGTCGTGATGGAAATCATGTCCCAACATTTGCTAAGGTTGTGCACCATATTAATTCTCCTGCCGCCAACCGAATTAAGCAACGTGCTGGCTTGGCTCTTGTTCGCGAAAGGATTCGTTTTACTCGTCGACGTTTGGATTCTGTTTCCAAAGAATTGTATCGTTTTCATTTAATGGTTGCATCTGAAGTGTCTGATTTCACTTGGGATTGGTTGGACGGTGCCTCATGGACCCAAGCTGACTGGGAGTACAACTCCGTTACTGCCCGGCATTTGGCAAAGTTTGAACGTTTTCATCGCGCGGAGTCGGATGTTATATCTCGACGTTCTGTGATAAATCTCACAGAGAAATCTTTTGACGACGCAACCTTATCCGTGCTAGGGAAAGGATTAAATTTTGCACCCACTCCGAAGAATTTGCCGGTAGTTGATTTTATTAGTTCAATTGAACAGGCAGTTTGCAAACTACCTCCTGACGCTGCAGAGGAAGTTAGGAGGGAGGCATGCCGTGTTTTGACTAGGGCTCGTCCACCCAAGAGTAATGTAACAGCAGCAGAGAGGGCTGCTTTACGCTCTCTCAAGGTTGATCCCAGTATTGTTATTTTACCTGCTGACAAGGGCAATGCCACCGTTGTTTTAAATAAACATGATTATGTACAAAAGATGCAACGTTTACTATCTGATTCAACGTATCGCAGAATCGATGCTGACCCCACGAGAAGTGTTGAGAGAAAGACCAACAGCCTCCTGAAGAAAAGTGGTTTGTCGCAGGACACAATCAAGAGGCTTAACACCTATAGTGCGGTTCCCCCTAGGTTATATGGCCTTCCAAAGGTTCATAAGGAAGGGGTTCCTTTCCGTCCTATAGTGAGTAACATCGGCGCCCCGACATATCGTGTTTCCAAGCATCTTGCATCTCTGTTGAGTCCACAAGTAGGACGGTGTGAACATCATATCAGGAACTCAGCTGATTTTTTACGTCGTTTGGAGGGACTGAGGCTGAATGACTCTGATATTTTAGTGAGTTTCGATGTGGTCTCTCTCTTCACTCGTGTTCCTCTGTCTGATTCGTTGCGGTTAATTGAAGCCAGGTTTGGTGCTGATTTATCTAATCTCTTTAGGCATGTGTTGACATCCACTTACTTTTTATTTAATGACCAGTATTACGAGCAGACAGATGGAGTTGCGATGGGTAGTCCGTTGTCTCCTGTGATCGCAAATTTGTTTATGGAAGACTTCGAGGAACGTGCATTGGAGTCGGCGCCTTTAAAACCCGCCTGTTTCTATAGATACGTTGACGATACCTTCGTTGTTTGGCCTCACGGTAGGGAGAATTTGAATGTCTTTCTAGAACATCTGAACTCGATCCACCCGAACATTCGTTTTACGATGGAGGTGGAAAAGGATGGTTGCCTTCCCTTTCTCGACGTGTTGGTTAGGAGGAAGGATGATGGATCATTGGGACATGCAGTCTACAGGAAACGTACTCACACCGACTTGTACTTACAAGCTAATAGTTGTCACCATTCGGCTCAGCGTGAAGGGGTACTTCGTACCTTGGTACACAGGGCACATATCGTTTCTGACGCTGAGACTTTGCCAGCTGAGCTGTCCCATCTTGAAGTTACATTTCGTCAAAATGGTTACAGTGATAGACAGATTGAACGTGCGTTGCGCTATCGACCAACTGTACATCAGGTGATTGATGATAATTCTGAGTCAACACCTAAGTCTACTGCCTTCTTGCCTTACGTAGGAAACACGTCCAATAAGATCGGTCGTATTTTACGGAAATACGATGTGAAATGTGTTTTCCGACCTCCATCTAAAATTAGAGCACTTTTGAGTTCCGTTAAGGATGATCTTGGACTGCGTAAGGCGGGTGTATATCGTGTCCCTTGTAGCTGCGGCATGGCATATATTGGTCAAACTATCAGGACCGTGGAGGACAGATGTACTGAGCATAAACGGCACACACGATTACAGCAGCCAAATAGATCTGCTATTGCCGAACATTGCTTGGATACTGGTCACTCCATGTTATATAATAACACCGAGATATTGGCATGCACGTCCAGCTATTGGGACAGTGTGATTCGGGAGGCAGTTGAGATTAAATTAGCGAGCAACCTTGTTAACAGGGATGGAGGTTTCTGTTTAAACTCTGTTTGGAATCCGGCTCTCTCCCTTGTCAAGAAACAGAGGGACAGACTCAATGCTACCTCACCTGCGAATTCATAGTCTCACTATCGATAGCTCTGACTTTGGCCATCTTTGGTGGCACTGGTGTTCAGTGTGTGTGTGTTATCTTTCCTGCTTGGGTCCGAGAACCGAGGTATTAAATTTGCATGTACGTCGCCTGTCCGTTGCAGTTTGCCTTGAAAATGGCGGGGTGTTCTCCCGCCGAAATATCGGCGGTCGCTGAAAGTGTTACCTGGCTGAATTCCCGGAAGTTATTTGAAAGTTGTATACGCCAGGAGAAACTCAGGTCTCACATTGTTTACCTCTACGGGGAGGAAATGTATCGGTGTTTACGTAAGTTGGATAAACTTCGTAGCTGTCGAGTTAGACTGCAATGTGCTTTGTCGTTTTTATTGAGGTGTCGTGATGGAAATCATGTCCCAACATTTGCTAAGGTTGTGCACCATATTAATTCTCCTGCCGCCAACCGAATTAAGCAACGTGCTGGCTTGGCTCTTGTTCGCGAAAGGATTCGTTTTACTCGTCGACGTTTGGATTCTGTTTCCAAAGAATTGTATCGTTTTCATTTAATGGTTGCATCTGAAGTGTCTGATTTCACTTGGGATTGGTTGGACGGTGCCTCATGGACCCAAGCTGACTGGGAGTACAACTCCGTTACTGCCCGGCATTTGGCAAAGTTTGAACGTTTTCATCGCGCGGAGTCGGATGTTATATCTCGACGTTCTGTGATAAATCTCACAGAGAAATCTTTTGACGACGCAACCTTATCCGTGCTAGGGAAAGGATTAAATTTTGCACCCACTCCGAAGAATTTGCCGGTAGTTGATTTTATTAGTTCAATTGAACAGGCAGTTTGCAAACTACCTCCTGACGCTGCAGAGGAAGTTAGGAGGGAGGCATGCCGTGTTTTGACTAGGGCTCGTCCACCCAAGAGTAATGTAACAGCAGCAGAGAGGGCTGCTTTACGCTCTCTCAAGGTTGATCCCAGTATTGTTATTTTACCTGCTGACAAGGGCAATGCCACCGTTGTTTTAAATAAACATGATTATGTACAAAAGATGCAACGTTTACTATCTGATTCAACGTATCGCAGAATCGATGCTGACCCCACGAGAAGTGTTGAGAGAAAGACCAACAGCCTCCTGAAGAAAAGTGGTTTGTCGCAGGACACAATCAAGAGGCTTAACACCTATAGTGCGGTTCCCCCTAGGTTATATGGCCTTCCAAAGGTTCATAAGGAAGGGGTTCCTTTCCGTCCTATAGTGAGTAACATCGGCGCCCCGACATATCGTGTTTCCAAGCATCTTGCATCTCTGTTGAGTCCACAAGTAGGACGGTGTGAACATCATATCAGGAACTCAGCTGATTTTTTACGTCGTTTGGAGGGACTGAGGCTGAATGACTCTGATATTTTAGTGAGTTTCGATGTGGTCTCTCTCTTCACTCGTGTTCCTCTGTCTGATTCGTTGCGGTTAATTGAAGCCAGGTTTGGTGCTGATTTAACTAATCTCTTTAGGCATGTGTTGACATCCACTTACTTTTTATTTAATGACCAGTATTACGAGCAGACAGATGGAGTTGCGATGGGTAGTCCGTTGTCTCCTGTGATCGCAAATTTGTTTATGGAAGACTTCGAGGAACGTGCATTGGAGTCGGCGCCTTTAAAACCCGCCTGTTTCTATAGATACGTTGACGATACCTTCGTTGTTTGGCCTCACGGTAGGGAGAATTTGAATGTCTTTCTAGAACATCTGAACTCGATCCACCCGAACATTCGTTTTACGATGGAGGTGGAAAAGGATGGTTGCCTTCCCTTTCTCGACGTGTTGGTTAGGAGGAAGGATGATGGATCATTGGGACATGCAGTCTACAGGAAACGTACTCACACCGACTTGTACTTACAAGCTAATAGTTGTCACCATTCGGCTCAGCGTGAAGGGGTACTTCGTACCTTGGTACACAGGGCACATATCGTTTCTGACGCTGAGACTTTGCCAGCTGAGCTGTCCCATCTTGAAGTTACATTTCGTCAAAATGGTTACAGTGATAGACAGATTGAACGTGCGTTGCGCTATCGACCAACTGTACATCAGGTGATTGATGATAATTCTGAGTCAACACCTAAGTCTACTGCCTTCTTGCCTTACGTAGGAAACACGTCCAATAAGATCGGTCGTATTTTACGGAAATACGATGTGAAATGTGTTTTCCGACCTCCATCTAAAATTAGAGCACTTTTGAGTTCCGTTAAGGATGATCTTGGACTGCGTAAGGCGGGTGTATATCGTGTCCCTTGTAGCTGCGGCATGGCATATATTGGTCAAACTATCAGGACCGTGGAGGACAGATGTACTGAGCATAAACGGCACACACGATTACAGCAGCCAAATAGATCTGCTATTGCCGAACATTGCTTGGATACTGGTCACTCCATGTTATATAATAACACCGAGATATTGGCATGCACGTCCAGCTATTGGGACAGTGTGATTCGGGAGGCAGTTGAGATTAAATTAGCGAGCAACCTTGTTAACAGGGATGGAGGTTTCTGTTTAAACTCTGTTTGGAATCCGGCTCTCTCCCTTGTCAAGAAACAGAGGGACAGACTCAATGCTACCTCACCTGCGAATTCATAGTCTCACTATCGATAGCTCTGACTTTGGCCATCTTTGGTGGCACTGGTGTTCAGTGTGTGTGTGTTATCTTTCCTGCTTGGGTCCGAGAACCGAGGTATTAAATTTGCATGTACGTCGCCTGTCCGTTGCAGTTTGCCTTGAAAATGGCGGGGTGTTCTCCCGCCGAAATATCGGCGGTCGCTGAAAGTGTTACCTGGCTGAATTCCCGGAAGTTATTTGAAAGTTGTATACGCCAGGAGAAACTCAGGTCTCACATTGTTTACCTCTACGGGGAGGAAATGTATCGGTGTTTACGTAAGTTGGATAAACTTCGTAGCTGTCGAGTTAGACTGCAATGTGCTTTGTCGTTTTTATTGAGGTGTCGTGATGGAAATCATGTCCCAACATTTGCTAAGGTTGTGCACCATATTAATTCTCCTGCCGCCAACCGAATTAAGCAACGTGCTGGCTTGGCTCTTGTTCGCGAAAGGATTCGTTTTACTCGTCGACGTTTGGATTCTGTTTCCAAAGAATTGTATCGTTTTCATTTAATGGTTGCATCTGAAGTGTCTGATTTCACTTGGGATTGGTTGGACGGTGCCTCATGGACCCAAGCTGACTGGGAGTACAACTCCGTTACTGCCCGGCATTTGGCAAAGTTTGAACGTTTTCATCGCGCGGAGTCGGATGTTATATCTCGACGTTCTGTGATAAATCTCACAGAGAAATCTTTTGACGACGCAACCTTATCCGTGCTAGGGAAAGGATTAAATTTTGCACCCACTCCGAAGAATTTGCCGGTAGTTGATTTTATTAGTTCAATTGAACAGGCAGTTTGCAAACTACCTCCTGACGCTGCAGAGGAAGTTAGGAGGGAGGCATGCCGTGTTTTGACTAGGGCTCGTCCACCCAAGAGTAATGTAACAGCAGCAGAGAGGGCTGCTTTACGCTCTCTCAAGGTTGATCCCAGTATTGTTATTTTACCTGCTGACAAGGGCAATGCCACCGTTGTTTTAAATAAACATGATTATGTACAAAAGATGCAACGTTTACTATCTGATTCAACGTATCGCAGAATCGATGCTGACCCCACGAGAAGTGTTGAGAGAAAGACCAACAGCCTCCTGAAGAAAAGTGGTTTGTCGCAGGACACAATCAAGAGGCTTAACACCTATAGTGCGGTTCCCCCTAGGTTATATGGCCTTCCAAAGGTTCATAAGGAAGGGGTTCCTTTCCGTCCTATAGTGAGTAACATCGGCGCCCCGACATATCGTGTTTCCAAGCATCTTGCATCTCTGTTGAGTCCACAAGTAGGACGGTGTGAACATCATATCAGGAACTCAGCTGATTTTTTACGTCGTTTGGAGGGACTGAGGCTGAATGACTCTGATATTTTAGTGAGTTTCGATGTGGTCTCTCTCTTCACTCGTGTTCCTCTGTCTGATTCGTTGCGGTTAATTGAAGCCAGGTTTGGTGCTGATTTAACTAATCTCTTTAGGCATGTGTTGACATCCACTTACTTTTTATTTAATGACCAGTATTACGAGCAGACAGATGGAGTTGCGATGGGTAGTCCGTTGTCTCCTGTGATCGCAAATTTGTTTATGGAAGACTTCGAGGAACGTGCATTGGAGTCGGCGCCTTTAAAACCCGCCTGTTTCTATAGATACGTTGACGATACCTTCGTTGTTTGGCCTCACGGTAGGGAGAATTTGAATGTCTTTCTAGAACATCTGAACTCGATCCACCCGAACATTCGTTTTACGATGGAGGTGGAAAAGGATGGTTGCCTTCCCTTTCTCGACGTGTTGGTTAGGAGGAAGGATGATGGATCATTGGGACATGCAGTCTACAGGAAACGTACTCACACCGACTTGTACTTACAAGCTAATAGTTGTCACCATTCGGCTCAGCGTGAAGGGGTACTTCGTACCTTGGTACACAGGGCACATATCGTTTCTGACGCTGAGACTTTGCCAGCTGAGCTGTCCCATCTTGAAGTTACATTTCGTCAAAATGGTTACAGTGATAGACAGATTGAACGTGCGTTGCGCTATCGACCAACTGTACATCAGGTGATTGATGATAATTCTGAGTCAACACCTAAGTCTACTGCCTTCTTGCCTTACGTAGGAAACACGTCCAATAAGATCGGTCGTATTTTACGGAAATACGATGTGAAATGTGTTTTCCGACCTCCATCTAAAATTAGAGCACTTTTGAGTTCCGTTAAGGATGATCTTGGACTGCGTAAGGCGGGTGTATATCGTGTCCCTTGTAGCTGCGGCATGGCATATATTGGTCAAACTATCAGGACCGTGGAGGACAGATGTACTGAGCATAAACGGCACACACGATTACAGCAGCCAAATAGATCTGCTATTGCCGAACATTGCTTGGATACTGGTCACTCCATGTTATATAATAACACCGAGATATTGGCATGCACGTCCAGCTATTGGGACAGTGTGATTCGGGAGGCAGTTGAGATTAAATTAGCGAGCAACCTTGTTAACAGGGATGGAGGTTTCTGTTTAAACTCTGTTTGGAATCCGGCTCTCTCCCTTGTCAAGAAACAGAGGGACAGACTCAATGCTACCTCACCTGCGAATTCATAGTCTCACTATCGATAGCTCTGACTTTGGCCATCTTTGGTGGCACTGGTGTTCAGTGTGTGTGTGTTATCTTTCCTGCTTGGGTCCGAGAACCGAGGTATTAAATTTGCATGTACGTCGCCTGTCCGTTGCAGTTTGCCTTGAAAATGGCGGGGTGTTCTCCCGCCGAAATATCGGCGGTCGCTGAAAGTGTTACCTGGCTGAATTCCCGGAAGTTATTTGAAAGTTGTATACGCCAGGAGAAACTCAGGTGGACAGGACAAGGTCTCGGATAGATTCTTGTGGTATCCCATTGGTTCGCTTCATCTGTAAACTAAAACATTGGTTACTGAGCGTGTCTTTGATGAGACTGCCAGGTTTTAGTCTTGGGATCACACGCAGGAGTTTCTATAAGACGCCTTGTCTCCGTATGCTGTATCATATGCAGCTGTCAACCAATGAATGCGATTGAGGATTTCTCTCGATTCTCGAAGCCAGCTTCTGTGAACGTTGTTGAGGCCAGAACTTAATCTGTGCAGCTGCGGTTAGGTCGTCACCCTACTTGTTCAGCAGGTACATCTTGTTACAAATTCTATCGTACATATTTTTTCCGACGAACTTATATCGCTATGGGAAGTTAAGTCTACGGCTTGTCGTTTGGTTTACCCAGTTTCACCAAGAAAATGATTTCTGCTCATTTCATTTCATGCGGTATGTTGCTGGTTTGCAGAATATCAGTGTAGAACTCAGCCAGTCACATTTTTACATACCTGCCTCAACGCAAAAGGACTTTTGCGTGAATGCCACACTGGTTTCATTTCTTTTATGGCAGTCGTTACTTCTTCAACTCTGAATGTTAGAGAGTATTCAGCTTCATGTTTGCACTCTATTTAGAGTGCCTTTAATTTCTTTTTAGTGGCAACAGTGCGTGCACGAACTTCAGGAGCTTTGGAAGTCGACACCGTGTTGGCTGCAACTTGGTTGGGGGTAGCAGCATCATCATTGCAATCTGTTTGGATGCTACCACGTTGTTTTCTGAGCAAAGACCAAGCTTTCCTGATTCATAAACGGAGGTCCAGGGATTATATGGTCTCAGTCCAGTTCGTATGCCTAGCTGTGTCGTTGTTACACGCCTTGCTGGTGGCATCATACACAGTTATCCAGATTTTCTGAGAGGATGTCCCAGTCGCCCTCTGGAAAATCCCATCTCCGCCTAGAAAATACTTGTATTAAAAGGATGGCAAGCTCTAATTCAGGGAAAATTTGGCGGTGTGGGACATCACCAAGGACTTGATACTGCAAGTGGCTCACCTTTACCATCAGACAGGGCGACATATAGATCAGGATTGCAATCCGTGTTCCAGGCACCAGATCTGAAAATGCCCCGATATTTAGCATCAAAGATAATATGAACGACATGCTCTTCGCCACAACACACACATATTGTGTTCGAACATTATGATTTACCTCGAAGAGAAGGGTCTATAGACACATAGTCAACACTCATTTAGAAAATATCATTCCTGTAAAACACAACTAGCTCTTTACTCACAGGAAATGTTGAGTATTATTGACAAGGTACTTCAGATTTCTCTCGAATTTATAGATTTCCAGAAGGCTTTTGACACTATACAACACAAGTGACTTGCAGTAAAATTTAGTGCTTATGGAATATCGTCTCAGTTATGTGACTTGATTCGTGATTTCCTCTCAGAGAGGTCAAGGTTCGTAATAACTGACGGAAAGTCATCGAGTAAAACAGAAGTGACTTCTGGCGTTCTCCAACTCTTGCGACAAATTCTTGAATTCCAGCAACATAGGTTATAGAAAGAAGATGTGCAGTTTCTATGTTGTCTGATATATGTTGTGATACCATAAACATTGTCATCGATAGAACCCAGTAAGTCGTATCCAGGTATTTTTCCTCCTGAACGAAGTTGAGCTTTGTTTGCTGCATAGGTTTCCTGGATTCATCGGAATGAGTTTATTTGTCAAGTAAGATTTTATGTAAGACTTGCCATTTATCTCTCTCACTACATTCAATATTCAGCTGAAAAACTCTTGCACATTGTTCTAGCTCTCTAGAGGCGTAGTCCTCAGAGAAACCATTTGTTGACTCTCTCATTTTCTGATGTGTGGTGCATTTATCAGGAGATCTCGAGGACTATCTGGTAGCTGATAGCACCACGCAGGGCACATTTGCAGAGAAACTAAAGCTTAAACCTGCGGAATTGAGCAGCAGCCATATCCCTTCCTGGATGATATACCAGGCCATCGAGTCTTCCCTTTGCGCTACACGACACACGTCCACATTAGAGTGGCTCAGCAACAGTAGTGAGGCGGAAGTCACTTACAAGGGAAGTCTCTCAGCTCGAACAGGAATTCGGTGTTCCAAAAACAGTATTCAGAAACTTAGCATGCAACTATGGTTAAGACGGTGACAGCTTTCGATTGTGTTACTCTCAGTTTTCCCGTTATCAGACATTAATATTGTACAAGAGGTTCCTCGACAAGATGCATAAAACAATATGTAGAAACACAATAGTCATAGTTGGTCAAAGCAGTACATGGACAATCACCTCGGATTCACATTCTTGAACTGCAAAGTCAAATAAGACTTGAATCACATCCTTGAAATCAGCAATATGTGCGGTATTATAGTACCCAGTCGCTTGTCAGGAATATTGAAGCATAGACTGATACACTGTGGCAGATAGGAGGTTACGAATAATAGAATGCGTTTTCATTGTGAAACATCTATTCCCTACTTCAGTCTCGGAAGGAGTACTTAGAGTCTCTTATCCTCCTTTCATATAATGTACATTTCCAGAAGGAATATGTATTAAAAGACTGAACGTACTTTGTTGTTTTTGGCGGAATAATCAGGCATTCAGTATCTTTACCTGCAAATGAATCACTTACTATTGCTGTTTCCCGTAAGCATTCTAAGAAGACAAAGTAGTTTACACATACGGTTATCTGCAACATCGTCGTTCACAACATTCATGAAAAAGGTGTCCACTCAATGAAACTTCACATCTCTTGCATACCTACGAGTTGTATCGCGTGCAGACTGGAACAAGGAAACCGTTGACGTTTCTCACTTTTTGAGTTAGTGTCGTTCCAGAAGTTAGTTCGTAATAAAATGTACTTTGATACGTGATACCTATCCATGCTTGCAGCATACACAACATTATTTGGCGACAAACGGCAATGTAACTCTTGATCTATTCGGTTTGAAATACTGACGTACAACTGTCTGTCATTACGCGATGCAACACGTACATCTGCGTACTTGCCACCAGTTCGATACTGACGAACTTACAGACAAATCTATTTGTATACATATACGAACTTCGTCAGAGCACAAGGAGAAGAAAAAATGGACTTCACAAGGACTCACGAAGTTTTCCTTTCATCTCCTTGCTATAGGGGTCGCAAGAGGAGGTCAGAAATGTGCATTTGGCATGTTTATCACGGCTCAGAACGTCCGCTCGCACACCTCCATACGAAGTTCAACCTTTTACGATACAGAAATTGAATTGATATTTCGAGCGACTGAAAACATGTTCCATACAGACCCGGTCACTTGATAAATTGAAAAAAACTTTTGAATGAAGTGACGTGTTAAGACACCATTTTCGTGGATTGATATAAGACATGGATTTTTAGCTAGACGTTGGGTGGCAGCGCATATACGTTCTTTCACATAGCAGGCGACTTAGTACAAACAACTGTCATGTAAACGGGAATGCAAGACGTTTTCATTAATGACGATGATTCTCGTACCCAGTTAACTCAGAAGTAAAACAAAAGATGGTGCGACACATCTCGGGAATGAGATTTTGTGATATCACAGGTCATTTTTGTGGACCACGTGCTGCATGCTATAGTATAGTAGAATATGAGCTCAAGATGTGCCGTTTTTTCAACATCAGCGAACATCTCATCAGTTTCCCAAGAAATAAAATCATGCATTCAATGCGATATGAAATTTACATTCTTCGTTCCAGAAACCTGATGGCAAGCAGTAGCTAATACGGTTTGCAAGCATTCTCCGAAATCTACGATACGTGTAGATTCTAATCAATGTATGCCACAGCAAAAGAGAGAAAGTTGCTAGGTGGATAATAGAACTATCCTACAGAATGACAAATGGACCTTATGAAAGAAAGGGATACTTCAGGTGCAAATCTTCTACGAACAGTGAATTTGGTCCTTGAAGGAGCAGTATAATGAAACATCAATACTGGCAGACGAAAGTTATGAGTGAAACAGGTCACATATGAGGCAGACCAGGGGAGGTATATAAATGAAAAACTTGGTTTAGTTTAGAGAGTTACATACTGGCAAACAGCGGGCAGAACAGCAGAACAGAAGAGACAATGACCGTGAAGTCAGCAAGTTCCACATAAGCGGACGCTGTCGATTCAGCCATCAGGGCATCACCCGACCGGCTCATGTGTTTCTCAGTTGTCACGTGTGAGCAAAGGCCCTCGCCTACATTCCAAGAGCCAATGACCGACGTTAAGAAGATTCTTCGAGAAGCTTTTCAACGTGACAGAAGAGGCAATGACCGGCTCACGTGTTTCTCAGTCGTCACATGTGATCAAAGGCCCTCGCCTACATTCCAAGAGCCAATGACCGACGTTAAGAAGATTCTTCGAGAAGCTTCTCAACGTGACAGAAGAGGCAATGACCGTGAAGTCGTTCACCTCCAGTAAACTGAAGTGAATAAATACGCGAGACGGAGTGGGCCCGACAGACGAGAGAGGAAGAAGAAGGAAGAAGAGAAGAGTAGCAGTAGCTTTCAGTCAGTTTCGGTGCTGAAGACTGTCATGCAAGAAGAGACTGCATCATGCACAGAGGCACCAAGTCCGCCGCTGTAATGGAATAGCAAGCAGCAGCCTCGGCGCCAGAAGACAGAAGTTAAAAGGTATTTGAAGTCTGATTTTTACGTACCCGGCTGACTCGTGAGGACGGGAAGGAGACGGCCTCACATCAGCAGTCACCTGTGAGCTGGGATGAAGATCTGACAGCCGAAGACTGGCAAGCGGGAGTCCGTTGTTCGAGGCCGGGACACTGGCCTTCCCCCGCCGCGCCGCTCCGCTGGCCGACGCACAACACACGCGGCCGCTTAGAGAAGAGAAACACTGGGACGCCACATCCAAGGTATCACCATCCGATGCACGACTTCGCTCGCAATAATTAAACGGGCCACCTCGTGCTGCGCGTCTTCAGTCAGCTGGGCGAGACGGCGACACGAGATACACACTGCCACGCGTAATCAGACGCCGCCGCTGCCGCAGCAGAAGGCTACGCAAACGACACAGCTGCCGTTCTCCGAGCCAGAACATCGATTAAGAAAACAGTTGTACGAAACTTGCAATAAAAGTTATCTTATGTAAAAATGCTGTTTCATTCTACCTAATACCCGAGCCAAGGAAGAGCCCACCCTGCCCACATGTTGTTAAGAGAGAAAATTTAATTTATCTAGTATTTACACCCTGACATAATGCTTTAGAATGCTCATCCTGACAATTGACTAGCATCAAAAGAGAAAGTTACATTTAGCAGCAGAAGTGTTACATTTAGTATCACAACTGTTACACAAGTGCTAGCCAAGCCCGACAGGGCTTAACTTTGATGATTCGACGGGACCTGGTGATACCACTGCAGCAAGGCCGTTGGCAGCGCACACTGAAGGGTAAATAAAGCTGACACCACGATTCTGCGGAACTGAAAGCACTCTTGCCTTTGAAATACTGCACCACGTAGGTTCTATGAAATGTCGCGGTGGATCATGTGCTTCCGAGAACCAAGGAGTCCCGAGTAAAGCCGAGATGAGCTGAGCTTCGGCCCGCACATTGGACTCGAGTGCGTTCTGGGAAGTCATAGCCATCCCTGATGTAAGCGGTTACAGTGAGAAGATTAGCACAAAATAGGAAAAGATGAAAGGCAGCATCAAACAAGTAAAAAAAAAAACTGATGACTAGTAAAATAAAAAGAAGCTGAAGTCAATGCACGCTACCTGGCTGTCGTCATTGTGACACGACATGGTTGCATTCACTTCGTAAATTTTGTCTTATCTGAGGGATTGGTTTGTGTAACAAGCAGTCACCGCAGAGCCAGATACACAGATCAGACTACAGCAGTGGCAATGCTGCAGCATCGAACGTCGAGATATCCGTGTCGACAGGACTGTTCATCCCGTTACGCCTATGAGGGCAAAACGGCTGTCGCGATACGCTATGACAACGTTATTTTTCATTATCTGCTCGTCATGTGTGTGACATATTCTTGACGTCCACTCCATACACATGCATCATGGCCGCGCGGAGTGGCCGCTCGGTCTGGGGCACCACGTCACGGATTGCGCGGCCCCTCCTGCCGGAGGTTCGAGTCCTACCTCGGGCATGGATGTGTGTGTTGTTCTTGCTATAAGTTAGTTTAAGTAGTGTGTAAGTCCAGGGACCGATGACCTCAGAAGTATGGTCCCTTAGGATTTCACACACATTTGACCATTTGAACATGCATTATAGTGTCAGCACTATTCCTATTACAGGGCAGCAGTAATTGCTCAAGCGAAAATGTAACGCCCGTCTAACAGAAAGCGACGTATTGACACCAGCTCCATCATATGCATTTGACTAGCTATTTTGTAACTGATCTTCCTGTCCGAGCTTTCTATAGACGGGAGAGTGCGCAAATGAGCCTAAAGTTACACATCTCTCCACATCATAATCTTGTATTTATTACACACATTCTACAGATCATCCAAATTAGAAGCTGCCTGGATTGTTCTTTATCACTGATCAATGTACCCTAATGGTTCACTTCTTGCTGTCGTCATATATCCTGTTAAAACGTTACGAGTGCACTCCATGACAGGATAATGGCTGCGTCCAGGAAGTTCATGGATAAGAAGCATCACGAAGCATGACATGCTATTGACAGCTGCGTCGCCTACACGACTCACGACCTTGGTTTAAATAGCCCATTTACACGTATTTTTGTTGCTTGTAGTTGCATTTTCTGGAAAATGTAAAAAAAAAAAAAAATGTTCAAACGGCTCTGACCGCTATGGGACTTAACACCTAAAGTCACCAGTTCCCTAGACTTAGAACTACTTAGCCGGCCGAAGTGGCCGTGCGGTTCTAAGCGCTACAGTCTGGAGCCGAGCGACCGCTACGGTCGCAGGTTCGAATCCTGCCTTGGGCATGGATGTGTGTGATGTCCTTAGGTTAGTTAGGTTTAATTAGTTCTAAGTTCTAGGCGACTCATGACCTTAGAAGTTAAGTCGCATAGTGCTCAGAGCCATTTTAGAACTGCTTAAACCTAACTGACCTAAGGATGTCGCACACATCCATGCCTGAGGCAGGATTCGAAACTGCGACCGTAGCAGCCGCGTGAATCCGGACTGAAGCGTCTACAACCGCTCGGCCACAAAGGCCGGCGAAAAATGTCACCCACACAGTTTCGACGATAGAAAAGGCAGGTAATTAGGAGAATTCTCGCATAATTTCACTAACAAGTTATGTATCCAAGCTGCTGACGTGGCTAATAAACAGAAGAATTGAAAGACTTTTGACACTCTGTCAGCTGAAGAATAGTTTAGCTAAAAGAAACTAGTCAGCTGACTAGTTGTGCCCGGTAATAAGAACAAGACTATCGAAACATCAAGACACAGCCACAGGATGCGTCGAACTATGAAACTGTTCATCAACCTAAAACGATGAAAATCTAAAATTTCTCAAAAAATATGTGTTGGCTATGGGGGAAGTCGGATGAAATACATTACATAGTCTACAAGAATCAAGAGGGGAAAAATAAAACAAGTGACCCAAGAACGTAGTGTTTCGATAAAAAGTTGGTTGGATAAAAAAGGATATATAAGATAAGTACATAGTGCTTCGCCCTTACTGCTTAGTCTAGATATCGAATAAGCAATACGTCGATAGAAGAGTCAGGAGTGTGACTAAAATTCAACGCTCGCTAAGGACATTTCCATCTTCAGCGAGAATGGGGAAGAACTGCAGACACACCATGGGACTAGAGTAAACCGAAGGCAGATGAACGTGACAAGAAGTAGAACGAACGAGGTTAGAGATAAACTTAGCATCGAAACTGAAGAGGACTAAACACGCGAAGGTATGGAATTTTGGTGCCTTGTTACGAAAATAACAAATGATAAATGAAGCAAGGCGGACATAAGAAGAGGACTATCATAGCAGAAGTCATTTTACTGGTCAAAACGATTCTCTTAATACCAAACATCAGCCTTAATTGAAAAGCGGACTGATCGTATAAGAAATTCGTATCTCCGCAGAATGAGCGAGGAGAGGAGTACATGGAAAACATTGACAAGAAAATGGGACAAGATGATAGGAGAGGCAACTACGGCGGGCCTCATGAAAGCAGTCTGAAGACATGGTGCCATTATATAGTAATCTTGCAGCCCAGATCCAGCCAAAGGTAGCGAAATAAACAATGAAGTTTCATTTTCCAGGTCCCATAATTTCGTCCCTGTTGTGTGCGATGGAATAGTGAAGGCCAGTCAGGTTGATCGCCATTAATCCTTGGATGCATAACAGGGGCCTTGAGGACCCGACAACCTTTCATTTCATAGATAAAATGTCTCAAAAGTTGTTTACTTTTGTTTACGTTCTGTGGAATCCTTGGAAATACAGTTTAATTTCTTTTGGGAAAACGTTATTTCGTAGAAACCAAAATAATTATTTTTTAATTAATTTTGTAATTCTGCGGCAGGGGTCGTTTAGACCCTTTAACGAACAAGCCTTCTTTCGAATAGTTGACTTATTTTTTAACTAAATGGCACGTTATATTGGCAAGGTTAGTAACAACAATTAATAGTTTGGCTCTCTTACACATATTGTTGAAAAGTCCGAAGTGTTGCAAAAGCTGCAATTAAGTATTCTTTTGAAAGATATTTATTTGTTTACACCAGAATTGTTTCAGTGCAGCATAAATTTAGTTTCAGGGGAATAATATTTACACAAAAAACTTTAAACCTCAAATTACTGAATACATTCCATTTAATCTGTTAGAAGCAAAAATAACAAACTGTAGTTAGAATTGATTCCAACGAATCCTGAAAGGACTGTAGATGTCATTAGGAAGATGACAAAGACACAGTCCTTGATTGTTCCCAGGATAACGAATCTGCGTTCTCTAACATTCGAAGTGAAGACAGACTACCGAAGTGATGACGTCTTTTATGGCCGCCATGAAACACTGTGGAGCAACACAACACCACTATGCAACATAATACGAGTGTACAGTATCATGAAAATTCCACCTTAGCCAGTAAACGGTAGTGTAACCGTAACTTTAACAACGTGTGGAACCACTTTAGCTCGCAGGCTGTGTTGGAGGAGTTCGTGCAGTGAATTTCGAAGCTATAATCAAGAAAACTATGTAAACAGGAAGTCACGTCTGAGGAATGCGTTCTATGCCCTTGATCAGACAAAATAAACCATTTTCGCTGCTACTATAATATAAAGATGCTAAGAAAGAGTTTGGGAGAATCTCAAGAAACATTATAATGGATAATTGTTTGCAGCGTTCCATTGCTTGAAGAAATAATTCAGTAGAATATTGCAGCAATGAGAACTTGGAGTCAAAACAGCGTAATTCCACCAGAAATGAAAGCTCCCAAGCCAGGAGAAATTTTTTTCTCATATATGGTTTTCAGGACAATTTGACTACTGAAGATTATACCACAGTAGATGAAGGAAGTATGAAGAAGATAGTTTAGTTAAATAATAAAACTAAAGCAGGAGTGGACCCTCTTGAAGAGAACTTGTATGGACAGAAATGCGAGCGACAGTCGGAGAGATAGTCTTTTGATTAATGCACAAATTTAAGGAATATAGCACCTATAAATACTCTGTGTTTATTTTCACAGCAACGCTGCCACCTACCAAGAATTTTTCTCAGTGAATTCAGACATATGGAGAAGACAGTCAACAACCGACGCTACCAAAAAGATGTTCTACAAGCCCTGGCACGTAGTAGATTTAGTTACAGACACCCGAAGAGTCTACGATCTGGAAGATCACCGAAAAGAAGAAGTTCTGCGAGCGCACAATGATGAGACAGGAAAAGTGATCAAACATGAATCAAATGTACAAAAAATGTTATTAGTAACGTGCAGAACTAGTGGGGTAAACCAGCTAAATTTCTCTGCCTCGTGATGACTGGGTGTTGTGTTATGTCCTTAGGTTAGTTAGGTTTAAGTAGTTCTAAGTTCTAGGGGACTGATGACCATAGATGTTAAGTCCCATAGTGCTCAGAGCCATTTGAACCAAACCAGCTAAAACTGTAAGTTTGTTATTGAATGTCACAACAGTAACAACGTAATTTATGATATCTTATTTCATGTACTAAAATGAAGGTCACATTGTTATTACGAGTATAATTGCTTTATTATTCATTCTGTGTCACCAGTATCAGCATAACTTGACAATACTATTTTAACATGTAGTTTTTTGTATTTGTTCTCAGGTAGGGGTCTTACAGGTCCCTCTCGTTCATTTTTGCGTGTTCGGCCATTCCTGTGTCCAAGGAATACGTATTTTCTACTCTCACGATATCTGTGTCTCAAGAAATTGGGCGCAGGTAGACTGACAGACAGCAAATCGAGACGACAACGTATCGCCGAGTTCAGGCTAGCACTGTGGCTCTTAACTGTGAGAAATATTTCGATACACTTCACCACTTAGGTGGGTTGTAATGTATTTGCCTCCCATGCAGAGAGCCCGATTCTTTGCGGGTTGGAAATTTTTCTCCGCTCGTGGACTGGGTGTTGTGTTGTCTTCATCATTATCTCATGATCACCAATGCATAAGTCACTTAATGTGGCTTCTCCTGAAACAAGACCTGCAACCAGGCGGTCGAACGTCCCCGAATGGGGGGCTCCCGGCCAAAAATGCCCCACGCACCTTTCATTTCGACAGTCACACAGTACAGGAACTACATGCATATGGAGTATAGGAACAGATATGTGAGTAGATTGATCTCCACAGACAGGCAGTCATTATGTATGTAGAGGCATAATAAGAAACGAAGTTAGTGTGACAGAGCCACTGCTGTTGACGACGTGTACTATAAATGACCTACAGGATAACGTATCAAAATGTGGCAGATAGGAAGTGAAGAAATTGTGTGCAAGAAATGTGACACCGTTCTAGACTTATTACGTGCTCGAATTAGCGGATAGTGCCAAGACTGGCTGCTGACTGTAAACGTAAATAAATGTACTGTAGTGCATGTAAGTAGACGACAACATAAAACATCCTTTGGTTACTTGGTGAGCGTGTAATCAGTGCTGTAACCCAAAAAATTTCTTGAGTGTGGCTATTGTTAAATTAATCGGAGTAATTCCAGTGAACTGTAATTGACTAATATTGAGATTGCTTACAACATACATTTGATCAATTATTATGAAGTCGTTCCGTCTAGGACTCTTATCAAGATTCGAAGAAGACATGTGCCTTGCGTCATTTGCTTGTTTAGGCAACGGATATGTTAAGGTGCAGTGGTGGACCTTACAAAAGTGGCTACGTGCTTCACGGACAACCTTATTCACAAAATTGCGAAAGCCTACATCCCAAAATTGGGTGTACTACCCCCTAATACATATATCTCTTCCAGACCAACCTGCCACTGTCAATCTCGTAATATTTGTAAGTGGGCTGCTTCTGTGTTGGCAGCGCTGTGTCGCGCTTTGCATATGATCTCTGACTGCGCTTTCTTTGTAAGAGACTCTGTGGCTGGTTGGACTCGTTGTTCGAAGTTAATCTCCAGTAGTGTTGGGCAGTTGGAAGTTAGTGTCCAGCAGTGATGGAAGTACTGTTGGGCAGTTGGAGGTGAACAGCCAGCAGTGATGGATGTTAGATGTCAGAAGTTAGCATTGATGGAGGGTAGACGTCTGAAGTGTTAGCGTAGACTAACGATCTGTACATGTTCGACTTGGAGATTGAATATTAGTCATGATTACAAACCTTTGTACTAGATGTCAATGACAATTTATATTCGTTTCTGAAATGGATGCCACATTATTAATCTAAAAAATACATTATTTGGTTTGCAACAAAATCTTTCCTTTGCTAACCACATGCCTATTAGTAGTCAGTGGCTTTAGTAGTTATAATCTTTTATTTAACTGGCAGTACTGACGCTCGCTGTATTGCAGTAGTTCGTGTAATGAAGATTTTTGTGACGTAAGTGCTTAATGAAATGTACAGGTTATTATTAGGATTTCTTTTTAGTCAGGGTCATTCTTTTGAATTAGTTATTTGAAGTGAGGTTATCTTTCTTTGAGCAGTCAGATTGCGTTGCGCTAGAATATTGTGGGTCAGTGTTGATACGATAAGTAAAGAGAAAGCAGGCTCCGTACGTTTAGTTTTACTCAGCTGTTTCAGGATTATATAACGTAGAAGCTTCAACTTCCGATTTCGTTCACCAATAGAAGCAGAAAAGAATTTAGTAAAGACGTTTCACATTATGCAAGAAGTACTATATAGGACACAGCAAACCTATCAAGGGTTTTGCGGAGCAGTTATGATTACATGGAGCAATTATAATACTGGAACAAATTTGATTAAGTCAATGCAGCAAAACGGACGACTACTGAGCGAAACTGATTTGGTCATCACCTATGACTTCGTGCAGCGAAGCCATTCATCGACGCCATAAATACTTCACTTCCTAGTCAAGAGAAAGTCTACCGGTAGAATCGATCACATTCATGTCGTTCGCACTTTATTCTCTGGTTACTGAATCATAACATATCATGCGAGATTGTTTTAGTATTGGTAATGCTCTTTCTGTCTGATGCGATGTTCAAGAGTTTGTAGTGATGGATGACTACAAACCAGCGCCAGTAAGGATACTGCCACTGATGTGAAGCGCACGAGTCTACTGACACCTTTCCAGTTCAGGGCACCAACTGCTCTGAAACTCCAGCATCGTTTGCATCAGACAGCCTATGATGATGATGTTAGTTTGGTGGGGCACTCCATTGCATGGTCATCAGCGCCCGTACACATTCTCAATCTGTGCACAGTCCAGTCTAGCCAGTTTCATGAATGATGATGGAATGATGAGGACAACACAAATAGCCAGTCCCAGGGCAGAGAAAATTTTCAACCAGGCCAGGAATCGAACCCGGGACTCCGTGATCCAGAGGCAGCAACACTAGACCACGAGCTGCGGACACAGCCTACTGAACCAGCGAGCCAAGATCAGCATTCATCACATCACAGCAACCAACATACCGGTCCATCTGATGGGACAAAAATGGGCAGTGAACTGTGGGAGATAGGGTACTCTTAGGATGGTGTGTTAGTCAGACACCCACGTACATGGTCAGTTCCTCATCCGTACGAACCATACGACAGGAAGCGCCGACAAGCGGGAACCCACCACATGCTGAGACACCCTCCTCCGCCAGGTTTCAGCAGCCCCGAGTCAGCCTCTGGATTCAGCAGATAGGATTCGAGCTTTTGGAACCGCCACCCACGGTGAAAGTCACGCCGACAAGACGTATTCTGAGGAAAACAGAAGTAATAATTAATATTGTAATTCCGTACAACGGGTGTGCTGCCCATATCATCGTCCTCAACACATGATATTTCCGCGATCCATCTGGTTATCATCTATCAGGTGCGAATGTTGAGTACACAGTCACTCCGGAACTGAATAATCATCCGAAACGGCGGCTCATTTATACCACGGGTCCAGGAAACTGCGCCTGAGCGAGAAGCGGAAGTGCTGCCCCCTGCGAAGCGAATAATTGCAGCGCCGCCGTCGGTGAGAAACTGGAAAATGTGATAAATCGCAATTAAAGATGTAGCAGGTCGAAAACCAGACCGTTTTTTGTATAAGATAAAATAGGTTTCCATATCATGCTTAAAGTAAATCCCTTGTCTCTATTAATAATGTCATCAGGTAATCGTATTTCGATGGGTTCCTTCAGGACACAATCCCGGCAACGAGAAGCCGGAGCAACAATTTGCGTCTCTTTAAAAGATATATTATGCCCTTCATTGAGACAATGATCGGTGACGGCAGATTTTTCAGGCTGGAGCGAACGTCTATGATGTTCCCCACATCGGTCATGAACAGTGCGAATGGTCTGTCCAGTATAGGCTTTTCCACAATGACAGGGAATTTTATAGACACCAGGCTTTCTTAACCCTAAATCATCTTTAACAGATCCCAACAGGGCCTTCAGACGATCAAGTTCGATGGAAATTGGAAAAGATGACAAATTCTGCACAAAAAAGAAAATATACCTTGGGACGTGGCATATGCTATAAACCCCACACATACGGACCGCTATCTTCATCTACGACCTGTCATCCACCACATCAGCGCATGGGAGTTGTACGTTCACTGGTCAAGAGAGCTTATGCCATCTCTGATCCGAAATTTTGTCACGGGAACTGTGAAGGCTGTCTTCAAGCTCAACGGGTATACTGATCATCAAATTAATCGTGCTTTTCAGTTTGGACCATCAAGTGAACCAACACCGGGTACTTCTAAATCAGTTGCTTTTCTACCCTTTGATGGAAGTATTTCTTCAAAAATTTCTAGAGTTCTCAGAAAATATTATATTACAAGCGTTCTTTTGCCTTTGGCCAAGACTAGAGCCCTGTTTGGATCTGATAAAGATGATTAGGGATTGAGAGAGTCTGGAGTTTATAAAATTTCCTGTCATTATGGAAAGGCCTATATTGGTCAGACCATTCGCACTGTTGATGACCGATATGTGAAACATCAGCGTCACATACGTTTTCTCCAGCCTGAAAAGCCTGCCGTCGCCGAACATTGTCTGAATGAAGGGCATAACAAATAAGAGTATAAACAATAATTAATATTGTTTTATAGCGTCAAACGAAGTTACACAGTTTCCTTACAGCCCAGGAGTGGGTAACCCCTAGGACCCTGAACAGGATTTAACACTGCTGACAACTTAACGAACCTTTACAAGTCAGTATATTAAAAAAATACGCTGACATGTTTTCAAACCGTCGGTAGGGAGGGAATCCAAATATAACTATAGGGAGAACACTGCAGCATTCACGCACAGAATAAAGTAGAACAGTGTATTTCTTCTCCAAAGAACTAGTGTATGTTTGAAACAAGCAAAAACTGGCGGCAACGAGATCATACCATAATTAATTATAAAACATGTACAAAACTGTGAAAGGGGAGCGGGAAATGAACCCATGTAATGTTCACGTGGTCTATGGCTCTTGTGACGCGTTCGATTACTACTACAGGTCCAATGAAAGTTCAGGTGAACGTCGCCCGTAGAATAATGCCGATCTGCAGCTACGGCGCGGTGCATGTTTTGAGCTGCCGTTTGTCTGGATGATGGTGTTTCCCTAAAAGACCATCAAACTACACAGTGGTAATAACGCTTCTGTCATCGCTGTTGGTATTTGTGTTCAGGCGTTGTCATTCGTCGTACATGTTGCTAGATCGCTAGTTATCGGTTATGGATTTTAATTTATATTAATGGAATATGAATTTCCGCAATGGTAGTACTAAATGGGAAGAAGTCGCAGCACCAGTTTTAATCATCACAATCATTTTTGGTCATAAGTACTATTTTCCAGTGGTATGTCTATCGTCATGGGGGAAAATGGACAGTCGTGTCGCATTTCTCATTTGGATAATGTTTTAGAAGCGGCTTGTAGTGCAAACAATGAGTCGTTATGTTGTAGATTTACGTTAAGGGGGGACGACAGGGTGATGATCGAAGAACTCGAATCTTTTTTATTACGGAACTCGATTGTATATATATTGAAGAATTATTCCCCAAAATATTATGCGCGAGCTGCAAGCAGTAACGATTCTGTTAGTGTTCGCCGTTAGAGAATCTGCTCCGTGCTCACGCCGCCTATTTATGACCATTTTGAGTAAACCTGACATGCTAGAGCACTGCTTGGGCGGTTTCACTCAAAATGTCAACGAAAGTTTCAATAATCTCATTTGGATGTACGCTCCAATAACAACATCCAGCAGAAGCATAATTGTCAACATCGCTTTAAATTCGCCCGTTAGTCCATTCAGCATAGATCATGCTGCATTAATGCACATGGGAAATGCCCTTCAAACTAAAGTCGGCGACGAAATGCGTCAATTCTGCGTTCGTCGACGAAAAGGGCTTTTTCTTTTTCTTTTCTTTGCAAATCCTTACTATGAACTGAAATTACATCTGAAAGTACCAGGGTGATATGTTAACTTTATGTTTCAGATAACCACAAACGGAGTTACAGAGACAATCGTCCTTTCAGAGCTGCCTCGAGAAAATTTCAATCACAAAGTGAAGATGTTAATATTTTTCAATAAAAAAATACCAATAGAAGTTCAGTGTATGCTTTATTCATTGCAACAAACCTCTTTTGTCTACTACATTTCAGTATGGAGAAAAAAATCCAGAATTTGAGCAATGCTTTAGTCCTTAAATGGTTCAAATGGCTCTGAGCACTATGGGACTTAACTTATAAGGTTATCAGTCCCCTAGAACTTAGAACTACTTAAACCTAACTAACCTAAGGACATCACACACATCCATGCCCGAGGCAGGATTCGAACCTGCGACCGTAGCGGTCGCGTGATTCCAGACTGTAGCGCCTAGAACCGCTCGGCCACACCAGGCCGGATCTTTCGTCCTTAACCCTGTCGTTCCCCCTTAATGGAAAGCTCTAGTATTTTAACAAATCGAGTATAATTTTGTACTAGTGGAATCATGAGCTATTGTTTTCGTATCAACTGCAGATAGTTCTGGATTACATTTAACATGGCAGTACGTAGAAGCTTTTGTTTCCATTGACTGGGTTTCGTGACGCGCCGGTTCAGAAAAAGATTTTATCGACAGGTGCCTGGAATGGTTGCTAAAGGGAAACAGAGGAAGAATAGGTACCTATTAAATTAGAACAGGTAACGTAAGGGAAGTAGGTGAAACAGCTCAGAGGAGAATGACTGGGAAAGACATAATCTGCGTCCCTTCCAAGCGAATCATCCCGGAATTCGACTCGTGTGTGCTATCCACTGAGCCACTACTATTTTCAAATTATAGGCTACGACGACGTCGATAATTATTTAACATTTATTCTTGAGAATTATCGTACAATGCATTTCTCCTGAGGAAAATGAAATGCTTGTACTACCTTTGTGGCAGTTACTTTTAAAGGATGAAATGTGCTCATGTGTGTGTCATCCCAAACTCTTTAATAGGTCCTCATGTTGAAAAGAATGCCTGTTGTACCGGAGCTTGGATGCGGAATTTGACGTACAAGTCATAGAAAACATATAGTTTCAACTTTAGACTTAGTTACAGAACTGATAATTACCACCATGTCCTTTTTGTATATTTTCAAGGTTCACTGAGAACATAATGAGGTATGTTACAGGAATTTCACCAAAGACATCCAGTGAGACCGATTCTCATAGTACGAGGGCTACTCGACAAGGAAGTTCCGATAGGTTACGAAATGGAAACCAACGTGAAAAAAAAATACAGTACGTTAGTTGTAATAGTAAGCTACACCTTACAGCTGCTTCACTGAATAGTCGCCGCTCGGGCTTGGACATTTTTCGTATAGATGTACGTAGTTTTCAGTACCCTCGTCATAGCAAGCAGCCAGCTGTGCATTCTGCCAATTCTCTACGCTCGTCTACAGGTCGTTGTCTGTGTCAAAATGTTGTCTTCATAGCCAGTAGTTCATGTGAGCAGTGATGATACTAAGGACGAGCCGTTTACAGGCTGTGGTATGGGCGATCGAACACTTGTAATCGAAAACGCTGCAGGAGCATCTTCATTACGTGAACTGCACGACATGAGGCGAAATCTCTCACCAGGCCCTCATACTTGGCGGGAGATACTATTTTCTAGGCATCTTTACATATTCACTTTGCGCTCAGAATTGAAATGAGAAATTTGCCACAGTCGGCGGGCATACTAGAGACACTACCTAACACATCTGCGCGAAACTTCATAGGATTTTCACAGTGGTTTCCATTTCGCTACCGATCAGAACTTTCTGAATGGCCCTCGTATGTAGCTGTGAATACTTTACCAGGTCACGACGAAAAGCCTCGTCTTAGAAACTCTGATGATGGAGCCCTGGCTCCAAAATATGTATCCGTGTTTAAAACCTAACAATGTGAATTACACGTAGTCAATGGACTTTCAGTAATAAAATACATAGCAATATTCTAGATCGCTGAATCACTGACCCACGGTAAATTTTTAACAAAATAATTCAAGTACTGATGTTGGAAACCGTGAATATGTGTCGAGGCAGTGTACTGTAGTCATCCAGTATTTCAGAAGGGGAGCACTTAGTGACTACCAACAAATCTTACACGTATTTTCGATCTTCAGCGAAAATTTTTCTCTATGATACCTCCCACGAAACGATGAAAGGAAAGACATTTAAAGTTTACTGTATTTTCGCTGTTCATGCACTAAATCTGTCTGCATTCGTAACACGTTTTGCAAGCAGTATCCGCATACACCTCTGAATATACCTGCTAAATTATATCATTATTTGACATATAGTTCAAAAGATACGATATCATAAACATTGAGAAGCTGAGAAGCATGTAAAACTATGATTTGCTTAAAACGGAGAGAAAATTGCACATACTATAATCATCCGGTCTTTGAGAATGGGAGCAGTTAACATGCTTAACCTCAGATATCTGACACAGTTATTGATTTTGAAACATCCCCTTAGAAAAGTTAATGAATTACTGTGCTGGTAAACCTCTTACGTTATTTTATTTTCAAACAGCTGAGCAAAACTGAACGTACTCAGACGTTTCTCTCTTTACTTGTTCTGATCGTCACAAAACTGACACAGAATGTTTTTAGCGCAAGGCGATCTGACTTTAAATAATCCCTACGAAAGAAAGGCCCTGACTAACAATAACCTATACCTTTCATGAATCACTTACCTCACAAAAATCTTCGTTACTCGAACTACTGCAATACAGCGAGCGCCAATGCTACCAGCTAAGTAAAAGATTCTAACTACTGAAGGCACTAACTACTGATAGGCGTAGTTTGCAAATGAAAGATTTTGATAGAGAACAAACAATGTATTTACCTTAATAGTGTTCAAAAGTCATAATATATATATATACAGGGTGTTACAAAAACGTACGACCAAACTTTCAGGAAACATTCCTCACACACAAAGAAAGAGTAACACCCTATATATATATATATATATATATATATATATATATATATATATATATATCAGTTCATGACATCCAGTCTTACAAATTTACCTCTCTCTGATGGACACACGTCCAGATCATCCGTTCTAAAAACTCCTCCATCTCACTCCCCACATCCACCACTGCAGGCGGCTCACCTCCAACTGCGCAACGCTACGCGGTGTTCACATCCAACTGCCCAACACTACAATAGCGACTATTCCAACAATGCCAACAAGCCACAGACTTCACATAGCACAGTCAGTGATTTTCATATAGATCGCTACGTGGCGTTACCAACATGAAAACCTAAACAGCCTACCTACAATTTCTGAAGTAGGCAGCCGTCTGAAGCTATTTTACGCACATAGTTAGTTTTTTTAAAGAATCGGGAATTTATTGGTGTCTAATACCTATGCGACATTCTCTGTCATCTTTCACTCATTCTCTGTCCATTGTCAGACACATTTCGCAAGCTGTTCATCCTGTCTGTGTGCCAATCCGTTTATATTTACTCGTGGGTTCCGTCTCTTTGTTTCCGACAATAAATGTAGCACACCTCTGTTTTATATGCTGCAATCCCGCCTGCCATCGAAGCGTCCGTCTACGGCACTGTAGAATTACAGCCTGTCCATTCTCACTACAGTTGAAACAGTGACGAGCTTTACTGTGTATTGTGCATTTATGTGAAATGCGTTACACCTGCGAGGGAAGCGTACGCTCCTGCGAGTCACTACGGCCAGAGGTGTACGCAATATTGCACCCTACCCTCCAGTGCACCGCACAGAGTAGGCAATCTGGGCGGGCAAAACTTTCCAGCCGGGATGCGCCACCTGCGGAAAACTTTGCAGGGAAATTGCTACTCGGCGGCGTAAATAGAAGTTGTGCGCTCGGCGCAAAGTACGTACAAAGAGGCAGGCGAGAAAGGGGACAATTTGTTGCCATCCTTTTGCAGCGCGGGTGGAAGAAAATATCAGCGTTCAGCCAACGAGATTTAGCAAGATTTCTGATATAATCACTTAAACTTCAATTTGTGAGACTATTCACGACATACAAACTTATAGGATAGGACTACAAGGTTATTAGTAATCTAATGGAGCGTGCTGAGCTACTGGAGCGCGCCAGTGTCTAAGCCGTCCTCCCAAAAGTCGAAATAAATAAATAATAAGAAAGAAGCCGTCTTCACACGGGGCGAGGCAACTAACGTTAACGTGGACGCGGACTTGACACGCAGCCTCACCATACACAGCGCCATCGGCACACGGGACGAGCTAGTTAACGTGATTTACGCTCTCAGCCGTCTCCAGCGCCCATTGTCGGCTTTATTTTGCTCGCAGACCACACAGTTTCCTTGCGAAAATTGACGTAGGAAAAATAGCTGCGTTAACGCTGTTATCGATTGTCGAAGAAAAGCGGAGAAAATCGCCATGGTAATTCTGGACTCGTCGATTGTGAATTGCTGGTAGAGGAACACTACATAATGCTGAACAACGATCTGAGATACAAACTGTTAGACTTCATTCATTAACTCAATCGAATTTTCAACCCATTTTCTGTTTTAAATTGAATGGTGTTAAGGTAGGGTCTCTAACCTCATGTGGCGAATGCATAATATAAATATTCTCGATGTTGTACTCACTACCAGCATTCTGAAATAACGTACTTCATCACAGGGATACCAACATCGAAATTCATTTCGTAATTTCATTCGAATGAAACAGGAGATTTTTTTCGAGATCACTCATCCTCATTGAATATGATATTTACCGGCAAGATACAAACATTAGCCATTACATAAACCCAGAGATGGCTATATATATTTTACTGACAGTTTCATATAGTCAAACACATCCAGTGTGTAACTTGTGTTTGCCTTCAGACATGGAGTGGCAGTCAGGTTAAGATTTCTGGTCAATGAGAAAACATTCCAGTCGTTGACCTTCGCAGCAAGAATTGCAGACAGTACATAAATTTATAATGAATAAATTCGACTTTAGACATAACACTTCTTTTAAATGGATAAGAAAGTACCAGAATCTTTTAAAAATAAGATGTTACATAGAATCTGAAAGGAGGTGGAAGCAAACCTGCTACTTTTCAACTCATGATGCTATCAATCGCGCTAAAGCTACATCACAATGATGGGACCTCCGTATACGGCAGATACTAACGACTGCATTTTCAAATGTTATTATTTGATATTTAATGGGAAATTGTACCAAGAAGACACGTTTTTGATACATCATCATTGTGCCGCAGCATTGAACGGTATACTTTCGTAGCACACAAGCTATAAGACTAAAAACATTAATTACAAGGAACATTTACCTACTGAGAAGACGTATCCCGCCATTTTATGACACCAAATTGTAGCTGAAACGACGCGTTTTTGAGAGATCGTCAATTTGCTGATGCTCTGAAACAGTTTATCTTCATACCACGTTACTCTGTGAGAAATAAAACCCACCAAATACAATGTAAAACACTTTACAATATGTTGACTGCTACGTCCTGCTGTGGCCTACAACGGTGTCAAATCTCATTGGCTACATCCCTCTCCAGAGGAAAAAGTCTTACATGCCAAATTCTGTACTTTACGCTCCGCATCGTTGTGGAATTCCACGCTGTGGCGTCGCCAGATTCTCGTCCACCCGCGTTTTCAAGTCCCGTGAGAGAAGTAGGGCTTAAAGGTAATACCTAGAAACGAGAGTAAGTGGGACCAAAGCGTGACATCTTGCTTGATACGGGAATGATGGCTAAAATGTTTTGGGAACATACAGAAAATCCGGCCGGAGTGGCCGAGCGGTTCTAGGCGCTACAGTATCACTTTCTGGTTGCCAACATTGTAGTTAGAGAGCCTGTATTCAGAACAGCAACATACAATAAAAATATATGATTACTTTATTTTCCACCCGCCGCCCCACATATGGTGCATCGGCCGGGAAAAGCACTGTTAAACTGAGTGAAAGTGAATTTAATTATTCAGACTCGGAAGTGAAATGCGACACGCAACTGAACAATATTACAGTGGTAAACAGCGTTACGTGTGCACATTGAAGACGCAATTGGATTAACGACAACTTGGATTACAATGCATCTGGATTGACGAAGCTGGCGCTGAATGTAACTGTGCTGCCAGCAGCGCAAGAAGCCAGTCCCGCCCCACTGCAGTCGTCCGTTGCGGCCGGAGCCGTGCCTGCTGTTACGGGCCACACACATACACACACAGCGCCGGCATCGCCATACGTTGTACAGAAGGAACTAAGTTAAGTGAAAAGCTGTTCTACTTTTTACAAACCTTCGCTAAAAGACTGTCGGCGATGGAACCGCTAAAAGAATCTGAAGTTAAAATTAAACCAGAACCAATGTCTGATGAAAAAAGTGCAAATCCAGACAACGGTTCAAATGTTAATCTGCTTGAAAATAGTGATCTTAAAGTGAAATCCGAACCATTGTCCCATCATGACAATAATGTGAAAAGAGGGAACAATTCAATAACAGAAACCCCTGTAGTAAAGCAGAAATCAGAGACTGTTAATTTACTGGATGATAGTTTCTCTGATGATTTAAAAATAAAACAGTCATCGGAGGTGATAATGTTTAAAAAGGAGAAGTTGGATATAACAGATCAATCAGATATTTCATTTAGTTTTGATGATTCTGGTATTGCGTCTAGTTTTTCGTCACCTGAGTGTGATAGGAAACCAGCTAATAAGCAACCGAAAGATACTGGGGCAATTGATTTAAATGTAATATTGCAGGCAATATCAGCCAGTAATGCTAAAATGACAGCCAGTAATGCTGAAATGATGGTTGATTTAAAATCTGATATAACGGAGTTAAATAACAGAATTTTGGGCAGCGAAACCAATTTTATTAAAAAGTTTGAGGTAATGGACAATACCTTCAAGGCTGGCTGCAATAAGTTGAAAGAAGATTTTAAAGCTGAGCACAAAGCAGATCTGAACAGTTTAAATTATAAGATTGATTACAATCTTGCTGACATTAAGGAAAAGGTTGCTCAACAATTATCTGAGATGCATAAAACGGTAAAGTCCGAAGTTGCCGAGGTTCGCAAAAACTTCCAAAAGGAAGATGCGAAACTGGAGCAAAAGTTAACAGAAAATATAGAGGCGGAAACTGAACTGTGCTCAGATAGATTTAAAGATGGTAATGCAAAAGTGAAACGTAATCTTGAAATGAAAGAAACGATTATCACTAACATTGCTAAAATTGAGAGTAAAGTAGCTTCTGGTAATGGTAGTGTACAATAAGTTGAAGCTGCAAACGCCGCTTTTATCGGGTGTCGGCAGTTCTTACGGCTCGATCCAGACAAAAATATTCATCCGCTAGATTTATGGAACGATTTTGAAGATGTGTTTCCATCAGTTTGGTCTGAACGCGAGAAAATTTCATTTATTAGAAGTCACATGGCAGGTGATGCAGTGCGTTGGTCAGCTGATGTCATGGTGAAGTGTTGCACATTAGCGGAATTTAAGACAACTTTCATTAATGAATACTAGTCTAGTCATAAGCAGAATTTTTGAGTGGGAAACGGCTTCAATTCAGGCAGGGAATCAATCAAAGAGCTTGCCAGATCTTGGATTTCATGTCTGTCATATTTGACGGAAAAGATGAAACCTGAAATCATAATACTAGGTCACGAAGCTAAATTGCCATGGTACTGGCAAACTAGAATCATATCCGCCCCTAGAGACAATCTTGACCGTTTCATTGAATATTTAGAACGTGTAGACTGTAGAGCGTGTTGCTGCCAAAAGGAGCAGGCACATAATAAAAGAAATAGTAATAGCACTAATAGCAATTTTAAGAATGAACAGAATGGCAATGTAAACATCCGAACCTTAGGTGTTCGCCATCCTAAGAAAGGTAGGAGATGGAGAAATAATAACCATAACCAACAATGGCAACCTGATGGTAGTAATTTTGTTCGTAACGAAAATGTGCGGGTAAACAACAGTGTTGAAAGCAATGCTGTTCCAGTTAACCATAATGGTAATAAGGGAAACAATAGTTGGCAGAGGCAGGAAACTAGTTCCCGTCAATGAGGACAATGGCGCTCACCAGGCGGTTACTTTTCCTAAGCCAGTAATTACAGCGATTGGTAAGACACATCAAAATACTCAAACCGAGCATTCGGATGATGAGTCGGTAGCCTCCAACGATACAGCAGAAATATTAAACAACTCACAGTATTTAGTTGATACCGTGTTAGAGACGCTCTTTAAGTTGGAAGAGCAAGAGAAGGTGCAGCTATGTAATGTTAGGGAAGAGCTACAAAGTACTGAATTGTTAGGTGAAGAAGCAGAAGAAATTCATACTGATATTTACGATGTGAATGATGTGCTCTTATCTAAAGTGCCAGTGCAGAATGTTGATACTGTGCAGATAGATTCAGGGCAGGAGGTAAGTGAAAATGTAGCCTGTTGTGGGTCGATGAAACCAGTGGCTGTGACCAGTTGTCACTTGAGAAGGAACCTGACGATAATAATGAAAGTGGTTTAGCTGCAACTAGTGTTATGCCCGGTTTGGAGGCGCAGAGTTGCTCTGACCACTATAATTTGGGTCACGTTCAGCAAACTAAATGTAATGAAGTCGTGCGGTGTTTTGATTTGAAATTAGTAGATCGACTGGAAACCCCTACACAGCTTGACCTAAATGTAATGAAGACAGATGTCGATCACTTTAGCTGTTGGATGAATTTGAGGAACCACCTGTACAACCTGTACAAATCTATAATACCAGTAAATACACTGCTGGCCACCGTAAATGCAACACCCTGAAGGAAGCATCCGAATCAAATGAAATTTACACCATGAGTTTGCAGCGATGAAATATGCAACTGATTAGAATTTCAGCGCAGACGCACATCACGCGCGCCTGTGGCGCCACCTCATAGCGCCATTTAAGGCTTGGCGATTTCGACGAGTGTACGTTCGGCACGTGTGTTTACCTTGTGGTTGTTTCACAAGACGATCAGTTATGCCTCGTAGACAACAGCGAACATCTTTTGATCAAGTGTCCGAGTTCGACAGAGGAAGGATAGTGGCTTACCGAGATTGTGGATTATCATACAGAGAAATCGCTAGTCGTGTTGGACGAAACCAAACAACTGTAATACGGATATGTGACCGTTGGATGCAGGAGGGTACGACAGAGGAAGGATAGTGGCTTACCGAGATTGTGGATTATCATACAGAGAAATCGCTAGTCGTGTTGGACGAAACCAAACAACTGTAATACGGATATGTGACCGTTGGATGCAGGAGGGTACGACAGAGGAAGGATAGTGGCCTACCGAGATTGTGGATTATCATACAGAGAAATCGCTAGTCGTGTTGGACGAAACCAAACAACTGTAATACGGATATGTGACCGTTGGATGCAGGAGGGTACGACGGACCGACGTGGTCGATCGCATTCACCTCGGTGCACCACTGCACGTGCTGATAGGCAAATTGTGCGCATGGCAGTGACGGATCGCTCAGTGACATCCCGAACCATAGCACAGCATATTGCGTCTGTAACGCATCATCCAGTGTCTGCGCGTACCATTCGACGCCGTTTACAGCAGAGCGGTCTGTCCGCAAGACGTCCATTGCTTCGTCTACCATTGACGCAGAACCACAGACGTCTCCGTCGCCAATGGTGTGATGACAGACGGATGTGGGCGGCAGAATGGAATGACGTTGTCTTTACTGACGAGGCACGCTTCTGTCTGCAGCACCACGATGGTCGGATTCGAGTGTGGAGACACCGTGGAGAGAGGATGCTGGACAGCTGCATTATGCACCGCCACACTGGTCTTGCACCGGGTAGTATGGTATGGGGCGGTATTGGATACTACTCTCGCACGCCTCTAGTACGCATTGCCGGTACTTTAAGTAGCCGGCGCTACATATCCGAGGTGCTGGAGCCAGTTGTCCTTCCTTACTTTCAGGGCTCGGCCACAGCCATATTTCAACAGGATAATGCGCGACCACACGTGGCACGCATTGTGCAAAGGTTCTTCGTCAATAACCAGATTGAATTGCTTCCCTGGCCGGCTCGCTCTCCGGATGTTTCGCCGATAGAAAACATGTGGTCCATGGTTGCTCAACGAGTGACCCAGATTACATCCCCAGCTGCCACACCAGCTGATCTTTGGCAACGTGTGGAAGCTGCTTGGGCTGCTGTACCCCAGGAACACATCCAACGTCTCTTTGACTCAATGCCGAGACATGTGGCAGCGGTGATCACCAACAATGGCGGCTACTCTGGCTACTGATTCTGGCAGCAACCACATGTCACAGACGTCTGTAAACGTAATCATTTGATACTTGGTCAACATGTTATCTACAAAATAAATTTTGTTGTGCTACCTCTTGTCTTTCTTGGTGTTGCATTTACGGTGGCCAGCAGTGTATATTAGGTATCAATGTACGTTGTCTCAGACAGTGGCAGTGAGGTGAATGCGTTGTCTCAGTCCATCTTTGGTGCATTAGCTAGTAAAGATAAGATTACAGTAATGAGGGTATCAGGACTGAGAATAATTAGTGCTACTGGCAAGGTGTCAAAAACGGTAAAGGAAGAAGCTTTGCTGCCCTTTAATGTTAATGGCAATGTAATTGGTCATCCATGCTCAATAGTAAGCAATCTCAGTATCGAGGTTCTAATTGGCATAGATTTCTTGTCAAAGTTTCAAGGTGCTGTTGACTTTGAAAGAAGCCAGTTAAAAATGGTCTTGCCAATAACTGGAGTAATTACGGTACCATTTATTGACAAACACATAGTAACTAATGATGAGACTTGGGAGCTGCGTATACGAGTTCTGGGGCGAAGATGTCGATCTTAGTAAAGGTAGGTTGAACACAGCAGAAGCAGAAACAAGGAAATTCATGTTCGTATACCAAGGACCTTTCTGGAGTATAGGAAAACCACATCAAATGCGTATAGACTGGAGTACCCAAAGAGCAAAAAAGTATTAGGTCTCAGAAACGTGATCGACCTAAAGAAATTCATAGGTAGTGAATGAATTCTGTAGGGAGGAGGTTGTTCTGTAACCTCTACACAGTGTGGCAGCTGTGCAGTGCCAGCTGTGTGAGATCTTCTTTCCCCATTTCAGGTCTCACTCATTCTTCATCTTTCCTATTCACCAAAGTTTCGACCCCTTCTTTCCAATACTAAAATTTGCTGATATGGCTATCACGCCAGTAACAGTCCAATGAATTCTGTAGGGAGGAGGTTGTACTGCAACCTCTACGCAGTGTGGCAGTTATGCAGTCCCAGCTGTGTGAGATCTTCTTTCCCCATTTCAGTTCTCAGTCATTCTTCATCTTTCCTATCCACTAAAATTTCGATTTCTTCTTCCTATAGCAAATTTTGCGTATATTGCCAGTAACAAATCGCGAGTTCTGTAACCATTCTGTCCACCGATTAGTGAAGAAGCTACTGGATGTGACAAACCTAATAGTGACAAGTAAACAACAGAGAGGTATGAAGTAATGAAGACGTAAATGTATCTGAGTAACAAGTATGTATATATACGTTTTAGGAAGAATATCGGTAATATTATAAGTACGAAGTGTTGTTTTGCTGGAAATGGTTCCACAGTAAATTTAAAAGATATGCAAATTCGTTTGTAAGCAGGAGCTGAAGTGGCGATGAGACCTATTGTCAGCATTAGAGCTAACTAGTAAATAGTAAAAGAGATTGCTTAGGGATGTGGAATATATGCAGATAAATTGTATTGATGAACTCACCTTGTATAGCAAGGAATGGAAATAATAATGGAATTGAACAGTGTTTGTGCCTGAGACGTGAAGGACACGTCCTTCAAGTATTTATGAGGCTGGAACTGGCCATTATTTTGGTGTAGTTTGTGCTAGGACACGCCTACACGTACTAAGGTTATGAGTTGGAGGCGTGAATGCAACCGTAGGTACCCTTATATTAGATGAGAGAAAACAGCTCATGGTGTCCTATAGGTTCAAGGAATTTAGCACAACGCATATCCACGATTACTTAATGCACTTCAGTGGTAAGTCTCAAATGACCAGAAAAGCTAAGAATGACAGTTAATAATTAAGTATACTCAACCATCTCTAGGAATGAGATAGATGACGATGAGTCATCCTGTAAATAAATACAGATGTGTCAGGAATGTACTGAGCATTGGTTCATTGTTCCAGCCCAGAAACCATAATTTGAGGTTTAAAGGTTTCGTGATTATATGACTTGAGCATAAATTTTTATTTAATACGTGATTAATAGCGTATTGAGCCATTTGTTTACCAATTTAAATTACAGTAAAGTAACCATGAGACTGAAATAGAAAACCGTTCCGTTAACTTTGTTTCAGTAACGAGAGAGAAGTAAAATGTATATATCCACATTGTGACCCTCCCTTAGTTATTAAGTGAACGCAGTCTGAGGCCCTCTTTTTTTTTTTTTTTTTTTTTTCTACGGGACAAACCAGATAATGGCAGCCAGGTAGCTGTGTGAAATTGTGGAGTGACTTGGACACAACTCACAGTGACCCCTCCCCTTTCCCCATTGCAGTATAGAGTGGACGTAAAGGACGCACACCATAGCAATTTCCCCCCTCTACCCTTGTGAATCAAAACGTAGAACGCCAGACAAAGCGGCTACAACAACGTATGTAAACATGCAAGCGTTATGATTTGTGAAATTCTCTTTCAGGTGTAGAAAAGACTGCTAAAATTTCATTATTTATTTATGTAACAAGAGTAACCTTGTAATATTCTTTGTACCTATGTGTGTAAAAATATCTACAGACAAGTTAATAAATTTAAGATTTTCACCTAATTAAGTGAAACTTACGCCAGACATTTTCGTAATTTTACACGTTTATGTGTTTATGTATTTGGGGTAATAAGTATGCAAAATTGTTTTATTGTTTGTCGAAACTACTTAAAAATTTTGAATGATTTTCGGGGCAGCATCATGCCGTCTGTTTAATACTTGTTTCATGAATAATTTAATATGCAAGCCATTAGTGACATGAATTTTGCAGACTTGCTATTTATGTATGATATAGATGTTCTGATCAGTTTTGCAATTTTGCTTAAGAGTCAGTGAACATGCCAGCAATCTAAATAATTGGAGTAGGTAAAAATTATTCTTTTAATATTTCTACATGTTTAAATTTCAGTTATTTTTCCATTTTCATGCGAAGTTAAGCTGTACTTTTGTTTCCCTTTTTTGTAATTAATGTTATTTTAATTTACATTAAAAAAAATTAAATAGAGGGTGATGTAGGGAAGCAGCCTACTCACGCCATATTCGAGATTTCTCTTCACTTATTCTGTTGTATCCTTACAAAATATTAGTGCTAAATAATTACAAATTAATGTTTACGACTATATTTTGTAAGCAGCTTCCTCAGTCGTTTCTAAATTGTGTTATTCGAGGCAACTGTCATTTTCGTAACAGCCCTTAAAATATGTATTCTGCAGGTGACTGTTAATTTGCTGTTTGAGAAATACTCATGACAAGCCTTTTTTAACCCACAGGACAGGAAGGGTAGTTTAAGTTGTGGAAAGGGGACAGAATAAGCAGCTGTCAGTTACACCTGAACATAGAACCTTCTATTTAATCAAACATTACAAGAGCCAATAAAAAATTTAAAAAAACACAGCTTAAGTTTTGGAAGGTAATTAGTGGCTGAATGCGCTGTACAGTCCCATGCCTTAAGGGCAAGACCACTTTAATTTAAAAACGGTTGAAAGCCAATAACATAAAGCTCAACCAAAATCTGAAATTTAAAAGGCAAAACCTTATCTTAAAACAGTTCCTTAATTGGGCTGAAGGCCCAAAGAATTTGACAGTTTAAGAGCAAACAACTTAAATTCAAAATCGGCTGAAGGCCCAACACTTAAGACTCAATAACATTAATTTTAAAAATGCCAAAGACTATATGTAAAACAGTTCTTAAATTGGGCTGAAGGCCCAAACCATCTGACGCCTTAAGAACAAAAGAAGCTTAATCTAAAATTCGGCTAGAAACCATACAAGTACAAACAACAAGAACAAACAAGAAAAGCAGTACACCCAAGGGCGCTCAGAATTTCCAAGGGTCGGCCTGGAATTCAAACACTAACGCTCGCTTAGGTGAGACAGACATTCGGCCCAACCATTGTCGATCCGACGACAACCCAACTGACAGACAGTCAACAGACCCACCGACGAGGTAACCTCCACTTCACCTGATAAGCAGACAATGGGGAGTTCAATGGAACAACGTAGAAGGTATCGGAGCCCACAACAAATTAAACATTGAGCTGTCAAACTACACACCGTGCTGGACAGTGACAACACGATGATGAAAGTACACTGCCTGCATTTACGTGAACGGCCAGGGCAGGTAACCGGAACGTTAACGACCACAAGGAAGAAGATTCCGCTGGTGCGCTTCAATTCAGATAACCAAGTACAGTTAAACTCCATTTGAGTGTGACTAAAATTTGCCAACTTGAAAACACACGTCGTTGCTTGAAGGAATATCCCAACAGCCGACAAGAAACGACACTGTGAACGGTGGTGACTTGCTGGTAGATTAAGTCAAAGCTCTAATTTCATGTCCAGGATCGGTGAGCGACCAACCTCGTAACAATGGGAACAGCACCACACACTCCGACACTGCATAGAGGCCGCTAGCGGGCCCAGCCACTCTATGCGCCTCGGAGATTTCCTCGCTGCTCCACGCCAACCGACCAACTCCCCAAGCCCGGGAACGGTGAAAGGACCAAATTTACGTCGGCTGATGAGACGACCAACCGAACGACCAACCAACGGTCGTCCCGCTCCAATCTCCATCCGTCGGACAGTTCATGCGTGTCACAGCGGTCTTCAGCAATGGCTGTCGGCGCCTCACCGGCGCTCCGTCTCCAGCTGCACTGCTGCTGCGTCCCGACTGTCCTGCTGGTGCGTCTCCAACTGACTGCCAGACACACGATGACCCAGAAATACTATCGGTCGCTCCGAGCTGGTATGACAGTGCACTTATCGATACGCGCTGCTGCTGCCGCTCACGGGCAAATAAGGCAGCAAGTTAGTGACGCCAGTAAATGGAATAAGGAAACGAGGCGGCAGTACTGTAATAGAAGATGACAAACAATAAATGGGGTAAACACGAGCCGTGCATGGCTCAACTCAATTATAAATACAGAAGCAATACTTAAGTAAGTCTTTCTTAAAAGAAAAAATTGACACTCTCATCACATTGGCATACAATACCTAAACAAAGGTTCGAAGTGGTTGCAGTTCACAGCTGTACTGACCTCTTAACAGTTCCTGTGTATAAGAGACCGATACGCGTCAGTGACTGCGTGACTGCAAGAATCATATCCATGTCAGCCAGATTGCTGGAATGTACACCTACAATGTTTCGTGTTGTATCTCGCAGTCCATGAGATTTTTTGCCTGGCGTAATGCAGAAAGTCGACGTGGCATGGACTCAACAAGTAGTTCGAAATCCCCTGCAGAAACAGCGAGCTAAGCTGCCTCTGTGGTCGTCCATAATAGCGAAAATGTTACCGGTACACGAACTTGTGCACGAACTGCATTATGTCTTACGTTGGGTGATTCTGAGTGTCCAGATCATTCGCTCTAACTGTCCAGAATGATCTCCAGACCAAATGCGAACTAGTTTGGCTCGGTGACATGGCGCCTTACCATCCATTACAATTCCATTGTTGTTTTAGAACACGAAGTCCATGAATGGCTGCACGTGTCTCTATCTAGCAGAAGATAACCATTTCCAGTCAATGATCGGTTCAGTTGAACCAGTGAACCCAGTCCATTCCATGTAAACACAGCCAACACCATTTTGAAGGCACCACCACCAGCTTGCACAGAGCCTGGGTGACAACTTGGACCATGGCTAAGTGGGATTTGCGCCACACTTGAACCATACCGTCAGTTCTCACCAAATGAAATCGGGACTTATCTGACCAGGCCACTGTTTTCCAGTAGCGTAGGGTCCAACGGAAAAGATCAGGAGCCCAAGAGAGATGCTGCAGGCGATGTTCTGCTGTTAGCAAAGGCACTCGTGTCAGTCGTTTTTTCCGCCATAGCCCATTAACGCCAAATTTCGTCGCAGTGTCCTTTCGGATACGTACGCCTCACATTGATTTCTGCGGTTATTTCTCGCAGTGCTGTTGGCACTGACATCTCTACGCAAATGCCACTGCTCTCGATCATTGAAGGATGGGCGTCGGCCACTGCGTTGTCCTGGTGAGAGGTAATCCCCGAAATTTAGTGTTCTCGGTGAGTCCTGATTCTGTGGACCTCGAAGTCCCTAACAATTTCGGAAGTAGTATGTGCAATGCGTCCAGCAGCGTTCAGAGTCTGTTAATTCTCGTCGTGCGGTCATAAGTCGCAAACCTTACACATGAACCACCTGAGTACAAAGTACAGCTCCATCAAAGTGCTGCCCTTTTATACCTTGTGTACGCTCCGCTCCCGCCATCTATATTTGAGCATGTTGTTGTCCCATGACTTTCGTCACCTGAATAAATGAAAATAAGCATGGATAGGCGAGCTGTCATTCGTCAGTTTAACTACGCTGTCTGCAACGCTGCAGGTGGTAATTCCGAGAGTGTTTTTCAACGCCTCAGCCTCAGTATGGAGTGTGCATTGACATGGATCTCTGAGCGCTGTAGATTGCAAAGTCTGATAGTAGGAGATATATTTAGGTAAGCACTAACATAGGCATATTGTTCCTGAAGTTCTAGATTAAAACAGAAAAAAAAAGTGTGTGAACTCCTAAGGGATAAAACCGCTGAGGTCATCGGTCCCTAGACTTACACACAACGTACACTAACTTAAACTAACTTATGCTAAGTACAACACACACACACCCTCGCCCGAGGGATGACTCGAATTTCTGGCGGGAGAGGCCGCGCAATCCGTGACATTACGCTTCTAACCATGCGGCCACTCGGCGCGGCGATGTCCTAGATTACATTGCCTTAAACTGAATATTATTCCATGTTTTCTTTGGATAAATTGGTCGCTCATATATGTATTGCAATGTAATTAGTCCATAGTACGCACATTTGTACAAATTTTAATCGATAGATATGTTAGAATCTTTAGAAAAATAGGTTATAATAATTAGCTTTGTTGGGGTAGATCTTGTGTTTTTTACTGCCAGCTATATATCATCAACAGGCCTCGATGGGCCCAATGGCACAAACCGACCGCCGTGTCAACCTGAACAGAGGATTCTAATTTGTGGTCCTGAATTGACAAGACGGGTTCTGGTGCAACCACTTAGCTCTGAAGATGGTCCAGTGTCATCGAAGCACGTAATATAATTAAATATGTTTAAATGAGACGGTACGATAATAGGAATTACCTTTAAATATTTATCCAGTTGCTGAATCTCTCAAGATGATTACGTCGACTATAATAGTTTGTTTTAATAATTAATCATTAAAGTACGAAACTTTCATATGATACACTTACATAGCATTAAACAGCACAATTAAAAAGTATTCAAATGGAATAATTTCTTCATTAAAGAAGGAACCATGTAATTCAGGATCAAAGATAATCGGAAAAACTAAACGTGAATGAGAGTCTGTTGTGGACCACGTAGGGGCCGAATCACTCTCTAGTTTGGAAATGTCTGGAATTCAGGCAACTCATAAATTTGACATAAATCTATTAAACTCTTAGCAAGGTCAGTATTCAGACTATGTAACTCATGAGCTCGTTGCATTTTTTAATACATCCAAATAATTCATTAGTCATGAACGACAATATTATAAAGAGGTGGAAGCTCAACAATTTTCATTCTTTCAGAATTTACATTTAGAAATCAGGGCACATGTAGAACATGTCTCTTCGCTTCAGTTGTTCTCGATGCTAATAATGTGTGTAACTAAACATCCAAGAAATTGTTCACAATCCCTGAAATTCCAGACGTACTATATTCAGTACAGTCTTCTCTTTATAACGTCACAATTACGACAAGAGAACGCGTCCTACAGGATGGAATACTAGTTACTTAAACTAATTTTAGGGACGAGCAAACTAATTATAAATCATTTTAGGATAAACCAGTAAACGGACATGAGCCGCATTTCAACACTTTTTACCATGTTTATATTCGTCAGGTCTCTCCCTTCAGATTAGGTTTACAGTTCACTAACCTGGAAATCTTCCGTTGTAATCGTCGTACATTCTATGCTCCATTTCTTTCTGTGAACTCTTTCAGTATTACAAAGGGATCAATCTACAATTCCAAGACTCTTTCTACTGTTCTGTTTCTAATTTACTTACTAAAAGTAGTTATAAAGAAAGTGGGATAGAAGAACAAAGCAGAGATTTCATCATGTATTTTACAAAACAAACTATTTTTATTTCCATGAATAATGAGACTACGCAACATTCACCTGAAACTATCTCCTTCGCAATAGCAGGCTCCACAGGAGTTAACTTCGTGACATACACAACGGGACGGCGCCTCTTCTAGAATAACAGTAACTTTTCACGTTCGTTTCGATAATTCTCAACAAAATAGGAACCAATGGTTCTCGCTTCAACTGATGTATATCACTTATAAATCGTACTGGCGACATTTTACATTACAGTGAAAGAAATAGGCAGTTGTATTACTGAATAAATTTCCTGTATTTTTAAATAATTGTCTATATGTAAACAGGTTAGTTCTCCATGCTGTTTATTTAGTTAACCTGGGAACCATAGCAAGAAATTCTCGCCCAGTACCAAGTCCCAAGAGAGTGGACAAAAGCGCAGGTGGCTCCTGAGTACCAGAAGGGCAAAAGAACGGATCCACGAAATTACAAACCAATATCTTTACCATCGGTTTGATGCAGCATATTCTTAGCTAAAGGATAATAAATTTTCTTGAGAAAGAAAAGCTTCTGTCCACAAATGAGCACTTACTTTAGAAAGCATCGTTTATGCGAAACTCAGCTTGCCTTTTTCTCACATGAGACCCTGTGAACTATGGATGAAGGGCGACAGACGCATTCCATGTACCAAAATTTTTATAAAGCATTTGACACGATGCCACAGTTGCAGTTAACGGAGGCACAAGCGTACGGAATAGGTTCCCAGGTGCGTGAGTGCCTCGAAGGGTACTTAAGTAGCAGAACCCAGCGTGCTGTCCCTGATTGCGAGTGTTTGTTAGCGACAATGGTATCGCCGCGGGTGTCCCAGGGAAGTGTGATAGGACCACTGTTATCGTCTACATACATAAATGATCTGGCGGACAGGGTAAGCAGCAGTCTGCGGGTGTTTACTGATGATGATTTGGCATATAGGAAGGTGTCGTCGTTGAGTGGCACTAGGAGGATACAAGATGACTTGGACAAAATTTCTTGTTCTTGTGATAAATGGCAACTAGCGCTACATGTAGAAAAATGTAAGCTAATGCAGATGAGTAGGAAAAACAAACCCATAATCTTCGAATACAACATTTATAGTGTGCTGCTGGACATTGTCACCTAGGTGTAACGTTGCAAAGCGAAATGAAATGAGCAAATCAGGATGATAGCAAGAAGGGCGAATTGTCGACATCGGATTACTGGTGGAGTTTTAGGAAGCTGTGGTTCATCCGTAAAGGAGACAGCATATAGGACACTAATGCAACCCATTGCTCAGTACTGTTCGACGGTCTGGAATCATCTCCAGGACAGATTAAACGAAGACATCGAAACAATCAGAGGCGGGCTGCTAGATTTGTTATCGGTATAAGTTCGAACAACACACAAATATTACGAAGATGTTACGGGAAGCTAAATGGAAGGGAAGGCGACGTTCATTTCGAGGAGGACTATAGAGAATATTTAGAGAACTCTCATTTGAGGTTGACTGCCGAACGCTTCTACTGCCGTCTACGTTTGTTTCAGTAAGGACCATGAATGTTTTATTACAGAGATTAGGGGTCGTACGGAGGCATATACACAGTCGTTTTCCCCTCATACTGTTTACGAGTTGAACAGAAAAGGAAGTCTCTGTATGTCCATAGTTTTACAGATGGTTGCGGGATTTCGGCTCTTCAGTACAGATTGTCAAACGAAAACACCTTTTAGCCTTCTAAATTTCCAAATGTTTATTGTACTGAGCAACCAGTTTCGGCGATATATTACGCCTTCTTCAGGCACCCTGATTGACATATAGGAAGATTCCCACCTCTGGTCTAGTCAAAATAGGGCCAGCATTCATGGACTGGTATCCATAAATTTTTGAGACAGCGATCACTACAAACATGTTGTCGGCAGTTGATGTTTTATATATATATATATATATGAGTAAATCACACCGCCCATCATTAGGCTATAGCACCTTACTTATACGGCCTAACAAAGAATGTGAAGCACCCAGAAGCCATGGACGGATATCAATGTACCTATGTACAAGTGCACACCACCGGCAGATGTGGCAATGATTGCAATTGCGGTTCTCTGGGACAGATAGGAAGTCTGCCACAGTCTTTGCTGTTCGTTAAAAAGTGGTTCACATGGCTCTAAGCACTATGGGACTTAACATCTGAGGTCATTAGTCACCTACGCTTAGAACTACGTAAACCTAACTAACCTAAGGACATCACACACATCCATGCCCGAGGCAGGATTCGAACCTGCGACCGTAGCATCCGCGTGGTTCCGGACTGAAGCGCCTAGAACCGCTCGGCCACAGCAGCCGACTTATTGTTCGTGTTTAGTGTTGTTACCAGGCACTGTTGATTATACAAGCGTTGTGAACAGTGTCAGATTCTAAGCTATCACTGTGAAGGACGCGTACATACATTGTACTCTTAAGATACAACCTTATATGCACCCAACAGGGTAGGAAAAGTGGTCACATCGTGGGTCTCCATTTGGCCTGCTGGTCTAGTCGTGCACTATCCAGTTTCTTGGGGCATTAAGGTGTCATGTGAAGGACTGGTGTATGTTCTTTTACACGAAAGATTCGCGTAACTGACCTGCCTTGGGCAATGGATCCAACTTCTTCAGTGCTGATACAGAAGTACGAGCGACCTCCTGTAGGAATCTCTAATGAGCATGGAGGAAATTGACAGGAACTGCGAGCAGGTGGCGCTCGGTGGGAACAGGGGTCTGCCGTGAGGCGTACCCAGATAATCCTCGCGATTAGCAATGTGTCCCGAGTGGTGCAGTGGTTAACGCAGCTGCCCAGTAATCAGGTGATTCCGGATTCGAATCTCGGTACGGCACACGTTTACACTCGTCGCCACTGAATTTGCGTAATGTCCTGATGCACCTGACATCACTAATCCATTTGTTTTCCTCTATTCCGCCATCCACCCCCTCCTCCCCCTTACTTCAGTTTACCTGTGAGGCATTCATTCCGGTGAGGACGGTCACACTAAACGTCAAGTTCCCGGTAGACCAAGTCTGACCACCGCTAGTAAGAACCGCCATATTGGGCACCAAGCACATCGCAAGCCCGTGACTTCAGAACCTGCCATCCAAAAACTCGTAATGGGATCGTTGCAATTCACGGGTCTGTCGCAGACTAGCAGCTGTCGGACTAGGTAATTATCGACCCGTGCAGAAACTGCCGTTAACACCAGAACACAATCAGCTGGGTTTTGAGTGGTTACTTGACCAGAAAGCACGGACAGATGATTAATCGCGTCGAACTGCATTCAGCGATGAATGAGAATCCTGCACCACCAATCGACTTCGCTACTAGAGAGGCAGAGCAGTATTATTGCTGGTTTCATGGTTTTCAGAGCCATCGATTACAGGTCACGGCAGATAGTGGTTGAGGGAATTCTGCCGGTACAACGGTACGTCACGGACATCTTGCATCCTCGTGTGTTGGCTCTAATCCACAGTACCGTGGTGTCATTATTATACAGGACAATGCGCTTTTACGCATGACACGCGTCTTTATGGATAGTCTAAGTGTCGTTGACGTACACTGGTGGCCAAAAAGGTAGCTGGGCCGGTCCATAAGAGAAGATGTTGGCACCAGCTCGGTAATAAGTTTCGTCCCAGTGTTAGGAATTGGTATCATAGCCTTATGACTCCCTTCCCAACCACAGCGGAAGTTGTATCCAGGCTAGTTGGCATACAGCGTCATACTGATAGTTGAGCACATACTGTCAAGTTCTTCGTAAACTTGACTCAATTTTGCTATTACTATAATAACAGCAAGTTCCCTCTCAAACCGTGAAGTTTTAGTTCGTTTTCTGCTCCATCTCTCGGTGCTTCATTTTTTTCCCCGACAGTGTACACTAATAAATTTTCACTCGCTAGATGGTCTACAGTTTAAGCCATCACTAGCGCTTACGCAATGGCCAACAGAACTAACTAATCATTTAGTCATAATAAAAGCAATTTTGTATGACGTGTTCGACTGTATTTATCACAACCGCCAGTAATTAACCTCCCTTCTCTCGAGTCACGGCATTAGCCGCCTCGGCTAGAAATGCGTGTGCTCGCACCAGTGATTGCCCTGAACCGAACTGTAATTATCGTACCTTGGTAGCGTTAATGTTGAACCGATCAATGTTGGAAAATGATTAGTTCCAGTGTTGACCACCAGGTTCAAATTTGGCGCTGTGTAAGCAAGAAAGACGTATAAAAGTATTTCCAAATGTGATGGATTAGGAACGTGACGTGAGCAGAAAAGGTCACGCAAATGATAAAGGTTTACACTAATTTTATTATTAACCACCGCTCACACAATTTGTTCCGTATGGGCACTGGAGACGTCGACGAGATGCAGCATCCGTAAAACGACGTGATCAACAACTGATCGCAGCAGTTCCAATGGAATCCGAGCAGCGTATTCCTGTATACTGTCTTTCAGATCAAGTATAGACGAAATCTGTCCTTGGTAAAAACGTTCTTTTAGATATTCCTAGAGCCAAATGTCACATGAATTCGTATCAGAGCACCCTCATCAATAACTTCCACCGGCATAGGACTCCTTTCTTTTCCAGGTGCCACACAAAGCTCACCCATGTTTTCAAATTTTATTGTCACCTTCTTCAAATCATTTAATGACATCCAGCCTCTCCTCAGACCTTTCAATCGGTGATACTTTCTCATTGCAGCACTGTAATTGTTCATTTGTGTTTCACTAACAGCGTACAGTCTCTCTTTTCGATAGACATACTGTTCACTCACATTACTGTGTAACGCCCGTTAAACCCGCTGGGCAGAACACGTGATTAGGATTGTGGAAGGGCCAAATAAGGTGTCGGTCAGTTTCACTTGAAAATTGTAATTTATTGCAGTTTAATAACACCTTCAAACCAAAACGGCACATAGTCGAAACTTAACAACGACAAGTTTCAAAAACCGGTTCCTTCACTGTTGAAGACCTCTAAACAAGAAATCTTAAAAAACAACAAGATAAATTTCAGGTGGCTGAAGACATGCTGTTAAAATTGTAAATAATATAATTAAAATATATCTATATATATCACAGCTAGGCGCAAAGCCTCAAGGCAGAAATGGATAGAACAAACATATACTAGGTGCAATACAGACGGCTGAAGCCACAACTAAATTTCAAAATTTTAAAATATATTACTATAATCTTTTAAGGCAGAAGGCCACAGTGTTTTCGCTTTAGGGGAAATTTTGAGAATAAGGCTTTAAGCGGCTGAAGGCCCACAGTTGATTTTTCTAAAATTCAAAAATACCTTAACCTTTAAGTTTTCAATGGTTGAACGCCTACTAAATGAAAAATCAACGCAACAACAACAAGTAAATTTAAGAACAAAGTTCTAAGTGGCTGAAGGCCGACAATTGATTTACATAAAACACAATAATTTTTTTTTCTTTTAAAGCATTGGCTATGATAGATTACCAACATACCATTAAACACCCATGATAAGGACTGTATAGACAACGGCACTCAGACGTCTCCAGGGTTGGGGTGGGCCTGCCCTCGAAACATTAAAGTTCACTTGGGTGGGACAGGTGGTGGGCCCAACTACACTTGATCTGTCGGTAACCCAACCAAGAGACAGTCACGGACTGACCGAACAAACGACTTGCTAGCCACCAATCGGTACATAAAGCCGGCCACGGTGGCCGAGCGGTTCTTGGCGCTACAGTCTGGAACCGCGTGACCGCTACGGTCGCAGGTTCGAATCATGCCTCGGGCATGGATGTGTGTGATGTCCTTAGGTTAGTTAGGTTTAAGCAGTTCTAAGTTCTAGGGGACTGATGACCTCAGAAGTTAAGTGCTCAGAGCCATTTGAACCATTACGGACCATAAAAAATCAAAGACCAAACTGTTACGGACGTGATTATCCACAATGAAATATTCATTAAGCTGTCAAAACTTCACACCATGTTGGACAACGACAATAGGTGAGGAAAGGACACTGCCTGAAATTACGTTAGTGGCCAGGGCAGGTAACCGCAACACTAACGGCCACAAGGCAAAAAATTCCGCTGGTGCACTTGAATTGTAGTCGACCAATATACCTAATTCCACCGCACGGCGGCTCGATTTCACCACTGCAAACACTCGGTGTTGCTCACAGGACAAGCTCCCCAACAGCGAACCACCGAAAGGAACGACACAACATGAACGGACGTGGCTCGGCTACTTAAAACACTACTCAACGTTGACGTCCTGGGTCGGTGAGCCACAAAGCTCGCAGCGATCGGACAGCTCCACACACACTCCGACACTGCGCAGGGACCGCCAGCGGACCCAGCCGACTGCACCGCACGGAGATATCCTCCCTGGTCCGCACCAACCGGCCGACTGCCCTCAGAATGCCGACAACATCTAAAATAGTCGTCAGTGGAAATAACGCCAACTACACACACAACCTGACAAAGACTTGCACGAAAACCTGAACGATGCCCACATTAACTAAGCACGCATGAAGACAAATCGGGAGTCAATGCACATACACACACACAGACACAAAGCCAACACATGAACGATCGACGAGTCAAAACGCGTTGTCCGGTAGGACGACCGACCGACGATCTACCAAGACCCGGCTCAAGTGATGCGTGGCGGCAATGGCCGGGCGAACTATGTCGACGCAGACCTCACAGCCAACCCGACTGCACTAGTGCTGCATTGCAACTCCCCGACTGGCAGGTCCGGACTGCGCTCCAGACACGTTCCCACTGACTAGCAGCCCGAACTCGCGACCCTGACTGGCTTACGACAGACAACGCCCAGGAAGTAATAGCAGTCGAGCAAAGATACTACGAGAGGGGGTATACTGATACGCGAGGCTAGCGCCGCTCACGATGTGAGGTGGAATTACGTTAAAAAGAGGGTGTAAAATACATGACGGCGCGAACATGAGCCACGCATGTCTCATACAGCTTGTGAAATGACAGCGTGTATGTCATACCGTCAAACAGTGTACAGCGCCAGGTTTGCACCTGGTAATCGAAATTGGAACTGCTTTTTCTCCGGCATTAACGGACTAGCGTATCTCCCAGGTTTCGCTTCCATACGATTATTACAGCCCACAACTAACGTCCGTGGATAGCTGTATTTTAATTATAACCAGCCGGTATTTCGACTAATTCACTTGTCACCAGACTCACGTGACACTGCGGCAGCTTATTTTCAATTGTTTGACAGACCTTTACGATGAGAATGCAAAACGTTCCGACATAGCATACCAGCTTATAGTGTGAGGTCTCTAGTTCTGTACTAAATGTTAAACGGGGATCCACAGTCATCAATAGTGACCAAGTGTCTAAAATGGCCAATAGTGACAAATGAAACATTTTATTGGTTCAAATGGCTCTGAGCACTATGGGACTTAATATCTATGGTCATCAGTCCACTAGAACTTAGAACTACTTAAACCTAACTAACCAAAGGACAGCACACAACACCCAGTCATCACGAGGCAGAGAAAATCCCTGACCCCGCCGGGAATCGAACCCGGGAACCCGGGCGTGGGAAGCGAGAACGCTACCGCACGACCACGAGCTGCGGACAAAACATTTTATTCAAGTAACAGACAGCCTCAATACGCTTTCTAACAAATATGTGCGATTCTTATGTCGGTGGTAGCATTTCGTATTCCTGTCGTCAATCTATGATTATCATTTTCAAATATGAGATTCAAAGTGTTTGTTCGAACGGTAAACGAGATCACTTTCTGCTTTTTGATTTGTTTTTTGTTAGTGTGGTGTCTTCACGGTGAATAAACGATGGTATTTTGGAGTGTTGTTATTATCAAGGTAGAAAACAATTACCAGTAAATATTTCTGATTTTGTTTGCAGCTGAATTTCCTTCTGTGTATAGTAAAGTTATTATCAAACTGTTTGCAAAGTTCTGTTTTGTAATATACTAGATTTCTGCATCGACTAGACTCTATGTGGCGTTCGGATTAACGAATTACTCATATGTGAGGTCACTGTACATTACATCATACTGTGCAACAATAATTCGTTCATCCAAATAATTACATAAATATCAGTGTCAGATGTATACTCAAACATGGATGAAAAACAGATCGCAGATTAAATCGACCATATTGCGTGAATATATGATTAAATAATTTTCAAACCTAGTGATGGTATACGCAGCGTATTGCAATCCCACCGGTGAACATTCCCTTGTTGTACTTAACTGTACCGTGAGTTACAGAACTGTGGAATACGTTATCTTGCTTCTGGAGATCAATGAATTGTACAAGAATTCATCTTACGGAGTGAACTTCCCCTTTATGATATCGTAACTAGTTCAATTTTCCACAGAATTTCTGGAATGCTGTCAATTTATCGCTGCATTGGGTCACATGGAAGTGAGTCTTAAAATGAAATTATTGTTTTCATATGTACTTCTATTAGAATGTTTTTAATTTTCAGTGAATCGTACCTTTATATTTATAAAAAGCACTCCATGACGTATCGTAAATTTTCATTCATTTTTCTCTCATGCTAGTGAAACCATAAATATTCTTTTTATTGCATAGCGATGTAGTTTTACAGGACTGACTGCTGATTTGGTCTGTTCAGTTATTGTCTCTCGAATGGAGAGATGGCACATATCGTGATTTAGATGTACTGTAACCTCCCCACCGTAATTTTAAAAGAAAAAGAAATGACAATATTTAATATAAATGGGGAGCCAAGTGTAACCTCCGCACAATATTTTTAAAGAAAAGACGATACTAATTAGAAATGCTGATGGACATTGCTCTATGCGTAACCTGCCCACAATGAAATGTACTGACAATGGCAACAAAAATGTGAAATACGCAATCTGACTCAAATATAAATTCTTCACAAAATTTAAAGTCCGTTCAGTGACAAGAAAATACAATTAAATCGAAATATCGGTCTTTGGCCCTGTGTAAAACAATCAGAATTAAAGTCTTACCTCAGAATAAATGGACGTCACATTTCTGCTCTTGTTGTTGCGCACCGCTTGGAGGAACTGCATTGCAAATAATAATATTCTCTTTTTTTGTGATTTTAGTGGAATTTTTCTTCAAAAGAAGTGGAATGAAATGGGAAGTGCAACGAAATCTTGAGTTCAATAAAAAAATTAAATTTTTGAGAAAATGCTTTTGAAATAAAAATTATTATTGGGGGACTTGTTGGAGAATGATTACAATAAATAAATTTTTTCATTATCTAATGATTATATTAATTAATAGTATACCTTATTCCACATCTTGACCAGTGTTGCCGACCGCCTACATCACACAACCGCCCTGGGCTGCTACTACTGACCGACCGCTCTGCATGACGACTACAGACTGAGTACTGCTCTCAACTAGACAGAGCTACAGACTCGCAACGACTGATACTGACAGACTCGCAAAGACTACTACTGACTCGCAACACTCGCGCGGTCAAGCGCAAACTCTCTGGTCACAGATGCTACAATGCCTCGCCATCGCTGCTGCGTTACATACGTGTTTCATAACCCTCCACTGGGGGGGCAAAAATTTGGCAGCGATGGTGAGTCATTTGGACTTGCCAATCGCGGCAAAATTTTTCTTTAATTAACAAAATCCTACAACTTACAGAATATTTAAATGTTGTGCACACGCACTAAGTACAAAATATATCAGACAAAGACAAAATGTGAGTACAAAACATAGTAGCAAATCAGAAAAATGTATATACAAATTATTTGACAGATAATAAAGTGCACAGGCACTGAAAAAATTCTTTAGCATATGCAGAACAAATAAACAGACTGGCAAGAATAATTAGATGTAGTACATAAAGTAAATGTTGTGCACACGCACTAAGTACAAAATATATCAGACAAACACAAAATGTGAGTACAAAACATAGTAGCAAATCAGAAAAGTATATACAAATTATTTGACAGATAACAAAGTGCACAGGCACTGAAAAAATTCTTTAGCATATGCAGAACAAATAAACAGACTGGCAAGAATAATTAGATGTAGTACATAAAGTAAATGTTGTGCACACGCACTAAGTACAAAATATATCAGACAAACACAAAATGTGAGTACAAAACATAGTAGCAAAAAAGTATATACAAATTATTTGACAGATAACAAAGTGCACAGGCACTGAAAAAATTCTTTAGCATATTCAGAACAAATGAACAGACTGGCAAAAATATTATGTTGACAAGTGACATAAGTGTACTCGCATTGGAGTTCAGCGAATCGAAAAATGTATAACCTATGAACATAAATGATGTTACCAAAATTTTTTCTTTATGTGACAAGAATCAGGATAGGAAAGGGAAGGATTGCATCATGGTTGTAGCACTTTAGATTGCACACACCTGCTCTGAAAGTCCATATCTTTCCACAGAAGTACAACACCAAGTGACACAACTTGAAGTTCTTTTCCCATCAGAATTTATCAGTGTAGCCAAGACACTGAACTGTCGTAGTAATGTTCCATGTTTTCATTTTGGCAGTACATTACGTACACCAAACAGTGGGACCATAATAATGTCTTCATCGCTCATGGTGGTGGACAGCATGTCGTGTCAACACCACACTCTTACAAGGCACACCAACGTAGAATTAGTGCAAAACCAAAGATAGTGCTCCATGATCACTAGGATAAACAGGACAAATGGACATTGCAGTAATTCAGGGTAGTCAGCTTATGAGGTGAAGGACATCAAGTCACATAATATTGACAATTACAGACTTAATTAGTAGTTTGTGGCATTCATAGCCCAGTTATTGAACATTTCTGTACCAAGTATGTAGTATTACAGAAAAATGTTCATTGATTGTTTTACATAGAATCAGTAGTCTTCTTTTCCTAGTTACAAAGCATTATGAAATAATCGCATTCTTTTCAGTTACAGAGTATAATTAAGAATCATTAACCTTCTCCTAATTACAGTTAATTAATCATTTGTCATTCCAATAATCATTAGCCTTTTCCTAATTACAGTTAATTAATCATTTGTCTAATTACAGTTAATTAATCATTTGTCTAATTACAGTTAATTAATCATATTAATCATTTGTCTAATTACAGTTAATTAATCATTTGTCGTTAATTAATCATTTGTCTAATTACAGTTAATTAATTGATCATTTGTCATTTCAATATAGTAAGAATTATTAGCCTTAATTAATTACAAAGCATTATTAAACAGTCACATTCTTTTCTGGTTACAAAGTATCAACATTGGAAACAAGAGCTAATCAATGGCATAATTAATCACAATTCGTGGAGTGACATTAATTATTGGCACTCAGTGGCCAGCAAGTATTGAATAGAATCATCATTCAGTATTATTCAGATTATTACGAAGTCATAATTAAAAATCAGTTAATTATAGTCAAATCATTAATAATCACAGGCATTATAAGTGGTAACATTACAATAAACAGTGTTCCTCCTTCAGTAGTATTCAGACCATTACAAAGTCATTATTAAAATCAGTTAATTACAGGCAAATCATTAGTAATCACAGGCATTATAAGTGGTATCATTACAATAAACAGTGGCAGTTATTAGCTAGTGACAAAGCATTATTTTGAATATAGTCTCATTAAGAGGTCATTACTCAAGTGACATGCTATTCATAGTTGATCAGTATTATTCAGAATTATCATAAACTAGTGACATTATGTGGGACTGTTAATACATTTTACATTTTTTTTTTTTTTTTTTTTTTTTTTTTTTTGTTAGCAATGCATTGCGTTGGGATCGATAATTAATTGCTGAAACATAACACTATTTGCTTTTGACCTATTGCAGCAAATGAGGATAGGTAACGTCATTCGTCATGAGTCAGCTGTAGCAAGATTATGTAACAAGGCAGTACATGTGATCACATTTATAAATGATAAACACAAATGGGTAAAAAATATAAAAATGCAAGTACTAGAACAGGTATAATAAGTAACAGGTTTAGTAAGTGTCATGAAAAACTTCTCCTGGAAAAAATACAAAAACGGATTATTGACCTGAAAGAAGAAACGCACACTATGCTGAAAAGTAGTGAACTTCGAATTAACAAGTAGTGAAATGTGTATAAAATGTGTTCCATAGCTGTCCTTTCCAAAACTTTCAGTCATCCTACTATGCAATGTAACACCTGCTGTCAAAGCAAACTGCAACAAATACTTAAATAACTACGTAGCATAAATACATTACTTCAACATTATCCTCATCTGTAAAAAAAAAAACTTCATTATCCATATCATCATAACTTCACCATTATCATCACCTGTAAAGAAAAACTTCATTATTCATAATACCATATCCTTCATCATTATTCATCAGTATTCATTATCATCTGCAAAAAAATCACTTCATTACTCATTATACAACTATTCCTTATCTCTAGCATATTTCATCACTAAAACTAAGATGTGTAGTTCTCTCTGACAGCCTGCATCAATCACCTTGTATTCTGAAAGAAAAAAATTAGTTAAGACTGCTATTCTGTGATGAGTATAGTATATTCTTGTTAATGTTTGTTAATCCTGATCCATTTACTCTTCCTCATAAAGTTATTGCATCTCCTTTCGTTTATTCCCTAGGTGAAATTCCCATTTATGCTAAATTTATTTCTTAGAATCATCATTCCTTTCTGAAATTCATGAACAAAGATTAATGTCTTGCATTTAAATCATATACCCACTAAATAATGACTGGTTTATGGTAACATAATTAACCCTACAGCATAACATGACAGAAAACGTAATATGTTAAAGACGTTGACAGTGTTCAGATGCAAAAATGTACACATAATAATACAATGCAGCAGCAAAAAAAAAATGTGAAACAGTCACGATGTTGAGATGTCATAAGGCAAAAAAAATGTCAAAGTCGACTGGTGTGTGTTATATCTTAACTATTTCACAATACATACAAACAAAACTGGAGTACAATCATATACACAAAAAAAAAGTGGAAAATGTGCACGGTCTGATGTGTAACGACAAGAAAAGCGACCTGCTAACCTTACCTTGCCGGGCACTTGCCAAGAAAAAATACGATAATCATCAATAAGTAGTCACATAAATATAATTGCTGAAATAGTCGTAAATGTGTAAATTCATCTGGAAAAATATGCACGGTCTGATGTGTAACGACAAGAAGAGCGACCTGCTAACCTTACCTTGCCGGGCACTTGCCAAGAAAAAATACGATAAAAAATACGATAATCATCAATAAGTAGTCACATAAATATAATTGCTGAAATAGTCGTAAATGTGTAAATTCATCTGGAAAAATATGCACGGTCTGATGTGTAACGACAAGAAGAGCGACCTGCTAACCTTACCTTGCCGGGCACTTGCCAAGAAAAAATACGATAATCATCAGTAATTAGTCACGTGAAATAATTGCATTAGTAAATGGCATCATAGTGTGTTGAATCATACAGTGGTTTCACTCAATAAACGGTTTAATGTTTGAGACATGGTGATTGCCTTTCGATTTTCTAGTTCTCAAAGTTTCGACGTGTACAACATTGGGGTGAGGGATACTGCGAATCCGATATGGACCTGCGTATAGAAGTTCAAATTTACTGCACTTACCTTTTAATTTGCTGGATAAATAGTGTGTACGTACTAATATCTTCTGTCCAACGTGAAAGTCGCGGCGTGTACAAACCTGTTTTTGCTGTCTTCTCCGGCGCTCTGCGGCACTTTTGATGTTCTTCAGCGCAATGTCAATTATTTCGTGGTGTCGTAGGCGACGACTTTTGGGAAATTCTATTAATTCTTTAATTTTGTTCGGTGGTTCAGCATTTTTCAGTATAACAGTCGGAGATAGCATAGTGGATTCATTTGGAATGGAATTAATTACATCTTGGAATGAGAGTATGTGTGTATCCCAATCAATATGTCTTTTGTGGCAGTATATTCTACACAGTTTACCAATTTCTTTCATTAATCTTTCACAGGGGTTCGAAGAAGCGTGGTACTTGGATATATAAATCGGAGAAATGTTTCTAGCTCGTAACATGCGTGTCCATACACTACTACGAAATTGTGATCCATTGTCGGAAATTACTTTCATTACATGCCCTACATGAGATAGAAAATGTTTTATAAATGCTTTCGAAACAGTTTTAGCAGTAGCTTTGCGTAACGGAGTGAAAGTAACAAATTTTGAAGTGAGCTCAACAGCGACAAATATGTAGCAAAAACCTCTGTTAGTTCTGGGAATCGGACCAAAAATATCTACAGCGGCCATGTGTCTTAATTTAACAGGTATAATGGGATATAACGGAGGAATATGTGAAGTGGTGTCTGATTTAGCTTTCTGGCAAATTTTACAAGACGCTAAAACTCGTCGTATACGTTTCTCCATGTTGGCAAAATAACAGTTCTGTCTCAGTATAAGAAAACATTTTCGTGCTCCGTAATGTGCGTAACTTAAATGAGTGTACCAAATTAATTTGTTAACCAGTTCGTCAGGAATGCATAATAACCAATTGTTGCTGTCAGGATGAGAGCGGCGAAACAGAATGTCATTGCACACAGTGTAATGGTTCCTAATCGTAACATTATTTCTATCTTGCCAAAGGTGTTTAATTTCTTTCCACACATTGTCTTTATTTTGCTCCTTTGCTATGTCCTGTAATGACGATGAAATAAAGTTTTCAAATGCAACTTGCTGAATGTACATGACACTGAAATTTGTTTTGCAGAAGTTGGTTGCTACGTCTTGCTGATTGTTGCTCAGAGAACGCGATAGTGCGTCTGCTATAACATTTTGCGTGCCGGGAATGTGAACAATCGTAAAATTAAATTCTTGCAAATAAAGTTTCCATCTGCTTAATCTGTCGTGAGTAAATTTAGCTGAGAGTAAAAATTGTATTGCTCTGTGGTCTGTGTAGACGGTGGTATGTCTACCATAAAGAAAGTGCCGAAATCTCGTAAAAGCCCATACAACACATAATGTTTCTAATTCTGTAACGGAATAATTTCGTTCAGCGGGTGACAAAATGCGACTTGCAAATGCGATGTTTTTAATTGCTGTTGAACCATCTTCTTCAATTTCCTGGAAAATATGTACGCCTAAAGCGGTGTTGGAACTGTCGGTAGCAATGGAAAAATTTCTGGTAAGATCTGGGTGCGATAAGAGTGGAGCATTCAACAAAGCGTGTTTCAAATAACATTCTCGTGAACAAAATTCTGCGTTTCAAAAATAATGTTTACGTTATTGTAATATGCAATCTGTGCTGTATCTGGTTAAAATCTATCGTACGTGTTATTATTTACGGGAGAATGTTGTGGCTTATCCACTATATGAACTGTTCTGTTATTTCTTGCTGACGTATTACGTTATCGATGACACCTATTGTCTGTTTCCTTCATGATAATATGTTGTTGCTGCTCATAAGATCGACTGTTATTAAATGTACGCTGAAAATTGTGCTCATCATTTTTACGTCTGTCATGATAGTAATTTCTATACGGCGCATTGCGATACGAGTTGAAATAGTGTGTTGTCTGTACATAGTTATTTCTTTGCTGCCATGCGTTACTATTTGTTGGAGCTGGGACTATACGTGCACGCGGCGAAACATTAAAGTTTGGTTGACCTTGTAGACTGCATTGTTGGTTAGGTATGCTAAGCGGCTGACTTTCATGCTGTTGTGGTGAAAAACATCTATTGTTACAAAAATGTGGTTGCTGTTACTGCTAATTTTACACATACTGATGATTACGATTTTATCTGTTATTAAAGTTCTTGTGATTCTGGAGTGCCTAATGAAAATTGTCACATTCGGTAAAAGTTTGTCACATCGGGTTTTCATTACTAATTTCTTAATACTAGGTAGAGCAAAAGTTATAGAGCTGTTTTGATAGATATAAAGGATAGTAGAAGAGAAGGCAGCAGTGCAGAAAACTAAAGATGAAATAGCACTACTACAGCTCGGGGCCCTATGCTCGCTACGGCACATATTCATTAAAGCGTAATGAATCCCCTGAGGTCGTTACGCACTGCAAATAAATTTTAGCTTTTGCGTTGCAAGCAATAGCGGTAAAATTCCAAAAGTAAATCGCTGTATTCTTGCTAATTCCAGTTTCTGCATAATACGTAATGCTGATGAAAATACAATAGCAAATTGTCGCCTCTGGTTCAAAGCTAGTTTCTGCATTACAGGTAATAGCGGTGAATGTACAAAGATAAATTGTCGTATACAGCTCAAAGCGAGTACCGGTGTTCTGTCATTATTAAATTCCTTACATTTTCTGGCGGATAAAAATTGCTCGTAATCTACGTTCTCGTCATTTAATTTGAAAACACGTTCGGGTTTGTGTGTGAATCTGTTTGTCTGTGTCGTTTCGTACTTCAAGTTGCGTAGCTTTTCATATTTTAAGTCGCGTAGCTTTTCGGATTTTACGTCTCGTAGTCTCTGTAAATTGCTCACATTATACGCGCTGCGTAAGTCTGACAAATGTTCAGTAAGTGGCGGATTCTGTGACGTATTGGTGACTGAAATAATTGTTAATTCTGTTACTTTAATACTTTCGTCAATCTGGTTGTTGTGTCGTGCAAATTTCTGGTCATCTTCCGTATTCGGAGTGTGTGAAACTTCCACTGACTCTAAATTAATTTCGTCGCGAATCTGTACTGCGTTTTTACGGCATTGTTTGGTGACTGCATTAATCCCGTCTTTATGTGATTCTGTTGTGTCTACACGTCTGCTACTTAATTCTTGTGCAACAGTGCCAACTTCTTCATTACTGTTATTAGCACAAGTCTTAGTATCTACACGTAATTGTACTTTATTGTCCCGACATTGCACGGTAATAGCTGTATTCTGTTCACTAACTTGTCTGCTGCGTTCGTTAAGGTTGACTTGTTTTTCGTTCGTCAGTTTGAAACTTTCATTAATTGTTTCGCTAAGTTGTTTGTAATGGTTGTCAAAACTTCCATTAAGTTGTTCGAAATAATTATTCATCATTTCCTTCCGCTGTTTGTACTGTTCACTAAGTTGTTTGAGATCTTCGGCATAATTGTCAAGTTTTTCATTTAGTTGTTTGACATCTACACTATTTTCATTAAGTTGTTTACTCATTTGTCGCAACAAAGCCATAATTGGATTCGACTCAAGGTCAGCATTTCTATTCTCTGTGCTGTTCAATAGTGGATCTGGAATTGTTTCACTTTCTGTAACCCTTTGGTCATTTTGAAATTTACAAAAAGGTTTGTCAGTCAAATGTATACTATCAGTCATTGTTTCGGAATTAAATAAATCTGTCCTACTCTGTGTGATCTGTTCATTTTCATTAGACAAATTTGTCTGCTCGTCACTTGGGTTTTCCAAATCGGGTGTGTTAAGCTCTGCAGCGCTCATTACAATAGAGCGTTCTGCGTCATCAATTGTCGTCAAATTAACAGACGAGACAATTGAGTTCGCTTGTTCATCATTAATATAAAAGTCATCACTAGTGGTTATAATGCACTGATTGTTAGTGGACGCAGGATTGTCATGATTACACTGCGTGTCACTAGTATTATTGGTGAAGTTATTTAATTCGCTTATTTCGTTCATAATACCTCGCGATACACTATTCACAGTCTTTCGCGGCATTTTAACAACAGTCACAATTATTCACAAAACAATAAGCACAAATGCAAAAGCAACACACAAATACAATAGAGCAACGAATTGCCGTTGACCTGTAGAGAGAAAGTCACAAGATTAATAAAAGCGTAGCGCCAAATCCTAATTATATTTAAGCAAATAAGAGCAGATATGTGACTGTTTTTCAAAAGACTCTCAACGAAATTCGATCCTGGACTGGGTGTCGCCAAGTGTAACCTCCCCACCGTAATTTTAAAAGAAAAAGAAATGACAATATTTAATATAAATGGGGAGCCAAGTGTAACCTCCGCACAATATTTTTAAAGAAAAGACGATACTAATTAGAAATGCTGATGGACATTGCTCTATGCGTAACCTGCCCACAATGAAATGTACTGACAATGGCAACAAAAATGTGAAATACGCAATCTGACTCAAATATAAATTCTTCACAAAATTTAAAGTCCGTTCAGTGACAAGAAAATACAATTAAATCGAAATATCGGTCTTTGGCCCTGTGTAAAACAATCAGAATTAAAGTCTCACCTCAGAATAAATGGACGTCACATTTCTGCTCTTGTTGTTGCGCACCGCTTGGAGGAACTGCATTGCAAATAATAATATTCTCTTTTTTTGTGATTTTAGTGGAATTTTTCTTCAAAAGAAGTGGAATGAAATGGGAAGTGCAACGAAATCTTGAGTTCAATAAAAAAATTAAATTTTTGAGAAAATGCTTTTGAAATAAAAAATTATTATTGGGGGACTTGTTGGAGAATGATTACAATAAATAAATTTTTTCATTATCTAATGATTATATTAATTAATAGTATACCTTATTCCACATCTTGACCAGTGTTGCCGACCGCCTACATCACACAACCGCCCTGGGCTGCTACTACTGACCGACCGCTCTGCATGACGACTACAGACTGAGTACTGCTCTCAACTAGACAGAGCTACAGACTCGCAACGACTGATACTGACAGACTCGCAAAGACTACTACTGACTCGCAACACTCGCGCGGTCAAGCGCAAACTCTCTGGTCACAGATGCTACAATGCCTCGCCATCGCTGCTGCGTTACATACGTGTTTCAGTACAATCTCAACAAGTTAACCTAGGCGTTGCACATGGGCTAACACACAGTCATTCGTGGTGTCAGTGAAAGAGGAACACCGTGATTAGAAATGAGAAAGATAATTTGGTGGCAGAAGAAAAGTCGACACAATGCAAACAATACTTTGTTCCGGTTGTCTAGAGGTAGTGACGTCAGTCGAAAATGAGGGCACAGTGTAAGGAAAGTTAGGGAATATTCTGGCCTTATTATAAATTTCTAATAGCTATGTACGAACTCTGGAGCGAAAAAATATCTGTGATTTGAAATACCTGCTTATTTCATTCGAGCCTCAGGCAGTAGGGTGGAGCTATATCTGATCAAGCTCATTAGTTTTATGGAATCCATTCGATTTTAGGAAGTATTACAGTCCTTTTATAGAAGGCGGTGATGGACAGATGTGACAAGTATGTCACAGTCAAGTAAGACATGTGTTTAAACTCTACGAGTGCTTTAGCGAAGAATGGTAGGAAAAGTTAAATGGTGGGAGACGCAGTGTGGGTTTATGTGATGGCGGTGCAATCAAAAAGCAATTTTTATCATTGAATTCAATAACAGATGTTCGTATTATACGTTGCATTGTGATGCATTTTTTTTTGGGGGGGGGGGATGTCATCAGCAACCCGCCAGGGTAGCCTAGAGCACTAACGCGCTGCTTCCTGGACGCGGGTAGGCCCGCCGGCCCCGGATCGAATCCGCCTGGCGGATTAACGCCGAAGGGCCGGTGTGCCGGCCAGCCTGGACGTCGTTTTAGGCGGTTTTCCACATCCCCCTAGGCGAATACCGAGCTGGTCCCCACGTTCCGCCTCAGTTACACGACTTGCAGACATTTGCAACACATTCGCACTATTCCATGTCTCACACAGACGGCTGGTGTACACTAATTCCTTCCCAGGGGGTATGGGGTGGGGGCAGGAAGGGCATCTGGTCACCCCTTAACCTTAACATTCCACATCCGATTAACCATGGCCGACCCTGCGTAACTGTGGGACAAGGCTCAGACAAAGAAAGAAGGAAAGAAAGAAGATAGGGGGGAAGTCATCACCCTTTTGACACGAATTCCTCTCCTCTGCTAGTCTCTTCATCTCAGAGTAGCACTTGCAACCTACATTCTCAATTATTTCCTGGATGTATTCCAAACTCTGTCTTTCTCTACAGTTTCTGCCTTCTATAGCTCCCTCTAGTGCCATGGAACTCATTGCTTCATATCTTAACAGATGTACCATCATCCTGTCCCTTCTCCTTATCAGTGTTTCCCTCTCCGATACTGCACAGAATCTCCTCATTCCTTACCTTATCAGGCCACCTAATTTTCAGCATTCGTCTGTAGCACAACATCTCTAATGCTTCGATTCTCCTATGTTCCGGTTTCTACACGGTTCATGTTTCACTATCATACAGTGCTGTACTCCAGACGTACATTCTTAGAAATTTCTTCCTCAAATTAAGGCCAGTGTTTGATAGACTTCTCTTGACCAGGAACGCCCTTTTTGCCATTGCTAGTCTGCTTTTCATGTCCTCCTTGCTCCGTCCGTCATTGATTATTTTACTGCTTAGGTAGCAGAATTCCTTAACTTCATCTACTTCGTGACCATCAATACTGATGTTAAGCTTCTCGCTGTTCTCATTTCTGCCACTTTTAATACTTTAGTCTTCTCTCGATTTATTGTCAACCGATATTCTGCACTCATTAGATTGTTCATTCCAGTCATCAGATCATGTAATTCTTCTTCACTTTCACTTCCTGAAGCACGCCCATCAATATTTTATACACAAATTCCAGTTTTGCATGAGAATCGTTTTCTACATCTGAAACGGATCTGTCAAAGCATCTTATTTACCTGACGACCTACAGAGTTGCTTCACGCAACAGTACTGCGATTGAAATAAATTTTATTGACAGTTGCGGATGCTCTATGCCCAGAGGAAACTGCAAGAAAAATTAATAATTAAAAAAACAATCTTATCCTAAATATGATTGCAGAAGCTAACGTTATGGAGAGAGTTGGGCACCTGGCTGAAATATCTGCAGCCGTCGTAATCACGGGAGGAGTAGGTAAAGGAAGCTGGTGGGTTGAGTTGCAGAAACGCTCGCCAACGAGCGGCTATTTGTTTGGTTGAGTTGTGGCCACCGTTAAATGCTGCCGAGAGAAATATAAGGCTGCACAGGGTGGTAGGTGGGGGAAGGGGTGGGGAGAGGGCAGACGGGCGCAAAATATTAGGCGAGGCCACCGGCTGCAGCGTGTGTGCGGCGCTGACGCTGATGGGAAAATAATTTCGTGCGGGCAGGCGAGAGAAAATGCTTATTGGCAGAACCTGAAGGGTCCAATGAAGTAAATAAATGGGAGAACGGCAACAGAAAAGTTGGAGTGTTAGAACGAAAGGGCAAGAAGACAGTGAAAAAGAAAAGAGCGTAAGACGCATCGAGTACCGGATGGTAGCAATGGAAGCTATTCAGTAAGAAACGCTGTCCCCTCTTGATATTTGTGCATCTTATTTCTTTTACCAAATTAGTACAAAATGTAAATTTACTGCGAAATTATGAGCAAGAATACAATTTCCGTGGCTAATAAAACTTCTACTTCTGTAAGCTCTCTGGTTTTACAGGCGACTCCAGTTCCTATTCAAAGCAAATATTCCACCTCGTGAAATGTCAACAACGTGTAAAAACATGGGCGATTCTTGTATAAATGCGAGAGGGTACAGATCCTTAAGTTCTGGAGTTATATCGGAAATGCGGCAGCTAACCTGTCAGCACGTAAGAGATTACTAAAGAATAGAGAATCAGTTTACACCAGTTCGGTTGAATAAAAGTGAAGTAACAGAAGAATGCTGTAAACAGGGGATAGTTAACCTGTACTACCTACTACCGACTTTTCTATCTGTGTTAGCAGAAAAATTTCCTAACTGCCTCTCATTCCGCGGTAATCGTGATTTCTAAAGCGGAGAAGTAACTTCACCTAAGAAAATTAGCCAAGAAGGGTTAAGGCATTTAATACACTACTGGCCGTTAAAATTGCTACACCAAGAAGAAATGCAGATGAGAACGGGGTATTCATTGGACAAATGTATTATACTAGAACTGACATGTGATTACATTTTCACGCAATTTCGGTGCATAGATCCTGAGAAATCAGTACCCAGAACAACCACCTCTGGCCGTAATAACGGCCTTGATACGCCTGGGCATTTAGTCAAACAGAGCTTGGATGGCGTGTACAGGTACAGCTGCCCATGCAGCTTCAACACGATATCACAGTTCATCAAGAGTAGGGACTAGCTTATTGTGACGAGCCAGTTGCTCGGCCACCAGACGTTTTCAATTAGTGAGAGATCTGGAGAATGTGCTGGCCAGGGCAGCAGTCGAACATGTTCTGTATCCAGAAAGGCCCATACAGGACCTGCAACATGCGCTTCCAATGTGCGTTTACCGCGATGTCGCCAAACACGGATGAGACCATCACGATGCTGTAAAGATAACCTGGATTCATTCGAAAAAATGACGTTTTGCAATTCGTGCACACAGGTTCGTCGTTGAGTTCACCATCGCAGGCGCTCCTGTCTGTGATGCAGCGTCAAAGGTAACCGCATCATGGTCTCCGAGCTGATAGTCCATGCTGCTTCAAACGTCATCGAACTGTTCGTGCAGGTGGTTGTTGTCTTGCAAACGTCCCCCTCTGTTGACTCAGGGATCCGTTACAGCCATGAGGATAAGATGCCTGTTATCTCGACTGCTAGTGATATGAGGCCGTTGGGATCCAGCACGGCGTTCCGTATTACCCTCCTGAACCCACCGATTCCATATTCTGCTATCGGTCATTTGATTTCGACCAACGCGAGCAGCAATGTCGCGATACGACAAAGTCGGAAACTTGATGGTACGCATTTCTCCTCCTTACACGAGTCATCACAACAGCGTTTCACCAGGGAACGCCGGTCAACTGCTGTTTATGTATGAGAAATCGTTTGGAAACTTTCCTCATATCAGTATGTTGTAGGTGTCGCCACCGGCACCAGCCTTGCATGAATTCTCTGAAAAGCTAATCATTTGCCGGCCGCGGTGGTCTAGCGGTTCTGGCGCTGCAGTCCGGAACCGCGGGACTGCTACGGTCGCAGGTTCGAATCCTGCCTCGGGCATGGGTGTGTGTGATGTCCTTAGGTTAGTTAGGTTTAAGTAATTCTAAGTTCTAGGGGACTTATGACCTAAGATGTTGAGTCCCATAGTGCTCAGAGCCATTTTTTGAGCTAATCATTTGCATATCACAGCATCTTCTTCCTCTCGGTTAATTTTCGCGTATGTAGCACGTCATCTTCGTGGTGTATCTATTTTAATGGCCAGTAGTGTATGTTCAGCAGGACGATAAACCTGTCCAAGTTGAGAATTTTTACTTTTTGTTCATTCGATAAGTGGTTTCGGGCCGATAACCATTTTCAAATAATCATAACAAAGTCGAAAATGGCATTTCCCAAAATGATAAAAATGTGCATGCAGACCTAAGCTGCTCCAGTATGCTGTAAGTTCAAAAATATTTTCACAATCTGACCACATGGTTCATTTTACAATTATGTGCTCAGGATCAGATATTTGATCCATTTCTATGAAAGCTAAGAAACGCTCAACCATAATTTTACATGTAAACGCCAATGAAGTGGTGATCCACTTATAGGGTAACTCGAGGTTGAATCTGAAAACCAAGGAAAACACCGGGTGATCAAAAAGTCAGTATAAATTTGAAAACTGAATAAATCACGGAATAATGTAGATGGAGAGGTACAAATTGACACACATGCTTGGAATGCAATGGGGTTTTATTAGAACCAAAAAAATACAAAAGTTCAAAAATGTCCGACAGATGGCGTTTCATCTGATCAGAATAGCAATAATTAGCATAACAAAGTAAGGCAATGCAAAGATGATGTTCTTTACAGGAAATGCTCAATATGTCCACCATCATTCCTCATCAATAGCTGTAGTCGAGGAATAATGTTGTGAAAAGCACTGTAAAGCATGTCCGGACTTATGGTGAAGCATTGGCGTCGGATGTTGTCATTCAGCATCCCTAGAGATGTCGGTCGATCACGATACACTTGCGACTTCAGGTAACCCCAAAGCCAATAATCGCGCGGACTGAGGTCTGGGGACCTGGGAGGCCAAGCATGACGAAAGTGGCGGCTGAGCACACGATCATCACCAAACGACGGGCGCAAGAGATCTTTCACGCGCCTAGCAGTATGGGGTGGAGCGCCATCCTGCATAAACATCGTACGTTCCAGGAGGTGTTTATCAGCCAGGCTGGGGATGATACGATTCTGTAACATATCGGCGTACCTCTCACTCGTCACGGTAGCAGTTACTGACGTTTTGCTGTCCAGCGCCATCTGTCGGACGTTTTGTGAACATTGTTTCTTTTCTTGGTTCTAATAAAACCCCATGTCATTCCAAGCATGTGTGTCAATTTTAACCTCTCTATCTACATTATTCCGTGGTTTATTAAGTTTTCAAATTTATACTGGCTTTTTGTTCACCAAGTATATAATTAGATTTTGTTGCAGTTCTTAAATGCTGTACAAGTAGTTCCATTAAGTTATCAGTAATGAGCTAACAATTACTTTCTGTTTCTTAAAAATGGTAGATAGTTACACATGGATAGAAACAATGTACAGTATCTGCCGTTCAGCTGTTTGGAATCGGGAAACGGAGTATGGCCGAAGTAATCTCAACACTGAAGCTGTCTGTGCATTCCATATGTGAACCCACTTCAAGTTGCCAATTCCTATAAATACATGTAAGGAAGCAGCTACAGGATGGTGCAAAATAAGTGTTAGAGAGTTTTTGTTTCCTAAGAAGTAATGAAATTAACTTTCATTGGTGGCAGTAGGAATTCATGGAAGGGCCAAGCCCCAGATTCAACATCATTTGCGTTTGACAACATCTAGATTTATTTCGTGAAAACATTGAAAATTTTCCCCCTACACTGGAATGAAGCGAAAAGCCAGTTAACAAAACCAATAATCACGTAACGCCAGAAGGGCTTAAAAATTTGCTTTAAAATTTATCACTTTAAAAAAAATTACAACAAGATCAAAATCAGTAATCACCAAGCAACAGAAGGCTTAGACACTGACTTAAATTTTGTAAGTATTACAACAACATCAAGATCATTACAGAGCCCCAGAATTCTAAGAAGTATTGCGTTTTAAAAGAATTAAAAAAGAACACTTTAATAGAGACAGAGCAAGACATTCTACAATTATTTCAAAACAAAACAAAAGAACTAAGCTACGGCCGGCCATGATAGCCGAGCGGTTCTAGGCACTTCAATCCGTAACCGCGCGAATGCTGCGGTCACAGGTTAGAATCCTGCCTCGGGTATGGATGTGTGTGATGTCCTTAGTTAGGCTTAAGTAGTTCTAAGTTCTAGGGGACTGATGCCTTAGATGTTAAGTCCCATAGTGCTCACAGCCATTTGAACCATTTTTGAAGTAGGCCACGGTGGTGGCTACCAGGAATACAACAAATGTAAAAACAATGACAGCAAGTACGCTTTTTTATATATATATATATATATATATATATATATATATATATATATATATATATATATATATATATATACAGGTTGAGTCACCTAACGTTACCGCTGGATATGTTTCGAAAACCACATCAAACACTGACGAACCGATTCCACAGACCGAACGTGTGGAGAGGGGCTAGTGTAATTGTTTCATACAAACCATACAAAAATGCACGGAAGTATGTTTTTTAACACAAACATTCGTTTTTTTAAATGGAACCACGTTAGTTTTGTTAGCACATCTGAACATATAAACAAATACGTAATTAGTGCCGTTTGTTGCATTGTAAAATGTTAATTACATCCGGAGATATTGGAACCTAAAGTTGACGTTTGAAACCTCCGACGTTCAGTTGCGTGTTGTAACAAACACGGGCCACGGTCGGCGAGCAGCATCTGCAGGGACATGTTTACGATGTCGACAGTGTTTACGAGTGTGGCTGTGGTGCACTGTTGTGGTTTGGTCTAGCCGTCGCAGTGTCCGCATGTAGCGCTTGCTGCTATTGTTATTCTGCATTCGTCTCTGCACGCAGACCAACTGTAGTACACCGTGTTACCAGACGTCAGTGATACTGTAGTGTTGTAGGAACTGTGACCATGGTGTATTCGAACTCTGAAAAGGCGGAGATGATACTCATCTACGGCGAGTGTCGACGAAATGCAGCAGCTGAAGCCTGCAGGGTGTATGCAGAACGGTACCCGGACAGAGAGCATCCAACGTGCCGCACATTGCAAAACATCTACCGCCAACTGTATGCAACAGGTATTGTCGTAGCAAGCAAACGGGTCCGTAACAGGCCCGTCATAGGAGAAGCGGGTGCAGTTGGTGTGTTAGCTGCTGTTGCCATGAACCCACACATGACTACACGGGACATTGCGAGAGCCGGTGGACTGAGTCAAAGTAGTATCATGCGCATACTGCATCGTCACCGCTTTCACCCGTTTCATGTGTCGCTACATCAGCAATTACATGGTGATGACTTTAATCATCGAGTGCAATTCTGTCAATGGGCATTAACAGAGAATACGTTGCAGTTATACCTGTTTACCGATGAAGCGGGTTTCACAAACCACGGGGCAGTGAATCTACGGAACATGCATTACTGGTCCGTGGACAATCCTCGCTGGCTCAGACAGGTAGAGCGACAGCGACCGTGGACTGTAAATGTATGGTGCGGAATCATTGGCGACCACCTCATTGGTCCTCACTTCATTGCAGGGGCCCAAACAGCTGCAACATACATCGCGTTTCTACAGAATGATCAGACCGTGGCCCGGCTCAAATGATGCGTGGCGGCAAAGGTCGGGCGAGCAATGTCGGCGCAGTGCTCACTGCTCCAACCCGACTACACTAGTGCCGCATTGCAACTCCCCGACTGGCAGGTCCGGACTGCGCTCCAGACGCGTTCCAACTGACTGGTAGTCCGAACTCGCCACTCGAACTCTCTCACGACAGACAAGGACGAGGAAGTAACAGCAGTCGAGCAACGATACTACAAGAGGGGATATATCGATACGCGCTGCTAGCGCTGCTCACGGTCAGGCAAAGCTGCAACTCAGTGACAGCAGCAATTTAAATTAACGTAGTGAGGTGGAAGTACGTTAAAACAGGGTGTAAAATACATTATGGTGGGAACACGACCCACGCACGGCTCATTGTGTAATACCCAGATTATTTGCAAATTCGGATGTATCAGTGGCGCAATGTTGGGCTGCATGGTAATGTGAGGACAAGCGTATTCATAGTCACCACATCTGACCACAGGGAAAGTTGATCACCAGTACATCGTAGCCTCTTCACGTCTGCACCTGCCTGCCGAGAAAAAGTATTGGACTGTCTGCGACATTTTCATTTCGTTTCCTCCAAGTCTACTTGGCTGTGTCACTTTTTCTGTCGGGTTGCTTACATCGCAATAGTAAAAACTGGGAAAACAAAGAAGCATTCAGGCGAAAATGTTGTTGAACGGTGTTAGTATCAGTTATTGTTAGTATAATGGCAGTATTGACATCGTTTTTTCGTGACCTGTTATTTACTGATAATGCTCTATCAGAAAGAAGTAGGCGTAGCTATAACACTTCTTGATGGACAGTTTTCTCGTTTCTTTTCCGGTCGAATATAACATTTTGTATGTCTTATTCATAGTAAGAGTTATAATACTTCCAACCGATGTCAATTCTTGGAGCAACGATTTTAGGGTGAGTTTATTCTGTTTTCTTGCATTGGTCGAGTTATAGCTGTTCAATACTGCAGAAGCTCTAGGTTATCTTTAGGTAGGCAAAGTTCCTCGACCTCATATTTCACCTCAGTGAACTTTCACGCATCCTCCATTGGTTTTTCGCAGTTATTCGTAAAACCAAATACAGAAAAATGTGTTAAATATCTCAATACGGAAGTAGTACAAGAGGCGACTATTGGGAGATTATAAGTAGAGTTGGTTTTGTGTCAGCTGGCACTCTCCCAGTTCGCTCCTTGTCAGTTTCCCTCGAAAGGGTAGTAGCGACCTGCTATTTCCTTAAAAATACAGTTAGTTCTTGTTGTTGGGATCGTCTATCAGCGCCCATTGAGGAATCGCGTCGTAACAGACCTTCAGGTCGCTGAAGGCAGCTGATACCGCACACTTCATTCCATGAAGCTGCTGCACTGGCCCCACCGGGAACCGGTTGTACCGTGACGCTGCGGCAGTAAGTGACGGCAGCGAGTGTATTAAACTTACACAGGCCTACCTGGGAGATGCTCCGTCCACTGGCCCCTCTCGTTCACCTCACTAATTCGTCATCCGTCTTACGGCGATAACGGTTGGCGTGTAGCCGTGAAGTTCGACGAAGTGGCCTGCCATCTGGGTAGGACCTGTTCAGTCTGACGGAATGTGTCGTGATCCTGGTGGGGCGGAAAGACCTCCAGATCCGCAAATCTGCGATAGAGGTAGACTGTGGTGTAGAACTCTGCGACTGGTGATTATGGCAAGGTAGCCATTTCTCCCAGTAGCACTTGTTGTTATCCATAGTGTGCAGGAAATCTGCAACAGACTTGTACCAGACTTCACTTCACTGCAGTCATGGAATCGAGTGCAAAAGTCATGCGCGTACGCCAACGGTCTGTCTGACTGCCTTACGAGTTGAACTGCTGGGGTCTTTATGGAGCGAAGTAGTGGCCAACGTTTACCTGATGACATTGGTGGTGACCGCATAAGCTTTGCTGTTATGAAGATATCAGTGGTTTTCCTTCTGCTGTCCTTGCTTAACGAGTTTGTTACAATATATGAAGTGTTGGCAGAAGAGCCAACACTGTGTTGCTAGAAGAGGCCGAAATGCACGCGTTTAATTACACGCTGACTGGCGCGAGGTCTGGAACAGTTAAGGGAATTAATAGTAGCAAATAAAGTACGTAGTTGATATAATACTTAACTTTAATCCACAATTGGTGTACATCGCTCTTGACGATACATGTTATAATCCCAATATCAAATGCTATGGCGCCTTGCTAGGTCGTAGCAAATGACGTAGCTGAAGGCTATGCTAACTATCGTCTCGGCAAATGAGAGCGTAATTTGTCAGTGAACCATCTCTGGCTAAGTCGGCTGTACAACTGGGGCGAGTGCTAGGAAGTGTCTCTAGACCTGCCGTGTGGCGGCGCTCGGTCTGCAATCACTGATAGTGGCGACACGCGGGTCCGGCGTATACTACCGGACCGCGGCCGATTTAAAGGCTACCACCTAGCAAGTGTGGTGTCTGGCGGTGACACCACAATATAGAACTGGTTCGCAGAAGCCCTTGGTACTGTTGCATTCGTCTTTCTTTCGTCACATAAAGAAAGTGACCCTCTACATCCTGCTGAAATGTGCTGCTTGGCTCCCCAGAAAAGCTCATGTTGTGTTTTGCCTGACCCAGTCTTGGTGCCGAAACATTTTCATTGTGGTCCATCAAGTCGGCATTGACGTAATGTAGCGAAATAGTTTCGCTCTGGGACATTGAAAATTTTATATGTTTTACTGCCCTATACAAGGTTTATATGCAACAGCAGTAAATTAAAATCTGTTGAAAGTATATATGAAATTTTTCTATGTACTTTTTTTTCTTTCTGAAGCCGACTGATTGTTCCCTGTTACTGTGACACAAACGGGCTACACAGAAGGTTCTGCGTTTAGTGCAGGGGGATTTCTGCTTACGTGTCTTCGGTGTAACGGCTTGCAAAATACACGGCCCAGTCACCTCAATGCGACCACTGCCTGTGTTCGACGTCAGTTTTCAGTAAACACTCACAGACGGCGAATTGGAGCACTAGGAATGGACATTATATAAACTATGACGGGGGACGTGGCTAACAGTGCAGCCGCTGTCGTAATGGGGAAATGGAGTGATTTATGTGACGTACAAATGGGCATGGTTATCGGGTTTTGGACCAAGGGGGGAAGCATTTACGAACCGGCTTTGTTTGTAAACAGTTCTCTTGCCAGCCGGCCGCTGTGGCCAAGCAGTCCTAGGCGCTTCAGTCCGGAACCGCGCGACTGCTACGGTCGCATGTTCTAATCCTGCCTCGGGCATGGATGTGTGTGATGTCCTTATGTTAGTTATGTTTAAGTACGAATTCTAAGTTCTAGGTGACTGATGACCTCAGATGTTAAGTCCCATAGTGCTCAGAGCCATTTGAACCATTTTGAAGTTAGCTTGCTGCCATAGCTAAAGAAAACCGTGCTTGGTAAAATGACGCTATCCAAAACTGGTGCCGAGGCAATGTGGTGCATCGAGGACCATACATGACAGACGTGCAACTATTAAGCCCAAACGAATTAAGGGGTTACCAACATTGTCTCCTCAACGTCAGTTCAGCGAAGCTTACTGCGTGTAGGAAGTGCCAGGTTCATGCACCTTTGGTGACTGCAGTTCTTCGGCGACTGAAGCGAGAATTTGCAAAGCTAGTACTGCAACTGCCGGCCGGAGTGGCCGTGCCGTTCTAGGCGCTGCAGTCTGGAGCCGAGCGACCGCTACGGTCGCAGGTTCGAATCCTGCCTCGGGCATGGATGTGCGTGATGTCCTTAGGTTAGTTAGGTTTAAGTAGTTCTAAGTTCTAGGCGACTGATGACCTCAGAAGATAAATCGCATTGTGCTCAGAGCCATTTGAACTATTAGTAGTGCAACTGTACGCCCATTGAGTGCCGACAGATGACTTTTTAAGATGTCGCATTTTATTTTGCATCCGACAGATGGCCGTTGGCGAGTAAGGAGCGAAATGTCTGAAAGCAAAGCCTTCCATGATGGAGGGAGAATTGTTAGAGTCCGGGGATATTTTCGTGGCATTCTGGAAAGCACAACTGATCAACGCAAGTATGCATCTAGTCCTCAGGACTGACTCCATCTCTAAATGCAGCTTTTATCCCGTCACGATGGCATCAACCAACCGGACTATGCAAAACGTCACAGAATTCTCAGTGCAACTGCAGGTTTCGAAGAGTACCACGATGACTTCACCGTACTTCTCTGGCCACCAAACTCAACGGATTTAAGCCCAATAAAAATTCTATGGGACTGACCATGGGACCACCTCGATCGGGCAGTTCGCGCCATGTCTCCTCAACTGAGAAACGAAGCGCTGTTTACCACTGCTCTGTAGTCGGCATGACTCCACATCCCTAGCGGTAACTTCCAGAACCTCAACGATTCTTTTTCTGCGCTGTAAAAGTTAGTCATTCAGGGTTATGACATGTTGTAACATTAATGTGACTGTCCACGTATGTTAGATGCTGCAGCTGCTTTTTTTTCTTTTTTTCTTATTTTGAAAACTTATCTTATTATCTTAAGTGGAACATATCTTTCAGTGAGTTTTCAGCATCTGAAACGCCTTCCCCTCGATGCATCAAGTTTCTCGGAACCGAACGTTTCTGTGCTGTGTGGATTCAGTGGAGGGAGCTGGTAGCGTGCAGATACCGCTCTGCATGCCTGTGTTTTCGGTAAGCAGTATGGCTGAGACGTCGATTTGCTCTCCGGCGGACAAGAACGTCAAGGAATGACAAGGCACAGTCCGTCTGTACGTCAATCCTGAAACTGATCTCGTCATTGAAACTGTTGATGTAGTTCCAGAACTCTCCCACCTTTTCACCTCCGTGCGTGTTGTCGACGTACCGATGAAAGCAACTGTACTTAGCGGGAGCTGTGTCCACTGCAAAGCAGGCTATAACTGCAATTAATGGGCGTCCCATCCCGTCGCAATATCTACAGGACTATGTGTTTCAGATGATTGTACACGACTGTGAATTATTATGTCCTCAGGTTCCATTGTTTTGCGTTATTTCCAATGTACAGGATGACAACAGGCCTTGGACAAGTCCCTTCGACTCGAACCTTAATGGCATTCCAGAAGGCACCTACGGCATTATTGTCTAGTGAAGTGCGTCTGAGCCACGCGGGATTAGCCGATCGGCCTCAGGCGCTGCAGTCATGGACTGTGCGGTTGGTCTCGGCGGAGGTTCGAGTCCTCCCTTGGGCATGTGTGTGATTGTTTGTCCTTAGGATAATTTAGGTTAAGTAGTGTGTAAGCTTAGGGACTGATGACCTTAGCAGTTAAGTCCCATAAGATTTCACACATATTTGAACATTTTTGAACAAGGGTGTCTGATTTCTCCCCTGTTTCAGAATAGTTGCAGCCCTCTCTAACAGAGACTCTACCAGAGGTACGGTTCTAAACGGGAAATACGCTGTTCATCAATCAAATTATTTTGTGCATGTCTGCTTCATTGTTTTATGATACCAAAATGAAATGGTTCAGATGGCTCTGGGCACTATGGGACTTAACATCTGAGGTCATCATTCCCCGAGAACTTAGAACTACTTAAACCTAACTAACCTAAGGATATCACACACATCCATGCCCGAGGCAAGATTCGAATCTGCGACCTTAGCGGTCGCGCGGTTCCAGACATGAAGCGCCTAGAACCGCTCGGCCACACAGGCCGGCTTTTATGATATCGTTCATCAATGGTTTCAGCCGTATGTTGCATACTCGGAAGCTACTTGCGTCACAAAATAAATTAATCTGTATCAGGGTGAGTTTGAAGAGCAACGTGCATTTCACGCAAGTAGGGTGAGATACGGCTCTTTGCTGAACTGTTCGCAGAGCCGACGGAGAGCTAGCCGCAGTCCTGCAGCGGCCTCGCGCTGCAAACAGGCCGCGTCAGCAGCCATCACAAGACAGATGAAGATCGATGGGCATTAATCCTGCCGGCGGCAGATCACTCCGCCTCGCCACGCCGCACCACACCACACCCCACCCTGCAGTCTCTTCGCTGTTGTGGCCGTCCGGCCGGACTGCGGCGTAGCACGACGCACGGCATTGCTTACATCCAGGCTCGAACTAGTCACAATGCACCTGATTCGGCGAGGAAAAGCCGACCAAAATCAGGATGTAGCAGAGATTTGGCACTGGTTCGCTCAACTCGAAGTAGCTTACAAAATTCTCCCTAGAACGCTTAATGTGAATTACAGTTCTTTCGTTACCATTAAGGTCTTCCGAAGGTGATTAAATTTCTGATCTTCTCAGCGACGCATTTGCAAGCTACCTCAGGGTGGACTGTGTAAAATTCGCTGAAAATGTCGTGCTTTAGGCCGAAGAGTTCCTAGATAACAGAACGCAGCATGGCATTCTCAATGGAGAGAAGTCTTCCGAAGTAAGAGTGATTTCAGGTGTGCCGCAGGGGAGTGTCGTAGGACAGTTGCTATTCACAATATACATAAATGACCTTGTGGATAACATCGGACGTTTACTGAAGCTTTTTACATATGATGTTGCAGTATGTCGAGAGGTTGTGTAAGTAGGATGTTTAGGTTCTTATATTGGTAACGCCACCGCCACGTAGCGCTCTGTATGAAAATCACTGGCTGTGCTGTGTGCAGTCTGAAGCTGGTTTGCATTGTTGTTTGCTATTGTAGTGTTGGGCAGTTGGCTGTTAACAGCGCGTAGCGTTGCGCAGTTGGTGGTGAGCCGCCAGCAGTGGTGGATGTGGGCAGAGACATGGCGGAATTTTAGAGTGCGGACGATCTGGACGTGTGTCCACCAGAAAGAGTAAATTTGTAGTATTGGATATGATGGACTGATATATATAGTATGACTTTTGAACACTATTAAGGTAAATACATTGTTTGTTCTCTATCAAAATCTTTCTTTTGCGAACTATGCCTATCATTAGTTAGTGCCTTCAGTAGTTTGAATCTTTTATTTAGCTGGCAGTAGTGGCGCTCGCTGTATTGCAGTAGTTTGAGTAACGAAGATTTTTGTGAGATAAGTGATTCATGAAAGGTATAGGTTATTGTTAGTCAGGGCCATTCCTTTGTAGGGATTATTGAAAGTCTGATTGCGTTGCGCTAAAAGTACTGTGTGTCACTTTAAGCACAGTCGAGTATAATTTTTCTAAGGGGACTTTTCCGTTGTAACAATGGAAAATTGTACTGAAATGCAGGAGGATCTGCAACGAATTGAGGCATGGTACAGGGAATGCAATTGAATCTCAATGTAGGCAAGTGTAACGTGCTGCGAATACATAGAAAGAAATATCCTTTATCATTTAGCTACAGTATAGCAGGTCAGCAACCGGAAGCAGTTAATTCCATAAATTATCTGGGAGTAGGCATTAGGAGTGATTTAAAATGGAATAATCATATAAAGTTGATCGTCGGTAAAGCACATGCCAGACTGAGATTCATTGGAAGAATCCTAAGGAGATGCAGTCTGAAAACAAAGGAAGTAGGTTACAGTACACTTGTTCGCCCACTGCTTGAATATTGCTCACCAGTGTAGGATCCGTAACCGATAGGGTTGATAGAAGAGATAGAGACGATCCAACGGAGAGCAGCGTGCTTCGTTACAGGATCATTTAGTAATCGCGAAAGCGTTACGGAGATGATAGATAAACTCCAGTGGAAGACTCTGCAAGAGAGACGCTCAGTAGCTCGGTACTGACTTTTGTTGACGTTTCGTAAACGTACCTTCACCGAGGAGTCAAGCAGTATATTGCTCCCTCCTACGTATATCTCGCGAAGAGACCATGAGGATAAAATCCGAGAGATTAGAGCCCACACAGAGGTATACCGACAATCTTTCTTTCCACGCACAATACGAGATTGGAATAGAAGGGAGAACCGATATAGGTACTCAAAGTACCCTCCGCCACACACCGTCGGGTGACTTGTGGGGTGTGGATGTTGATGTAGAGGATGAAAAAATTGAGATTTTTAACGGACCTTGCCAAGAGTGTGCGATGAGAATTAATAGTAGCAAATCAAGGGTAACTGAACTGATGCACAGAAAAGGAGACACCCGAAAGAATTCAACAAATTAAAAATATTAAAATATTTACTCACATTAACAATGGAGGACGTGGCAAGTATTTAATAAATTAAAAGAATAACGGCATGGCTAAGCAAGCAGTCAGTAGGAAGTTATAGGTACAGTGTAGAAAACAGAACTGGAAATTCAGAAAAGGACGGTTAACATTTTTGGTGTTGTGTGGTTTGGTTTGGTTTGATGTAGAAGTGTAGACTTTAATGGAGGAAGATGGAAATATTTTGATTGCTTTTGACATATCGATATCGAAGAGGATGAAATGGATAAGCTGCACAGAGAAAGTTAAGACTGAAGAGGTATAAAGAAGTGTTGGCACAAAGTGAAAAATATTGCAACATATTTTAAGTGCAAAATGGTATTGCTTAGGACTCGGTTTAAGAAAACATTGCTTTCTGGCAAACGCCTTAAAGGGCGTGGTGGAAAGAAAAAGGGGAAGAAATATAATGAAATACCGGCTAATAGATAAGGTGAAAGCACAAAACAGTTCTGTAATAACAAAAACAATGGATTACGCAATATTATACAATGACATGACTAACGGCCAGAACACTAAAATGAAATTGACCCTATGAGGATCGGAATATATAGTTCCTTAAGTTATCTTTTCCTGATTAGTACATACATTGGGAAGGTGGAATTTACCTCCTGGCAGCTCCTGCACTCCAGGAATCACGGCTGAACTTTAGAAGCGGCTTAAGAAGGAAGTTATCCTAAGTGAATCACTTTTAGGCATGCGACGTGGAGGGCTATGAAACCGTTACTTGAAGACGATCACAGAGCAAAATATTATTTGATGAGGGCCTTATGCCAAAAATGTTGTGTGGGTTTCACAGGGAAATGACAATGAACGTTTGTATATTGCTCCTTAGCATGGTTAATATTTCATGAGTGTCTTCGTCACCTTTAATTATTGTGAGTCATGACGTTTTCCTTTTCTTTTCAGGGTCGAATGATAAGGGCTGCACTGTATTTTGGAGTTATTACCTTAGCTGGTGATATTTCATACGATAATTTAGGGAGTGCCAATGTTTCTGGTGCTGAAAGGGAAGGGAGAAGATTATAGGCCGGTGGTTGGGTATCGTGCCCTCAACCAAATAATTGCAGTGTTGCTTTGTCTGATGCCCACGCCTGTTTTACCTTGTTTTCTGGGGAATGTTCTTTCGCTTTGTCTGATACCCACGACTGTTTTACCTTGTTTTCTGGGGAATGTTCTTTCACAGTACTTGAATTTAATGAGGCATATAATCAAATTCTGCTTGCTGAAGAGTTTCAACCTTTGGGTGCGTTTACTACTGGTTACAATTTGTTTGAATATAACAGGCTGCTTAAGGTTTGTCTGCCAATGCAGCGGTATTATCTTGTCTGTTGGACAGTGCTCTTGGGCAACTTACGTTCAAGTACGTCTACAACTGCCTGGATGGGGTTGTAATTTATAGTCAATCTTTTCTCTGACGTCTGGAACATCTTCGTAAAGTTTTAATTCGCTAGTAATGCAGAACTGACTCTAAAAATCCCCAAGGTCAATCTCACTGACATGCAAATATTTTTTCATGGTCATCTTGTGTCTGCCCAAGGAATAAATATTGATAATGGACGCACTAGAACCATTTATAATACCGCCACCCCAATCCCTAAGTAGACAAGAAAGGAATAGCATGTTTTATGGGAGTGGTGAATTTCTTTTTAGAAACCTTATTCCAGGGTTTGCTGAGTTGGATGATCTCTTAATCAGCTTCGGCGCAAGGTAAAGCATTTTTTTGTTTGGGCGATAGTCAGTAAGCAGCTTTCGATGCCGTAAAAGAACTTTCAGTAATGCTCTGGTCCATGGTATACCCGACTTTCAAATCAAATTATTTGCAGTCTGATGCCAAGCGTTCAGGTATTGACATCATTATCTTGTAATACTAAAGAGAAACCGCCGGGCAATGGTTTACACGTTAAGAGCTCTTTCTGCCATTGAGAGTATTAGGTGGTGAAAAGCTCGAGGCACTGGCTGTTCACTCTGGCTTGGAAAAATTTTGATTCTAATTTGTGCACGGAAAGTTTAGTCTAGAGACAGACAACCAGGCCCTCAATTGGGTTTTAGCTTGGCCCCGTAGAATCAGTGGATACCTCACTGGGCGATGCGGCTTTCAGAGTTCCATTTTCTGTCACCATTGCAGGAAGAATGGTATTTTGAGTTCACTAAGGCGACTTTGACTGACATTCCCTCCCTTTTCCAAAATCTTGCCCAAAGGGAAGCCCAGGATCAGAGGATTGGTGGCATTAAATATCAGATCCTTCAAATTCAATCTGTCTAAGGGTATAGTTTGAATAAGGATATTTGTGTTATCGCTTTAAACATCATGGAAGCATAAAATATGTCTCTCCAGTGAACCTTCCACGCTCTTCTTCAATATTTTCTTTCTTCTCCTTGCAGCGACTATTTAAGAACCTTTAAAGCAATGATGATGTGTAAGTATCATCTTAATGGCCCAGTTTAATTTCTGATGTCAGAATGGTGACAAGTGTCGGGAGTGTTTGGCAGCCAAACCTAAACCCAATACCTGTCCGGGTCTTTCGCAGTCCAGTCGAGGAGAGAGGCCAATGGACAAGATTTTACAGATTACTTGGGGCCATTTCTGCAGGCTAAACGGCAGAATAAGTACATTTAGCTAAAAGGCGATATCTAAATAAGCGCTTTCGTCGACGCCAAACGGGGGCGTGATGATCAGTTTAACCATTTCCAATTTGAATAGAATTTTTCTTATTTGGGACCACATAAAATCTTGGTTAGTGATAATGGTCTTACCGTTACATCACGAAAAGTCAGGAAATTCTGTTTTGGGAATGCCGTAACCCGCGTTACAACCATCCCCACACTCATCCCTCTTCTGCTGAGGAAGTTAATTCGAGGTGCATTCAAGTTCTAAGGCCTCCGATTTTTTTCTAATTAACTACTCACCCGAAATCGATGAAAGTGGCGTTACTTCTCGACGTAATCGCCCTGCAGACGTACACATTTTTCACAACGCTGACGCCAAGATTCCATGGCAGCGGCGAAGGCTTCTTTAGCAGTCTGTTTTGACCACTCGAAAATCGCTGAGGCAATAGCAGCACGGCTGGTGAATGTGCGGCCACGGAGAGTGTCTTTCATTGTTGTAAAGAGCCAAAAGTCACTAGGAGCCAGGTCAGGTGAGTAGGGAGCATGAAGAATCACTTCAAAGTTGTTATCACGAAGACACTGTTGCGTAACGTTAGCTCGACGTGTGGGTGCGTTGTCTTGGTGAAACAGCACACGCGCAGCCCTTCCCGGACGTTTTTGTTGCAGTGCAAGAAGGAATTTGTTCTTCAAAACATTTTCGTAGGATGCACCTGTTACCGTAGTGCCCTTTGGAACGCAATGGGTAAGGATTACGCCCTCGCTGTCCCAGAACGTGGACACCATCATTTTTTCAGCACTGGTGGTTACCCGAAATTTTTTGGTGGCGGTGAATCTGTGTGCTTCCCTTGAGCTGACTGGCGCTTTGTTTCTGGATTGAAAAATGGCATCCACATCTCATCCATTGTCACAACCGACGAAAATAAAGTCCCATTCGTGCTGCCGTTGCGCGTCAACATTGCTTGGCAACATGCCACACGGGCAGCCGTGTGGTCGTCCGTCAGTATTCGTGGCACCCAACTGGATGACACTTTTCACATTTTCAGGTCGTCATGCAGGATTGTGTGCACAGAACCCACAGAAATGCCAACTCTGGAGGCGATCTGTTCAACAGTCATTCGGCGATCCCCCAAAACAAATCTCTCCACTTTCTCGATCATGTCGTCAGACCGGCTTGTGCGAGCCCGAGGTTGTTTCGGTTTATTGTCACACAATGTTCTGCCTTCATTAAACTGTTGCACCCACGAACGCACTTTCGACACATCCATAACTCCATCACCACATGTCTCCTTCAACTGTCGATGAATTTCAATTGGTTTCACACCACGCAAATTCAGAAAACGAATGATTGCACGCTCTTCAAGTAAGGAAAACGTCGCCATTTTAAGTATTTAAAACAGTTCTCATTCTCGCCGCTGGCGGTAAAATTCCATCAGGTGTACGGTGCTGCCATCTCTGGGACGCATTGACAATGAACGCGGCCTCATTTTAAAACAATGCGCATGTTTCTATCTCTTTCCAGTCTGGAGAAAAAAAATAGGAGGCCTTAGAACTTGAATGCACCTCGTAGAACTCTGAAACGTGCACTTATTATTTACCACATACAGTCAAGCACAAGGTAGCTGGGATAACTCCATTACTTGGATAAACTTCGAATTCAATTCTGCCGCACGTGAGTCTCATAAACTACATGAGCTGAATTCTTGTTTGCCTACCCCATAAATTAGCCAATATTTAATCTTTGGTCTACCAATGATTTTCCTGAGTATGCAGACTCCGTACTCATCAGCAGAACTGGAATAGAAGGGTTTCTAATGTTTGCTCCGAAGATTGCCGAAAGTCTCAGACGTACAAACGAGGTAGTGTCTGCTCTTGGTTTTTATCAAGAAACTATGGGTGCACAGTAAGGGAAACCATAAGATCTCACCCAAGTTTCGGCCTCATTTCGTAGATCCCTGTGAGGTCACTGAGATGTTCAGCCCCGCTAGGTTACGAAAATTTAAGAAAATGTAACAAACATAGAGTTTTTTTGAACCAGGTAAAACTGGAGCTTCCGTAGGGTATAGTTAGTCTACCTGGTAAACGGAGATTCCTTCCCAAGTTTTCATTTTCAGGGAGAAGGAATGATTAGTACAAAATGGGGGATCGATAGTTTCACACTAAATCTTTGCCTAATTCTCACGAACGTCTAAACCCTCGCTCCCACCGAGACCAGACGGCGATTCGGCAACTTCGGTGGGTCGGTCACGCTCACAAGTCAGTCATTTGTTGGAGTGAGTCCGGTGACACCAGTGACAGGACAGAAGCGCAACAATGCCATATTATTCTATGTCTCCGCGCTGAGTGAGAAAGTTCTGCTTGGCACCTTTACTTCTACGCAGTTACTGCAGTCCAGGTCTGGTGGTTAACTTTGAGAAGAACCATAAGAAGGTGCGATATTGTCAAATGTTCTGAAAAGCCAAACTTAACTTTCATTGTAATTTCACAAATAAAAACCAGTGTTAGTAATTCACCACAATTAGTACCGCCTCCCTGTCCAGGTCATATGTTTTTCAAATACACTGGATTTTTCTTAAATGTTTCATTTATCAACCAAAAGAATTTCTTGTGCATTTCAAAGTTTTACGGCCAGCATTGCACACCGCTGAGCCTGTAGTTAGGATATTTATTTTTTTAATGAGAGACCAAAATATATCGCGTTCCACCGTTGCTGCTTTATAGGTAAGACAATTTAATTTATCTGTTATGTGCATAGGGACGAAAGTTATCATTTTTGAACACGGCCAGAGGATTCAGCGCCTAGGGCTCTGAATGTATTCTGCAGTGACTGTATTTCTGTATTGGTATTGGGAGTTGCATTTCCCAATCTGTTCTTATATAGTTTTGCTAACAATAACAAAGAGTAAGCACACCATTTGCAGTTACAACACGCTATACGATAATTCGATTTAAGTGTCTATTCTTCAGTGCACGAACTCATTCAGAAGTAATTATTACAAGAACATTTCAAGATTTAGCGTGCAGAAGACGAAATAAAATGAATAAAGTTACATCACAACATAAAAGTGAGTACCTTTTACTTAACATAGAACTACCATTTTTGGAACACCAGCTGTAGGAACATGTGTTAAGACCACGAAAAAAAAAACAGTGATACGAAATGCCAGAACCTCAACGGAGAAAAATATATTTTGAGGAAAACGGCACATTCACCGATTTTAGCGGAGATCGGTAAACACGTTATGTGATCGTTAGCAGCGGTTTAAATCCATCAAGGAAGTGCTTACTCGCGAGTTGCAACTAATCGTAAATAGCATAGGGAGAGCTCAGCACAAGTTAGTTATACATTTGCAAGGTAAACTAAAGGAATGTTTTATTATTGACAGTAATTCTTCCGTTAAAAATAGGCAAGATCTGATAAGTAAAATGAAAATACTCAAATGCACTCCTAATACTAGGTTGTTATCCTTTGATATTACAAGCCTGCACGAACGTTCCGATTGACGTGACACTCTAAATCGCTGAAAAAACATGTTATTGCATAAAAAGTTAATTGAGATGCAAATTACAGATATGATGAGATTGGTAACGGTATTGCTCAAAAAAAATTACTTTACTTTTAACGATAAACTGTATATTCAGTCCTTTGGCCTTGCGATGTGTAGTCCCTTAGCTGGTGGCATCCTAGTTCATATTTTCTTTAAAACTCCCTTGACTATTGCGTCATCGAGACCAAGTCAGAGTTAATGAGGAAACTACGGTTCAAATGGTTCAAATGGCTCTGAGCACTATGGGACTTAACATCTGTGGTCATCAGTCCCCTAGAACTTAGAACTACTTAAAGCTAACTAACCTAAGGACATCACACACATCCATGCCCGAGGCAGGATTCGAACCTGCGACCGTAGCAGTCGCGCGGTTCAGGAAACTACGGTTTTATGTGTTATGTGGACAACTTAACTTTTGTATTTTGTGGAACTGACCAAGAATTAGATTTATTATTTAACACCTTCAACGGCTTCCATGAGAAACTTAAACTTAGAAAATAAATTCAAAATGAGAACGGTGACCTAAATTTCCTTGATCTGAACTTACGCATACAGAATGGCAGTCTCATTTTCGGTATTCATAGTAAGACAACCTACTCTGATAACATTATTCCATTATATTCTTCCCACCCACAACCTTATGAAGCTGCATTTTTCCATTCAGCAATAAATCGTGCTTTTACAACGCCAGTTTCCCTATTCGATTTTCTGAAAGAAATTAATTTAATTAAGACTATTACTAGCAATAACAGTCATAAACAAGACGTAGTCGAGCAGATACTGAACAACAAAAGGGCAAATTAAAAATTTTCAACACTAGGTGACAACAAACATAGAGTAATGAAGAGGGAATTGGCAAGTTCATCTTCGATACCATTTTTATGTAATGTATCGTACAGGACTGGCAGTCTTCGTACTGGAAAATACGATTGTAAAGTTGCCTTCTCTGCGAACGATAGTTTGAAGAAAAATTTAGTAAACACATTAAAAATTGAACAATAACCTTTCACAAATTCAGGCGTCTATAAAATCGTCTGTAAAGATTACCCAGCTGTTATATGTGGCACACCGGTAGAACTATTAAAGCCATATATGAAGTGCACCTTTTGGGTAAAAACGGGGGAAATGTGCATAATTCTTCATTTCTTCATCTGCTGAACATGTACTTACTTCAAACCATGCACCGAGGGAATTATAAAAAACCGTAATTTTACACAAGGAAATAAAAGGCTGAAAATTGGGTTTATCAGAAGAACTTGAAATTTGTAAACAGGTTGCTAAGAGACACGGAAACATTTTGACTGACCAGTTGCAACTCGTGAGTAAGCACTTCCTTTACGGATTTAAACCGCTGCTCGCGGTCACATAATACATATTTACCGATCTTCGCTTAAATCTGTGAATGTGCCGTTTTTCTCAACATATATTTTTCTCTGTTCAGGTACTGGCATTTCATATCACTGAGTTTTATTTCTCCTGGCCTTGTCAACAAATGTTCCTACAGTTGTTATTCCAAAAATGGTATTGGTACTGTTGAGCAGAAGGTTCTCATTTCTTTTTGTTATAATGTAGCTTTATCCAGTTTATTCTGTCCTCCCCCCTTTTTGGAAACAGAAGTAATTTTTTGTACAATTATAGTTATCTCCTGTACACTAAATCTAAGTGCAGAATCACGTTGCTACACAAATGTTTTTCAGTTAATTTTATATTTAATGTATACCTCTAAAATTATTGCGTTTATTAGTGGCCTTCTACAGGAGATTGTCATATTGCTTTATTGTAAAATTATGCTGCTTAACATCTGCAAGACGCAGTGCTTACGCGAGTGTATATAGCGCCCACTGTAAAATTGTAGCTAATTTTATACCTAATGTATACCTGTTAGTAATATTATACTTAATGTATACCAGTAAATCTATAGCACTTTTAGTAGCCTTATAGAAGAAATTTCATTCTTACTTTAGTGTAAATTGCTGTTATGTAACATAAGCAAGGCGCTGTTCTTACGCGCATGTATTTAGCATACTTTGCAGTTCAATTTTTTCTGGTCGCTTGAGCCTGTATATTGGAACAGCTTGCCTTCGTCTCTCGTTGATGTACACTTAACTTATGCAAATATTTTATCCTATGACTGCAGTTATAATTTTATGTTGACAAGAGCCTCACCTAGTGGGCATTTACCAGTGGTAATTTATTCTGAAATACGCTATATGTAATCTGGCTGGTATCTAAAGCAATGGCATGTGATAATTCTCCTTTTTTTGTCAATTTTATATTTTATATACCTACTACAAGTGTCGCTCGGCTTCAGCTAATCCAGCGTACCACCGTTTGATGTAAACAGTGAGTACGGTTACGTCACAAATATTTTTCTGTTGTTAAAACTTTGTTATGCTTGAAAAATTAATTTTGTAACCGGTTACGTACATTTTTAAGGCCCACTCTTTCTGAAGAAGATATTTTTAGAAATATCGAACCTAGGTCAAGGGCTAATAAACCTTTGTTTTGTAACCGGTTGTCTGATTTTTTTTTTTCAGTCTCTTCTAACTAAATCTTGTGCTAGTACCCTGACCTAAACTGCTCCTGGCACCTTAGCACTTATCAACTCCCTACCTACCAGAAATTAAAAACTCAATCGCACTCGTAACTTAATCATCTGTTGATCAATCCCTGTGAATATTGCTGTTAAGAATCAATTTATTCGACTTTCTAGTCTTGCTTCAGCATACTATCGTCTCCAAGAGATAGTCGAGATTTATGAACACGTAAACATTGGCTTATCATTGTTACAGAGGTTCTGTGTAAGCTATGGGATACAACGCTGCTACTGATGTCTTGCATTAGACTGGCGTCATCCACACTAGAGACTGGAGTTTTACGTACAACATATATGCATACCAGGAGGCCTGTGGTGGGTTAAGCTTGGTCCAGATACGTGCAGCCAAATACAGCTTTGGAGCACAAACCCTTATTGTAGGAGACATCGGAGTAACCTTTCAATTGTTTTAAAAGCACTACCTCACAAGTAAGTTAAGCGCCTAGAAGACGTTGACGTCAATGTGACTTCCTACAGTTACAAACCAATGGAGGGTATGTAAATGGCATTGTTCTTGTGGTCTTCAGTCAGAAGACTGTGAAAGTTGACAGGTTCTTTCGACCCACGTATCTTCCACTTAATTTACTCAGTTGAACAGATAATTATATTATCTTTAATTAATGAGACTACGAAAGAGGGCTGACAATGATTGTCATGCTGAATTCGATAGCAGCTAGGTGCATGAAGTTAACTGGGGTGGAGGAAATGAGCTGTATATTATTTGTGAATACGCTTAGACCCCAGTTCACAGAAATGCGAACAAAACTCGTCTGTGTACAATAGGTATTGCTGCTCCCAGTCAGTGCAAAGACAGCCAGTGACACTGAGTCTTCGAAGGGTAAGTGTTCCCCAGACAGCACAAGAAACAAACATTGACTGAGCAAACGTATTCTACTTGCCGCTAAATATCAGTAAAGATATCCTAAATGAACTTCTCCCCCTTAAGTGTTTTCGCTACACAGATTTTGTACCCTGTACTGATGAACATTCCGTCAACTGTATTCACTTAATTGTAGCACTGCATGGTTTGTTCTCTGGATTCCGTGATACACCTATTCCTACTGCTAAAATTGCGTCCTTTCGTGGTAGTCCCGCAACGCTACTTCAGTATGACTGTGGACTGAGCGTAGACACAGACCTTCTTGCATCTTAAAGTGCATATTATCCTGATAATTCATGACATTCTGGGTTTCTTCGATTTATAAAGAAACGCAATTTCATAACGTTATTATGATGGGTTGTATTTCATTTCTGTTAGTGCAGTGGATACAAAACAGTATTTTTTCGTTAGTTTATTAATCAGCAGCAATATGATCTGCTACATTATGTAAAACAGTCTGACAGTGTTCGGATATTTTTTCGGCTTCACATCTGTAGTAGTATATTGGTAGGAGTTTGTCTCCTTGCATGTTATATCGTATTAGCAGACACTAAAGCTGTGAAGTTCAGCATAATAGTGAGTCGAGGTGTCTTACGTCTGCACATTGACTGATGAAATGGACTTCTTTTCTGTCATATAAGTAATTGCTCCTATAGTGCGATAACGCCAGACACACAACGAGATGTAATCATAGTAGCAGCTTCCCGTGATGTGGCAGCAGGGACAGTCGTGACGAAATGACAGCACTACCGCCAACTACATCACTTGGGGTCGTAGGTGGCAGCATTTTATCTTTTCAACAGACAGGCGTAGACGATCATTATGGACATATGGAGGGTTGGAAGCGAAGAAACGATGCTTCACTCGATTCGTCACCATCACACAGGCACAGTATTTGGTGTGGTGATACGGGATGCCGTTAGGTATAAAACGTAGTAACCTCTGATTAACGTAGCCAGTAATTCGACATGAGTAGAGGTTGCACGAACCCCTCACTCGTACTAAACCTGCAGGAATGTCTCGGTTTAGCCCGTCACTCCTTAGGTGGTGGTAAAGGAGGCGTACGGTATAACTGGCAACGTTTTTCCTAGCAGTTTCTTCTTCTTTTTGTTTTTGTTAGTCCCTTCCAGTTTTTGGTTCAGTTGTTTAGTTTCCCTAGCAGTTTCCTCTAGTTATCTCACCATAGCTGCAAACGTGGCTGGCATATTAAATTCTGAAACATTAATTTTGTTGGGTTCATTTTCTGTCATATTTTCCTTAACAATTGTTTGAGTGTTGACTCAGCTGCATTTTCTGGGGTAGCTGATGTTTTTAACGGGACTTCCTATCCCTCGTTAACTGCAGTATCGTTCATCTTGACTATAGGGCATTCTTTTGATTTTGCAAGCCAAAATACATCATGCGTTGATAGGAATCTACTGGGGTACATTTATATGTGGCACTAGAATATTGTAATGACACTAATATAAACTAAAATGTAACTACTGTAAACGATGTATGTCACTGATGGGCTCTTTGAAGCGGATCGCTGACTTTGCACCACCGCAGAGCCAAAGATACTATTTCTGGTCTGAGATTGCAGTGTTGCAGTAAGAGAGCGCTTGGTGCACAGCGGTGAGTGTTTATCTGTCTGTGAGCGAAAGAGGATGCAGTAGGCAATTTTTGTGGTGTACAATGTAGGAATTTTTTCATACCAATATTTTGTGTTCCACCGCACGTGGAAACTGAAGTCTTCTCGCCGTTAAGGTAATGAAGTTAATTTTTTATTACTTTCCTTTTGCCAGTGCAAATGAGTTGGCTGATAATTGGCGACAGTGGGCTCTATTTTGAGTTACCCCAAAATGAACTAAAACAGATTTTATGTATAGGCTCGTTACATATTTCCCTTTTGTAATATTTCTAAGATTTGTTGACATATGTATACTTAATTTTATGTTATGTCTTGATGATTTTTAGTAATGTTGGATAATACTTGCACTACAACTCTCATTATTTGTGACTAAGTAAGCAAAGAAAGGTTTTCATTTAGTAAAGAAGATGTAATTTTTCTGAGCAATGTAATTTCAACTGTCAGGTGTTTTGAAAAGTCAAACTTTGAATGCAGTGTTAGTGATCCACCCAAATCACTACCGCCTCCCTGACCAGGTCATATGTTTTGTAAAGACAATTTTGTTTTCGTTTATCAGTCAAAAGTATTTCATGTATATTTCAAAGTATTACGGCTAGCATTGCACACCACTGAGCCTCCATGCATGCTTCTAAGGAACATAAACTGTATACAACACTATACTGTCACTTTAACTTGCTTTGAAAATTGTATATGTCACTGGGAGCAGTAATGATCCGCTGCTTCGCCATGCGTCGATCTCCGGACCTCAGCTAGAGGGCCTTTAGCGCACCCGTTTGTTGCTGTGCAGCGGTGTGTTGTTATTTACGCGATGCCAATAGCGTCGCGTTGTTTCCTCCAATTACGCAGCTTGCCTTGCCAAGTTGAATGTTGCTACCTTCTTTCTTCTGCTACGATCTCTTCTCGACGTTCGTTGACTATTCTTTACTCGCGATATCTTCGTGCTCCAGTGACAGGAACTGTGTTTTTCGCTATGTGAAAATTATCACTTTACTTGACAGACTTCCTGCCTTACTTGACTCACACAGTTTTAAAGTTACATTCTGCAGTCGCTTCTAACAGTGATTGTTCACTTCCCGTTTCTTTTCCTATCGCGGTTTTCATCAAAAATTCCTGTTTTGCCTATAAACTTGCAATAAACAGTTTTCTCCGTCGTATTTCACTCACAAGATGCAAACTGGAAGATGAATCCGCTGTAATCTATCCAAATTTACAAGTAATTCGTCTCCTCACAAGGGATGGCTAATGCAAGAACTTCCCACTCGTACTAAATCTCCTGAAATGCCACACTTTAGCCAGTGAGTCCGTAGATGACGCTATAATGGGCGTAAGGTATAACTGACCACGGTTTCGTACCCGAGATTTGCGACAATCTAGCCAGTACGTCCTCGAACTGCTTTACCTGGTTGCCACGTAGGAATTATTGCTACCTGTTATGTGGAGATGCTCTCGTAGTTTTACGTCCCCTGGCAGAGCCGTAATAGCGTCGTCGGATTCTGAAAATGCAACACTACTGCATATGTTGTACAATGAAGCGGGAAGAAGACTGTGCCAATAATTTTTACACAGAATTCCATTATGCTGGCCGCTGTGGCCGAGCGGTTCTAGGCGCTTAAGTCCGGAACCGCGCTGCTGCTACAGTCGCAGGTTCGAATCCTGCCTCGGGCATGGATGTGTGTGATGTCCTTAGGCTAGTCAGGTTTCAGTTGTTCTAAGTCTAGGGGGCTGATGACCTCAGATGTTAAGTCCCATAGCGCTTAGAGCCATTTGAACCATTTTTGATTCAATTACGGTATGTTTATATAAGATAGACCGTAAAATGAACTTGTTCACAGTGACTATAAAGTAACTATTAATTGTACGACAGCGTGGTCTACTGCGTGACTAGATCGAAAGCCATCCTATCGACGACTGCCGACTATTGCGCATAGCCTGTAACTTGAGCGTACAATCGGTACATTTCGTATAAGATCATACATCTTCGGTCATGACAAAGTTTTTCGTCTGTGTTTTAATATCAATGCTTCCTTGCGTAGTATAATCACTGAAAGGTAGTATTTATGAGCCAGAACTCTTCCTAATGTCTTGGTGCAAAAGACAAGTTTTATTAGCAAATATTTATTAATAACAATTACTTGATTCGCGCCAGAATAACTGTACTTTCGCTACGTATCTCTTTGAGAGCGTCGCATTGTCACCTCATCCCACAGGCTGTGAGAGTGTCGGATGACCAACAGCCTCTGCTGGCCAGCGTGGGACCCTACCGCTCGCTCCTTATTCCACATGTACTGCAGGCGTTGGTATATTCACTGCGCGGATATGAAATAGCAAAACTGGAAATAAAGTAACATGTGCTCTTATCTGCAAATAAAGGGTACCTCACAAAGTCTCTGTGACGTTATCTTTCAACAATATAGCTCAGGGCTGCATATTGTTGCTTTTGCGGTTCCAATCTGTGTCGATACAGAAGTTTGTCTCTTTGGATCACACGTCCTCACATCCGTAGATAACTTCTGGTGATGGGCTGCCAAGGGAGTTGCACATCAGCACCTGTCAAAGAGCAAAGATTTGAAGCAACAGGAAATGCTCTCTTTATATCTGTCGTCCAAGATATTTTGGACTAAAATACATAATCGTGTTGGATCCGTTGTTGCTATAAGTAGTTGGAGCACCTGCAAATACACCAAAACTACCCACAGATTTAATAGCTTCCCTGTTCTACAATATGTGCACAATACGCAAAATTTCGTTATTTGTTTTCCTTCCTGGTGTTGCAAATTGGATTGCTCGCGGCATATATTATTGAATCACCATCAGAATAGCAGTAAAATCACCAGAAACAGCAAAAACAAGAATACTGTTCTTCTCACTAGCAGATATCACAAACTTCAACCTTAAGGAACGTGTTATTCACTTGTAATCAGTTTTCAACACATTAATGTCCAGCTAAGAAGGCAGTACTTGAGCTGAAAAAAGGAGAATACAAACAAGTTTTAAACCAAAGAAAACTGTTGAAAACAATTCAGCTCACAATTCTGGGAAATCGAAATTTCGATATACGATATGAATCGCATTAAAAGTAAGATTTCTTACAAATAAGGACTACAAAGAAATAATTTTATAGCAAATAAAGAAGCCACCAGCATAAACAAACAAATATGTGAACAATATAAATTTATTGCGCGATTTTATTGAAGTTAGTGACCATTTCTACACTTACGTATACGTGTGCTCAATACGACTTACCTTTAACAGTAATAAATTAAATCCAGGTTTTATGGTGTCAAAATCTTAAAATATATCTCTTTTCTTGTTCTTGTTCTGTCCTCAAAGTATAAATACTTTAATGTCTAGCAAATTTGTAACTCCATAGTGCTCTCAGAAATATGATCGATTACGTATTTTTTTCGCAGTTTACACTTCCTCAGATTAGTTTTGTAGCCCTAACTTTCACAACATTCAAGAACAAAGCGTAACATCCAATAATTTAAAATTCAATCAGTAGTCCCTGTCCCTGTTTTCATTTATTGTGGGAATCTAAAACAATGTTTACAGTCTGTTGAACCAGTTTTTTGCTTATTACACACATTTATCTCAAACTATTACATTTTGACTATTTCTGAAACTGTATATGGCTACTTGCAAGATGGTCATAAATAAGAACAGTTAATGTAATTGCATAATGCTTGAACAGAAAGTTGTAAATTTGAAGAAATGTCACAAAACTGGTCTTAAGTTCCTTCAGAATTGGGTTTTCAGCAGTATGTTCTTGATCTACAAGTGGTATTCATTTAACACAGAGCAATGAACAAATTTAATGTTGCTGATCTGTCAGTTCCTAGTTTCCTGAAATATGCAAACTTTCCACTCAGATGCACGGCTTTTAACTACTATATTATATTAGTGTATGCTGGCGACAGAACAGCACTTTGTATCCTATTGTGAGATAATGCAGTTGGTTCAAGACTGTAAATCATGATAAGCTGCATGAAACCAATGAGAAGAATGTTAACCGAAGAATATGTGTACGTCAAAAGACGGAAAATCACATTAGCCTTGAGGATAGTGTCTGAAGGGATTTTTTATGTGGCATCACAGTCTAATGTACACAGTCACTGCTGTTAACGTTGTAGCCGAAACACACTTGGAGACCCACTAGCGACCCTAGATGCAAGAAAGCGATTCGTCGCATAATCCTGCAGCAGTCGCGTGAATTTCTGTAACATTATTGGTCGCTTGAGTGACAGCTGCCAATCAGCGTTGTTTTCAATGTTATTTTAACCACGATGAAGCACATTACGGTCTATACTCGCATGACGGTATAAGATTCAATAATTACTCAACGCCACACTTGAATGCGCTACTTTTTATAACAATACTCACATATAGCATACATTGTTAAAAAAAACTAATGCCAAAATGAACAACAGGTGTAGTTTGTGAACCATACAGTGCAGTACCTGTAAATGAACTCCACTGACACCACAATTAAACTAATATTTCCAAAATTACTTTCTGACACATGTACTATTTCAGTTCCCATTGTCCAAACCGTTGACACAATCTTCCTTAAAATGATCAGGGTAAATCCACTCGTCGCAGCTAACACTCAGCTTTCTGGTTAATTTGTGATGTGAACTACCACCCTCATAACATCTTCCTCTTTCTCCTTTTCTTTCCGCTTGCGGTCTTGTTACAGAATCTTTTACTCCAAACAGTAGAAGTCCACGCCTCCTGATCTCCACAAGAACCTGTGGGGGTTGACATCTGATTTCTATTTAGAGCTTTATAATTTCCCTCGCAGGACTGGTGCTTTATCTTCATTTTTATTGAATTTATAAATGCAAAATGCAATAACTGCAGCTAATTTTAACAGTTTAAAGAACACTATCACAGGCCAGCGCCTTGTATTTAGAGCCATTTCACTTTTTGAGACAGCTTGTTAACCAAGTATACGCCAATTTTTGTCATGCATTTTCGCATTCCCTGTACCACTGTCTATAACATCGTCATGTTGCATTGTAGAAAGTACAAGAACAGCTTTATTCTTCTTGCGACAAAACAACGAAAGGATTTTGGACTTCTGAAAGCAGAAAGTAGAAGACTTCCCTGTTCTTTCTTCATTTGGAAGACACTCCATAGACACTTTGCGTTTGTTTCGGCCAAGCGTTCCCACGTTAGTGAGACCCTTATTTTTGAGACCATCAGAATACGTCGAAAATCAATCTCTCCTAGAATCTGCTAAATCAAATGTTTTCATCCAGTATTTAGCGAGTTTGCTAGGTATGAACAGCCGAAAAAGACAGTTACCGCTAAAGGCTAGCATTTGTTCTTCTACAGTAACTAGTCACTTGACAAGAAGTGCCGGCCGTAGTGGCCGTGCGGTTCTAGGCGCTACAGTCTGGAACCGAGCGACCGCTACGGTCGCAGGTTCGAATCCTGCCTCGGGCATGGATGTGCGTGATGTCCTTAGGTTAGTTAGGTTGAATTAGTTCTAAGTTCTAGGCGACTGATGACCTCAGAAGTTAAGTCGTATAGTGCTCAGAGCCATTTGAACCATTTTTTTGAACTTGACAAGAAGTACTGTAAGTTATGTACTATTATTTCAAACACTTCTCTCATCAGTTTCCTTTATCAGTTTTCTGTCTCTTAGATCATCAAAACGTAAGGAGCGTAAGAGAAAGTAAAATCTTTGTTTACTCATCGATAAGTAACATGATTCCAGGCAACTGCCTTCGGAATTGTCCCTCAGTTGATGCGTGTTTTTCCTATATCAACTCGTTGTATCCATAAGATACAGTAAAACCAACAATGCTCTAATTTTTTTCATTCGTATTTCGGGCATTTCGTTCCCTGCTAGGTTGTGAGGGTTGGGGGTTGGATTGTTTGGGGGAAGAGACCAAACAGCGAGGTCATCGGTCTCATCGGATTAGGGAAGGATGAGGAAGGAAGTCGGCCGTGCCCTTTCAAAGGAACCATCCCAGCATTTGCCTGGAGCGATTTAGGGAAATCACGGAAAACCTAAATCAGGATGGCCGGACGCGGGATTGAACCGTCGTCCTCCTGAATGCGAGTCCAGTGTGCTACCACTGCGCCACCTCGCTCGGTCAGGTTGTGACCTGGCCAATTCTGTGTATATATTTGTGCAGATGGTTGTTACTCTAATGACATTATAATCAAAGGAAAACCATACCAGGCCTGCCACAGAAATTTTTTCTCTGATGCCGTTTCGCGGTCCAGGCATATGTGTGATTATTTTGTATGCCCCTGTACGTATGTTGGTAACGGGCTAATGTGTCAGCCATTTTGTAGTCGTGTCTTTATCAAAGAAATATCTTTAATTTCTATTGTCACTTAAAAGAGCCTCTTTTTTAATAATATAACATCTCTTGCTCAGAAGATGAATGATGGTCACTAAGCACGTCATTGTCTTTTTCACCTTCAGGACCATTAGAGAAAATGTTCGTCAAACCAAGACAACAATGTTGCTTGATCAGAAGTTTTCTCAACATTCCTCCTTTTACGTTTGTTATAAACATTCGAAAATTAGTAGGAATCACGAATGGAGAGATTCAAAGAAAACTTAAAACTGAAATAGAAATGCAATTTGAAGCATGTTGTACAATAAAGAACGAAGATGGCTAAGCTGCTGGTAAGCTTCCTGCATCTGAGATGAACGTGAGTCCATATTACGCCACTGCGTTGAGATGGGTGATAGTAGCTCACAGCTCGGATATAGGTTAGTGTGAGTTGTTTACGAAACACTGTGACCGAAGGTACCGTCTTCTCTTCTGCGGACCAAGACATCTAAGAACGGGAGGTTTCCATTTTTCTCCACTTCCATGGTGAAGCAAGTGCTCGGGTGGAGGGAGTTAACGTATTCCAGAAAGGCAGAACGTTGCTGCCTCATGTGCCCAACTCGAAAGGTGTCGTCCACATACCTCCAAATTATTCCATAAAATTGTTCGCTGCTATGAGGGGCAAATGGCTACCTATAAAAACAGTGTCAATTTGCTGAAAATATTGTTCATGAAATAAAAATGTGGACTTCATGAGCTGCCTAAGATCCATAAGGAAAGGGTTCGGCTTCACCCCATCGTGAGTTGTATAGGAGGTCCATCATATTAGCTAGCAAAACATATGGCTTCTCTTCCGAGTCCTTCTGGAGAAAAATATGAACATGACATTCGAAACTGAGAAGATCTTATACAACGACTGAAAATTAGGCCCGTCGAACCAGCTGACGGGTTAGTGAGTTTCGATGTGGTCTCTTTGTTCACACCAGTACCTCCGGTGGGTTCATTAGTATTTATAGGAGCTATGTTGGAGGACATCTTACATCTATTCAAACATGTGCTTACCTCGACTTACTTTTTATTGAATGAATAATATTGTGAGCTGACTGGCGATTTGTTATGTAGCCCTTTGTCTCCCACAGTAGCTAAACTTTTATGGAAGACTTCGAGGAGAAAGCTCTTCGGTCACCGACGTTGCAACCTAAACGTTTCTAGAGATATGTGGACGACACCTTTGTAGTATGTCCACATGGGGCGGCAATGCTTGCTGCATTTCTGGAACACCTTAAACCCTACTCCCCCCACCCCCTCCGAGCATTTGCTTAAACAAGGAAGTGAAGAAAGATGGAGACATCCCAGTCTTAGATGCCTTGGTTCGCAGAAAAGAAGACGGTTCCCTGGGTCACAGTGTTTCGTAAACCAGCCCTCACTGACCTATATCTACGAGCTATAAGCTACCATCACGTATCTCAAGGCAGTGGCCTATTACGGACTCTCGTTCATAGGGACAGAGTTATCTCAGATGCAGGGAGATTATCAATACAGCTTAGCCATTTTCGCAGTGTTTGTACAAAACGGGCATTCTGATAAACAGATTCGTAATGCATGTTAATCTGCACACACTAAAGATCAAAAACAGTCAGAAGAAATGCAGAAGTCCACGCACTTGGTTTTTCTACCCTATGTTAGTGATGTGTACTTTAAATTGATAGGCTGTTCAAGAAACATCAAATAAAATATTTCTGCCTTCTAGAGCAATTGCAAACGATGCTGGTTTCGATTCTGTGAAAGATAGCCTATATCTAATAGGATCAGGGATATACAAAATCCCGTGCCAGTGTGAGAAATCATACACTGTCCACATGTGTCGTATGGCTAGGGACAGATGCCCTGAACAATAGTCATCAGACGAGATTGGGTCAAGTCGACTGTGGGTGAACATTTTCTTGACGCGGGACATAGCATGAACAACGGAGAGACAAAGTTCCTTTCGCCCTCTTCCATGCCCCGAGACTCCATCATTAAACACATATAAATAATGAGCTTATTATTGGAGATCAGGGATTTGAAGCCAGCAAGGCATGGGAACCACCACTGGCGATAGTATCGCGGCCGCAGAAGAACGAATCCGAGTCAACACAGACGGGGAATCAAGAGTCCACACACTTAAACCGGGCACCAACACACTGCCCCGAGCGCGCTAAGATTCGATTTGCGGCCACCCTTTTCCCGTGTCGCGTATGCGGGCGAACTCTATGATTCATCTACGATGAATCTGCGCTTTTCTAGCGAGCCAGCGTTTATATTGGGGAGCCACTGCTGCAACACGTCGTCAGTCAGTGTTTACTTGAGAGTACGTGCAAGTTGTTCGTTACGGTCACGAGTGTTGCTCAGCGTTGTTTAGTCGTAGTGTCTGAGTCGACGTTGATTTGTCGTTCGCCTTCTAAGGCAGCGTTGTTTTTTTGTACGCGTTACGTTGTGCCTGGCATTTATAGGCGTCAGGCGTTAGTGTATATAGCCTGCAAACGCTCTGACTACGTCGGTCGGGCTGAGACAAAGCATGAATAGGGTCCCGTACAGGGATCCGCAAATGGGCGACTCTTCCGCCGCCCCTTCGCGCGGCAATGTGACAGCGACCGCTCGACGGCCTTCCCGTCAAGCTCCCGGCTGGGGTAAGGACCAAACGCATCGTGCCGCCCGCCACAAGTCACAGATGGCCAAAGGGTGATACCGATTCACGATCTTCCCCTTCATCATCCGGCGATTCCCATGGCCGCCTGATGATAGACCTCTCACTACTGACGGTCAAACTACGTCAGCCCCCATCACTGATATAACCGACTGCCACGTGGACGCCCCGTAAGGTGCTGCTTCGTCTACACCATTTTGTCGGCCCAACGGCCCTTCTGGATATTCCAACATTGTTGGTCCCTCTAACACCATTTTCCCAAGGGCTTTAAAACCACTAGATGATTTGCTTCCCCTATTTCATGAACTGAAAATGCATTAGCATCGCTACTGCAGGCAGTGGATGCAGTTTTGTGATTCTCAGGTTGAGCACTGCATGAAGCTTCTACAACGTGAATTATGCCACTGGCTCGCTGATTAGAAAACGGAACAATGGGAGGTTAAGATGTCTGCCTTCCTCCTCCTACACAAATCCAGACGGGCTTTTGTCCGAGCCCTGCGATGCTCCGCAGTGAAGACCAACCATTCCATCCACACAGTGGATGGTTTAACTTATGATTCCCTTCATGTGGTAGAAACTCTGAGATTAGGGTAGACGTGGCTGCTCTCAGACAAAGACTGTACTGACTGCCTCTCACCTTACATCCCCAGCGGAAATCGAACGGATCCTCTGGCGGAAGCGTAGCCATTCGGCTCCAGGTTTGGATGGCATCTTAAACAAATACCTCTGCCGGCTCCTTGCAAGCCACTGGTCGTATTTACCAGCTTTCTGAACCGCTGTCTCACAACAGGCCTTTCTCTCTCCCCCCCCCCCCCCCCCCCCTCCACAACCGGCCTAAGTGGCCGAGCTGTTCTAGGCGGTACAGTCCGGAACAGCACGACCGCTACGGTCGCAGTTTCGAATCCTGCCTCGGGCATGGATGTGTGTGATATCCTAAGGTTAGTAAGGTTTAAGTAGTTCTAAGTTCTAGGGGCCTGATGAACCTCAGAAGTTAAGTCCCATAGTGCTAAAAGCCATTTGAACCCCTCCACAGTGGAAGCGGGCCAAAATGACTCCCATCCCCAATCCCTCAAACGATCCTAAGGTTCCTACCACCTTCTGAATACTTTAGCAAAGGTTCTAGAATCTTTGATCCTCCACCGCATTTCCCAGCCTCTGGCGACGGCTGGGACAATCTGTCCAGAAGAGTTCGGATTCGCTTCCCACCTGTCGGCCCAAGTGCTTATGATCACTGAATATGTCAGCAAGGACTTTAACTCCACCATGTTGACGCCAGCAGTTTTCCCGGACCTGCAAAACACGTACGACAAGATTTGGCAGGACAATCTTGTGTGCAAAATGCTGACACAGACGGCCATCCTCGACATCTATGTGAAGATCGTGGAGAATTTCCTCCACAATAGGACTTTCTTGGTCACTGAGCAAGGTCACTGCTCCAGCTAACGTCACATTTCGATGGGTACCCCTTGAGACTCTGTGTTGTCTCCCATCCTCTTTAACATTTATGTTAAGGATATGCCAGCCCCGCCACACTGCCACCTGGCGCGATATGTCGATGATGCGGCGCTCTACACATCCGGCCACAACACCAGCTCATTGCTCAACTCCACAGGCAGGTGGACGCGATAGTGAACTCGCGTCTTTCAAACCAGATTGCCCGCAATGCCTCCAAAACTACGGCCGTCTATTTCACTAAACAGCGTTCCATCCTCCACCACAACTTCACTATTGCAGGTGTGCAGGTCCCATGGTGCCCTGATACAAATTATCTGTGTGTCCAGATGGTTAAAAAACTGCTCTTCCATCGACATGCAGAATACATCACCCAAAAAGGACACAAGCAGATAAAAGCATCGTACCCGATGTTCACCAGCAGAGAACTGAACCTCGACACCAAGCTCCAACTGTACCGGATGGTTGTCCACCCTCCTCTCACCTATGTCTCAGTGTGTGGGCTACAATTAGTGCCTCCCGGTTGCAGACCCTCCAGCGTCTGCAGAATAAGATGCTTTGGAGGAGCCTGCATGCTCCTCCCCTCACGAGGATCTTTACCCTCCACGAGGAAACGGACATGGCCACTGTAAATATGTCCATGCTAGAGAAGGCAAGGTGTCTTTATGCCAAAAGTGGAAGCCCTATGCGACACGGTCGCTGGCTTACATAACATTGTCAGCACGACTCCCCGGCACTGGCACCGACACCCTGTTCCTCTCACCATCCCTTATAACTCTGATTCTGACCATGGCTAACGTTAGCCCTGTTATAACCACTCATGAAACGTTAGTGTTGACTTGACCACTCGATGAATGTCGCCCATCGGAAACCACCAACGTTGGTGGCTAATGTAGTCAGTAGTTATGTAACCTCTGGCTGCAACCTAAACTTCCACCTTTAGAGGGTGTTATGGGACTTCAAGTCCCACTGCCACACCTTCAACGTGCACTGCAGTGATGACTTTGGAAGAACATCATTGTCGAACGGAACAGTTTTACCATCCACCAGAACAGTAAGACCGTGCTCGACCAGTGACGCTTTATTGCACCTCCCCCCCCCCCCCCCCCCCTCCGAAAAAAACGACACCTGAGGATGACGAGCAGCTGTCTCTTTGAAATATTGTGCTATTGTGAGACTTCCACAACGTTATCCGATGGGACGCACTTGAGCCAATGAAGCAGAATCGGAAATGCTAACAGCAATAGTCGCGTGGGTGACAATTTGTCAAACAGAGCACGCAGTATGCACAAACTTATTTTTATATTCCATACCAGTAGACACGTTCAGACGATTAGTGCGAAATACTGAACATTAAAGGGGAACTCACAGCAGTAGGGACTCACATCTGTAGACAACCCATATGGGCGACAAAATAACAAAAAGGAAATTGCTGTGTGACCTGTGTCACCTGCCCCACTATGGGGCCATAAGATTAATATTTGTTTTCAATTCCTTGTGCATTTCGCTTACGAGTCATTTACTGTATTTTTGCATCCCAAGAGTTAGTAAACCATCAAGAGCATTGAGTATTCACAAAGTAAATTTAAACAGAACCACAAGAATGAAAAGGCCTGAGCGAAATATCTTCATGAAGAAACTGTAACGTGCCAAAATTTGTGTTGCCTCATCATATTACCAAAATTTGCTGTTATCAAAAGATTTGACTAGTTGATCGGGAAGTGTTCTTATATATGTGTTTTTATAATATGAAGAGATTGTCGCCTGAAAATATCTGAGTAGTAGAATCCGGTCAAAGTCAGCACGGATGACTGCTCTGTTAACAATCAGTCATCGTTGGTTGGTTGCCGGACTAAGATCAGTCCGAATCGGGGTTAGACTCGGGAGTGTTTGAGTCAAATGCTACAGTTGTTTAGGAGAATTCCGTAACATTGTTATCGTCTTGTTTGAAAGATATTTACGCCGATCTGTGATAATTTTGATGTCACTTTGTATGACGAAAAGCGTCAAGTGACTGATTTGAGTGGGAAATTGGTATTTTGTGTGAGGTAGCACAAGTGGCTGCGGTATATTGTAGTTTCGGACTGGTTTCTCGCGGCTGATAATTTTATGACAGAATAGTTACTCAAAGAATTATAGCTTGAAAGCGTCGTTTGTAGGCCATCAGTATCTCGGTCACATTAGAGTTTTTTCATTTTGTTGTGGGCGACCAGTGACGTTATCACGTGAAGACTTTATTCGAATTTGAAAGTGGAGAAAGCACGCACTAAGGAAAAAGTGCCTCTGCGTTATTGCGTCAGTGGATTTGAAGGTGAAAGTAAGCACTTAGGAAATAGTGACTTTTCGATATTGTGTTATGGCTTATTTTGCAACTTCAGCGTGAGCGTCGATGTATTTCAGTCAATGTTTGGAAATCTCTGTATAGATACATGCACTGTGTTTTCTTTGTGATTAGGAGAACTGACGTCCTACAGTTATATCTGATACAGTCACAATCAATCTAAGTTAGTAGGAGATTTGTACGTGCGTTCTCGAATTGAGTGGCTTTTCCTGTAAAACCCTAAACGACAAAGCGAGAACCATTATTACTGAGGACATGCTAATTGTGCCTCGTATTATGTGAGTGCCGTGTTTTAAACAATTTCAGTAGTGGGACCGAGGAAAGTCAACGCTTAAATTCGATTAATTTTCTGTCTGTTTTTGTCCAAGCATCCATTTTTTTCGGTTCAAGAGTTTGTTTGACTGGCCACCACCACTCTCAAAATCAAAGCTGCCTTATATCTGTGCATTAAAGAAAACAGTCAATAAACATAGAACAGTTTCTGCTTTAAAATCAGTCTCATTTGCCCCATATTTATTATTGAAAAACGTTTTAAAGGCAAAGTTCAGTTTTACAGCTATAGAATAATTTGCAAACACTGTAAAGTAAATTGGTAAAGTAAGTCATAGATTAGATATAGAAAAGACGGTCACATTGCCCACATAGTACTAGGGACGGAAAGTTGGCTGAAACCAGATGTAAACAGTAATGAAATAAAAAAAAAACTCATATTGGAATGTATACCGCAGAGACAGGCTGGACAGTGAAGGGGGAGGCGTGTTTATAGCGATAAAAATGCAATTTGTGTGAAGGCCACGGTTAAAGCAGGCTCAAGCATGGTAACTGGATGACCCTACAGGCCCCCTGGCTCAGCAGCAGTTGTGGCAGAACACCTGAAGGAAAATTTGGAAAATACTTCTAGTAGATTTCCCGACCATGTTATAGTTTTGGTGGAGATTTTAATTTACCAGATATAGACTGGGAGACTCAAAGGTTTGTAGCGGGTGGCAGGGACAAAGAATCCAGTGAAAATTTTTAAGTTCATTATCTGAAAACTACCTTGGGCAGTCAAACAGAGAACCGACTCGTGGCGATAACAAAAATGGCTCTGAGCACTATGGGACTTAACATCTATGGTCATCAGTCCCCTAGACTTAGAACTACTTAAACCTAACTAACGTAAGGACAGCACACAACACCCAGCCATCACGAGGCAGAGAAAATCCCTGACCCGGACGGGAACCGAACCCGGGAACCCGGGCGTGCGTGGCGATAACATATTAGACCTTCTGGGGACAAACAGACTCGAACTATTTGAAACAGCTAACGCAGAACAGGGAATCAGCGATCATAAAGCGGTTACAGCATCGGTGATTTCAGCCGTAAATAGAATTATTAAAAAAAGATAGGAAGATTTTTCTATTTAGCAAAAGTGACAAAAAGCACATTTCAGAGTACTTGACGGCTCAACAGAAAAGTCTTATCTCAAGCAAAGATAGTGTTGAGGATCAATGGACAAAGTTCAAAACCATCGTACAGCATGCGTTAGATGAGTATGGGTCAAGCAAGATCGTAAGAGATGGAAAAGAGCCACCTTGGTACAACAACCGAGTTAGAAAACTGCTACAGAAGCAAAGGGAAATTAACCAAACATAAACATAGCCAAAGCATTGTAGTGTGAGGAGGGCTATGCGAGAGGCGTTCAGTGAATTCGAAAGTAAAGTTCTATGTACTGACTTGTCAGAAAATCCTAAGAAATTTTGGTCTTATGTCAAAGCGGTAGATGGATCAAAAGAAAATGTCCAGACACTCTGTGACCAAAATGGTACTGAAACAGGGAATGACAGACTAAAGGCCGAAATACTAAATGTCTTTTTCCAAAGCTGTTTCACAGAGGAAGACTTCACTGTAGTTCCTTCTCTAGATTGTCGCACAGATGACAAAATGGTAGATATCGAAATAGATGACAGAGGAACAGAAAAACAAAATCGCTCAAAAAAAGGAAAGGTCGCTGGACCTGATAGGATAGAAGTTCGATTTTACACCGAGTACGCGAAGGACTTGCCGCCTTTCTTGCAGCGGTGTACCGTAGGTCTCTAGAAGAGAGTAGCGTTCCAAAAGATTGGAAAAGGGCACAGGTCATACCCGTTTTCAAGAAGGGACGTATTATGTTCGAGTATAACGACTTTTCTGGAGACTAGAAATCTACTCTGTAGGAATCAGCATGGGTTTCGAAAAAGACGGTCGTGTGAAACCCAGCTCGCGCTATTCGCCCAAGAGACTTAGAGGCTCATAGACAACTGTTCTCGGTTAGAAGCCGTGTTTCTTGACTTCAGCAGGGCGTTTGATACAGTTCCCCATAGTCGTTTAATGATCAAAGTAAGAGCATATAGACTATCAGGCCAGTTGCGTGACTGAATTGAAGAGTTCCTAGATAACAGAACGCAGCATGTCATCCTCAATGGAGAGAAGTCTTCCGAATAAGAGTGATATCATGTGTACCGCAGGGGAGAGTCGTAGGACCGTTGCTATTCACAATATATATAAATGACCTTGTGGATAACATCAGAAGTTCACTGAGGCTTCTTGCGGATGATGCTGCAGTATGTCGAGAGGTTGTAACAATGGAAAATTGTACTAAATGCAGGAGATTCTGCAACGAATTGGAGCATGGTGCAGGGAATGGCAATTGAATCTCAACGTAGACAAGTGTAATGTGCTGCGAATACATAGAAAGTAAGATCCTTTATCATTTAGTTACAATATAGCAGGTCAGCAACTGGAAGCAGTTAATTCCATAAATTAACTGGGAGTAGGCATTAGGAGTGATTTAAAATGGAATGATCAAATAAAATTAACCTTCGGTAAGTCAGATGCAAGACTGAGATTCATTGGAAGAATCCTAAGGAAATGCAGTCCGAAAATACTGCTCAGCAGTCTGGGATCCATACCAGATAGGGTTGATAGAAGAGATAAGATCCAACGGGGAACAGCGTGCTTCGTTACAGGATCATTTAGTAATCGCGAAAGCGTTACGGAGATGACAGATAAACTCCAGTGAAAGACTCAGCAAGAGAGAAGCTCCGTAGCTCGGTACGGGCTTTTGTTGAAGTTTCGAGAACATACCTTCACCGAGGAGTCAAGCGGTATATTGCTCCCTCCTACGTATATCTCGCGAGGAGACCATGAAGATAAAATCAGAGAGATTAGAGCCCACACAGAGGCATACCGACAATATTTCTTTCCACGAACAATACGAGACTGGAACAGAAGGGAGAACCGATAGAGGTACTCAAGGTAGCCTCCGCCACACACCGTCAGGTGGCTTGCGGAGTATGGATGTAGATGCAGATATAGACTGCAGTGTTATATAGAGCAAATACATTAATTCCCAAAGATATAGGCATATTTGTTCAGATACGTTAATTTTCACGGAGACAAATTATTTCGTATCTCTTAAGTTAAAAAAGAGGGAAGTTATCTCCAGGATTTTATTTAAAGGAAAAGATAATTGATTCTTGAAACGAAGGTGATTTACTTATGTCTGAGAGTATGAGAATATTACAACGAATTAACGCGGTTGTATTCGAATTACACAACGATATTGTTACAAAGTGGCTGCTACGTACAGGAGTTTTGTCTGGTTAATAACGTGAGTTAAACAAGCGAGTAAATTATATATTTGAAACCACGACGAAAAATAAATATTATTTAAAATTGCAGACAAGCACGCTGCAATTATCTTATTGTACGCAATTTGGGTGTGGTTTTGAATTGGAAACGTAATTATGCGGTATTATCGAGCACGACAGCTCGTATTTTTCTATAAATGAGTTCAACGTTCGGTTACTCCGTTGCTTAGCGAGGTGTGTTGCGTATAGTAGACTTGCACGATGGAAGATTATTATTATTTTTTTTTTTATTGCTGTGAGTGGTGAGGTCGAGTGTCTGATTTTCTGTCCAACGTGTGCTATAGTGCATAGCATTTTCCAGTAAATTTGAAATCGTCTTTGGTGATGGGTTATTAATATCATTATTATAATATACCGGTACCTACTACTAGTCCATAAAACCACAAATAGTATCTCTGGCAATTTTACAGGCCCCAACGTCTTCGTAGTGGTACGTAGCGTGGGCTGTATGGAGAGAATTTCAACATCCAAGTGAAAGTGTCTGCGTTGTGGTCTGGACCGACGATATTTCCAATACCGGTGATTACGCCCGCTGGGTATCTTAGGCGTAGTGTTACCTGTGAAGTCGAGCGACGTGTTTCCATAACAGAGATAACATAGCAAATTCTTGTGTTGGCGCATCTCAAATACAAATGAGCGAAACTAAGGTTTTCATTTCTATTGTGCAACTTTGCTGTCCCCTTATGTGTCACTGTGCTTCTGTAACGTCCAATGGTTTTATTTTTTGCGAAGGTGATCGTATCTGTAGGGTGACGTAGTACAATATGTTCTCGAAATTGCATATAATTGCAACTTTTTCTCCGGAACCAGGAGAATTCAAACACTGTACTTCTACCATAAGAAGCATAGATATCTGTTGCTAACTGTTCGAATGTGAGGCACTTTCTTTGGTTCAAATGGCTCTGAGCACTATGGGACTTAACATCTGAGGTCATCAGTCCCCTAGAACCTATAACTACTTAAACCTAACTAACCTAAGGGCATCACACAGATCCATGCCCGAAGCAAGATTCGAACCTGAGACCATAGGGGTCGCGCGGTTCCAGACTGAAGCGCCTAGAACCGCTCGGCCACAAGGGGCGGTGCACTTTCGTTGACACGCAACAATTTTAGGCAATGTCTATGGATTTGCTCATTATTGCACTTTTTTCGACTTTCTAATGTGCTAATAATTCCTTAATGTCATTACTTCTCCTTCGAAACACGTTTGTACTGAACGATTTCTATGTCTGTGGATCTATTGTAGCACCAACTGTGCTTCCTTTTTACGTTAAATAACATAAAAGCTGCATTCCATACCAGTTTTCTGGTTTACACAGTCTTAACGGGTCTGTGTAGTTACAATTTTTGTAATTTATCACGTCTTCAGCTGTTTGCTGTCTATTTCTTGTTCATCAAAAGGAACATTATTCATGAATGTCTGTAGGTTACAAGAAAATCGTAACTAAGGATTCCTGCAATGTGCTGTTTGATACTTCTAAAGAATAGTGAAGTTGACGTCTTCTTTGTGTTGTTGCTACAGTTTATTACTCTATGTATATTCCTATTTGCACGAATCGATATAAAAAAAATAATATTCGAACTCATCGGTTATCATATTGAGTAGCGTAGCTTACTGTACACTTGTTGCGCTACTACCCTAGGGTACATAAAAAATGGTGGGGGGGGGGGGGTATAGCGACTGTATGCATTAGACTTTGGCGGCATTTTGGCTAGGTCGGTTGGTGATATGTATCTAACGTCGCGTTAGTGACCCGTGGTGTTGCTTCGCAAGAACTGTCTTGTCCAGCGGGGCACATTTCTCAGCGTCATCCACGGAAACAGAATAAGACCACGCTGCAGGCGGTCTGGGCACCCCACAGCGGCAGCTGTCAAGGACAAGTGTCGCAGAGGACCGGCCGCCGTCGACATGGAGACAAGGACAAACTCTGGCCAAGTAGGGCTCTTGCTGTTCTGGGCCAGAAGTACAAGTCTCTGCAGAGGGCCTGTGACTGTCGGCCTTCCAAACCAGTCCTCTGTTAACGAATACCGAATACTCGCTGAGGTCAATTACACTTCTCGAATTCATGTCATATGCTTCATCAAAAAAGGCATTTCGCAAGGATGATACAAATGAAAACATTAAAACTGGATTAAGTGGAATGAATCCTTCCGATGATTGTTTTTCGGTACACCCGTGACGGATCGACATTATAATTTTTTGCCCTTCCGTTCCAGTAACTCCAGAAACACCCTGACAACCTGGGTCAAACAGACAACATGTAGTCAATGTGGTTTTGTTTCAATCTACTGCAATGTTGAATGTTGCAACTTCCGACAAGATGTGTTTGTTGGTGCCTATTTTAAAGCTATTAATTGAAACAACGAGAAAATTTCCTGTCATAAAGATTACGTCGTATTCATAGCACTCTTACCACCGAAACCATGTGTAATGTCCAAGAGATACACATGGGCGCTTGTGGCGCCAAGCTAAGAGAGCAAAATTTCCAGCGCTCATCATAATTAGTAGCAGAAACTAGCACCAGTGAAAGTATACAGTAATAGGAGAAAAACAGTTACAGTAAACAGAGTCGGCAAACGAACCGTTTACTAGGTAAATTTGATTATTTACGAGCTGGATCTGACTTCCGTATCAAATACTGTCCTACTAAGTAGAAATATATTTGAAATGCAAATGTTTCAGTTGAGTCACTGTCTAATTTGGCTCCAACTGTAGCGATTGTCTACTTTAGAAAAAAAAAAAATAATACTATACCATTTGTGTTATGATTTCAGCACAACTCAGCAACTTGAAAATGTTCTACGAACGAAACCCAATATATATGTAATAATACAGCTAATGGGGGTTTCATTAATCATTAATACTACTTCAGTATGTAGAAAAGTCAAGAGCGGTGACATTAAGAGTGCAATGGGAATTCCATTGCTAACTACAGAAAAGAGATTGTATAGGGAGGAGGAGTATATTCAAGTTATCTACAATTGGTAAGACTTATCCAGTGACGCGACATACGAAGAAACAGAAGTCACCAGGAAAGAGACAGGGATAAAGTGTGAGAATCAGAATTTAAAACAACTTTGGAAGACTTGGATCAAATAAGGCAGAAGGAATAGATAAAACTAATCGGAATTTCTAAAATCATTGCGGGAAGCGGCAATAAAACGATTATTCAGGATAGTGTGTAGAATGTACGAGACCGGCGATATATCATCAGACTTTCCGAGGCCGGCCGAAGTGGCCGCGCGGTTCTGGCACTGCAGTCTGGAACCGCGAGACCGCTACGGTCGCAGGTTCGAATCCTGCCTCAGGCATGGATGTGTGTGATGTCCTTAGGTTAGTTAGGTTTAACTATTTCTAAGTTCTAGGGGACTAATGGCCTCAGCAGTTGAGTCCCATAGTGCTCAGAGCCATTTGAACCATTTGAAGACTTTCCGAACAAACATCATCCTCACAATTCCGAAGGTTACAAGAGCCGACAGGTGCGAGCATTATCACAGAGTCAGATTAACAGCTGACGCATCCAAAATGCTGACAGGAATAATATGGAGAAGACTGGAAAAGAAAATGGAGTATGTGTTAGATGACTATCAGTTTGGTTTTGGAAAAAGTAAAGACATCAAAGACTCAGTTCTCACATTGATGCTAATAATAAAGCAAGAGTGAAAAAAAAATCACGACACGTTCATAGCGTTTGTCGACCTGGAAAAAGCGTTAAACAATGTCAAATGGTACCAGATGTTCAAATGGCTCTGAGCACTATGGGACTTAACATCTGAGGTCATAAGTCCCCTAGAACTTAGAACTACTTAGTCCTAACTAACCTAAGGACATCACACACATCCATTCCCGGGGCAGGATTCGAACCTGCGACGGTAGCGGCAGCGGCGTTCCAGACTGAAGCGCCTAGAACCGCTCGGCCACACCGGCCGGCACCAGATGTTCAAAATTCTGAGGAAAATGGGGATACGCTATATGGAAAGACTGGTAATTTGCAATATGTACAACAACCAACGGGGAACAATAAATGTGGATGACTAAGAACGAAGGGCTCGGATTGAAAAAAAGTGTACGGCAAAGGTGTACTCTTTAGCCCATATTTTTCAAACTATACATGCAAGAATCAATGAGAGAAATGAAAGAAAGTTTTAATAGGGTGATTATTCAGGGAGAAAGGATATAAGTGATAACACTCGCTGATGACACAGCTATTCTGAATGTGAGTGTAGTAGAAGCTATGGGATGCGCTGAATGGAACGAACGGCCTAATGAGTACAGAATATGGACTGAGAATAAATCAGATCAAGAAGAAATTAATGGAAAGGAAAGAAAAAGAACAGCGAGAAACTTCACATCTGAATTGGGGACCACGAGAGGACGAAGTTAAGAAATTCTGATACCTAAGCAGCAAAATAAACCACGACGGATGGAGCAAGAAGGACATAAAAAGCTGACTAGCACTTGCAGAAAATGCATTCTTGGCCAACATAAGTCTGCTACAAATGGACTTATGCGTTAATTTGAGGAAGAAATTTCTGAAATGTACGGTTGGAGCGCAGCATTGTATGGCAGTGAAACATAGACCGTGGGAAAACCGGAACAGAAGAGAATGGAGGCCTTGATAGGTGGTGTTACAGACAAATGATGAGAATTAGGTGGACTGCTTAGGTAAGGAATGAGGAGGTTCTGCAGAGAATCGGAGAGTAAAGTAATATATGGAAAACAATGACAAGGAGAAGGGAAAGGATGATAGGATTCCTACAAGGGTTGGAACTTTAATAGTGGCAACTATTTATTTACAGCTCGTACAAAATAGATAAGTGTTTCAAAGTTTTACTGACCTTCAATGTAGTCACCAGCATTGTGTATAACCCCTTACCAGACATGTGGAAGTCGTAGGATACTCAGCAGTGCCAGTTGTGTTGACAGTTCGAGCGACGCGGTCTATTGCCCGACGAATTTGTAGCAGTTCTAAAGCGAATGCCGTGAAGTGTTTCCTTCAGTTTAGAAATCGAGTTTAGCTCACGAGGGCTTAAGTCAGGGGAGTGCAGTAGGTGGTATAGCACTTAGCAGCCCCAACAGTCAAACAAATCAGTAACAGCTTGCAATGTTCTTGCTTGAGCTTTGTCCTACAAAATGATGATCAGGTCCTGCAGAAAGTGTCATCACCTTTGTCTCTATGCTATTCATTTTTGGAACACAACCTAAGACCAGCTTAGAGACAGAAGTGATGACACTTTCTGCAGGACCTGACCATCATTTTGCAGGACGATGCTCAAGCACGTAGAGTGCAAGCTATTACTGATTTGTTTGACTGATTGGGCTGCTAAGTGCTATACAACCTACTGCACTCCCCAGACTTATGCACTCGTGAGCTCAACTCGATTTCTAAACTGAAGGAAACACTTCACGGCATTCGCTTCAGAACTGCTGCAAATTCTTCGGGCAATAGACCGCGCCGCTCGAACTGTCAACACAACTGGCACTGCTAAGAGTATCCTACGGCTTCCAAATCGCTGGCAATGGGTTATACAAAATGCTGGTGACTACTTTAAAGATCAGTAAAACTTCGAAACAGATGTCTGTTTTATACGAGCAGTAAATAAATATTTGCCACTGTTAATGTTCCAACCCTCATATTAAGACATGTGGGAATGACTTACATGGTACTATAGGGAGCAGTAGGGGGTGAAAACTGCAGAGGAAGACAGAGATTAGGACATTCAGGAAATAATTGAGGACTTAGGTTGCAGCTGCTTCTCTAAAATGAAAATGTTGTCACAGCAGTGTAGCGGGCTGCATCAAACCAGTCCGAAGAACGACAAAACAAATCTGCACTTTCCTCTGCAGAAAATGGTTCAAATGGCTCTGAGCACTGTGGGACTTAACTTCTAAGGTCATCAGGCCCCTAGAACTTAGAACTACTTAAATCTAACTAACCTAAGGGCATCATACCCATCCATGCCCAGGGCAGGATTCGAACCTGTGACCGTATCGGTCGCGTGGTTCGAGACTGTAGCGCCTAGAACCGCTCTGCCACCCTGGCAGGCCCTGCAGAAAATTATAAATTCTTTCACACGACCCCAGATCATCTCGTAAACGTTCCCAGTTCCTCAATTTCTCTTCAGTTGTTCTTCAAATTTGCGATGGCAGCAGACGGAAAAATCCAGAAGATTAAGTTCACGTGATGCTCAAGGTCAAGTTGAATTCTATGCTCATTGTATCAATCTTGGCTCATGTTGGCGAGTTAGATGTTGTCCTGTATCTGGAGCAAAATATGTTTGTGACAAATCATGCATGCACTACACTCCTCAACGTTGCGCAATGTAAGGTAGGCTACAGGTGAGATTTTAGCATAACGGGATGGGGCAAGTACCGAAAGGATAGGATCTGAAATATATTTGTACTTATTACGACACCATTTCACACTGAAATTAGCGGCGGCTGGAGTACACACATCTGCAGTAATTTCCGAAATGGCTCTTTGCAGACCTATGTTTACTAAAAACGTTTTTGTTTCTGGTTATACCAAAACTTGAAACTTCCTGGCAGATTAAAACTGTGTGCCCGACCGAGACTCGAACTCGGGACCTTTGCCTTTCGCGGGCAAGTGCTGTACCGGGCGTGAGTCGTGCTTCGGTAGCTCAGTTGGTAGAGCACTTGCCCGCGAAAGGCAAAGGTCCCGAGTTCGAGTTTCGGTCGGGCACACAGTTTTAATCTGCCAGGAAGTTTCATATCAGCGCACACTCCGCTGCAGAGTGAAAATCTCATTCTGGATACCAAAACTTTTTAAACACTTTAGAAATTAGCTTAAATGATAATGAATTATTTCTTTCCTTAATATTTGGCGCACGAATAACGTTGAGGAAGAATGTCCACGTCAGAAGTGGGCGCGTGAGATGCCCGCGAAGCTGCCCGCGGCCACTGTGAACATTTGCATCGCCGTGCGGGCACGATGCGCGTTCTACTCGCGAGTAGGACCGAAGACTGCCGACAGTGCACGATTGACAACTGAGGCTCGAATTTGTAATCACGTTATGTTGTTGGAAGTATTCCTTTCCTCGTAGTAATTAGTACAGTAGGACGATACAAGTATAATATAGACATAGTATTTGTAGAAAAAGGCATCCCTTGTGTTACAAAAATGTGCCAGAACGAAAAAGTAACAACATTTAGCTTATAATCGTACTGTCAGTACGAAAAGAAGATGAATTTATGATAGTGTGCTCTATTTTATGAGCCAGCTCGTGTCTTAAGTCTTTGCTTGTCAATTACTAGGTTGTAAAATAGTCTTGTTGTTTTCCTATGTCTGTCAGTGTGGGATTTATTATTATTACCTGAGAAAGGGTATACGTTCAGATGAGACCAGCAGACTGTAGAAAAGCTGTTGACCGTCTGAAGTTCAACTGAGGCACAGCATAGTGACAGAGAAACATAATAATGAACGATCTTTTCACCTCTTAATGCTTTAATAGGTACAGAAGCGCTGCAAAGATTGCAGTGCATAGGTTAACACAGGTACAAGCAGTACGAAGTGATGCAAATTTCCTAATTCTTTCAGTGCAGAACCGGGGGGGGGGGGAGGGGGAGGAGAGGGGGGGGGGAGGGGAGAGAGGAGAGAGGAGACGGTTCAGTGATCAAGAAAATGAGAATTAAGTATCACTCTCGGCGACTTAATTTCCAGGTCACAAATATAACACGACACAAAATATCAAGCAAAGTACACGTACCTTTTATCGCGCATCTTGTCGAGAAGTCGCACGTCCGGATTAGGCACGCTTCACCACACGTGCGCCGGTAACCAATGAACGATGACGATGCTGATGATGATAGGTTTCTGGGGCGCTCAACTACGCGGTCACAGAGCCCGTACAAAGTTCCAATTTTTTCACAGTCCAATATTTTTTCACACTCAATTCTAGCCACTGTCACGATTGATGAGGATGATGATGAAATGATGAGGTCAACACAAGCACCCACTCCTTGAGCGGAGAAAATCCCCAACCAGGCCGGGAATCGAAACCGCGACCCCGTGATAGATAGGTAGCAACACTAGCCACTAGACCACGAGCTGCGGAGCCAATGAACGATGTTAGCAGAGAGGTAGAGAGGGAAAAAGCTTGCTCACGGTGCCCTTGGGCAAGCAGTTAGCACGTTTGCCCAGCCCTGGTCTATGTTTTAAAAGAAAACAAAACAGAGTCTGCAGTCACTAGATATTAATTCATTATTAAAGTTCTTAACAAGAACCCAAGGAAACGGAGAGAAGTTGGGGGGGGGGGGGGGGGGGTCAAATGATATGTCTCCTTTGTAGATGTCCTCGTACAGGTGCAACCTGCACGTGCCTATCAGGGTAGACTACCTTCGAAGATTTACAGACATAAGTATTGTCATTTGTGTTTTATTATGCTGGAGAGATGTCTTGAGACGTTGATACACAAGGTTGACAAAAATATGGAACCACCGCGAGAAGTTCATACTTGAACATAAATGCACATACTAGTCGTGCGTGGAGGTGGTACTGTTGTATTACTATGTGACAAAATGTATCCGGACACCCCCAAAAACATACGTTCTTCATATTAGGTGCACTGTGCTGCCACTTACTGGCAGGTACTTCCACATCAGCGACCTCAGTAGTCATTAGACATTGCGATAGAGCAGAATGGGACTCTCCGCGGAACCCATGGACTTCTAACGTGGTCAGGTGATTGGGTGTCACTTGTGTCACACGTCTGTAAGCGACATTTCCACACTCCTAAATATCCCTAGGTCCACTGTCTCCGATGTGATAGTGAAGTGGGAACATGAAGGGACACGTGCAGCACGAAAGCGTGCAGGCCGGCCTCGTCTGTTAACTGGCAGAAACCGCGAACAGTTGAAGAGGGTCGTAATGTGTTGTAGGCAGATATCTATCCAGACCATCACACAGGAATTTCAAACTGCATAAGGATCCACTGCAAATACTATGACAGTTAGGCGGGAGGTGAGAAAACTTGGATTTCATGGTCGAGCGGATGCTCATAAGCTACACATCATGCCGGTAAATGCCTAACGGCGCCTCGCTTGGTGTAAGGAGCATAAACATTGGACGATTGAACAGTGGATAAACGTTGTGTGGAGTGATGAATCACGGGACGCATTGTGGCGATCCGATGGCAGAGTGTGAATATGGCGAATGCCCGGTGAACATCATCTGCCAGCGAGTGTAGTGCCAACAGTAAAATTCGGAGGTGGTGGTGATATGGTGTGGTCATGTTTTTCATGGAGGGGCTTGCACCCCTTGTTGTTTTGCGTGGCACTATCACAACACAGGCCTACATTGATGTTTAAGCACCTTCTTGCTTCCCACTGCTGAAGAGCAATTCGGGGATGCCGATGGCATCTTTCAACACGAACCATCACCTGTTCGTAATGCACAGCCTGTGGCGGAGTGCTTACACGATAATAACATCACTGTAATGGACTGGCCTGCACAGAGTCCTGACATGAACCCTATGGAACATCTTTTGGAACGCCGACTTCGTGCCAAGTCTCACCGACCGACATCGATAGCTCTGCTCAGTGCAACACTCCGTGAAGAATGGGCTGCCATTCCCCAAGAAACCTTCCAGCACCTGACTGAACGTACGCCTGCGAGAGTGGTAGCTGTCATCATTTCTGTGGGTGGGCCAACACCATATAGAATTCCAGCATTAGCGATGGAGGGAGCCACGAACATGTAGAGGAGAACGAGTACATAACATTTTGAATAGGATCCCGTGTCAGAAAATATCATCCAACGACGCAACAGAGTCAAATGGTTCAAATGGCTCTGAGCACTATGGGACTTCACTTCTGAGGTCACCAGTCCCCTAGAACTTAGAACTACTTAAACCTAACTAACCTAAGGACATCACACACATCCATGCCCAGGGCAGGATTCGAACCTGTGACCGTAGCGGTCACGTGGTTCCAGACTGTAGCGCCTAGAACCGCTCTGCCACCCCGGCTGGCCCTGCAGAAAATTATAAATTCTTTCACACAACCCCAGATTATCTCGTAAACCTTCCCAGTTCCTCAATTTTTCTTCAGTTCTTCAAATTTGCGATGGCCGCAGACGGAAAAATCCAGAAGATTAGACCGTAGCGGTTCCGGACTGCAAGGGAGAGACAGATTTACAGTCATCTGCGTGACTATATGTATATACAAGGTAATTCTGTGATAGTGTTAAAAACTTTCTAGGATGACGGAGAATAATAAATGTATCAATTTGAGGTGAGGTTCCCTCTACCGGAAACGAATGAGGAGAAAGTTATAAGCAAAAATACGTTCAGATACCTCTGACTTTGGATCTCATGTACTGGTGCTGTTGTTGCTAAGAATAAAGTGTAGGCAACCCTCAAGGTGGTTGAATGGACCAAAAAAAGAAACAAAAAAAATGCCTAGTAAACATAGGCCCTAAATGCATACTTGAGAAGGTGAGCACTTTTCCATCTTCGCCACTGCGAAACCCATCTCCTCTATTGGACAAGGGCTCATACCATTTAAGGCATGCATTTTGAAACCCATGTTTACTAGACTTTTTGTTGTTTTGGTTCTCACTACCATCTCTGGAAGTTACTTACCCGACAATCTTAGCAGCAACAGTGTTCCTCTGTTAGAATTATCAGAACCGTTTTCGCTTTAACTTTCGACTGGTTCGTTTCCGGTATAGGGACCCTTACCTCAGATCGATACATTTATTCTTCTACCATCACGATAGAAACGTTATAACACAGGGTGGATGAAAAAGAATCTTCCGATTAAAAAAAGATCATAATTATTATGTTATTTGATACATGCGTGTGAACATCGTATAAATGGAAAGAGAAAACGCTCGAGTTATACATGGTTACCGCTAGGCAGCAGCAGTATGCACTTCACTACTAGTACAAATAGTGACAACAGCTTTTTGTGTTCTACGTTTTGCGCAGTATGGGTCAGTAATAACTGTCCAGCGTGGCTATTGTACTAGGTTTGGTGTGGATCCTCCTGCAGCACAGTGCATTAGACGATGGCATGAACTATTCCGAGAAACATGTTGTGTAAAGGCAAATCGCCTGGCCGTCCCCGAGTGTCTGACATAGACGTCAAACGCATCCACCGTACTTTCACAAGGAGTCCGCAGAAATCCGTTCGCCGTGCAGCTCGACAGCTCAACATGACCCCGATGTCCGTCTGGCGTGTGTTGCGTCGGCATTTTCACATGAAACCATACAAAATTCAGCTGCTGAAAGCTCTTCGTGATGGTGACAAACAATAACGTGTGGAGTTCTGCAATTTCGTTCTTGGCAAGATGGAGGATGACAGCTTTCATCCACACATAATGTTTGGTGATAAGATGATATTCCACTGAAATGGAAAGGTGAACCGATATAATGTGAGAATACGGGATACGGAACAACCAAGTGCAGTTGTAAAACATGAGAGGAACTCTCCAAAGTTTAATGTGTTTCACGGGAAAAGGTGCATGGTCCATTTTTCGCGGCCGAGATCACTGTTCTAACATTCTGTGTGGTGTCTTTTTGTTCAACGTCGTGTCTCTCTACCACTTTCGCGCGACTAGTTTTAACCTGTGACCTTTGCTGGTAAGGAGAAGCCAGACCACACATGACATGTAGAGTTCAGAAGAGTTCAGTGAGACTAGCGATGATATAATCAAATACTTAATGGTTTCAGCGTCAGCTCCACTGCACTCCCTGTAAAAGAATCTTAATACTAATTAAATTTAGTGGAATGGGTTCAAGGCTTTCCTATTTTTAGTTAGCTGGTAAAATAACGTCGAAAAAGCAGTTAAGTTTACCATTGGAATTTTTATTCTACTCACAAAACATTGTTTGTAAATTGCACTATTGATAAAAGGAAATATCTTAATACAGGATGATAAAAACCAACAAAATGTGAACGAATATTCTCTGAATGGGTTTCCAAGTTCTATAATGGATCGAAGGATGACCTATGCCATATCACATCTATAGTCTAGGTTTAAATTAAGTTTCATAAAGGAGAAAACTATCAAAATGGTCTACAGTGACCCTCAATTATCTTTAATTATTTATTTAACTTGTCATAAATTACAGTGGCTGTTGTAGCTTCTCAATAATTATATAACAGAAAAATCATCGCGTTTCAGATTTTAACTTCCAGCAGCAAATGCGAATACCACGAAGTTTAATTGACGATCGACACGAGTATTACGCAAAAAGGGAATGTAACAGATGAGACTTCTGCAGTTCTGAGTGAAGCCTTATGCGCTCTTATGCAGCATCGCGTGCTTTCATTACCTTGTCGTTGGTTAGGCAACTTCAGGGGGCAGCGGGCGGCGCAACTGCACACACCTCGCCGTCTCCGAAGCAACTCTCACGAATTTCTCTTTACTACAATTTGCCGAAGTTGTTTTAAGAAATGGTATCTGGCTGTGTTTTCAACTGACCAATCAGCATCTCAATGTTAACTTTAAGCTCCGCCTACAAAAATTTTGTCTATCCAATGAGAAACGTTATACTTTTCGTGGTGGGGCCATGTTTTTAATGTTTGCAACGTAACAAAGACGCGTAAAGTCTCACGCTAAAACTTGCAGCTGGTGTGGCCCTTTTAGTGATATCGTAAGCTCTATACTATTCTTCTGGAGGGCTCTGTCTTTTAACATGGGCTGGGGGGTGGTCTTGGCGGTCGGCGGGCGATGTGGGTGTCCCTTATCGTAGGGCCTTCTAGCTTACATGACTCTGCTCTCGGTTTCTGTTCTCGTTTCTCCCCTTGGAACTGCGTCTGTTTCACAGTGGGAAGGTATGACATGCATTTAAGCGTTCTTGTGTCAGTCTGTGGTATTCCATTTGCTCCCTCGTTGATTGTATTACTTTGCTTAATTTAATGACAGGATTTATTCGGAGCTATGTGACATACTGCCGAATTTACTATCATGTCAGGGTTTTCATGGAACGTGTTGGATTTGCCTGGCGCCTTACACTGATACAGGAAGCACATACCTCATTAAGCTTGAGAACTTTATTACCCCACAGTTGAAGACTGATTTGAACGACTTCATTTACCCACAGGTTGGGGCACCGCCACACTGGCATCAGGAAGTTCGGTAACTTTTAAATCGAATTATTACTGAAGGATGGATCAGTTGCACTGGACCAAATGATTCAGCCTTACATTACTGGCCTCCGAGCACACCGAATCTGACTGTATGTGGTTATTTCTTGCGGGAGTTTTTAAAAGAGTTTATGTGCTTCCGTTAGCAACAACAACGAATGAACTCAGACATTGCATAACAGCAGCTGCGAAAGCTGTAAGCGGTGGTCTCGCGGTTCTAGGCGCGCAGTCCGGAACCGTGCGACTGCTACGGTCGCAGGTTCGAATCCTGCCTCGGGCATGGATGTGTGTGATGTCCTTAGGTTAGTTAGGTTTAAGTAGTTCTAAGGTCTAGGGGACTGATAACCACAGCAGTTGAGTCCCATAGTGCTCAGAGCCATTTGAACCACTTTTTTTGAAAGCTGTAATATACACATACTCGCTGCAGTGTGGGAACAACTTGAATACCGCACTGACATACGCCGTGCATCTCATGCGGGGCATACTGAACACCTATGGAAAGGTATGAAAAAAAAATTTTCAGTTCATCAAAAGACAAAATTCATTGTATGTGTTTATTAGTTTCAGAAATACGGGGTGGTTCACGAAGATATGCAAATATTTTAATAAGTTATTCTAAAAGTAGAGGGAGACCAAGAGATGAATACACTAAGCAGATTCAGAAGGATGTAGGTTCCTGTAAGTACTGGGAGATGAAGAAGCTTGCACGGGATAGGGCAGCATGGAGAGCTGCATCAAACCAGCCTCAGGACTGAAGACCACAACAACAATATTCTAAAAGTAAAACTAAAGAAAAACTTCAAATAAACATGGTTCCGCAAATGTTTTGTTACGGATTTACGGCTAATAAAAGTTTTTGCCTGAATTTTAGCAATTTAGCTAATATGAAGCCATCGCAAAACTGTACGAAGTTAAAGTAAAGCACGATTTCCATTTATTTTGTTATTGATCTGGTGAATCTCATAAAACATGTCCCAGACGTGTATCTGCAGTAGTTTTCCAGAACATCCAGAGAAGCAACGATGTAATCTCGAAAAAATTTTAATTTATTAACTACTTGTCCTAGTTTGTTTTTTAAATTCCAGACAATTTCACAAAGATTTCAATAGGAGAGGTTGAGAATTTAATTTTGGAAAAATGATGGTAATAACGTTAGCTGAAACTGTATGAATTTGTCAAATAATCTGCATTTATTAATACCATAGCACACGTCAATTCAAGTTAAACCGGAAAAAACTCAGTGTTAAGAACGTTGTACAGTGTACACACAATTTCATAATACATTCTTAATAAATGTTCAAAATGCCTCCACCAAATTCAATGCATTTAGCTGCACGTGTATGAACAGATTTTGTGGCTCGTTTCAGTTTCACAGGGCTGTTATTAATTTTTCTTTCTGTATGTTCCGCGAAACTACAGCAGATACACGTGTTGGGCATGTTTTATTAGATTCACCAGACCAATAACGACAAGATAAATGGAAATCGTGCTTTACTCTAACCTCGTACAGTTTTGCGATGCTTTCATATTTGCGAAGTTGCTAAATTTCAGCCAAAATCTTTTACTATCCGTAATCCCGTAACTAAACGTTAGCGGATCTATGTGTATATGAACTTTTTTATTTAGTTTTACTATTTGACTTACGTATGAAAATATTTGCATATCTTCCTGAATCACCCTCTACACATGCCAAATCGGATGATTCGTTTTGATACACGCTATCGATACCGAATCAACCTATATGTACAGTCGTGGACAAAACAAGCGAGACCCCTCGCCTTTACGTTATGCAGATCCGCACAGCTTTAAAGTCTGCTGCACAGCATAACACGCAAGGCGACGAAGTGCTACCAACATACAATACACAGGCGTGAAATTGAAAAACCATCCGAACTTCGTCAGACTGTTTTCAATCATGTGTAAGATTATATTAATGCTGATTAGTGTGTTAAACACAACACGTAAACATAAAATATAAATGAAAGAAGGAACGCTAAATAGTATGAACTTACTAATAAAAATGAATTTCAACTCATTGAGATAACATAATTGTTTTAGTAAGACAAAGTACCCCAGATCGTTACGAATTAGCATGATATTATGCGCATTCGTCCGCGAAATGGTCTGTGTCAACGTTCAGACCAGTCATACTGGATTACCGTTGCTGACCTACCATTAAAGTGTGCAAATTTAGCAAAGCTTGAAGATTCATAACGAAATTCATTCAAAAATCATTCAGTGCCACACTTAAGTCAATTCAGTTATTGACAGAAGCGGAAAAAGTAGTCAGTAACAAGTACGAAATTCTACAAGAGTTTCATATTGACATTCACAGGGCGCCGGTACAAAATAAAGGTAGCGAAAAACGTATTGGAGGGGGGGGGGGGGGGGGGCACGAGAATTTCTTAAAATTGCTTATTTATAGTCTATCTGCCTCCATCGAGATTAGAACAGAAAACAATAACACTAAGTTATGAAACAATTGTAGCAAAACAGAGCATCCTCGTTGTCCATGTGATGGATAAGACGGCTAATTCACAACATAAATGTCAATGTAAGCAGGAATTTCTGTTGGAACATGCTACCTGGACCAAATAACATACATTTTCTACGTCTTCAGTGCGAATCATGTAGCAAATGTAATTTTATGGTTATAAAATATCGAGTGGATTTACTAACATAATTATGAACCAGTCAAGAACATAAATCGATGGTCACATAGTTGTCAAACATATTCTACGGTGTTGCCATTGTCCATTAGACTAGCAGCAGGAAGAAAACGTTCGCTCAGCTGATGTGCTGAGATAGGTAGCATTGGCGAAGCTCGCGCTTCAAAGACGCCACAACATCGTGTGACACCACTTCCTGGGAAACGAAATACCTCAAGTATAAGTCAGTGTGTTGTATTTGCATATCTGTGACTATGACGTAGTGCTAAAGTGTGGTTATGGATAGTACGTATGCTCAGGTTGTGAATCTAAGATCATAAATAAAGACGAGGGGAAATTAATTAGGCGTCCTTCCTCTTCCGTAACATCAAGTATATTTTGGATATATTTCAGTATATTTTTATATATTTTAGTTCAACGGCGTCTTATCGCGGACAAAGCGGCTGCTTTCGGCGTCAGTTCGAATCCTTCCCCGGGCATGGAAGTGTGTGATGTCCTTAGGTTAGGTAGATTTAAGTAGTTCTAAGTTCTAGGGGACTGGTGACCTAAGCAGTTGGTCTCATAGTTCTTAGAGCCATTTTTTGACCTTTCGCGTAAATTTTCTTCACATAAACGGCCATATCTTTAGATTACGTTGACATAAAAGCTCACTTTTTTAGACAACCAAGGGTACGTATACCGCAGGAAGTGCGATACATTTCCGCATACCCGTACTCGAGGTAAACGGGTTTTAAGGGTTGGGTATACAGATAGACAGTAAAGAAAGTGAGACTAGTAGGTTTCCATTTTTACCAATTTAGGTGACGAAATCCTAGCAACGAAAATGCTACGACAGTTACTGAAGATGAGGACCGCATAAATAATTCCCCCTGCTCTTTATTCGAAGTGTTCTAGTTGCTGTCGATACATCAGCATATTAATCATAGCTACGCTTTAGATCCAACAGGGCCGGCCGGTGTGGCCGTGCGGTTAAAGGCGCTTCAGTCTGGAACAGCGTGGCCGCTACGGTCGAAGGTTCGAACGCTGCCTCGGGCATGGGTGTGTGTGATGTCCTTAGGTTAGTTAGGTTTAATTAGTTCTAAGTTCTAGGCGACTGATGACCTCAGAAGTAAAGTCGCGTAGTGCTCAGAGCCATTTGAACCATTTTGAACAGATCCAACAGAAATGCAAATAAAATCGATTTGCCTCTTCATAACGATCTGGGGTACTTAGTCTTAGCCGGCCGGTGTGGCCGTGCGGTTAAATGCGCTTCAGTCTAGAACCGCGTGACCGCTACGGTCGCAGGTTCGAATCCTGCTTCGGGCATGGATGTGTGTGATGTCCTTAGGTTAGTTAGGTTTAAGTAGTTTTAAGTTCTAGGGGACTGATGACCACAGAAGTTAAGTCTCATAGTGCTCGGAGCCATTTTTGAACTTAGTCTTACTTAAAAAGTTACGTTATCTCGATAAGCTGAAATTCATTTTATTATTACAGTTCATACTAATTAGCGTTTCTTGTTTTATTTATATCTTGTATTTGCTTATTATGTTTAACACATTAATCAGCATTAATATAGTCTAATACAAAATTGAAAACAGTTTAACAAAGTTCGGATAGTTCTTCAATTTCATGCCTGTGCATAGTATGTTGGTAGCATTTCGTCGCCTTGCCTGTTATGCTGTGTAGCAGACTTTAAAGCTGTGCGGATCAGCATAACGAAAAGGCGAGGGGTCTCGCTCGTTTTGTCCACGACTGTACATACATTTAGAGGCACCAGCACCTTTAACTTCGACGCTCTGAAGCGTCGTAGGATAACTTTTCCGGGCACGGGTTCCGATGCAAAATATTATGTACTCACTCCACTCTACAAGACCTAAGAGTTTGTTATGGGAAATTTCCGAACACTCTGTATGTACTGGTATTCATGTGATCCAAAAATTCTTACTGTATGCAGTAAGATAAATTAACAGGTAGGTATCGAGACGGAGCGCATCGTACGCCAGACCGCCCGGAGGCTGCGTGCTTTGCCACTGTGCTCTGCCGGCGGTTTTTATGGGAGGGCGTGTCCCGCGCGCGACTGCCGCCTCGCCAGCGTGACGTGACGTGCGCGGCGCTCGTAAGACCGGCCGGAAGCGGCGTCCGCGCCGGGAAATTGCGGAGCGACGCTCAGCCGTCACGCCGCTGGCGACGCCGGGCGACGCGAGTTTCAATTTCCCAGCGGCGGCCAATAACATTATGTCTGGCCCGGCCAGGAAATTACGGCCCGCAGCAATACGATACCGTAATTTCATATCCGATGGCGCTCTCTTCCGTCTTCCAGCGACAGCCAGAGTCGCAACTACAGATATTGCTACCTAATATCCTTACCTTCCGCGCCGAGTGTACATCCTGAAGGTAAACTATCGCATGAGCTCTAAGCTTTGTAGAAGTACAGTTTTCAGTGGAACAACTGATAAGTTGCGAGTGAAAAGATAATGCTCCGCTATGGAGCTGCATTTACAGGGTCTTCCCGTAAAAGCGTGGAAAAATGTAATACTCGTAAATAGGACATTGAGAATGCTCCACTGAGGAATTTGAGGTGGGGAGCCTGGGGTCGGAGAAGGCAGCTTAAGGAGACAGGGAAGCAAACTTGTCCATCGCTTTGTCATGCTGTACTGTTTTCCAGAGTATTTAGAACTAGAATTCGTACAAGTTTACAAGGATAGGATAAACGCCAATGGTGGAGAAGTATTTATAGCAGTAAAGAATTCAATAATATCCAGTGAAGTTATTAGCGAATGCGAATGTGAAATAATCTGGGTTAAGTTAAGTATCAAAGGTGGGTCAGATATGATAGTCGGATGCTTCTATAGACCACCTGCATCAGCAACTGTAGTAGTTGAGCGCCTCAGAGAGAACCTGCAGAACGTCGTGAAGAAGTTTCGTGATCAAACTATTGTAATAGGGGGAGACTTCAATCTACCAGGTATAGAATGGGATAGTCACACAATCAGAACTGGAGCCAGGGACAGAGACTCTTGTGACATTATCCTGACTGCCTTGTCCGAGAATTACTTCGAGCAGATAGTTAGAGAACCAACTCGTGAAGCTAACGTTTTAGACCTCATAGCAACAAATAGACCGGAACTTTTCGACTCCGTGAATGTAGAAGAGGGTATCAGTGATCATAAGTCAGTGGTTGCATCAATGACTACAAGTGTAATAAGAAATGCCAAGAAAGGAAGGAAAATATATTTGCTTAACAAGAGTGATAGGGCACAAATCGCAGAATATCTGAGTGACCACCATCAAACGTTCATTTCTGAGGAAGAGGATGTGGAACAAAAATGGAAAAAATTCAGAAACATCGTCCAGTACGCCTTAGATAAGTTCGTACCGACTAAGGTCCAAAGCGAGGGGAAAGATCCACCGTGGTATAACAATCATGTACGAAAGGTACTACGGAAACAAAGAAAGCTTCATCATAGGTTTAAGAGTAGTCGAATCATAGCTGAAGGAAAAGCTGAACGAAGCGAAAAAGAGCGTAAAGAGAGCAATGAGAGAAGCATTCAACGAATTCGAACATAAAACATTGGCAAGCAATCTAAACAAGAACCCTAAAAAGTTTTGGTCATATGTAAAATCGGTAAGCGGATCTAAATCCCCTATTCAGTCACTCGTTGACCACGATGGCACCGAAACAGAGGACGACCGAAGAAAGGCAGAAATACTGAATTCAATGTTCCGAAACTGTTTCACTGCGGAAAATCGTAACACGGTCCCTGACTTCAGCCGTCGCACGGACGCCAAAATGGAAAATATTGAAATAAACGATATCGGAATTGAAAAACAACTGCTATCACTTAGTAGCGGAAAAGCATCCGGACCAGACGAGATACCCTTAAAATTCTACAGTGATTATGCTAAAGAACTTGCCCCCATTCTATCAGCAATTTATCGTAGATCGCTGGAAGAACGTAAAGTACCTAGCGACTGGAAGAAAGCGCAGGTCGTTCCCATTTTCAAGAAGGGTCATAAATCAGATGCGAATAATTATAGGCCTATTTCGCTTACGTCAATCTGTTGTAGAATAATGGAACATGTTTTGTGTTCTCGTATTATGACGTTCTTAGATAATACAAATCTCCTTCATCATAACCAACATGGATTCCGCAAACAGAGATCATGTGAAACTCAGCTCGCCCTATTTGCCCAAGAAATTCACAGTGCCGTAGACACTGGCGAGCAGATTGATGCCGTATTCCTGGACTTCAGGAAGGCATTTGATACGGTTCCGCACTTACGTTTAGTGAAAAAAATACGAGCTTACGGAATATCGGACCAGGTTAGTGATTGGATTCAGGATTTCCTAGAAGAAAGAACACAACATGTCATTCTTAACGGTTCAAAATCTGCAGATGTAGAGGTAATTTCGGGAGTACCGCAGGGAAGCGTGATAGGACCTTTATTGTTTACAATATACATAAATGACTTAGTTGACAACATCGGTAGCTCCGTGAGGCTATTTGCAGATGACACGGTTGTCTACAAGAAAGTAGCAACATCAGAAGACTCGTACGTACTCCAGGAGGACCTGCAGAGGATTAATGCATGGTGCGACAGCTGGCAGCTTTCCCTAAACGTAGATAAATGTAATATAATGCGCATACATAGGGGCAGAAATCCATTCCAGTACGATTATGCCATAGGTGGTAAATCATTGGAAGCGGTAACGACCGTAAAATACTTAGGAGTTACTATCCGGAGCGATCTGAAGTGGAATGATCACATAAAACAAATAGTGGGAAAAGCAGGCGCCAGGTTGAGATTCATGGGAAGAATTCTAAGAAAATGTGACTCATCGACGAAAGAAGTAGCTTACAAAACGCTTGTTCGTCCGATTCTTGAGTATTGCTCATCAGTATGGGACCCTTACCAGGTTGGATTAATATAAGAGATAGACATGATCCAGCGAAAAGCAGCGCGATTCGTCATGGGGACATTTAGTCAGCGCGAGAGCGTTACGGAGATGCTGAACAAGCTCCAGTGGCGGACACTTCAAGAAAGGCGTTACGCAATACGGAGAGGTTTATTATCGAAATTACGAGAGAGCACATTCCGGGAAGAGATGGGCAACATATTACTACCGCCCACATATATCTCGCGTAATGATCACAACGAAAAGATCCGAGAAATTAAAGCAAATACGGAGACTTACAAGCAGTCGTTCTTCCCACGCACAATTCGTGAATGGAACAGGGAAGGGGGGATCAGATAGTGGTACAATAAGTACCCTCCGCCACACACCGTAAGGTGGCTCGCGGAGTATAGATGTATATGTAGATGTAGATGTACTGTGCTGTTTATTTGCATGTACAGTCTTTATTTCCTGCAAGGAAACAAGGGGGAAAGTCTGATTACCAGGAAGTCGTGATCTAGGTTTTGTTTACTTTACTTGTCCACAATGTGGCTCTGTTGTATGGTATTTACATTATCCCATGACAGAACGTGCTGTGATTCAACAATAGACCCATTCATTACTCAGTGCTGAGCCGTGGTCGGCTCGCGTTAATGCCGTTTTTCCTTTTGGGCATTTTGTCACCGTCGAGTAGAGTCTTATTCCTAATTCAGTTACTATCTGAACGAGTTGCTCAGTTGCCTACGTCAGTGGCAGCAGCAGCGTTTATCGATACTAGTCCTGCTGTAACTTATTTGGTGTGGCAGTTATATTTCCGTGTCATGGTGTGTGTGGCAGTTGTTCGGTTGCGGCGGAGCAGCGAGGAAGTCTCTGGAGCGTGTGTTCAGGCCGCGGGCGCTCGCGGCGTGGATGCGGGGTCAGAGTTCAAATGGCTCTGAGCACTATGGGACTCAACTTCTGAGGTAATTAGTCCCCTAGAACTTAGAACTAGTTAAACCTAACTAACCTAAGGACATCACAAACATCCATGCCCGAGGCAGGATTCGAACCTGCGACCGTAGCGGTCTTGCAGTTCCAGACTGCAGCGCCTTTAACCGCACGGCCACTTCGGCCGGCACTGGGGGGGGGGGGGGGGGGGGGGGTTCAGAGTTGTGTGGCACTAATAGCAAGAACTGCTAAGTTCGTCGCCCACCGCTATCCTGGAGTTGAGTAATCAGTGAACCTGTCATGAAAACTCAACCGTCGTGACATCTCTTTGTTGATTGCTGGTTGTTGCATCCTGAGCTGTCCCTGCAAGCAGCAACGCGATGGTGTGTTGGAGTCGGCAAAATTTTGCAGCCGCCTCCCTGTATGGTGTTTAACCTTTGAAATAGTTATCGTTTATTACTGAAGTGCACCAGAGGTATCTTCTGCCTTGTGGCCGTTAACGTTCCGGTTACCTGCCCTAGTCGTTAGCGTAGTTTGACGGCAGTGTGTTTTTCTCGCCGTGTTGATGCTGTCCGGCATGGCGTGTAGCTCGACAGCTTGGTGTTGTTCTCTTTTTCGCTTTGAGTGTTTATTGTGCCTTGACTGTCTTTAGACGCCAGTTATTAGTACGACATAATCCTGCAGCGATCCTCGTCTTCATTGATACTTTTGGTTGTCATGCTGTTGGTCGGGTGGAAGCGAATTGATTAGGCGGTTGGTTGGTTCGTCAGCCGTCCGTAGGTCGTGCTGCAACCCAATTGTTTAGTGCTACGCTTGGCTGTCTGTCTCACCTAAAGTGTGGTTAGTGCTTCCTCCCCAGGCCGACCCTTGGAACACTTCTGAGCACCACTGTTTGTAGTTTGTGATTGTCATTTTATTTGGTCACAGGTACTTTGCCAGGCCTTCAGCCGTGTATTAATATTGTCTGTTTTATATTTAGTATATGGCCTTCATCTGAATTTCATAAGAACTTTGAGATTAGGTCTTCAGCCATGTTTCATTGAAAATTCTTGTTGTTCTATATTTAGGCCTTCAGCCACGCTTGTTTCAGACTCTGTGGCTTTAAGATGTAAATCCTTATCTGTATGGTTTCTCTTTAATTATCTTGAATTCTTTAAATGGCCTTCAGCCATGTTCTGTAAATGTTTATCTTAAGGTTATCTTTAATTATTCTTGAGTAACTGTTTGAGCCTTCAGCCGACAAGATACTTCAGGGTTTCTTAAAATGATTTTCTGTTGTACTGTGTAAAAGCTTATCTTTAAAGTCTCTCTCTTTTATTATGTATTTTTTTTAATTGGGATTTCAGCCGAAGAATTAAATTGAATTTTCTTTAATATGGCCTTCAGCCAGAATTTGTAAATGCTTGGCGTTTAAAGAATTTCCTTAACTGATCTGAAATATTATTTCGGCCTTCAGCCTAGAAGATATTGTAATTTTACTTAAGTAAGGCCTTCAGCCGTTACTCTAAATCCTGGTGTTTTAAAAGCAACCCTCTAAACTTATTATGGAGAAGTTACTTGGGCCCTCAGCCACGAAGTGATCTTTGTTGTTTTAAAGAGAAAAATGTGCATTGGTTTGAGGAATAAAGTTGTATGTGTTCTTGTATAACTAACAGTAATTGACCATGGCCCCTTTCCACAACCTGATCCGCTCTATCCTGCGAAACCAGGTTTCAAGGGCTGCATACAGTACAATAACACGGAGCCGCGCCAGTACAGTATTTCCTGGTCGCTGGTTGGAGGGGAGGTACTGGTCCATGGCCTGAGAGATCATCTGACCTGAATTCCCTTGATTATTTCCTTGGGGGTATCTGAAGTCACTTGTGTGTGTGAGACCCTAGCGGACACGAAGAAGGATTTAGTTGCCAGAATTGTGGCTGCTTGTGATGTGATTCGAAATACACCAGGACATTAGTCGGGCTGCATCAGAATCTTCTTCGCCGGTGTTATGCTTGCTTTGAGGTTGATGGCCGTCAGTTTCAGCACTTTTTGTAAGATGCAGCACAAATGGTACGTTCATTGTGTCAGCTATGGTATTTGCAGGTAACTAATGTAAATATAAAAGTACACAGTAATGCGATTTTCTTCCTATTACGTCCTTAAGCTGGCTTCTCCGACGCCAGGTTCCCTACCTCAGATTGTTCAGTGGAGCATCCTCAATGTGCTGTTAAATTTTTGCACGCTTTTACGGAAACAACCTATACAGGCCACGCGGTAGTTTCTCGCCTGATCAGTTGAGCTTCAGTATTGGTCCAGAATGAGGGAAAGTGAGCAAGGTTAAGCAATGGCTATTATGGTAGCACCTTTTATGGATAATCTACGAACTAGTTTGTACTCGTTCCGGATGTAACACCTTTGGCAAAGAAGCATGTAACAATAGTACTATGGCTTCAGGGTAGTTACCCGATTGATTAGATGAGCTAAATTTCAGTATTGGTCCGGACCGAAGGAAAGTTATCGATAAGCCATGGCTACAGAAGCGCCTCTTACGGATAACCTACGAACTATTCTCCACTCGTTGCAGATGTAACACATCTTGACAAGAGGCGTGTGATTATAGCGTCAAGTGGGGCTGGCCCCATAACATGTGACAGTTGAAAGAACGGGAAAAGACAGTGTGTGTCAGTCAGTGGGCAGTTATTTTGGTGGTGTTCTTCATTACAACATGGCCAGGATACAAGGTCTGGATGACTTCGCACGGGGCGGAGTCATCGGGAAACTCGAAGAACGACGAAGTGTGACGACTGTAGCCCAGGAGTTTCGTATTGATCACAGCATTGTTTGAAGTGCATGAGGGAGCGTTCCAAGCGACAGGCACTGCTGCCCGGAAAAGAGCAGGCTGTCGACCATGGTCAATTACAGCTAAAGCCTACCGCTACACTGTGAAACAGGCAAAAAGGAACCCACGTTACACAGCGGGTTCTATTGCTACCACTTTCGAAAGGACTGCACTGCAATAATCTCACAGTCGCAGGGTGACTGAATCGCAGCAGTGTTTTTGCATGAGGACCAGTACACTGTGTTCTGTTGACAACCGCACATCTGGGGAAACGTTTGCGATAGTGCCATGAGCACAGGGACTGGACCAACAAGGACTGGGGTCGCGTCCTCCTTTTGGATGAGGGCAGGTTCAGTATGACTAGCGGTTCTGAATGTACTCTCAATGGCGAGAGGTGGGGAGACGTAATGTACACAGGGAAATTGTCGATCAGTCTGGTGGTTTACGAGTTGTAGTTTGAGGAGGCATAACATTGAATGAAGAAAAATCTTTCAACACGTTACACTCAATGGTCAATGTTAATGTCACACTGTACTCCTTCCCTAAGTCCTTCTTTTCAGGGGTGGATTCAGCCCTGCCTTCATTGCACGACTGTATCCAACAGCACAAGTGAAGGAGCTCTGGCAATGAGAGGTTATTTGGTGGATGGACTGGCCTGCCTGATGCCCGATACCCGATGTCAGTACCATCGGAGCCATCGGAGGCATGTGGGATGCATTGGGGAGACCCAGAACTTCCTCGTAAACCACCGAGCATCCAGTAGTCATCAAGTGGGGTGGTGGAGGAATGGAAGCACAAGAACTCGTTACCACCCTTAAGGGCAGCATAGGAGCACTTCCATCAGTAGTGATCACGCAGTCTGTTAAGAAACATGCCCCCGTCAGGTTTAATGTCCAGAGGACCATGACAAACCGCGGTGAATTCATTGTAATGCCTGTCTTCGAATAAAAGTATAATTTCTCTTCATCTCACTGCATATTTCTTTCAGATTCCTTCTTCATTCAACTAGTGAAGTTTTATCTACGTTTCTTCCAGGTTCTAGGCAGTGAGACATGATGCAAAAATTACTTTCGTCCTAAAGCTTTACACACCAGTGTACTAATATTTGAAATAATTTTATGTGATGGGATATTATTTCATCGAAATGTACGGCAACTCTCATTTGAGGGAGACATTATTAAGTAGTCTAAGGCGTAGGTTGTTAGTATTTTCGGATTATATCAGCACCTGTTTATCAAACGTAATCCTATCATTGCTTGCACCATCTTCTGTAAATAGTCAACATCTCTCGTTGCCAACTCCAATTCCATATTTCGCTAATTTTTTTCTGAAACTATTATCGTGAGCGTAGTTTGCAGTTCACTTAGAAAAACAAAAATTCCTACGGCTGCTACTGAAAAGAGGAACCCAAATATTTTCCATGCTTCTTATTTATTGACGCTAGATTTATAGTCACAGCATCTGGATAGTATTCGTAACTGAGCCGTGCGTGGCTCGTGTTCCCACCATCATGTATTTCACACCTTGTTTTTAACGTACTTCCACCTCACTACGTTTATTTAAATTGCTACTGAGTTGCAGCTTTGCCTGACCATGAGCGGGGTTAACAGCACGTATCGATATATCCCCTCTCGTAGTATCTTTGCTCCGTTGCTATTACTTCCCGGTCCTTGTCTGTCGTAAGGAGTTCGGGTCGCGAGTTCGGGTCTGCAATTCGGTTGGAACGCATCTGGATCGCTGTCTGGACATGCCAGTCGGGGAATTTCAATGCTACACTAGTGCAGTTGGGTTGGAGCAGCTGTGAGGTCTGCGTCGACATGGCTCGCCCGACCATTGCTGCCATGCGTCACTTGAGACGGGCCACGGTCTTCTTGGATCGTCGGTTGGTCGTCCTACCGGACGACGCGGTTTGGCTCGCCGATCATTCATGAGTCGGCTGTGTGTGTGTGTGTGTGTGTGTGCATGGACTCCCGATTTGTCTTCATGTGTGTAGTTAATGTTGGGTATCGTTCAGGTCTTCGTGCAAGTGTTTGTCAGGTTGTGTGTAGTTGGCGTTACTCCCACTGAATACCATTTTAGATGTTGCCGGCTTTCTGCGTCAGTCGGTCGGTTGCTGCGGACCAGGGAAGTTATTTCCGCGCGTTGTAGTCGGCTGCATCCGCTGGCGGTCCCTGCAGTGTCGGAGCGTTTGTAGAGCTGTCCGATCGCTACGAGCTTCGTGGTTCACCGACCCAGGACGTCAAAGTTGAGTAGTGGTTTCAACAAACCAAGACACGTCCATTCATGTTGTGTGGTTCGTTTCAATGGTTCGCTGTTGGGAAGGTTTACCTGTGAGCAACACCAAGTGTTTCTATTGCTGAAATTTTGCGGCGATGCGGTGCAATTAACTATATTGGTTAACTGCAATTCAAGTGCAAAAAATGGTTCAAATGGCTCTGAGCACTATGCGACTTAACGTCTGAGGTCATCAGTCGCCTAGAACTTAGAACTAATTAAACCTAACTAGCCTAAGGACATCACACACATCCACGCCCGAGGCAGGATTCGAACCTGCGACCGTAGCGGTCACGCGGTTCCAGACTGAAGCGCCTTTAAACGCACGGCCACACCGGCCGGCCAAAAAGTCAAGTGCACCAGCGAAATTTTCTCCCTTGTGGCCGTTAGTGTTCCAGTTACCTGCTCTGGCCACTATGGTAATTTCAGTCAGCGACCTTTCTTCACCATTGTGGACAATGATGTTGGTAACTTTTGTGTTTGAGTTCTCATGTATCGATTGGTGGCAAGCGAGTCGTTTTGTCGGTCGGTCCGTGGCTGTCCCCTGGTTGGGTTCCGACGGAAGAAGTGTAGTTGGGCTCACCACCTGTTTCACGTAAATGAACAAGGGCAGACCGACCTCCCTGGAGGCTTCTGAGTGCCGTGTTTTTTATTGTCCTTCTCACCGATTGTTTAATTGTCTGTTTATGATCTATCATAGCCAATGGTTTAAAAAATTCTCGCTTTTATTGGATTTTATGTACACTCCTGGAAATGGAAAAAAGAACACATTGACACCGGTGTGTCAGACCCACCATACTTGCTCCGGACACTGCGAGAGGGCTGTACAAGCAATGATCACACGCACGGCACAGCGGACACACCAGGAACCGCGGTGTTGGCCGTCGAATGGCGCTAGCTGCGCAGCATTTGTGCACCGCCGCCGTCAGTGTCAGCCAGTTTGCCGTGGCATACGGAGCTCCATCGCAGTCTTTAACACTGGTAGCATGCCGCGACAGCGTGGACGTGAACCGTATGTGCAGTTGACGGACTTTGAGCGAGGGCGTATAGTGGGCATGCGGGAGGCCGGGTGGACGTACCGCCGAATTGCTCAACACGTGGGGCGTGAGGTCTCCACAGTACATCGATGTTGTCGCCAGTGGTCGGCGGAAGGTGCACGTGCCCGTCGACCTAGGACCGGACCGCAGCGACGCACGGATGCACGCCAAGACCGTAGGATCCTACGCAGTGCCGTAGGGGACCGCACCGCCACTACCCAGCAAATTAGGGACACTGTTGCTGCTGGGGTATCGGCGAGGACCATTCGCAACCGTCTTCATGAAGCTGGGCTACGGTCCCGCACACCGTTAGGCCGTCTTACGCTCACGCCCCAACATCGTGCAGCCCGCCTCCAGTGGTGTCGCGACAGGCGTGAATGGAGGGACGAATGGAGACGTGTCGTCTTCAGCGATGAGAGTCGCCTCTGCCTTGGTGCCAATGATGGTCGTATGCGTGTTTGGCGCCGTGGAGGTGAGCGCCACAATCAGGACTGCATACGACCGAGGCACACAGGGCCAACACCCGGCATCATGGTGTGGGGAGCGATCTCCTACACTGGCCGTACACCACTGGTGATCGTCGAGGGGACACTGAATAGTGCACGGTACATCCAAACCGTCATCGAACCCATCGTTCTACCATTCCTAGACCGGCAAGGGAACTTGCTGTTCCAACAGGACAATGCACGTCCGCATGTATCCCGTGCCACCCAACGTGCTGTAGAAGGTGTAAGTCAACTACCCTGGCCAGCAAGATCTCCAGATCTGTCCCCCATTGAGCATGTTTGGGACTGGATTAAGCGTCGTCTCACGCGGTCTGCACGTCCAACACGAACGCTGGTCCAACTGAGGCGCCAGGTGGAAATGGCATGGCAAGCCGTTCCACAGGACTACATCCAGCATCTCTACGATCGTCTCCATGGGAGAATAGCAGCCTGCATTGCTGCGAAAGGTGGATATACACTGTACTAGTGCCGACATTGTGCATGCTCTGTTGCCTGTGTCTATGTGCCTGTGGTTCTGTCAGTGTGATCATGTGATGTATCTGACCCCAGGAATGTGTCAATAAAGTTTCCCCTTCCTGGGACAATGAATTCACGGTGTTCTTATTTCAATTTCCAGGAGTGTATTTTTGAATTTTGGAAAATCAATTGTGGGCCTTCAGCCACTTAAATCCTTACTAAAAAAAGAAAAGAAAAAAAACATAGCGGCGTTCTCCCTTTGAAAGGTTATGGTAATTTGTTTTAAAATCTTGAAAGTTTTACTGTGGTACTTCAGCCGTTTGTATTGCATCTTGTTTATGTTTGTCTATTCACCCTTGCCTTGAGGCTCTCAGCCCTGCTGTGTATATGTTAATTATTTTATTTGCAATTTTAACTGCATGTTTTTACCACTTGAGATTTATTTTGGTGCTTTAAGATTTCGTGTTGGGAGGCCTTCCGCCGTGAAATAATTGCCTTCTTGAAACTCGTAGTTCTAAAGGTTCAGCTATGTGCCGTTTTGGTTTAAAGGTGCTATTAAATTACAATAATTTACAATTTTGAGTGATTGCAACCGACACCTTATTTGGCCCTTGTACAATCCTAATCACCTGTTCTGCCCAGCGGGTTAAGTGGGCGTATCAGTAACTACGCCTTAGACCCAGTGATCACAACTCATCGGCCTATACTAGTAACTGCTCACTGAGTCTCCCGGTAAGTCAACCCCAGTCAGTTCACGAAACGCAAACTACTGAGCAACTGTATTTTGCCTGCCGTTAGTCTAACGGAGAACTGTCAACATTGTAGAATACCGAGCGAGGTGGCGCAGTGGTTAGACACTGGACTCGCATTCGGGAGGACGTCGGTTCAATCCCGCGTCCGGCCATCCTGATTTAGGTTTTCCGTGATTTCCCTAAATCGCTCCAGGCAAATGCCGAGATGGTTCCTTCGAAAGGACACGGCCGATTTCCTTCCCCGTCCTTCCCTAATCCGATGAGACCGATGACCTCGCTGTCTGGTCTCCTTCCCCAAACAACCCAACCCAACCATTGTAGAATACGTTTGGCAACTATGCGACCGATGATTTTCTTCCTGGACTGTATCAGAATCGTCCTGATAAATTCACTCGATACTTCGTTATCATTCTGCCTAGGCTTCTGAATTATTCTGTCCTAAGGAATGACGCAGAGGTAGCAAATTATCAACAGAAAATGTAGCTTGCTTTACCATTTACGTTGCGAATAATTCTCCGTCTTAGAGCTCATTTAGGCAAAAAGGAGCGCCTGTGTGATGTAGTTGCATGGTGGTTTAACGACAAAGTGTTCGCCCTTTAAACGGAAGGGTGTGTTATTTCTCTGGTCTGAGCTCTGCTATGAAAGAGCCACTAGCAGGCAGATTGACAAGATTGACAGTCAGTAATTAAATCGTAAGACAACTTATCTCCCTAAAGTGTTGTCCATGCCTCGGTTCTGTACCCTGCAGACCTAAAGCTGATAAAGTTACCGAATTGCATGCTTGTTGGTGCCTGGTCTTCCTGGTTCTGCAAAATATTGTGACTTAATTGTGTCACTGAATGATTAGTTATATGGATTTCTTTATGCATCTATCACTACTGCTACGCTCGTATACTTTCGTGGTAGCCCTTTGACTCTACTTCTATATGACTGTCGACTGAACTTAGACAAAGACCATTTCGAAGCCGAAAGTTCATATTGTCCTGCTAAATCGTGACAATTTTGGATATTTTGTTTCACTAAAAAAAAAGTTTTTCTTTCCTAAAGTTATCTTGGTGAATTGTAATTAATTTATGTTAATACAGTGCACAGTAATTAGTGTTTTTTCATTCGTTAATTGAATGTTTGTTGTTGTGGTCTTCAGTCCTGAGACTGGTTTGATGCAGCTCTCCATGCTACTGTATCCTGTGCAAGCTTCTTCATCTCCCAGTACCTACTGCAACCTACATCCTTCTGAATCTGCTTAGTGTATTCATCTCTTGGTCTGCCTCTACGATTTTTACCCTCCACGCTGCACTCCAGTACCAAATTGGTGAACCCTTGATGTCTCAGAACATGTCCTACCAACCGATTTCCTTCTTCTAGTCAAGTTGTGCCACAAACTCCTCTTCTCCCCAATTCTATTCAATGCCTCCTCATTAGTTATCTGATCTACCCATCTAATCTTCAGCATCCTTCTGTAGCACCACATTTCGAAAGCTTCTATTCTCTTCTTGTCTAAACTATTGAATACAACAATTGAATACAACAGATAAAAATAAGAGATAAATTAATCAATAGCAACAGAGTCTCCCACATAATCTATACCAATGCTCGAAAAGTTTTTCGCATCGACGCCTGCAGAAAATATGTTGGTAGCATTTCGTCTCTTTACACGTTATGCTCCGTGAACAGATAGTACAGCCGTGCAATTCAGCATAAAGATGTAGTTAGCGGTCTCGCGAATTCTGCCATCGACTGTACATGTCTTAGCTGTTCGACCCTGCATGGTTGAACGAACAATACGTCTGTCATCTCAGACGATAGTAGCGACGAGCCACTGAGGTCCTGCAGGGCTTTAAGCATAGCCTCCGGAACTCATGTATTCAAAAAAAAAAAAAATAGCTGTCGCACTATCTCAGCTAAGGTGAGATGCAGTATGGCCGAATTATAGAGTTAAATCCCTGTAACCTCGATCCTGCTGCTCTCAAATTCAGACAGATGGTCGTAGACGTTTCTTCCTTTTGCACGAAGCGTAATACGATCCCCTCACAAACAAACAACTTTCAAACGTGGCGTCCGAAAGAGAAACCAGCTGGTTAACCTTCCTTTGTATGCAGAATCTATATGACGTAACTCCTACAAGCATTGTACAGTTTGTGTCATGACAGTATGACGTTTGTTACATTTCATCTTAGTGGTGTTGCAATTTTACGAGCCGGCAGAATGTTTTCTCTGGCGGACATGGACACCAACTGACATTCAATACGCTATGGAAGTCTACGCAAAGAGATACCTATGTACAGAGGACAAAATTCTGTTACTGATGCTGCACCGTAAGAAGCTTTCTCATTCTTAACTAAATTAACTCAGACATAGAGTGTATGCTACAGTAAAAATATCCCTTTGTCATGTTCGCAGTGTTATTAGGAGAAGAAATCAGAGCTCGCACGGAAATATTTAAGTGTTCGTTTTTCCTGGACGCCGTTCGAGTGACAACTTGATGGTGGTACATTGAACCCTCTGCCAGGCACTTTATTGAGAATAGCGGAGTAATAACGCAGATGTAGAAACCAAAAATGTTCACATTATTTTTAACTAAGAAGTCTATTTCAGTCAACGATGACACGAATTGAAGGCTTTCACAACCGGATGTTTCAGCTGCCGAGAATAGTATAAATCCTTAAATCCAGTTTACCATAGAGATGTAGAAAGACAATGTAATATCCTTCTTGGATGTCTTCGTTATGAGACAGACTGATGGCAGTTTGAAACATAAAGTCTTTCGGAAGGTTACACATACCAACAGATACTTACATAAGGATTCGAATCACCATCCACAACAGAAAAGAGGTTTAATTACAAGTCTAGTGGACAGAGCTAAAAGGATTTGTGCGCCGGAATACCTAGACGCCGTGTTAAAACATCTAAAGCAGGCTTTTGAGAAAAATGGGTACTCTAGTAAGGAAATAGAGTTTTGCGACCGAATAACACGGGGCCTAAGGACAACGATAGGACATAGCGATGGAAGAACACGGTTTCTCTACCTTTCATCAAAAAAGTAACGGATCAAATCGGCAAGATTTCAAGGAAACGTAACGTACGATCGAAGTGTGAATACACGGTTGAAGGAACATAAAAGTCTTTGCCGACAAGGGAAAACAGACAAGTCAGCCGTGGGGAAACATACTCTGCAGTCGGGTGATCAATGTTGTCAAATTTTCGGAAACTGAAGTTTCATGTACTATGACGAACTATTATCCACGGCTATATAGAGAAGCCATCGAAATATATAAACATGGCGATAATTTTAACAGAAAAGGAGAAGCTATGGAACTCAGCGATATATGGTCAGTGGCGCTACAGAATTGATGAGAAGTTTTTATCTTTGACGTACCTGTTATATTTTATCCTTGACACGGTTTACCTCTGATATCACGTGAAATTCAGACCACGCCCACTTTCCATGGTATTTAATCCGTTCTTCGACGTCCAGTTCGTCAGTATGCAAGACTCAGCACAACCAGGAGCACCTCCGAAGGTGTCCAATGCAGCTTTGGACGAAACGTCAGGGATAGAAGAGTTCCATGGACCGCGGCCATACAACCCGGAAGAATTCTCGGCAGCTGACATGAATTGCACAGACTAGTCAGTATCAGCCGATGGCTGCGTGAATTGTTGCTAGGAGTCACCATTACCATAGGAATTCTCAGAAGAGGTAAAAAGTTCGTCCCTGGTGGTCTAGCTGCAAAACGCGTGCCAGGAAACCAAACGGCCGTGGAGTCAAATCCCCTTCGGATCACGCGTTTTTTCAGTGTGCCATTAACCTAGTCTTCATCTCTCTACGAAGTGATAACTTGGATTCCAAGTTAAGCTGCAGATTCCTTTGCCCAGTAGGATAACTCAAAAAAATGGTTCAAATGGCTCTGAGCACTATGGGACTCAACTGCTGAGGTCATTAGTCCCCTAAAACTTAGAACTAGTTAAACCTAACTAACCTAAGGACATCACAAACATCCATGCCCGAGGCAGGATTCGAACAGGATTCGAACCTGCGACCGTAGCGGTCTTGCGGTTCCAGACTGCAGCGCCTTTAACCGCGCGGCCACTTCGGCCGGGTAGGATAACTGGGGTAGGTTAGGGATACGGATGTACTCGAAGCGGAGCCCTATTGAAAGATTTGCTCCAGACTCTGAACCACACTAAATTATTACCATTATTAGCTTCAAAAACCGTACTACCATGCCATAGTCCCCGGGCAACGCAATCGGTTTAAAAGCAGCACACGATAAAGGTTGAAAGGCGAGTCTCTGTTACTTTAAAACTGGAACTTTTCGACTGAGGAAAACAGCAGCGAATGAAGACTAAGTAGCTTGGTAGACAAGTGCGGCCCCACCACGCAATAACCCCAGTTATGAAGTGGTGGTCCACATAAGAGGGAAGCCTTTAGATATAATCTTCACGAAGTAACACAAGCTGAGACATCGTCGCGAAAAGAACAGTGACCCGTATATGTAATAAGTTTCCTTTAATTTACGTCTATGGTCACAAACTTTTTGGTAACAGATTAGCGGTTTCGGTCTGATGATGGTCATTAAAGACCGAAACCGGTAATCTGTTATCAAAAAGTTTGTGACCATAGACGTAAATTAAAGAATACGTATTGACGACGTAAGTCCGCATGGCTCTCTTCGACAACGAACAAGTAGAAACAAGGACAGAAAATGGCATAAAAGATAATAATGTCTATTTGGCGAGTCTAAAATTTCAAACTTACGGAACCACAACGACAGCCACTAGAAAAAATACAGGCCGAACCAGAAAGAAGGCCTCTTTTCAACTTTTTAGAAAACTTTATTAACACACGTCTTTGTTATTTACAAATTCAGATGTGTCAGTGGGTGTTGAGAGTCTCACGTGGAATACAGCACTCGCTCGTGAATATCACATCACTTAGACGAGTGTAGCACTCATCGGAGCACCCACGTAAACGAGCTGTGAATCTGCAGCGCCTCCAGAACAGCGAAAGGGATTCCGGTGACTTCACCTCCGATTCTGGCCTCCAGCACCTGGAGGGCTGCAAGGCGATTTTGTAACATATTGGACTTAAGATACTCTCAGAGGAAGAAGTTGGGAGGCATCAGATGGGGTGAATGTGCCGGCCAAGCCCCATCACCAAATCGGGAAATGAGACGTCCACGAAACCGTTCACGCAGTTCCTTCAGGGCGGTGTGGGTGCAGTTGCGCAGTTCTGTTGATACCACGTGGTTGTATGGGGATGCTGCTGTAAGGCAGGAACAAGAAGAATCCGAAACGTGGAAACATATGGCTCGGAAGCCATAGTATGTTGCACTATTGTTGTCCCGAAAGAAATAAGACCGACAATCCCAGCTGTAGTGAGTCCACACCACACCGTTAATTTTGAGCTGTGTAGCGCCTGCTCAAGGACTTGTTGTTGGTCCCAAAAACGGCAGCTTTCCTTGTTAACTGCCCCTGAAAATACGAAATGTGCCTCGTCAGTCGTCATCAAGCTGTCGACAATTCCTGGATTAGCTGCCCACATTTCCAGAAATTTGTCGCAAAACGAAACACATATGACCTTGTCGGTGAGCCTTAAGCATTGCACTGCTTGTTATCTTGTAGGGCCTTGGATGCAAATCTAGGAGTAAAATGCGCCATACACTAATAGTAGCTCATGTTTAGTGTCTGGAATCTGCGGCAAAGCGATCGTGAAGGACTTCTTCAAATTGATGACCGTACACCGTCGATGTTTTCCCGTGTCCTCACATTTCGGGGTCATCCAGGAAACTTGCTATCATGCACTGGTTGTTTTGAATTCATGTCGTTCTCAAAAAATGGTTCAAATGGCTCTGAGCACTATGGGACTCAACTGCTGAGGTCATTAGTCCCCTAGAACTTAGAAGTAGTTAAACCTAACTAACCTAAGGACATCACAAACATCCATGCCCGAGGCAGGATTCGAACCTGCGACCGTAGCGGTCTTGCGGTTCCAGACTGCAGCGCCTTTAACCGCACGGCCACTTCGGCCGGCCACGTCGTTCTCAACACAGCATATGGATTGAGAGCTGTTCCCCGTTGGTGGGGAATTTCCTGTTTCCTCAGATACATGTATGTTTACGGCTGTCAGTTTTATACACTGGCACACAATACTAATTACGGTGTTAGATATGTCACAAATGATATATTTCACTGTTCGCTCGTACTTTTGCTTGTTATTTCTTGCCCAAATTTGAAATTATGTCACTTGGCTGACCTATTTTCGTACTCATCGCACTAGTAAAGATGTAGCAAATTCTGATAAAATCCATAAGGATTAATCACAAATAAATGGAACCAGTAATGTCAGAAGTATACTTGGTTAAAAAATGAAGAACTGTGTTGGCAATATGAAGCACAAAGAGTCATAGGCCCATTTCTGTTTCATTGTACTTATTCTTAGTTACTTTTCCTTCCTAGTTCTAATGGATAATCATGCAGTATCTGAGATATCCTCCTACTCACTTTGATATTTCACCTAGGTCACAGTTACATGGGTCTGAATAGGTGTTCTCAACTAAGACATTACGGTATCCGCTTTAGGAAGTAAGGCTCTCGTGTAGTGTTTCGATTGTCTTTATTTAAGGAAGAGTTTTCTCATCATAAAACACTTGTACCGTCTATGCTGACATACTGCTGAAGTGTGTATGATAAAACAGTTACCATGAGCTTACCTATGTATCGAACGTGGGACTTGGGTAGACTGCAGCGTTTCAGTTGAAAGTGAAGCACCAGTAGTGACGCTTTATTGACGTCTGGGGAGCAGTGGAGTGAACACCTCTCATGCCACGAGGGACAGCCGCGACCAATGATCGGGTCCATATGATCACTTCACGCGTAGGCTTGTCGACCAGGAAAGCCCCTTAAAGTGTGCATCGGAGCCCAGGTGAACGGTGCGGAGGTGGAACCGATTCCAGTTGAGTTTTTAGTGTTGATGACTTGCAGCGGATAACACGACCACGTTCGACAGATGCACAGGATTGTCGATATCTACGACGTTTGAGTCAGGAGATGACTACATGAGTTGAATCTCCATTCCCAACGACCTTGCACACCACAATGCAATCGACCCTTTACAGATGGACCAGAAATATTGCAGATTTGGATGCCTTTAGATTGTCGTCGGTTGTTTGTACACTGATAGCTGGAGTACCATGTTTGCAGATAACCCGGTGATATCGAACGCGTCAAACTTTGCGTCACGCAAGTGCAATGAGGTATTGGTGGAGAATGGCATTCATGGGGCCACCGTACAGCGTTCGTGGGTCCTGAGAGCAACGTCACCGCTCTAAGGAACAGAGACGAGTTGCCGCAACCAATAGTGGCACGGTACCACACTAAAATGAATCATAACTTGCGTGCTCATCGTGTTGCTGTCGTAAACACGTTCTTTCAGCGTGCTAGGCTCACCATAACGGAGTGGCCTGAATTTTCCCCGGACATGAACGCAATCGAACATGTATGGGATCGATATTTTGGATTGACTAAAACGAGCTGTTTTTGGATGTCGGTAGCAACCACGTACTCTGCGCCAGTTACACAGAATCGCCGTTGAAGAGTGGGACAGTACTGAATATCTCATCGATGGTATGCCAAGGGGATGATCCAGAACGTACTGACTTGCTCACGAGTGCTATGAAAAAACCCCGTGGGAAACAAGCAAACTTTTGCTTCACAGACCGAACGTGAGGAGAGGGGCTAGTGTAATTGTTTAATACAAACCATACAAAAATGCACGGAAGTATGTTTTTTAACACAAACCTACGTTTTTTTTAAATGGAACCACGTTAGTTTTGTTAGCACATCTGAACATATAGACAAATACGTAATCAGTGCCGTTTGTTGAACTGTAAAATGTTAATTACATCCGGAGATATTGTAACCTAAAGTTGACGCTTGAAATCTCCGACGTTCAGTTGCGTGTTGTAACAAACACGGGCCACGGTCGGCGAGCAGCATCTGCAGGGACATGTTTACGATGACGACCGTGTTTACGAGTTTGGCTGTAGTGCACTGTTGTGGTTTGGTCTAGCTGTCGCAGTGTCCGCATGTAGCGCTTGCTGCTATTGTTATTCCGCATTCGTCTCCGCACGCAGGCCAACTGTAGTACACCGTGTTACCAGACGTCTGTGATAGTGTAGTGTTGTAGGAACTGTGACCATGGTGTATTCGAACTCTGAACAGGCGGAGAAGATACTCATCTATGGCGAGTGTCGACGAAATGCAGCTGAAACCTGCAAGGTGTATGCAGAACGGTACCCGGACAGAGAGCATCCAACGTGCCGCACATTGCAAAACATCTACCGCCAACTGTATGCAACAGGTATGGTCGTAGCAAGCAAACGTGTCCGTCACAGGCCCGTCATAGGAGAAGCGGGTGCAGTTGGTGTGTTAGCTGCTGTTGCCATGAACCCACACATGACTACACGGGACATTGCGAGAGCCGGTGGACTGAGTCAAAGTAGTGTCATGCGCATACTGCATCGTCACCGCTTTCACCCGTTTCATGTGTCGCTACATCAGCAATTACATGGTGATGACTTTAATCATCAAGTGCAATTCTGTCAATGAGCATTAACAGAGAATGCGTTGCATTTATACCTGTTTACCGATGAAGCGTGTTTCACAAACCACGGGGCAGTGAATCTACGGAACATGCATTACTGGCCCGTGGACAATCCTCGCTGGCTCAGACAGGACTGTAAATGTATGGTGTGGAATCATTGGCGAACACCTCATTGGTCCTCACTTCATTGCAGGGGCCCAAAAAGCTGCAACATACATCGCGTTTCAACAGAATGATCTGCCAACGTTGCTCGAAAATGTCCCACTGGAAACGCATCGACGTACGGGGTATCAGCATGATGGTGCACCTGCATATTCCGCAATTAACACTAGGCTGACCCTTGACAGGATGTTCGACGGGCGTTTCATAGGACGTGGAGGACGCATAAATTGGGCAGCCCGTTCTCCTGATCTTACACCTCTGGACTTCTTTCTGTGGGGTACGTTAAAAGAGAATGAGTACCATGATGTGCCTACAACCCCAGAGGATATGAAACAACGTATTCTGGCAGCCTGCGGCGACATTACACCAGATGTACTGCGGCGTGTACGACATTCATTACGCCAGAGATTGCAATTGTGTGCAGCAAATGATGGGCATCACATTGAACATCTATTGGCCTGACATGTTGGGACACACTCTATTCCACTCCGTAATTGAAAACGGAAACCACGTGTGTACGTGTACCTCACCCCTCATGGTAATGTACATGTGCGTCAGTGAAAAGACCCATAAAAAGGTGTTAGCATGTGGACGTAATGTGCTGTTCCAGTCTCTTCTGTACCTAAGGTCCATCACCGTTTCCTTTGGATCCCTACGTAATTAGGTGCTCTCCGATACACACGATCGAACAGCGGAGGAGTGGTACTCAAGTGTCAACTTTAGGTTACAATATCTCCGGATGTAATTAACATTTTACAATGCAACAAACGGCACTGATTACGTATTTGTTTATATGTTCAGATGTGCTAACAAAACTAACGGGATTCCATTAAAAAAACGAAGGTTTGTGTTAAAAAACATACTTCCGTGCATTTTTTATGGTTTGTATTAACCAATTACACTAGCCCCTCTCCACACGTTCGGTCTGTGGAATCGATTCGTCAGTATTTGATGTGGTTTACGAAATATATTCAGCGGTAATGTTAGGTGACTCACCCTGTATATGCACCCCGCAAAGCTAATTTTCGTTTTCTGTCCCATGAACTGGAGATAAAGGGAAGATGCAAAACGTTTGTTGATGTTACTCGAGTGGATAGGAAAAAAGGGCAAAATGGGCAACTGGAACGTTTCCTCTCAGCATGGAAATGTGCTGTAACACATGCTCGAAAAAAGATGCCAAATATCTCTAGCTAGACAACTTACTTAATAAATTCCACGTGGCTTTTCTTTATTTTTGAAACTATTTTTCCGTTCTCTACCCGAAGGAGAAGAGCGGGATGTTTGACATCCGTCCCAATGTAAAGTCGCAGTCCATTTCAGCCACCTACCAGAAAGACAAGATTCCAAATTAGGATGAAATGGAGGAGGAGGGGGGGGGGGAGGGAAATCACTAATTTAGTATTTGCATTACAGGCATGATGTCTAGAAAACTTGGCAGGAACAGTGGGATTGGGAGTATTTTTAGTTTATTTCCACAATAATGTCATCCATCGTTCCAAAAAATTGTGTGTTTGTGTGTCTGTGCTTGTAAAATGGTGTCTCACGCAATTAATACACTTTCAGTCACATTTATAAGCAAACACTGTTTCATCTCTTCATCTGTGAATTAAACTGCGATAAACTTGTTCCACCACTAGTGTTAGTCATTTGCGGAGTACAGGCCTGAATCAGACAGAATATGTCAATTCCACGCTGACAGGACCTGCCAAGTTCCTCTTGTAGAGCCACCTCAGTACCTGATTAATATCTGCGAACGATGTTCAGAGAAGTTGTGGCCGAGAATTAGTTTTGCAGTTAGACAGCTGAAAGCGACTCTTGAAATTTTTCGTCGGTTCTTCTACCGGTAACACTTTCTACGAATGCGGGCTGAATGATTCTGCAGATAATTAAGCTTCTTTTTCCCGCGAAGGTGAGTGTAAAATGCGCGATATAAATATGTTCAGAGTTCAAAATAAACAACTGATCTCGTATTCTGTTTACATATCGAGTGATCCGTTGAACATCTGCAAAGTTATACTTAGTACTTCAAATATCATTAGCGAATATCTCGGAATGTTGAATCATCGTCAGCAATTACCACATATTTGTTGCATGCTTTTGGCTTCGGTCCAGTAAATGCTTACAATTACCTACAGGAAAGTAAATGTTTGAACTCACTGTTTATTGATAGCAATTAGCCATCGGCCGGTGGAAATCGGTAACAGCATCGAAAGCAAAAAGTACTACCGTCATTTCTGCTGAGTTTATTTGATTTTACTTGAATTCAGCTTACAGTACATCCATTAGTAGGTAATACAGATATCTGCGAGTCCAGTAAACACAGTTAACGCAAATAACCAACATGAAAGTAAAGAGTTTCCCGTGAAGTAGCACGTCTGCGGCAATTATATTATTCCGTTCAAATTAATGCAGGGGTTCTCCTGCACCTATATAGCAGCGAAACAATAATCAAGGTTATTCTGACCAGCGATCGAAAAAGTGAAACAGGGCAGGGTGTTTGAAATTCTCTCAAGGACTCGTGCAGGCTACTGGGAAAGACGGCTAATACACAATAAGTGCAAAAACCAAGAGGGAACTTTAAGAATGGAAGACCAAAAAAAGAGTTCTCATGAAATGAGGCACAGATGCAGTGCTTCTTCCCCACTGTTCAACTTCTAAATCCAAGCAGCAATGAAGGACATAAAAGAATGTTTCCGGACTGGGATTAAAATTCAGTATGAAATGTTATAAATGATAACATTCACGGATAACGCTTCTGTCCCTAGTGAAATTACGAAAGAATTACAAGATGTGCTGAAGAGTCTAATAGGCTATGATGTATCCATGAAGGGTTCTCAAGCATCTGGTGGCAAATCGTAGAGTGATTAACATTTTTTGAACATGCAAACTGGTCAAAACAGTCTGACAAGCTTTCAAGAGAAGGTAGATTGTGCTGTGTAATAATTGTTAAGAAAAAATTCGATACTTTACGCCACTTACGAGTTAATTGGCATTAAAGTTAGCCATTTAGCCCGATGAGCGACCTGCCAAGACGGTGTCGCCAAACGTGTTCTTCGTTTGGTTTCCTAAAGGTGAATAAGAGAGCGATACAAAAATTGGACATAGGACGGTAGTAAGAATCGAACCCGAACCAAAGGTAGAGCAGTCTCGTGCACTATCTTCTACGCCATGAGAACAACTAACATTAGTCATATCTGACAGGCCACTTGAACTTTAGCGTGCAACTGCTTGATTGGCTAACTTCAGTGCTAATTTACTCAGAAACGGCGCAACACATCGATTTTTTTTTTCTTGGCAGTTATTTCTCACCGCAGCCTGCCTTCCGCTTTTCTAAACGACTTGTTCAATAAAAGGACCGTGGTAGCCTCTAGCATTCTATTGCGATGCATTGTAACTGTACAAAGCTGCTTCCAAGGTGATGTAAGCCAAATCATGTACAGTAAAAATGGCAGGAATTTGTTGCTTGCACTACAAGCGCCCGTTAGTACTTTTTCTTCAATGCTGCCGTGGTAAGATATGCCCCACTGACCCCGTTTGTGCGTTCGCAGCCGTAACTCCTCATGATTAACCACCTTCTTCGTTTTTCATCTCCACGAGTAGATCTAAACACTCCAAATATCACTCTCTACGGACTGGGCATCGAGTGTGTTTTCTCGTTTTTCCTTGTACTCATCCTGTCCTACAGCGAGGACAACTGCTTGCCAAATAATCCAGAATTGTGGATTTACACTAATCAGACGAAACACTGGCCACTGCCCACCACGACGTTGGATGCCGACTGTGGCGTTTCAAGTATGTGGCGCGATAACAGAAGTATATAATCGGAGCAGGGACTGAAGAGCGATCACACTAGCGACGATACGGGCTACAAATGGGGAAATCCGTTGAGATAAGCGACTTATTATTATGCATAGCCTATGAACGGGTATCTCGAAAATAACGAAGCTGGTAAAATGTTCACGTAAGCATCTACGGCACTAGTGTTTCGGAGTATACAGTTCATCGTACCTTGTTGATCAAGGAAATCCGCAGCAAACCATCCCTACGTATTCACATGCTGACGCAACTATATCGTCGATTACGGCTGCAGTGAGCACGGGACCACTGGGATTCGCCGCCGATCAATGGCAATGCGTCAGCTCTTCGAGCTGATACCATTTTTGTTACACTACGTCGATGGTCGTCTCCACAGACGTCGTCATCAAGGTGACTCGATTAATGTCTGAAGTAGGGCTCGGGGGAATTGACACCATAAAAACTGCAAGGCTGTAAGTGAATCAGTAAGAGTACTAGGGGTTGGAGATCTCTTCTGAACAGTACGTTGCGAAGCATCCCAGATATGCTCATGTCTGGGGAGTTCCCTGCAGCCACTCTGTACCAATTCCACATATGTAGGGTGTCGCATTGTCCTGCTGGAAATGCCAAAGTCCGGCTGAATGCACGATGGACATGAATGGATGCAGGTGATCAGACAGGATGCTTACGTACGTCCCAGTCCTATATAGACGTGTCAGGGGTCTCATATCATTCCAACTGCACACGCTCCACGCCATTACAGAGCCTCCACCAACTTGAACAGTCCCCTGGATTCATGAGATTTTCTCCTTACCCGTACACGTCCATCCGCTCGATACCATTTGAAACGAGACTCATCCGACCAGGCAACATTTTTCCAGTCATCAACAGTCCATTGTCGGTACTGACGGGGCCAGGCGAGGCGTAAAGCTTCGGTTGTGCAATAATCAAGGATACACGGGTGTGCCTTCGGCTCCGAAAGCCGATATCGATGACGTTTCTTTGAATGGTTCGCACGGTGACACTTGTTGGTGGCCCAGCACTGAAATCTGCAGCAATTTGCAGAAGGGTTGCACTTCTGTCACTTTGAAAGATTCTCTTCGCTCGTCGTTAGTATCGTTCTTGAAGGATATTTTTTCCGGCCGGAGCGATGTCGCAGATTTGATGTTTTAGCGGGTTCCTGATATTCGTGGTACACTCGAGAAATGGTCGTACCGGAAAATCCCCACTTCCGCTACCTCGGAGTATCTGAGTATTTGAATACGCCTGCCTATACCAGTTTCCTTGGCGCTTCACTGTATTACGCTATGGGAGACATTCTCATCAGCTTGCGTGGGATATGTGGTCGTAGCTGAAGACATGTTGACAGCTGCGAACCACCTGAATCCCATCATGCTTGATGTCTTCCCCGATGTCTTGCAGCAGCATAATTGCCTATCTCTCCTAACCATAATCGTGCTACAGTGGTTTGAGGAGCATTATAATGAACCCACGTTGATGTCTCGGCCGCCAAATTCGCATAATGTAAATCCTATGGAATCCATATGGATCGCTAACGGGCGGCATCGCTGCGTACGGAAATCAGTGGCCCGCGACTTACATGATTTGTGTGTAGAATGCCACATACCTCCACAAATCTACGAACAAACTGTCGGATCCCTGATACGCAGAAACACTGATGTGTTTCTTAAGCAGTTGTGATAAACAAACTATTAACCAGATGGAATAATGTTTTGGGTGATAAGCGTATTTCATTTCAATTGTGTCCGCAGCTCGTGGTGTTGCGGTAGCGCACTCGCTTCCCGCATACGGGTTCCCGGGTTCGATTCCCGGCGGGGTCAGGGATTTCGCTGCCTCGTGATGACTGGGTGTTGTGTGTTCTTCATCATCATTTCATCATAATTGTCGCCGAAGTGCCATCACCTAAAAAGAACTTGCAATACGGCGGCCGAACTTCCACGCATGGGGCCTCCCGGCCAACAATGCCATACGATCATCATCATCATCATCATCATTTCAATTGTGTAACAAAATTGCCTCTCAGCTATTCTGTTTTAGACGAACAACACACTTCGGTTTTTTTTCCATGCTTCTCTTAACCAGTTCATTTCTTATATTATCAGTTCAGCGGTAAGAGAACATGTGTGATCTCTTCACAGCCAATGGAGAGAAGACTAGCATGTGAGAATTCTTTTATCTGCCAACAGGGGGAAAGGTTAGAGGCAGGATTGTTGAGTAGTTCATACGTTTCCTCCCAATAGCAACTACAGCACTAAAGCACAATATTGCTCCCTCGCGACACACATGCTTCCTATAGTCCATTTCTCTACTGCCGCCAAGCCAGCTGTCGCTGGGCGTACGGTAATCACATGTAGACGTGACTAATATATCATATGAAAATTAACGAAAGGACATTTTATTTTAAGTGTCTTTGCATTTTACTGAAATAATTGTCAGTGTTAAAAGATGTACAATGCAGTAATTACTTTCAGTTAGATATGATAAATAAGAAAGTTGTGGTTGTGGTTTTGCTACAAGGTGGGTAAATTTTTCTGCATCAAGACCATTCAGAATCACTTTCCCATACTCAGAATTGTACGGTCAATCCGTCTAATCTCAGTCCAGAGTGGAAAAAAGAATTTTGTTCGGGACTCTAACACATTTAGTAGACAGTAATTGTAAGCACTTGTGACATATCAACAACGGGTCCTTATCTGAGCAACCGTCCTACATTTTTTGCTGACGATGCTGTCGTTTACGCCTCGTAAAGTTACCAGTACAAAAGCAATTACAAAATAATTGAGGCAAGAAATCTGTATGATGTGAGAAATGTAATTTGACTCTAAGTAATGAAAAGTGTGAAATCGTCCATTTCAGTACTAAAAGAAAACCGCTAAATTACACGATAAATCAGACAAATCTAAAAACACTCAGCTCAACTGAATACTAGGATTTACAATTACTGTTAACTTAAATCGGCACGATCACATATAGCACTGGGGAAGGAGGACTAACTAAACACAACATGTTTTTGGCTGAACACTTACAAGTAATGCTACCTAAGGCCACTCGCCGATTTCGACACACTTCGAATATGTTGTAGTGTAGGTCAAAAAATCAGGCACGTACTTTCTATACATCACCAAACGGCCGTTCAAATGGTGTAAACCCGAAGATAACGCATTTGTTATCTTTCTGAGCACATATTGTCAAAAAAGTAGAAGACACACAAAAATGTTGAAACGTAATTTCCATGGTTGCTACTGTACTTACAATTGCGCAATCACATTTTTAACGATCTTGATATATTTCGAAATTCTCCACTCACCTCACAATTTTTGAAACCATAAAAAAATTTGTGTAGTAAATCTAATAGTATATTTAACAACAACGTCAACCATGTATGACAAACTTGCAACTCGAAGTTGTAGAAGTCAGATATGAGTTGGAAGTACGCCTACATGCCGCTATACTCGCGCTCAGTCCGCCGCATCACGCTTGTCATACATGGCGATACTCTTGTCTGCCATTTCACAGTGTAGCCGAAAAAGATGGACCCTGTAAGATTTAATTGAAACAATAAGGTCTCACTTTCTGTCGAGTGCGAGAATAACCAAGGTGGAGGTGGCAAGAGGCTATTTCCGATTTGTTTTTTCAAGGTCTTTATTTTATTTATTGTTTTGTTCCCTTTCTTTGGTTGTTGGTTTCCGATATTACGTTTCACATTTACTTTCTTATTTTACAGTTTTAGGTTTTGTCACATTTTCTTTGACAGTCAGTGCAATAACTAGGGGACGTTGTACTATCCATTGCAAATATGGACAGCATTCACATACTTTGTGCACCACGAACATTCGATTAGTGCAATATTACTGCACATTTTACAGCACCTGTCAATTTTTAAAGCAATAATTAACAGGAGGTTCACATTTATCATGTGCTTCTGTGATATATCCGCTCTTGAACCAAGCATACAGAGCCGTGGTAAAAATTTGCTGTTTTGAAGAGCGCGCCACAGCGCGAAGTGTAAAGCAGTCGCCCTCCATTTCTGGCGGTGGCGCCGCTGTGGCAATCGCAGCTTTGGTGTCTCCCTCTGGTGGAAAAGGGGAAATGTTGCCTGTTCGCGTGTATTTAAGGGGCGCTATGTGCTCGCTAGGGGACCTTCGCTCTTCCCATTAACTACGTCCGTCTGATCGGCTCCTTTCTCTCCCGCCGTCCTTCCTATGTCACCATCCATAACACAGATTCCTACACCTTTTTCCCCTCTGCCGGTGTGCCCCAAGGCTCTGTCCTCTCCCCCCTTCTGTACCTTTTGTACACGGCGGACATGCCGCCGCCGTCAGCCCCCGTCCACCTTCTCCGGTTTGCCGATGACACCGCCTTCCTTGCCCTTGCCCCCACCCTACAGCGCTCCCAACACCTTCTCCAATCCCGTCTTGACCGGTTCACCACTTGGTGCAACCAGTGGTTGCTCAAGGTCAATCCCTCCAAAACCCAGGCGATCATTGTAGGCAAAACCACCCCTTCCTTCCGCCTCCTCGATTTCTATCTCACCATCTATGGCCGTCCTATCGCCCTCACTCCCACCCTTAAGTACCTTGGCGTCACCCTCGACCGTCGCCTCTCCTGGACTCCCCACCTCCGGACAATCCAAGCCAAGGCACGCTCCCGACTCAGACTCCTCAAGCTCCTCTCTGGCCGTACGTGGGGTCTGGACCCCTCCACCATCCTCCACACCTATAAGTCCCTCATTCACCCTATCGTTTGTTATGCCCATCCGGCTTGGATCTCCGCCCCCCCTACCTTTAATAAATCCCTCCAACTCCTTGAATGTCATGCTCTCCGCCTCGCCTATCGCATCCATCTCCCCTCCCCCACGCGGATCCTGTACAATCTCATCCCCTTCCCCCAGCTCCTCCTTTTCCTTGAAAGGATACGGATCCTGTACACCTCCTGCAAACTCGATCCTCCTCACCCGCTCATCTCCCCGATCCTCTCCCACCCCCGCCCGCTGCCGTGCCTGTATTCGCACATCCCACCCGGTCTCCATCTCTCCACCCTCCTTACCCTCTCCCAAGGTGGCTTCCGATAGCTCCCCCTCCCTGATGATGTCCTCCTCCCCTCCATCTACCCCTCCTATCAGCTTTGACCCTGCCCCACCCCCCACTTCCGGTGTCCTTTCCTTTAGGCACCCTCCCTCCCTTCTCTTCCCATCCCTTCTCTTTCCTTTTCCCCCGTCCCCTCCCTCCGCCCCTCTTCCCCCGGGCTTCCCCTCCCCCTTCCTCCCTCTCCCCCTATCTCCCCTGCCCATGGCATCTCTGCTCTCCCTTCTTGCTCTCCCACTCCTCTTCCTCCTCCTCCTCCTCCACCTCCTCTCTTGGCAGGTCCCCAGACTCGTACACGCTCAGTGAACATTCGCGCGCCGGAGATCATCGCCATCTGTGTGTCGTGTGTGTGCCTCGATTTGTGTTTAGTGTTCTGTGACCGTCACGCATCAACTGTTCACGTGTGCCGTCGCCGTCATCCGTGTTCTGTGGGCCATGTCACCAAGTGTTTCCTGTTTTTTCGAGTCCAGCGTGAACGGCTTCATATTTATTGTTTTTTAATTCTCCTTTTTTTGCCCGCCGTTTTTACTGTAGTGTCTGTATCACCCATATGTCTTGTTATTGTTCCGCTTTAGGCTGAAGAGCAGCGTACTATGCTGCTGACAGCCCGCTTGTATCAGGTGATGAAAATTGCAATAAAGGAAAAAAAAAAACTCGCTAGGGGGTCGTCGTGTTTGTGCTTCAGTGTTTCCGCCGCCCACGCTCCTTCGTTCACGTGTGCCATCTCCCTCATCAGTGTTTGTGTACAGTGCTGTCAGTTTCTTTGTTTTTCTTCGCGTGTGAACGGCTTCGTGTTTTTTCATTACTGTGTCTACCGCTTTTTGTCCACCGCTATGTTATGTTACTTCTGTGCCTTCATTGTCTTTGTACTACCTGTGACTGAAGAGCGGCGTACAGTTCCCGCTGCCAGCCCACCTTGTGTAAGGTGTAAAATGACAATAAAGAAAAAAAAAACTCGCTAGGGGCGAGTCTGGTCAGTTGATCAGCCGGGTCAGTGTGCAGCAGTCACTACCTGTCTGTCGTCCGGAGTGCTAGTATGTGTTAGGCCGCCAGTCCCCTCGAGTTTGCTCAGGCAATGGGCATTGGCGGTTGGATCGATCGGTTGGTCGGTCGCGCACTGGGACACAAGATGACTTGTCCCTCTTGAGCGTCGGCGCATGTGAGGTCGCCACGTCAGTCCAGTGGGCTGCGCCGTATAGAAAGGAGTAGTGGCTTCACGGTCGACGCGAGAGCAACAGGAGCGAAACCACGACATCGGTCTGGCCGGGGCGAGCTGCGACGCCGTGAGACGGGAGATCGGCGCGCCTTCCTGCGTCCGTTGAAGCGGCTGGCAGAGGACGGTTCGGGAGAGCGTTGGGGGTGCTGCGCCAGGTCTTCGCCAGAAATGGCAGTTTATTAGAAGTTAAGTGACTTACTTGTTAAATTCTACTTGTTTTCTTGGTCAGTCACTCGTCCCCAGCTTGCTCGTCTGTCTCTCGTCCGCATTTGTTAGGCAGTTAGTGTCTGTCTGTCTGTCGGTCTGCCGTACGTTAATAGCTGCCTCTGTCATGTTTGTCGGATTCGGTGTTAACGAATTTATTCCTTAAAGCCCGAATTCTTGAAATATGTTTCTATCTTGTCTATCATCTTGCGAGGCGGTATATGTGTAATGTAGAGCACGTTGTATATTTTATGTAAGTCTGCATTTTATGGCATTTATTTAAATAGTTATTTTAGTGTATAAAGTGGCCACCCTTCCACCGTAAGAGCTCTTTAAAAACAAGTTGCACTTTCGGTGGCAAATAATTTTAAGTGTTGTACCATTTCCATCACTTTTACGGGGTGCATAGTTTACATGTTTATGTAAGTTGTTAAAAATTCTTGTTTAAAGTGATCTGGTGTGTTACAGATTTGCACCAGTGTACTCTTTCAAAGGTTGTTGTGAGCGGTCATGGCTACGGCCGTGTTGAAAGGGAACAGGCAAGCTTCTCAGCGCGAAGGCCCCTACTGTTAATATTGTTCCTTGCCTTTACCCAATGGCAACTACTTCCACGCTCACCTAGTGTGGTTAAATGTGTCAATGTTCTTGATGAATCGCCAGTAAATAAAGTAAATTCTTTAAAAAAAATTTTGAAAGAAAATATATTCACAGCTCACTGAAGTATGTTTTTATCTTGCTATCATCTTGAGAGGCGGTATACGTGTAATGTAGAGCATGTTTGTACATTTTATGTAAGACTGTATTTCATGGGTTTTTAATTAATGGTCATTTTAGTATATAAGGTCACCAACCTTCCACCGTAAGAGTTTTCTTTTAAAAACAAGTTGCACTTTTTGTGGCAAGTAATATTTTTTTTTAATGTGATTGTTTTGTACCATTTTCATCCCTCCTACGAGGTGCATGTTTTATGTCTTTGTGTGAGTTGTTAAAATTTTTAGTTTAAAGTAATCTGGTGTGTTTCAGATTTGCACCAGTGTAGTCTTTCAGAGGCTGTTGTGAGCGGTCGTGACTACGGCCGTGTTAAACGGGAGCGGCAAGTTTCTCAGCCCGAAAGCTCATACTGTTAAAAAAAATTGTTATTTCTGCCTCTGAATAAATTGTAACTTGATATTGAGGGGGAGGTTTCTGATAATAATTTTTAAATCTGTTTTTTTTTAAAAAAAAAGGGAAAAGGTTTTTGGGAATAAAATTTCCATTTGTTGAAAGAAATTTGTTTTCATCAGTTACCCACTGGCAACTACTTCGACGCTCACATAATGTGATTAAATGTGTTAATGTTCATGATGAATCGCTAGTAAATTCTTTAAGAAAAGATTTTGAAAGTAGATCCACGGTTCACAAACCTAAACATGTTCACAAGTTGAGGGGATGAAAACTGATTATGAATCAGTGATTGAATTTTTAGGATATTAATCCTCGGGTGCAAATTTACAGCACAGCCGTATAGTAGGATTACATCAGAGATCTCTTTAAACAATTATTCCACGGTGGAAACGTCGAGTGGCTGGCTTAGGCCGGTTGTTCCTGCAGGAATCGTTTCATATGTCGTCAACCATGCGATTATGACCTACAGTATATTCGTACACCATTATGTATATTCCTGTACAGGTCAGACACTGTACTTGAATGTTGCTTGCCCGGTATCGGTAGACAATTACGATATTGCAGTGCCTGTTTTATTCTCATAACAATGACATGTTACTTTGGATATGCTGGCGTATCCAAAGAAACAGGCACTGTGGAGACTACAGCTGTTACTAAATACATTCAATGTATTCGCAATTGCCAATAACGGTCACCATTAGCTATAGAATGGAATGAAGAACGGGACTCGAACCAATATTTCCCACTTATCGCGATCTGTCACCTTACCATTTCGCTATCCGTGCACGGGTCACGGCCAGAACCAAACTTCCATACGTCGTAGATAATGCGTTGAGACTACATGGAAGTTTGGGTCTGGCCATTTTCTGCCTGATTATGACCAAAGGGGATTATAAAACACCACTTGCAGAAAGGATTGGCTGTATCGTGTAGCTACGGATTAATGAATTCAACGATTGAGCGAGACATTCAATTTTGTGTGTTCCTTTAAAGGATAGGGTACGACCTGCATGCTGCGCGGGGTTAGCCGAGTGGTCTCAGGCACTGCAGTCGTGGACTGTGCGGCTGGTCCCGGCGGAGGTTCCAGTCCTCCCTCGGGCATGGGTGTGTGTGTTTGTCCTTAGGATAATTTTAGGGTAAGTAGTGTGTAAGCTTAGGGACTGCTGACCTTAGCAGTTAAGTCCCATAAGATTTCACACGCATTTGAACATTTTTTTACGACCTGAGTGTGTCTCCAAATTAAATCCGGATTAGTCCGAATTGTAAACACTGTTCTTTCCTAATGATGCTGTTGTGACTTGGCGAGACAGCCAAGCCACTATGAGGTAGCCGAAAGGCACGCGTTTAAGCTCACGCAGGCTGGCGTGAGGTCTGGAACAGTTAAAGGAGTTGAGTCTAGTAAAAAAACTACGTAGCTTCTGGAATACTTAACTTTAATGCGTAATTGGTAAACATCGGTCTGACGGTACATGCATCACAAGATAAATAGCAATTGATAATGGCGCCTTGCTAGGTCGTAGCAAATGACGTAGCTGAAGGCTATGCTAACTATCGTCTCGGCAAATGAGAGCGTAATTTGTCAGTGAACCATCGCTAGCAAAGTCGGCTGTACAACTGGGGCGAGTGCTAGGAAGTTTCTCTAGACCTGTCGTGTGGCGGCGCTCGGTCTGAAATCACTGACAGTGGCGACACGCTGGTCCGACGTATACTACCGGACCGCGGCCGATTTAAAGGCTACCACCTAGCAAGTGTGGTGTCTGGCGGTGATGCAATATTCGATTTTGCGTTTGCCACAAATGCATTAGCTTGTTCTGTAAGTTGTTCTTTATTGGTTAATTAATTTTGAGAGACAAATTTATTAATCTTTCTGGAAATAATTGCTTGCCTTACTTTAAAATGGTAAACCCGCTTCGTTGTGCCCTGAACAGGTGGCACGACAAATCAACTTCATCTCTCGCTCTTAAAGCCCATCGTTTCAGGTCCAGGTTATGAATAGGTAGTGATTTATCGCATGCCTTCTGGCATACAATACATATTTGGAAACCTGTAACAATTTGTCGCTTGGATGGAGAGGCAGCATTGGTCGTACTTTTTGTTTTGTTTCTCTGCCTCGTGATGGCTGGGTGTTGTGTGCTGTCCTTAGGTTAGTTAGGTTTAAGTAGTTCTAAGTTCTAGGGGACTTATGACCACAGCAGTTGAGTCCCATAGTGCTCAGAGCCATTTGAACCATTTTCTTTTTGTTTTGTTTTATTAAACGCAAAATCGATTTTCGGTCATCATTTATGTGATCGCTGTAAGCTTGTTGACACCAGTGCCTACCAATTTAAATTATATATTACAGCACTGAAGATGGTCACTTAGTGACCGAAAATCGATTTTGCGTTTAATAAAACAAAACAAAAAATACGACCAATGCTGTCTCTCCTTCCAAGTATACCCATTATATGGTCGTGGTGCACAGGACACTTCATGGAGTCGACAATCAATAAAATTTGTCGCTTTGTGTCCCACCTTCAATGACTTGTGTTTCCCATCTACATAGTGATTTTGTCTCCTGAACCTTTCTGAAATTATGATAGACTGTTTTTAAACTCTTCTCCCTCCTATTTCCACGCCAAAACGTAACTGTCCTTTTTTTTATATTCCAAATCTATTACAATTTTACTCTTCTTACATTCTTCCACAACATTTGCATAATCCTCTTCAAACACCTCTTCCACTGCTACAGCCTCAGGAAATACCCTTTCGTCATCAAAGGTCAAAGTACTGTAACCGTGTGCAAATACGCCACGTGTTCATTCTCTCTTTAATCAAATTCGCTAAATGTAATACGACCGATCTTTCGTCGTCGGTAATGACAGAGGCGACATCGGATTTCGGATGATAGAAGCTTTTGTGTAACAGGTGTAATACATTCTTTGGCTTCACCGTGCTGTATTCGGAATAAACGTGTATGCACTCAATGCGTTACACTCTGTATATGATGTTCGATTTCAATCCGACGTTCGGTTTGCACATTGCGGCCGCGTGTTTGCGGGAGCCGTGATTACCGAATGACAGTATGTGCACCATACCGAGCGAGGTGATGCAGTGGTTAGCACACTACACTCACATTCGGGAGCATGACGGTTCACACCAGCGTCCTGATTTAGGTTTCCCGTTATTTCCCTTAATTGCTTCGGGCAAATGCCGGGGTGTGTCATTTGAAAGGACACGGCCGACTTCATTCACAAATCTTTCCCTAATCCGATGGGACCGATGACGTCGCTGTTTACTCCAATCCCCCAAAATCAACCAACCAACCAACCGACGAGCAACTGAACGAGCGCAGCTAAAGTGTATGCACATATTAATGCATACCTGTTCTACTGTCCGGCCATCGAACACTTCCTCGTCATCGTGTTTACTCCGAACGATTCCATGTCCATACCCGCCCAGCTGCGTGACGTCGTTGGTGTAAACACAAACCAACCTTGCGCACGTGTGTGGTCTTACGTAGACCGAGGGCATCGTGCTCTCGTCACAGCCCTCCCGCCGGGGTACACTGTCGCAATATGCAGGGTGGTCCATCTGAAGATTCGGATTAGATTATCTCGAAACCTATACATCGGGTAAAAATAGTGGGTAAGACAAGTTCGTAAGCTCAAAGGGGGACATCAAATGATACTACACGTGTCCTCCAGCCCCCACCCCTTTGGGTGGGGCAAGTTTTAAATCTTAAATGGAAACACGCATTTTTTTATTGCGGATTAGGATTCTCCATAAAAAAGTAATCAAGTTTTGTCTGAAACATTTTTAAACCATTGACAGGTGGCGTTGAAATCGAGAAAAAAGTAAAATTGGCCAAGAACTCTGATTTATTTGGAATTATCCGAGAAAGACGCACCAAATCAATAAAAATGTGCACCAATTCTTTCATTACGCCAAATTAAGCTACTTTTTTTTTTTTACAAATTGTACTGTATCCTACTTTTAGCGTTACCCAGGAAAAATGACATGGACGTAGTAAAATTAGGTTCCTGTTGTGTGCTTCATTAGTGTGAGTCCCCTTTCCTCTCACATGTTGGGGTGCTTCATTAGTTTGAGTCCCCTTGCCTGTCTCAATTTGGGGTGCTTAATTAATGAAACTAGCCACGAAGACATTGTTCAAAATTATCCCCATATGCTTCAATGCGTAAAGGCAATTGTCTGCGAAAGTTGTCCACAGTTTTGAGCAGCACATCCCGTGGTATGGCTCCACGTGCTCTTCGAATGTTGAAGCCACATTCGTTGCCTAGTTTCTAAACCAACATCTTGCATTAGATCAAACAAATCATCGTGGAGAAGTTGTAAAAAAGATTCTCCAGTAACATTTCGGTCAAAAAAATACGGTCCTATTAAGTAACAGTGCAAAATTCCACACCAGACCATTAACGACCATTTGTGTTGATTGTCATTGGGTCTCTGTCAGTGTGAATTGACAGGGGACCAATAATGACAATCATTACTGTTTAATTTGCCATTGTTTTTGATTGTGGCTTCATAGGTGAACATAACGTATCTAAAACAAAATTATTGTCACCTCTTATCATTTCCAAGGCCCATTGGCAGAAATGCACACGTATTTGCATATCTTTCGGCGTAAGTGCCTGTGTCAGTGTGATACGATATGCATGATATTTATGTGCCTTCAAAATCCTCAAAACAGTTGATTTCGGTATTCCAGTTTGTCTCTGAATCGCGCGACTACTCATTTTCGGATCCAGCTGACAACAGGTGAGAATGGTAAGGGTACGAGCATTATTTTCACTGTATTTGTGATGACGAAGTGGACGGTGCATGTATCCATTTCGAGCTCGTCCAATTTCCAATAATGTTTTCGTTTGGGTGTCGTCTGTTTGGGAAACGATCCGCATACAATTGCGCAGCTGCAGCGTAATTGTTATGGCATTCACCTAAAATTAACATCATATCAACAATCTCTATAGGACGATAGTGAGCCATGTTTCGCTAAAGAATCATTTACTTTCGTCAGTTGATGTTTACGGTTCACAATCTGAAAGTGAAGTGACGTCTCATCGCATTCCACCGATCTTTATACTGAGCCATAGTTCGCAATTTGGCTGCGGTAGCGCCATAGTCGCGTGAGTAATACAGTTGTGAAGAGCTCCCTAACGAGATTTTAATACTATTCCGCCTCCCTCCATCGAAAACTGTGGCGGGTAGTATACATTTTGCAAAAAAAGAGCTTAATTTAGCGTAAGGAAAGAATTGGTGCACATTTTTATCGATTTGATGCGGCTTTCTCGGATACTTCTAAATAAATCGGGGTTCTTCCCCAATTTTAATTTTTTTTTCGATTTCAGTGTCATCTGTCAATGGTTTAAAGAAATGTTTCAGACAAAACTTTATTACTTTTTTCTGGAGAATCCGAATCTGCAATAAAAAATGTGTGTTACCGTTTAAGATTTAAAAGCCTGGCCTCACCCAAGGGTGTGGGGGCTGGCAGTCACATGTAGTATCATTTTATGTCCCCCTTTGAGCTTACGAACTCGTCTTACCCACTATTTTTACCCGATGTATAGTTTTTGAGATAATCTCATCTGAAACTTCAGATGGACCACCCTGTGTAGATTGATCTTTCCCGTAATACCCTCTTCTGGTGATCTATCGCAAATGTATGGTATAAGGAATTAACGCAGTACAATATATGACGATTCCTGCTCCACAACACATAATCTAGGCACTTGATATTTAGCTATTCAGACCGTGGAAGAAACTTGTAAAAGTGTTCCCTGGTATAATGCTACTATACAGCTATCAAATGGTTCAAATGGCTCTGAGCACTATGGGACTTAACTTCTGAGGTCATCAGTCCCCTAGAACTAAGAACTACTTAAACCTCACTAACCTAAGGACATCACACACATCCATGCCCGAGGCAGGATTCGAATCTGCGACCGTAGCGGTCGCGCGGTTCCAGACTGTAGCGCCTAGAACCGCTCGTCCACTCCGGCCAGTTATACAGCTATTATTTAACTTTGCACCTGGATGATAATATCCTGAAAATTCAATATTTGATTCATAATCAGTTTTCACCCTCTCGATTTCAGAACATCCTAAGCCATGCGTTGTTCAAGAGCAAATACATCACAGAAAGACCTGATAAATGTGAACCTCCTATTCTATATAGCTTTAAAAATTGTGATACATGCTGTAAATTGAGCAATAATACTGTAACAATCAGATGTGCGTCGTGCACAAAATGTATGTGTACGCTGCCCTTCTTTGCAGTGGATAATACAACGTCCCCTCGTTATTGCACTGACTGTCAAAGATAAAACAACACAACCTTTATATTGTAAAATAACGAAGTAAATGTGAAACGGAACAACCAAAGAAACAAACAAGAAACAAAACAAAGACCACGAAAAAACAAAACGGGAATAGCCTCTCGCCACTTCCACGTTGGATATTCCCGGAGTCGACAGAGACTGAGACCTTCTTGTTTCAGTTAAATTCTTCAGGGGCTCGTCCTTTATGTTGCACTGTAAAATTGCAACAACAGTATCGCCATGTATGACAAGCCTGATTCGGCGGACAGAGCGCGCGTATCGCGGTATGTAGGGGTACTTCCAACCTATGTATATCTGACTACTGCAACTTCGAAATGTAACTTTATCATACACGGTTGAAGTTGTTATTAAATGTACTATTAGATTTACTACACGTAAGGTTTTACCGGTTCAAAAATTGTGACGTAAGGGGACGATTTCGAAAGATATCAAAATGTTTAAAGATGTCATTGCACAGTTGTAAGTACAATAGCAATCATGGAAATTAGGTTTCAACTTTTTTTTTATATCTTCTACTGTTTTGACAATATGTGCTCAGAAAGATAACAACCAGATTTTCTTCGGGAGGGTTTTCACCATTTGAACGGCCTTATGCGGACGTATAGAAAATACGTGTCTGATATTTTGACCTGGACTACAACAGATTCTAAGTGTATCGGAACCGGCGAGTGGCCCTGGGTAGTGTTGCTTGTTAGAAGATGCAGCAGATCAACTAAAGAGACTATCTATAATACGCTTGTCCGTCCTCTTCTGGAGCCCTCCTGCGCAGTATGGGATCCTTACCGGATAGGTTGATGGAGGACATCGAAACATTCAAAGAAGGGCAGCTTGTGTTGTATTGTCGAGAAGTAGGGGAGAGAGTGCCACAGATATGGTACGCGAATTGCGGTCGCAATCACTAAGACAAAGACGTTTTTTGTAGCGGCGGGATCGTCTCAAGAAACTTCAGTCACCAACTTTGTCCTCCGAATGCAAAAATATTTTGTGTGCGCCCGCTTACTTAAGACAAATGATCATCATAATAAAATAATAGAATTCAAAGCTCGCAAGGAAGGATTTAAATGTTCGTTTTACCCGAGAGTTGTCTGAGAGTGGAACGGTAGTGATATAGCCAGGAGGTGGTTCGATGAACCCTCTTTCTGGCAGTTAAATGCACATTGCAGAGTAGTCATGTAGATGTATATCTTCTACGATAGTTGTAATGTTTGCTGAGAATATGTGGATTCAGACATTTCTGTATAATGGAATGGTATTTTTGTAATTGCACGTGTTAGAGACCCTTTAGGCAAACGATGTTATGCCACACATATTTTGATACGATATCTAATATGTCGTACCACTGAAATTATTATTAAGAGATCACTCTTAAGGCGATAACACTTAATTATGCTATGCGTATTTCATGAATTGTGTCAGAAGGAGCTAGTGTCACGGTTAGATCGATAGCGACAGTACGTAGCACCTGGGACACGCGATGACTTCACAAATGTTATCTAAGCGAAGATGTAACAAAAAATATGCCGTATAGTGGTAAAACTTCGTGTTAATGTGAAAGTTTATTCGTAGATTACCTCCGACTGTGATGTATGGAAAAAATTACGTTTTTTTCTCATCGTGTTGTAAATACTTGTGATCCTTATGCCCATCACCGTATTGAATACTGAATTCATAAAATGCGTGGCTGAATGTTCTTTCCATTGTGCAGGGTAGTGCGTTTCTTGCAGTTCTATTCGCGGACGGAACGTGGCAAAGTTAGTTGTTCAAATGTCTCGTTGCGAGTAGGCACTGACATCACTTCTCTTTTCAGGTTCTACGTGAAGAACGTGCGAAGCGGGGAAGGGGCGGGAGGAAGCCGAAGTGGCTGAAGAATATTAATGTATTAGACACTATAAAATCATCTTCTGAAATTTTCCTTATGTCCAACTGACAATTTGCAGTATTTCTCTTACCATTTCTCAGTGGGTACACAAGCCTCCGACAAGTCAGAATATTCTTTGTAACAGTTCGTGTCCATACTTGTAATATGGACCCTGTAGCTTGGGCAGGATCGTTGTGTTGGTAGTATAAAGATCTATAAAAAATCTTTCTCGTTACCAAATTGCAGTTACTCTCTTCCTGGTTCAGGTAGTTGATTTATCTATAACAGTGCGTACGTAATGCAATCACTTCACTGTTTGTCCCAAATCCTCATCTACCACGACAGACTTCAGTTGTGGCAGCTTATTCCAGTTGTCAACGGCTGCTATTCCTTAGGACTGGTAAACTGCCCAATATCGCTTTTCTCTACATTAAGAACTAGCTACCATTATTTTTACTTCATAATCACTTTGTCAAATTCGTCTGATACTGCTGCTTTTTTGTCGCATTGATGTTCTGATCGAAAGCTTTGCTGTTAGTGGATAGATGGGACCACAAAAGTTACTGTGCGCTAACTAAATAATGTATAATCCTCCGTCGGTTAGTCAGATATCTAATGTATCCTACATTATGTGCTACTTTCTGTGAACAAATAGCTAAAGAAGACGATAATGGTCCTGTATCCCTCTGAAATGTATACTATTGCGCTGTATTATATTATGCAAGTGTCTTTACCCTTCTTGGGGACCACGGATGTACAGAAATTTCTTCCCATTATCATCAGTCAACTGACTTTCCTCACGCACACGACACGTTTACGAAATTCTACTCATTTTTGTCGATCTTTCAGAATCTCTCTGATGTCGATATTCCACATATGCTCCTCGGTATTCTCTACGTGCGAAAACTTGGTGCCACCATGTTGTAAGTATTAAATAACCCGAAGATCGGACTTAGGGAGCGCAATCGGGGATTATTTTTAGTCTTAGTAATGCAAACGTTCATTTTCTCTAAGTACTGGACCAATTACCTTGCGCAATGTAGCACTCATAACGTACTGGGAAGAAAGACAAATAATCACCCACCTATTATCAATGACAAGTGACATAGAGTAGGAACTTACCACGAATCAGAAGGACGCTGAAAATTAAGTGTGTTGGTAAATTTTAAGATATGAGGAAATTCCCCTCAGAATCTGCGGGGAAAGATACGTAATCTTGAATAAGGGACAGGACTATTGGGCATGAGCTACGATATCAAAAAATACGTTCCACGGTAGTAGAGACTGCCATAAAGGCAAACCTGTAGGAGGAAACAGCGACTGGAGTTAGTTTCTTTCATTATTGGAAGAAAATTCATACAACTATCGATAACAGTCCATAGTGACTACCTTCAGATCTGACTAAAACATACGAAATCATGTTGTATCCTAACAGAACTAAGTCATAGTGTCACCTTCAAGAGGTGCTAAATTATATTAGGATAATATAAGGCACTAAATGCTTTAGTCAGATATGAAGATAGTCTAATGACAAGCCGTTTACTTCACGGATCACTATGTTGCAGAGACTGAAATATATTCAACAACTAACTAAAGACACTTGGGGGTACAGGAAGTACTTCTCTGGGCCGATGAAGTTGCCACAGGCTTAGAAGTCGTAATCGAAAGCAAAATTCAGGTCTCCATGAGAAGAAAATTACCTAAATTTCACTACATAAAAAAACCGCAATACCAAGGAGACATAATCGGATGACAATGTAACTCCATGTACGTGTACACTGTCGGCGGGTATGTAAATGATTATTTGCAACTCTCTGTTACAGGTAGAATGGTCACCAGTCTGCATTAGCGTTGTTTGTGTTAGTGTAGTTGCCAGGCCTGGTAGGGAAGTAGAAGGGCGAAGACATTGTTAGATGTTGAGTGAACAGTGTGAACTACTAGGAGGTTCCGCATACTTGTGTGAGGCAGTATTATAAGCTACTGGCAGAGTTTGAAAGAAGCCTAACTGAGGATCTCCATTTGGGTGGCTGGTCGTATCCGTTGTTAGAAGGCTACAAGCAGCTGGAGTGGGGAACTACTATCTCTTACTTAACACTACATCACACATGACTGCGTTTGCAGTGGTGTCGCGGCCGGGAAGCACGGGCAGCTCATGAATTGTGTTCAGCGACGAATAGCGCTCACGCACTACCGTAGGTGACCATCGTCGGTTAAGTATAGCAGCGACGTAATGAGGGGACCCATACTTCCAATGTTTTGTAGAGGCTCGGCGCAAATACTCCTGGTGTCATGGAGTGGGGGGGCCATCTGGTACGACACCAAGTCACGGCATGTAGTGACTGAGGTAACTCTGACAGCGTAACGTCAAGGATATCGTACATCCCCAAGTGTTACCTCTCATGCGACAGTATCGTGGTGCCATTTTTCAACACGACAATGCTCGTCCACACACGGCAAACGTTTCTGTGAACTGTGTGCTTGATATCGAAAAGCATTTTTATTTGCCGTCAGCTGTACGTATTATATACGAGGGCCGTTCAGAAAGTGACCTCCGGTTGATTTAAAAAAATACACCAAGTTAAATAAAAATATTTTAATATATACATCTTACAACTACATCTTTGCACTATTTTTCTACATAGTCTCCATAGGGATTGAGGCACTTATCGTATCTCTTCACAAGCTTTGAAATTCCTTCTGCATAAAAATTACCCGCTTGTGCCTGGAGCCAGCCTGTGACCGCATCTTTGAGCTCTTCGTCGTCATCAATCCGCTGTGACCCGAGCCATTTCTTCAAATGCATGGAGAGGTGATAATCACTTGGCGTCAGATCTGGGCTGTAAGGTGGATGGTTGATAACGTCCCACTTGAAGGACTCAAGAAGAGCCGTTGTTCTGCGAGCAGAGTGAGGACGGGCGTTATCGTGCAAAAAAACGATACCGGAAGTCAGCATACCACGGCGATTGTTCTGTATAGCCCGTCGTAACTTTTTTATTGTTTCACAGTACACGTCTTGATTAATGGTCGTACCACGTTCCATGAATTCAACCAACAACACCCCTTTGGCATCCCAAAACACCGTTGCCATCAGTTTTCTGGCAGAAAAATCTTGCGAGGCTTTTCTTGGTTTGGTAGGCGAATTTGAATGCGCCCACATCTTTGATTGTTCTTTTGTCTCAGGGTTCACGTACTTAATCCAGGTTTCGTCACCCGTCACGATTCTGTTTAACAATGGTTCTCCTTCGTCCTCATAACGTGACAGAAAGTCTAATGCAGAGGCCATTCTTTGAGTTTTGTGGTGGTCGGTAAGAATTTTGGCCACCCATCGTGCACAGAACTTACGGTAACCCAATCTTGCTGTCACTATCTCGTACAAGAGAGTCTTAGAAATCTGTGGAAAACCAGTAGACAACTCCGACATTGAGAAACGTCGATTTTCACGAACTTTTGCATCAACTGTCTGAACGAGTTCGTCAGTCACCAATGATGGTCTACCACTCCTCTCTTCATCATGAACGTTTTCTCGTCCACTTTTAAATAATCGTACCCATTCACAGACAACTCCTTCACTCATAACTCTTGGTCCGTACATGGCACAAAGCTCACGATGAATAGCTGCTGCAGAAAATCCTTTGGCTGTAAAAAACCTTATGACAGCACGCACTTCACATTTGGCGGGGTTTTCTATTGCAGCACACATTTCAAACTGCCACAAAAACTAAACTAGCGCAGGTACGACGTTCACTCAACCACGGCTTGATGCCGACTGACCTGTTGAGTGCGTGAACGCACAGATGGCGTCGCTACTCCCCCCACAACCCGCACTGTGACCAATCGGAGGTTACTTTCTGAACCGCCCTCGTATATTTTTGATCGGTTTCGGTATCATCAGCCGGTAGGCCGAACAGAGAAAACCATATGTAATACACACAGCCAAAGAAATCGAAATATAAATGTACCTCTAAACATCAACATCATATATAGTACTTCCAAAGTTATGACATGTTTTGGTATAAAAACGCATATTTATCATAGAAAACTATCTCGTATATCCAGTGAAATAATGACAGAATGCGGAATGCAAAATAACCAGATTTTGATAGTATCTTGAGAAATTTAGGTAAGCTCCACATACACTCTTGGCAGTTAACAGGTAACTGCAATCCTCAGAAGACCAAAGAACTTAACACTCCGGAATGAAGCCAGTAAAAGATATATAATAGAATTGCTGGTAAAGACAGAGGGAACGCTACATAATAAGACTAGATATATGTAGGCATCACGTGGTTTTAATCAACAAACAACATTCTATGGATGTAGTATAAGGAAAACAGTGGTTAAACGGCACAAACTTGCAAAAGATAGGAATCAAGTAAAATGTTCAAACGAAAATAATGTCTTGTAAGAGTCATACAAGGATATGAAAAATGACATTGTATAAACGATACTTCTAAACAGTAATTACAATAATTTAGTTTATCATTCTATGAAAAAATCTGGAGGTTACGCATTTTCATTACAATTTCAAGTGTCACCTTTATCATCTGTAAAATGATAGGTCAACAACCGTAACAGATAATGACAGTGAATTTTTTTGTCAGCTCAGATATTAGACGGAAAAGTTAGCTCTGATGTAAACTCACGAAAGTAAAACGTATGTGTATGCACCTTAGACATTGAGTTCCCAAAAACAGTGAGGTCAAATTATTGTATATACAATACAAGAAGTTAATATGCAATTGGAGGAACAGGGGATGCGAGGAAATTGTATAAGATAATACACTACGTTATAGACCGATAAGAGATGCATGTAGCACAATGTAGACCCCCATTTAAAATGAAGGTGAAGCCAAGACCTCGGGCTACCAACAATCATAAATCTCTTGATTTGGATGTAATCTAAACTGGGTGTAACTGATTGTAAATCACAACAGCGATATAAACATAACGCTAATAATAAAAACAAAGCGTCTAAGTGGTAATACATAGTGAAATACCTGGTCACTTGTATGTTATTGTGACAATCATATAAAGAAATCACATACATAGAATAAAATTGTGTACAAATAAAAATACAAACACGTCAATAATAAAAAACAAAACTTAAGCATCACTGTACCATGAAACTATAGCTAATTACATTACTACCCACACAGTAAAATAAATGGAGGAAAACCCAAGCCTCTGGTTACAGCTGACAAAACAAAATGGCTTGAGCACTATGGGACTTAACATCTCAGGTCATCAGTCCCCTAGAATTTAGAACTACTTAAACCTAAGTAACCTAAGGACATCACACACATCCATGCCCGAGGCAGGATTCGAACCTGCGAGCGTAGCGGTCGCTCGGTTCCAGACTGAAGCGCCTAGAACCTTTCGGCCACCAACGGCTAGCGCTGGCAAAACATTCGGATTATAAATGGCATGAACGATGGGACAACATATAAAAACTGTACTGGAACAAGCGATGTAGGAGGAGAAAAAGGCATACAAAATACACTAAAGCGCCAAAGAAAGTGGTATGAGGGTGCGTATTCAAATACAGAAATATGTAAACAGACAGAATACGGCGCTGAGGTCGGCAACACCTATATAAGCCAACAAGTGTCCGGCGCAGTTGTTAGTTCGGTTACTGCTGCTACAATGGCACGTTATCAAGATTTAAGTGAGTTTTAGTATGGTGTCATAACCGGCGCACGAGCTATGGGATACAGCATCTCCGAGGTAGCAGTCAAGTGGGTATTTTCCTATGGACCATTTCGCGAATGTACCGTGAGTATCAGGAATCCGGTAAAACATTAAAACTCCGACATCGCTGCTGCCTCGTTCAATGTGACAGAAGTGCAACCCTTCCGCAGATGACTACAGATTTCAGTGCTGGTCCATGAAGAAGTGTCAGCGTGCAAACCACTTAACGAAACATCATCGATGTAGGCTTTCGGAGCCGAAGGCCCACTCGTGTACCCTTGATGACTGCACGACACAAAGCTTTATGCCTCGCCTAGGCCCGCGCACATCAAATTGGACTTTTGACGACTGAAAACATTTCAAATTGTGTCGAGTGCATGGACGTGTAAAGGCTACGGAGGAACCTCATGAACCCGTCGGCCCTGCGTGTCAGCTGGGGACTCTTCAGCCGCGCGGGATTAGCCGAGCGGTCTCAGGCGCTACAGTCATGGACTGTGCGGCTGGTCCCGGCAGAGGTTCGAGTCCTCCCTCGGGCATGGGAGTGTGTGTTTGTCCTTAGGACAATTTAAGTTAAGTAGTGAGTAAGCTTAGGGACTGATGACCTTAGCAGTTAAGTCCCGTAAGATTTCACACACACTTGAACATTTTTTTGGGACTCTTCATGCTGGTGGACGATCTGTAATGGTGTAGAGCGTGTGCAGTTGGAGTGATATGGGACCCCTGATACGTCTAGATACGACTCTGACAGGTGACGAGTACGCAAGCATCCTGTCTGATCACCTGCATCCATTTATGTCCATTGTGTATTCCGACAGACTTGTGCAATTCCAGCAGGAAAATGCAACACCCAGTACGTTCTGAATTGCTACAGAGTGGCTCCCGGAACACTCTTCTGAATTTAAGCACTTCCGCTGGCCACTAAATCTCCCAAACACGAACAGTATTGAGCATATATGAGATGCCTTGCAACGTGCTGTTCAGAAGAGATCTCCACTTCCTCTTACTCTTACGCCGATTTATGGACAGTCCTGCAGGGTTAATGATGTCTGCTCTCTCCAACACTCCTTCAGAGATTAGTCGAGTCCATGCCATGTCCTGTTACAGCATTTCTGCGAAATCGCGGGGGCTTTACACGATATTAGGCAGGTGTACCAGTTTCCTTGTCTCTTCAGTGTAACAGTTAATAGTAAGAAAAACCCTAAATGTATTGAACATAGCAACGTTCACCGAATTATCTCATGTACATGTAACTGATATAACAAGATAAAAAACCACTGTTCTGAATATTGAGAAAACCATAACACAAGATAAAATTTTCATAATTACAAATAAACTAAGTAATCAGGTAACAAATGCTACTTAATGGCTGTTAGCACAATTATTAGTCACTGAACAAGGTATCAACATCAGCTAAGTGGTAATACGATGATGCCCTTGTGACCAGCGAGATCGCAGATCCGTTCGCGGTAGAACATGTTTGGTACCGGCTAGGACGTCAACTCCCTCTCCGTGCCACTGTCGAGGAATTCAAGGACCACTAACAACAGTTGCAGGACAGCTAGCCTCCGGAGAAGCTTCAATAGCTTTCTGACACCCTTTCCAATCGAATTAGCGCAGGCCTCCAGGCCAAGCGTTATACTGATAGCTGGGGTCATTTCTCCCTATTTCTTTGTAAATTTGACTCGATTCTATGGCCAATGAAATAACATCACACGTTTTATCCTTCCCCTGTGACCGCTTCAGTTTTTTTGACTGGCAGTGCATTTTATTTGTTCCAAGGTCTTCCTTTGCAATGATATTCTGAACTAAATTACTCGTTCGCTGATTCATATCAATTGGGGCTATTCCTAAAATTTCTGCTATACTGTATAGACACTCAGAGCCAGCAGAGAGACAGGTAATACGTAGAAGTAGCCCTTATAGCGAGTGCCTGTTCTGCAACTCTCCTACTCCGTCATCTGGCAGCAGCAGATCATTGAGGAGCTGCAGGCGCGATTTTGCCAGCAGGTCTGCGTCGGAACCTGCCCGTAATCCTCTTCCTAAGGGGAGTGTTGGGGAGGGGGGGGGCGACGGGTTTACGCGATGAATACAGAGCCGATGAAGAGCGCCAAGGAAGTCCTTTGCAGTCGGAATCAGAATTTAGCTTTGATGAATCCGGTCCAAAGAGAGTAGTAATTCATTAAGCTTTCATCCCCTTTGCAGGCCTCTCACCACTGAATAATGCAGCTGTATCGAGTGGTCTTTTTAGACGCATCAGACTTCGCTCTTGATAGAGTTCAGCTTTATGTCCCCAGTTTCCTTTCATTAACGGTAAAATATTCATGACGTGTATGTCGCTGAATGTAATCAATAACATACACACGAAGCCGTAAGCACCCGAGTAGTTGAGAGTGATGTGGCGATCGAATTGGTACTCATCATTTCAAATCTTCTTCAGGTGAATACTGGGTGCAACTTAGTGGTGTAGAGAGACGAATGTCAGGGAGGAGCTCTCCAAAATCATGTATCTCTTCAAGCCTACACTGGAGCTGCTGCCTTCTGTACTGCTGCATTTTTCCAAAGAAACAACACATATTAAATATATTACTCATGACTCTTGGGAAAAATATTTTAAAAGTTTATTAACAGAAAACAGGGAAGAATACTTGGGAAACCCTGAATATAATGAAATGATAGATCTACAAGCAGAGAATTACATCCGTTTGGAAATAGAGACAGTAAAAACTGCAATAAAATCTTTAAAGAATGGAAGGGCTACAGGCATTGGAGGCATTCCCGCAGAATTATTAAAATTAGGAACAAAGAAATTAATGGAATTGTTAAGAAACCTTTTCGAAAGATGTTTAAATGGGGAAGATGTCCCAAATGATTTGAAAGTAGGATATATTTCAGTGATACATAAAAAAGGAGCGAAAGATGAGTGTAAAAATTATAGGAGAATAACAGTGACCAATACCTTCAGTAGATTATATGGAAGAATTATTAAATATTTGTTAGAACAAGAATACAAAGAAAAGGAGGCTGAAGAACAAGCAGGTTTTAGAGCTGGAAGATCAACAATTGATCATATCTTTTGTCTACAACAAATTATTGAAAACAAAATGGTTCGGGCACAACCTATACATTTAGTATTCATAGATATAGAAAAAGCCTATGATAGTGTGCCTTTATCCAGTTTATGGAAAGCTTTAATATCAATAGGAATAAATCCAAGAATAATTAAAGCAATTCAAAATTTATATAAAAATTCTATTTAAAAATAAAAATTGGTAAATATCTATCACATGGATTCCAAGTCACAAAAGGATTACGTCAAGGATGTAGCATCTCACCTACATTGTATTTATTATATACAGAAGTAACTTTACAGAATTGGAAGAAAAAATGTCACGCTATGGGAATACCAATAAATGATAGAACAATATACTCGTTACAATTTGCAGATGACCAACTGATTATAGCCCAAGACTATGAGGACATAGAGTATATGACCAGAAAATTGATTCAAGAATATAAAAAATCAGGTCTAAATGTAAACATGAATAAAACAAAGTACATGGTAATTGGTGGAGTGAATGGAGACTTAATATTAGAAGAAGGGATGGGAGCAATAACAGCTACTGAGGAATATAAATATTTAGGTGTGAAAATTACAAATGATGGGAAACAGGACAAAGAAATTAGATCAAGAATAAATTCTGAAAAGACGACAATCTCTTTATTGATTGGAATTCTCTGGGACAAACACATAACAACTGATAACAAAAAAAGGATTTTTAAAACAATAGTTAGGAGCATTATTACTTATGGTTCAGAAGTGTGGACAACAAAATGGCAACTGAAATCAAAATTATTAGTCACAGAAATGGATTTCTGGAGACGTTAAGCAAGAATATCAAGACGAGAAAGAATAAGAAATGAAGTAATCAGAGACAAGATGAAATGTAAAAATTCAATTATTGATTTCATCGAGCACAAACAACTTAAATGGTGTGGACACATCAGACGAATGGAACAGGAAAGGATACCAAAATGCATAATCGACTGGGTACCAATTGGAAGAAGAAAAAGGGGACGACCACCTGATACATGGATACAGGGAGTTCAGTCAGCAATGAGGAAGAACAACATTCCTGAAGATTTATGGACAAATAGAGAAGAGTGGAGAACAATAATTAGTGACTTACTGTAATCTAGAATAGGTGCTGGAAAAATGTACTCACATTGTAAATCCAGAATACTAAAGAAAATGTTTATTCCCACTAGTAAAACTTGGCTCTTCGTCTTTCCCTAACTATAGTTTTCTCCCATAATCGCAGACGAGTAATGTCCTATCTCCGAGGAGTATATTGTCTCACCATTACCGTGGCAACATCCGACACCTTGTTTTACTGCAGGTGTTTCTGCTGAAGCTTGCTGTATGAGTATACTGGGGCACTTGGGACGGTTACAGACAAGAATTAGTAGAATTTTATTTGATTTAGCTACATTCTTCAGTACGAATAAAATCTAAGTCTACCATCCCACCGGCCGCGATGGCCGAGCGATTCTAGGCGCTTCAGTCCGGAACCGCAAAACTGCTACGGTCGCAGGTTCGAATCCTGCCTCGGGCGTGGATGTGTGTGGTGTCCTTAGGTTAGTTAGGTTTAAGTAGTTCTAAGTTCTAGGGGACCGATGACCTCAGATGTTAAGTCCCATAGTGCTCAGAGCCATTTGAACTACTTCTACCTTACCATTTTGGGAGCAAGATCTAATAAGCACTAATTTGGAGAACTTGCAACCTAGACTTAATGTAGCGTCCATATTCAGATATGTTTACCATATGTATGACTACAGATACAGATTATTAAATAGGAAATACGGTTTGATACAGTGTTTAAACCAACAGAAAAGGTGCTTAATATTTGAACACTGCAACGGACCTAAGCCCGCCACTTGTTGCAGCAGGAGTAGTATTTGGTGGCCAAGCTTACTGTATGAACTGCAAAAAGAAGCATTAACACCCACGTTAAGGACACAAAAGACCATTGTCGCGTGGGTACGACGGATAAACCAACAGTAGTTTCCGCCCTATTCTGGAGTATTGCTGTGCGGTGTGGGATTCGCATAAGTTGGGACTGATGGATGACATCGAAAAAGTACAAAGAAGGGCAACTCGTTTTGTATTATCACGAAATAGGGGAGATAGTGTCACAGACATGATACGTGAATTGGAGTGGCAATCATTAAAACAAGGGCATTTTTCGTTGCAACGGGGTTTTCTCCCCCGATTGCGAAAACACTCTGTTGGCACCCACCTACATAGGTAGAAATGATCATCACGACAAAATAATAGAAATCAGGTCTCGCACAGAAAAATTTAAGTGCTTGATATTCCGGCCTGCCGTACGAGAGTGGAACGGTAGAGAGACAGCTTGAAGGTGTTTCATTGAACCCACTTCCGTGCATTTTATTGTGAATAACAGAGTAATCACGTAGATGTAGACGTAGTTGTAGATCATGCGCTAGTACTGGGAAACCATCAAATTCGTTTCTCAGACGATGTGATTCGGGCAAGACCTAATAAGTACTACTTCAAATGGCCAAAGAAATTCAGTAGCACAGAAACAATTTCAACAGAAAAGAAGAAGGACTGAAATTAGAATACTTGTTTGCCATAGGGCTAAAAACGGATCAAATGGCTCTGAGCACTATGGGACTTAACATTTGAGGTCATCAGTCCTCTAGAACGTACCGGATCAAATGGCTCTGAGCACTATGGGACTTAACGTTTGAGGTCATCAGTCCTCTAGAACGTACAACAGCTTAAAGCTAACTAACCTAAGGACATCTAACACATCCATGCCCGAGGCAGGATTCAAACCTGCGACCGTAAAAGTCGCGCGGTCCCGGACAGAAGCGCCTAGAACCGTTCGGCCACCGCGGCCGGCTTGGCATAGGGCTAAATAAAACAACTGCCCCAACTCTTCCCTACTAAAGGCTCCCCAGCAAACGTCGGTGCAACGCCGCGATCTTAGATAGCGTTCGGGGTTCGCGAGATATACGGGGCTCACAACGAACTGGTGACGTCTCACTACTTGCCTTGTCCGCCATAGTTGGCGAATGCCTGGCTCTGTGAGGGTCCGTGGGAAACCAATAAGTCAATGAAAATGTACTTGCTGAAGGTCTTAAGTTTGTTTTATGCTATCGAAAGCTTGCATACATTTAAATGCACAATTAAGAATTACTAAACTCGTCTGTAGTACATGCTTGCTCCCAGTTGGATACGGCTGCTGACACTTAAGACGTACGCTGTCATATGCTGTGACGTAGTAACCGAGGCCTGTCTTTCCCACGGATCTCAGAAGCAGTTTGATGTCATACGACGGCCGTTGTGTGGATACCTGCAAACTGTTTCGTTGGCTGAGCTTCTTGGAGACTGTAACTGCATTCTGACATGAAACCCATTGAGTGCAACGTCTCAGATTCAGTCTTCAGTAAGGCTCATTTGAAAGTGTTATGGAAACAGTTATGATAGGAAAAATATTAGCTGCTAATGAGTCAGCATGTGCATCAGGAGGGCGACAGAAAATGAGTATCCGGGGAGCACAGAGAACAACCTTCTATGTTGTGTACGTATTTCACTTAACAAAATGAACATCGTAGACAGTCAACAAATTTTCGAAACCAACCACTAACGAGACCGAATGACAGACGATCATCATAAAGATCGAATGAAAAAAATTTGGAAATTTGTGGTAAAGTCTTATGGGACCAAATTGCTGAGGTTATCGGTCCCTAAACCTACACTCGACTTAATCTGACTTAAACTAACTTACGCTTTGGACAACACACACCCATGCCCAAGGAAAGGGACTCGAACCCCCGACGTGGAGAGCCGCACAGACCGTAACAAGGAGCCCCAAAACGCGCGGCTACTCCCCGAGGCAGATCGAATGAAAGGTGGCGCTCCATAGTGAGCACAAAGGTACGCACCATCGAGGTCGAATGTGGACTCTAGGAAGTTACAAACCGTACAGGATATTCAGCTAGGTAATCACTCTTAAAGAATGCATATAGAATGGTACTAGTTTAATGTAGGAATGAGAAATGATGGAATGTGGTCTCATATTACCGAAAGCAGAAGACTCTGTCGGGGAGCCTATCGTGAAACTGTCCATCCTTTAACGTTTAGCTACAGACAGTGTGATACTATACATTATAGGCTCGGAAGAAAGAAACATCCAGAGGCTGATTTTGTCCAGTGGTTTAACGTGGTATGAACTGCAATATCACACACCTTTCAAGAGAGACAGTTTGCTCGAAAGGCGTATTAATTTTATAATCAGACCAGGAATCAAACAAAAGCAAGTTTTTTTGACCAACCATTGGACAAAAGCGGTGCTGATACCATAGTTTTAGTTCTCTTACGCCCATTTTCCCACACTTACTTGCCGTGACGTTAATATTCCTTAGGGCCCTTTCAAGATCACGCTGTCACAATCGTAGGGATCATAGCACTTCCAACTTCTCGCAGCACAGTAAATAATTTTCCAGCCAATTTAACATCCAGAGTAACAGCCGGCGTAATTGCATTCGAATGACTTAAGGCACAGATGTCAGTTGATCTCGATACAGCTCCCGTGGTACTTCTGATTTCCATGGTTCCTTCCATATGTATCTCCTCTTCAAATGCCGATTGGTCGGAGTTCAAAACAAGTCCTTTACTGAACGATGGGATCAGTTTGTTTATCACAGCTATAAATTTTCGGGCCAATTCCGCAGTTTGCTGTGCATCGTCAAGTTGACCATTGGTTTGAAGTTTCATTATCTTACATCTTCCAGTGCTGTAGCACTGTTTCAAATTGTGCATCTACCCACAGCTTCCCTCGAAATGACTGTAATCATCCCCTTTTACTATTGTGATCAGCCGGCTCAGAGCATATGCTCTACGGTTTTAATACCTTCATCTACTTTTCCTTGTGGTGTATGTTATCCCCATTTTTGTTCGTTAAATTTCTACGTCGCACGCAGTTTGATGTGCATAACGTAGGTCACTACCATGCACATTCTGTAAATTGTATCTAGCATCCCTGAAACGCATAAACACCAGTTTTGTAACAAGTGCGCCATGTCCTCCCTAGAATACCCGCACTTTTTCTTATGCTCCACACGATTATAATGCTGTGGATTTATTTGAAATCTGTTCATAATTGCTTTTTAGAATTCTGCGCCTGATCTTCCATCTACTAATTATGCTACACTACTGGCTATTAAAATTGCTACACCAAGAAGAAATGCAGATGGTAAACGGGTATTCATTGGACGGATATATTATATTAGAACTGACATGTTATTACATTTTTACACAATTTGGGTGCATAAATCGTGAGAAATCAGTACCCAGAACAACCACCTCTGGCCATAATAACAGCCTTGATACACCTGATCATTGAGTCAAACAGAGCTTGGATGACAGGTACAGCTGCCCACGCAGCTTCAACACGATACCACAGTTTATCAAGAGTAGTGACTGGCGTATTGTGACGAGCCAGTTGCTCGGCCACCATTGGCCAGATGTTTTCAATTGGTGAGAGATCTGGAGAATGGGCTGGCCAGGGCAGCAGTCGAACATTTTCTGTATCGAGAAAGGCCCGTACTGCAACATGCGGTCTTGCATCATCCTGCTGATATGTAGGGTTTCACATGGATCGAATGAAGGGTAGAGCCACGGGTCGTAACACATCTGAAATGTAACGTCTACTGTTGAAAGTGCCGTCAATGCGAACAAGAGGTGACCGAGACGTGTAACTAATGGCACCCCATACCATCACCCCGGGTATGGCGATGACGTATACACGCTTCCAATGTGCATTCACCGCGATGTCGCCAGACACGGATGCGACCATCATGATGCTGTAAACAGAACCTGGATTCATCCGAAAAAATGACTTTTTGCCATTCGTGCACCCAGGTTCGTCGTTGAGTACACCATCGCAGACGCTCCTGTCTGTGATGCAGCGCCAAGGGTAACCGCAGCCATGGTCTCCGAGCTGATAGTCCATGCTAACGTCGTCGAACTGTTCGTGCAGATGGTTGTTGTCTTCCAAACGTCCCCATGTGTTGATTCAGGGGTCGAGACGTGGGTGCACGATCCGTTTCAGCCATGCGTATAAGATGCCTGTCATCTCGACTGCTAGTGATACGATGCCGTTGGGATCCAGCACGGCGTTCCGTATTACCCTCATGAACCCACCGATTCCATATTCTGCTAACAGTCACTGGATCTCGACCAACGGGAGCAGCAACGTCGCGGTACGATAAACCGCAATCGCGATAGGCTACAATCCGACCTTTATCAAAGTCGGAAACATGATGGTACGTATTTCTCCTCCTTACACGCGGTTCAATGTGGTATGAACTACAATATCACACACCTTTCAGGAGAGATAGTTTGCTCCAAAGGCGCATAAATTTTACACGCAGACCAGGAATCAAACAAAATCAAGCTGTTTTGACTAACTATTGGCCAAAAGAAGTACTGATAGTATATTTGTAGTTTTCTTGCGCCAATTTTCCCACATTTACTTGCTGTCACGTTACTATTCCCTAGGGCCCTTGCAATATCACGTACATCACAATCGTAGGGAGCACAGCACTTCCAACTTCTCGCAGCACAGTTAATAACTTTCCAGCCAATTTATCATCCAGAGTAACAGACGGCGTAATTGCATAGGAATGACTTAAGGCATAGATGTCAGTTGATCTCGATACAGCTACCTTGGTACTTCTAATTTCCAGGGTTTCATTCATATGCACTTCCTCTTCAAATTCCGATTGGTCGGAGTTGAAAACAAATCCCTTACTGAACGATGGGATCAATTTGTTTATTTCATGAATAAATTTTCGGGCCCTTCCGCATTTTGCTGTGCATCATCAAGTTGACTCTTTGCTTGGAGTTTCATTATCTTACATCTTCTAATTCTGTAGCACTGTATGAAATTATGCATCCACCCACTGCTTCCCTCCTACGTCACTGGCATGCACCGTCTGTAAATTGTATCGAAAATCCTTGAAACGCCTTAACACCAGTTTTTGCAACAAGTGCGCCTTGTACTCCCTTGAATAAACACTCGGTCTTCAGGCCGCAAGCGACGCATCGGGACCACTTGACCGTCGTGTCATCCTCCGAGGAGGATGCGGATAGGAGGGGCGTGGGGTCAGCACACCGCTCTCCCGGTTGTTATGATGGTATTCTTGAGCGAAGCCGCTACTATTCGGTCGAGTAGCTCCTCAGTTGGCATCACGAGGCTGAGTGCGCCCCGAAAAATGGCAACAGCGCATGGCAGCCTGGATGGTCACCCATACAAGTGCCGACCACGCCCGACAGCGCATAACTTCGGTGATCTCACGGGAACCGGTGTATCCACTGCGGCAAGGCCGTTGCCCCTCCCTTGAATACCTGTACTTTTTCGTATGCTCCACACGATCATTTTACTTGAAATCCGTTCACAACTGATTTTGTAGAATTCTGCGGCTGGTCTTCCATGGGCGTAATTATGCTGTTGCTCGCTAATTGGACAACGATTGATCTTTAGTGCTTTTCTCTGGAGAAGGGATTTGTGGCTCCATGTCCTCTGATACATCTTGTAGAAACAGTAATTTTTTTGTCAGCCACTTCTTTCTCACACTGCGAAATTCCTCGGATTCCTTTCTGACGAACTGTCAACCTCGGCAACTGATGTACATACATTGCAATGGTTGCTTTGTTTATCGTTACCGTTGCTTTGCTGCGTATCAGTACTAATAGCACTGTAGCACTGTTGTGAGTTACTCGTCAACTAAGCAATTCAACGACTCTCCGTAGTCTCATGCTGTGCTCACCATAGGATACTCAAGTCTGTAATACTTCTGGCTTAGTCAGGCATCATATTAGGCTCCAAGAAGCTGTTGCCAGAGCAGTGGAGATGCAAGGAGTACATAGATGGCTAAATGTGGTGTGAGGTACCTGTGACAGATGTTAGACTAGGTGCCATTCCCGTGAGGAAGACCGTCTGCATAATACTACTGCTGTGTGATTGGCTGCTGTGTTCGGAGCAAGGGCGCCAAAACATTAAGGTATAGTAATTGTTATTAGTTAAACTACTCATTGAATGACTTCACTTTTTAATATAAATATCTCTCAACAGCTGACTATCAATCAGCCATTTTAGAATGATTAAAAACAAGTCAATTGAAAAACAAAAGACTGACGAAATTGCAGACGAAGCATTTTGGAAGCGTTCGGGTCACGCCTTTTCTGGTAAGGCGCGCGCAGTGTTTCGGGCTGTTCGTCGCTCTGGATTACGCAGTCGAGAAGAACAGACATGTTGTCTGTCGTAGGATGTGTGTCCAATTTTTAGTTAAGTTCCTGTTCGTCACTCTGGATTAGGCAGTCGAGATGTACAGTCATGTTGTTTGTGGCACGATGTGTTTGCCAGTATTCCTTAAAAGATTCACTCCGGTAGTCATGAGGCACAGACACGTGTCACAAATAGTGTAAAGATACATTTTCGTAGACACTGTGTTTGATCATGTACTTTGCTGTGTCAGAAGATGTTGTATTAAGATCATGTAGTCTTGTCGTGTGGCTATATTAAAATACGCGAGTGGCATCCCAAAGAAGTGATACATTACTTCAGAACAGAACCTCGCTAGAAGTCTGTTTCAGCCTCAAGATACAGAACCTACGACCTGCGCGCTGTTTTCTGCGCTGGGGACATCAACTTGAAGACAGCAGGTTAGTGAACTATAGCAGAACCTTCCTATTCCACATGGTGCAGTGGAAACAACTAGGCACCTCACGTGTACTGTAAGCACAGAACAAATGTGCTCAGTGACACGTCATCTGCAGGAATGCAGAGGAGGTAAAGGAGGATGATCTTTATTAACACCAACAGTCAATTCATTCTTCCTTTCTTGCCGTAAGTCCCACCCACTGTTGCCGGTGTGCGTACTGTAAGACCATCGGTACACACACCATCAGATTATTTGACTTGTCGCCCTAACGAAGTAGGCGAGTGTCAGCAATAAGTCTCGTGGTCTTAACGTGGCGTGTTTATATTCTGCCGTTAGGTCAGACGATAGAAATGCCACTTGCACGCTTAGAGTAGCAGATTGACGGTGACCAACTTTAAACAGAACTTGATTAATTTTCACACACATTTATTAAAATAATAAAAATCATAGACATTACGTAACTTGATTCTAGATGCTGTTTACAATGGACAATATGAAGTTCCTTTGGTCTTGGTACGTTAATCTTATTCCCACATATCTCTGATACTTGACAAAGTGTCTAGTCATTTATCTTCATGGCTATGTTCAGGAATATGGTAATATTATTAGGCGCAGACTGAAACTTGAGTATAGACTGGTACAGACTAATGTAGACTGGCAGAGACAGGTGCAGATAAATGTAGACTGACTAATCGGAGGTCTGTACACCTGCTATAATACCTCGCGTGTTGAGGTATCACTGCGCGAGCGTGATCTGCGAGGAGAAAAAGTTCTACGTTAGCAGCAATCTCATTGGCTGCGTTACATATTAATACGCGGATCGGCGGAAGCAGAATTTGGTCCGTCTCTAAGACAGCGCCATTTCGTAGTGCGGAGACGGACGAGCGCTGCGCCTGCACCGTTGTGCTTAGCGGGGCGCGCTCTAGTGGGAAAGTTGTGTACGCGCTGACTACGCGGAACTATGGACACAACACAGCCAATAGTAGGCTTGCATAGTAGACGATATACAGGGTGTTACAAAAAGGTACGGCCAAATTTTCAGCAAACATTCCTCACACACAAAGAAAGAAAATATGTTATGTGGACATGTGTCCGGAAACGCTTACTTTCCATGTTAGAGCTCATTTTATTACTTCTCTTCAAATCACATTAATCATGGAATGGAAACACACAGTAACACAACGTACCAGTGTGACTTCAAACACTGTGTTACAGGAAATGTTCAAAATGTCCTCCGTTAGCGAGGATACATGCATCCACCCTCCGTCGCATGGAATCCCTGATTCTCTGATGCAGCCCTGGAGAATGGCGTATTGTATCACAGCCTTCCACAATACGAGCACGAAGGGTCTCTACATTTGGTACCGGGGTTGCGTAAACAAGAGCTTTCAAATGCCCGCATAAATGAAAGTCAAGTGGGTTGTGGTCAAGAGAGGGTGGAGGCCATGGAATTGGTCCGCCTCTACCAATCCATCGGTCACCGAATCTGTTGTTGAGAAGCGTACGAACACTTCGACTGAAATGTGCAGGAGCTCCATCGTGCATGAACCACATGTTGTGTCGTACTTGTAAAGGAACATGTTCCAGCAGCACAGGTAGGGTATCCCGTATGAAATCACGATAACGTGCTCCATTGAGCGTAGGGGGAAGAACATAGGGCCCAATCAAGACAACATCAACAATGCCTGCCCAATGCCTGCAATGAGTCGCATGTCAACACAAGCACCGAAGTCAACATTACCTTCCTTCAATTGGGCCAACTGGCGGTGAATCGAGGAAGTACAGTACATACTGACGAAACTAAAATGAGCTCTAACATGGAAACTAAGCGTTTCCGGACACATGTCCACATAACATCTTTTCTTTATTTGTGTGTGAGGACTGTTTCCTGAAAGTTTGCGTACCTTTTTGTAACACCCTGTATGAGGGCGTGTCGAATGCCGTAAACATCATTGGCCTTTCGCTACCTCGCACTGACGGCCTCTGATGATGACTCCAGCAATGCGAGGCGAAGCGTTAGGCAGAGAATTATGGCTTGGACGACGGCCTAATGCTCTTAAAACAAATACCAGCCATTACACAAATACCGACGGTGGAAGCTTACATTCCACGATTGTGCTCGTTACGTTTCAATTGGAGAAAAGAGTGTCCCAGACGGTTAGGTGGGTTGGAACCACAGACGGCGCGGCTCCGCCAGTGGGCGGCGGCGGTGCGAGGCCCGGGGCGGACTGCGAGCGAGAAGCAATTTGCGAGGGCCGGCGGCCGTAAATCCACTTAGCAGCGCAGACAAGCCGCCGGGTTATTGCTTCTGGTTATTGTGCCTGCCGGGGGAAGGGGCCGGGCGAGCCGCGGCCCGCAATATCGCGCCGCCCTCTTCTGCCGGCATTAGGAGCAGCGCACGTCGACCAGCGCCGCGCACGGCCGCAAGTCGGACGCTGCTCGCCAGCGTGCCGCCCGTCGCCTGCGTGCGACTGGCGCGCAATGGCGACCCCGCGGCGTAACGGCGTTTGCCGCTGCAGCCCAGCTCGCCAGTCGTAAAATGGGGCGCTTCTACGACTCACGTGAAATACTAACTGGACATTAAACTGCAGCACTGCACGCAAGCAGAGAAGCAGGTCTACAATAGTGTCCGACAAGTAAAGGAGCAAAATGGAATAAGGAAAATTCTGTATAGTACACAGTCGCAATGCCACGGTAAGGTCTTTCATCTATCTACATCTACATTTAGGCTGGCCGCAAGATGAGACGCAAGTCCGTGAGGTGACGCAGGGTGACTCACGGTGAGTTTTTGCGAACCACACAACTGAATGGTCCTGCGCACGCTAGAGCGCAGCGTGAGGTGACGTAGTTCCTGCGCTTGGTGACCCTGCGGACCGCAGTCTCCTGTACGCAGTTTACTGCGAGGCTCACGGTGGTTCTGGCTGTTGGTAGTTCGAAATGGAGGAAAAGCTAATTGAAGCCGTACGTGTTCGCGAAATTCTGTATGTCACAAGCCATGAAGATTACTTGAAAACGAAGCTGAAAGCTGAGAAGTGGGACGAAGTGGCCAAGGAAACGGACATACGAAATGGTAAGTTGCATTGTAATACGTTAACATTCTACATTGACATTGTTAAAACTCTGTAGCAAATTCCTTAGTTAAAGCGAATTCCCATGACTTAGTCATCTTTTCATGTACGCACATTCTCTGCTTTTTGTGTCATCAAAGCGATGTAACACACCGTTTCGAACTCAAACTTAGAATCGGAATCCGATTCTGAACTTATATCTATTAACATAGCAGAAGTAGTCGCCATCTCTGCCAGAGCCAAAGTTCCTCAGCAAGCTGCGTATTGAAACTGCGATCCAACTTGCGATGATTGTCGCCGTGACTCACGCTGCCGTGAGGAATTTGGCGTGAGCCCCCCTGCGTCACCTCACGGGCCTGCGTCTCATCTTGCGGCCCGCCTAATAGTCCGCATGCCACCGAACGGTGTGTGGCGGAGGACACTTTACGTGCCACTGTATTACCTCCCTTTTCCCTTTCCTGTTCCAGTCGCGTATGGTTCGCGGGAAGAACGACTGCCGGAAAGCCTCCGTGCGCCCTCGAATCTCTCTAATTTTACATTCGTGGTCTCCTCAGCAGGTATAAGTAGAGGGATGCATTATATTCGATACCTCATCCAGAAACACACCCTCTCGAAACCTGGACAGCTAGCTACACCGCAATGCTGAGCGCCTCTCTTGCAGAGTCTGCCACTTGAGTTTGCTAAACATCTCCGTAACGCTATCACGCTTACCAAATAACCCTGTGACGAAACGCGCCGCTCTTCTTCAAAGTGGGGATGGGAAATAGCCGACCAGTTGAAACCATTAACGGTACTTCAGTTCTGAGTAACCAGTATTTCTCGGTATTTTAATCAATTTAGAGAGATTCGCTTTAGTTATTCTAGTTAATTTCTCAAACAACTACCGACTTCGGAATTTTAAAATCCCATCGTCAGTTGTATAATACTATAACTAGGCTGTGCTGTGGGTCACATTGGTGCTGTTGATTGGTTTCCGTCCTCTGTTGGAGGCCAGACCGTATCGTTTAGTTGACATGGCTGCGGTTGCTTGTCTCCTTCTCGTGTTGAGTGGCGCCACTTGGTTTCCCAAGCATTGCCTGTCTAGTGGCAGCAGCGGTGGTTATCGATATATTAAGCGGTGTTTAGCATGTAACTACCACTCCATATTAATCGCAGGGATCCTTTGCGGAAGGCATCAATCGTAACCTTAAATCCGCACTGATTATCCTTCGTCAGAAATCTCCCAGTAAGTGGGATTCTAGTCTCCCTTGGCTTAGATTTGCCTTCAATACCGCCAGCCATGAGACATTGAAGGCTACTCTGGTTTACTTGATGTCTGCTTATCCTGTTAATTCGCCCCCCCCCCCCTGCCCCCTTTCGAACTTAGGAGGTATTCAAGACCTAATTCCTGCGGAGATCACCCCTCAGGTCGTCAAGGAAAACTGGAATCGTGTGAGGCGCAATATTCTCAGGGCCCACAACAAACAAACTGGTCACTAAACCGTAATAGGCGAGCCTTCAGGGATAAGCCAGGAGGTAAGGTGTATGTCCGTAATTTTCCCTGGGGGAAGGTGCGTGTTGGCAATCTTGGTACGTTTACTCCCCGTTTTCTGGGTCTGTGTACAATTATGTAGATTTTAGGCCCAATTAATCTTCCGGTCAAGGATAACCATACCGGTAAGCAATACTGGGTCCACCTTAATCAAATTAAGACCGCTAGTTGAGTCTCCTAACAACCCCCCCCCCCCCCCCCCCCCCTTGGAGTTTCTCCTTGACAGGGGAAGGTTGAGCTGTGCTGCGGCTCGCATTGATGGAGGCCAGACTGTATTGTTTAGTTGACATTGTTGCGGTTGTTTGTCTTCTTGTCGTGTCGAGTAGCGCCACTTGGTTTCGCAAGCGTTGCCCGTCCGCTAGTGGCAGCAGCGGCGGCTATCGATATGTAGTAACTGTGGCCCTACCTTTGGGGCGACTTCGTGGTACTTCCAGGTCATGTCAGTGTGCAGTTCGGTTGGGGACTCAGGAGGAATCAGGTCCACACACTGCAGGAACACGCCAGGACAGCTGACGGTACACATGGATTGCCGGATCGAAGGCCTGTGGTCACAAAGGTGCACGACCTCATCGTAAACTGGATGCTGCAAGCTTTAAGTTGATTTCATTTGGATTCAAGTAGAGAAACCTCCACCATTGTGAGATCTTGCGATTCTCCAGTAACTTGGGTTCGTGTTGCTGATCGTATTGTTACCGGCGCGAAGAGTAACTGATTATAGCCCCATCCACAATTGTAACCGAATACTGCATTTCTTGTTTACCAGGTATCAATAACATACAAAGTAGTGGAGGGAAGAAATACAATGCGACATACTTGTGAAAGCCAGAAGAGTAGATTGCCGAAACAAGGCGACTCACTTATTTTGATTGCTAATGCATTAACAAACGGTCACGCCAGTCCTTGCAATAGCTCACAATCAGTGCATCTTGGCCGAACTAGAAAAAGGGATAGGGAAAAATAATGAAAATTATCTTTAAATGTAACGTCCGGTTGGGTGGGAAGAAGGAAACAGAAACAGACAAAAAGACTGTATTCAAACTATGGGCTGTCGGGCCAACCATGACTGAGTGGAGTGCAGGCGTGGTGAGGCGCAGGCCTTACAACCCAGTAAACTGCCGTTACTAGTGAAGATATGGAAAATGTAGACTGACTGGTGCGAGCCCGTACAGTACTTCATTTAAAACATAATAGAATATCAATGAGCTATAGTATATCATTAGTATAAATAACTCTCAGACATGTAACAACATGTGCCGTTTTTACGCAACAAGGCATTGGTACATGGGCAGAATGAATGAACAAGGGATGAAGACAGTAACAGCAATGATAAAAAATTAATGGTAACATACATAACGCTAGGTAGGTCGTCATATGTATGATACATTATGGGCTCGAGTGACGTAAAATGAAATGTGTAAAAACCATGCAAATGTGATTGCACTAATGTAAGCAGCGAAATAACAGACGAAAATGATGAGACTGAGAGCCCTACATTACACAAAAGAATAATGGTACTGAAAGATGGTTAAGAGGCGAAACAGTTACGGAAAGATGGCTAAGAAGCGAAACAGCTAAATGAATGAGAGAAAAATAAGCCTAAACCTCACACACTTGTAAATATATGTGCAGTAATAGGGAGCAAGGCAACGGCCCATAGGCTATGAGTGAAGAGAGAATTAGACTGCAAAAGCGGTGGTAAAATGTAATGGTAAGATTATTTATACCAATTGAGGCTTCATTCGGTATTTGTTTGTCTCGGTATAACAGGTTTTGTTATTTTTTTTACCAATAACCGGGTAAAAAAAGACATATCAATCCGCCATTGCAGATGTGTTAAAGTTTTTGGCTTTTAAATAATTTCTTTTTCAAAAACAAGTAATGTTGATTCATAAAATTCCGATTACTTTGAAATATTGGATTATTACAGACACTGGGAAAAAACAGTCAGCACTACTTTAATAACAACATCTACAGCAGGAAACTAACAACAGACACATTACATCGGTATCGTATTCGGAATCAGTAATGAGCCTGTTGGCGTGTGGCATGGCTTAGCAGACAATAGGCGTGTAAGTGCAGTGTGCAAGATTTCAACCCACCTGCTCAGTATGGTAGTTACTCGCTGTAGACCTCGGACATTGATTGTGTTGCAGAACAGCACCACCCCTTGTTTGGAGTGTTTTACGAAATGCGGTGGCAATGAAGTACAATGCTCCGTTTGCTTCGAAAAATTAGAATGATGAGGAGGCCCAACGGAATTGCAACTTATAAAGAGAAAGTATCGACAATGTACCTTGGTAAAAAAAGTTAATTTGATTGATATATCTATTATATTATTGACTTGAAATAATAACAAAACCCATAATTTTGTGGCCAGTTCAGGATGAAACGCTGATACCAACCAAAAGTTACGATGCAAGGAAATCTTCAACATGTGACCTTTCACCCTCGCTGTCTCCGCGCCCGTCTGCTTTACCTTCGTAATCTTCATTGGAGACAATGGGATCGATTTCTGAGGCAGCCTCAAACCCATATCGACCGTGATCTTATACTCCTTCACCTTCATTAAAAGTTTTCAAACTTCATACGAAGTCTACGTTTGTTGCTGGAAGTATTTCAGAAACCAGTTATTTTGAGCAGCTTCAACTGTCAAGTTAAACTGGAGACGAAAAGAACCGTTGTAACCGCAGTAGTTTCAGCGATAACTGACGTCCCTATTTCAAATGCCCGCTTCAGATGTCAGGTGTCAATTTTCAAAATTAAAACTGTTGTATGTACAAACGTCGGAAATCTTTTGTACTAAAAAGAGAGAGAGAGGGAGATACAGTTCTGTAAGTTGAGACTGCATACTTCTACTAACACTGTTACACTTAACCAATCTGGCAAGAGGAATACCTGAAACTGTGTTGTTGAATTCACAGTAGTTTGCCTAATTGAATAACGATCTTCGTGCACTGTTTCCTAATGACTGCTACATATTTCCGATATACTACTGGTTGGAACTCCAACAACTACAGAGAAAGTGTTGGTTGTAAACTAGAGCCGCATTTTTATTTTGCCAACTAGCCAACGTGTTGAGTATACAGTATCAACCTGAGGTCATCCTACAGTCAAAAATCACCGTACATATTTCAAATAATAATGTGACAAACATTTAAAAAACATACTAGATTTGTTCAAAAAATTACGGGGATTTTTCTTTTTTTTAAGATTATCTTTTACTTATTGTGCACGGTCTCCCTCGAAATACTGCACTTCACAATTGATACATCGCTCCCAACGCCATATTCAGTTCCCGAAACAGTCTAGGTACTCCTCTTGCTGGATAGCACCAAGCGCCGTCTGTGAATTTTCTTTTATCTCGTCTATTGTGTCATATCTTCGTCCTTTCAACTGGCTATTCAACTTTGTAGATAAAGAAAAGTTAGTAGCGACCGGGTCTGCAGAGTACGAAGGATGAGGCAGCACAGTGATTTCGTGCAATAGTCGCGCACGAACAAGGATGAATGTGCAGGTGCATTATCGTGATGGAAGAGCTATGAATTCTCTAGCCACATTTCAGGCCGTATCCCTCTCATATTATCTCGCAGGCGCCGCAACACATCCCGAAAGTACAAGGTGACAGGTATTGCACTGTATGAAATAAAATCGTCAAAACGTCTGAACGGTTTGCATGAGGACGTTCAAACTGCACAGTTGGCCGCGGGGCGTGATGGAAAATAGTATGAGTATGTTGATTTGGTTCATTTTCATTTGGATGGGTTCGTCAGTAAGCAAAATTGGCGCCTTTCGGGGACTGAGAATCCGCATCTCGCGAACGAAAAGTCTCGTCACCATCAACAAGTGATTGTGTGGTGTGCAACGTCCAGTTACGGAATAACTGTGCTATATTCCTTCATGGCACGGTGACTACCTAACCGAAAGTGAAGGTTTTGGAAGATGATTTCATCCCCATTATCCAAAGTGACCCTGATTTCGACAAGACGTGGTTCATGCAAGACGGAGCTCGAATGCGTCGAAGCAGGAGAATGTTCGATGTCTTGGAGGAGCACTTTGGGGACCTCATTCTGGCTCTGTGGCACCCAAAGCCCACTAGCATTGGCCTCGATTGGCCGCCATATTCTCCGGATCTGAACACATGCGAGTCCATTTTGTGGGGCTACATTAAAGACAGGTTGTACAGAAATAACCCCAAAACCATTGCTGAGCTGAAAACAGCCATTCAGGAAGTGATCGACAGCATCGATGTTCAAAAAAATGGTTCAAATGGCTCTGAGCACTATGGGACTTAACTTCTGAGGTCATCAGTCCCCTAAACTTAGAACTACTTAAACCTAACTAACCTAAGGACATCACACACATCCATGCCCGAGGCGCGGTTCCAGACTGTAGCACCTAGAACAGCTCGGCCACCCCGGTCGGCACCATCGACGTTCCGACACTTCAGCGGATCATGCAGAATTCCGATATTCGGTTGCGCCACATCATCGCCAATCGCCAAAGATGGCAGGCATATCGAACGTGTCATAACCTAAATCCGAATATCTCTAGTGACATTTACATGTTTAATAGATTGTGTGCGCGCCGTAGTTTGTAATTAATTTACGTTATTTTCATATAGTTCAAAAATTGTCATCATGTACCGCCACTGAACAGTTTGTCCCTATGGTACGAATTCATGATGAACTAATGCTTCAAAGTCAAAGAAAACCAATAGCATGGCTTTGACATTTGATTCCCGATCCGTTGTGAGGACTGAACGGCTTAAGTTCTCATCGCTATAGGCTTCCTGCGTCATTTGGTGTGCATGTGTAAAAGTCTTTTTGAGTTTCACGCAAAATTTAATGCCGTCCCATTGCTCCTCTGACTCTGCCATTACGAAATGCGCAAACTATGTGACACAACGTTGTACTCGGTACAGTACTGACCGATCACTGATACACGTACAACAACGATAGTTTTTGGTGATCTTGAAAAAGAAAGACTGCATTAAATCTGTTTTGCTGTATTTATTTTAAGTTGCACAGACGTCAGTTAAACTACAATTCAGCATATGTGTAAAAGACAAACATGATGTTAACAAAAAGAGACTCTGAACACCTAATGCCATGAAAAGTGAAAGCACATACGACACATTTGCAAACCACTTCACACAAAAGGATCACCAGCTGTTGACATGAGAATGCCAGTAAGCAGTAATAATAATCTGTAGACACCTAATACCCTCCAACCACAACCCAAAAAGATCCACTATACTAACGTTAAGCATAAGATAATCCACCTTTCTCACTTGAACAAATTGTTTTGTAGAAATAATTTACACCTAATGTTTCCCATAAAGATTTTACCTACTTGTGGTTTGCAATAAACCTGTGATTTCAGTCCATAGGTTAGGAACTGTATGCGAAGTATCATATTTTTCATTCTCAGGATGCCAGAATCTCCTTTTCTTCTTTTACTACACACAGCTGTTTCCCACTGTCCATATGTCGTGTATGAGAACGTCGGGCGATTCGACCAAAGAAAACAAACTGATTCGAACTTGCAGCATGCTGCAGGTGAGAAATAGGTCCGCAACTTGTTTTATAACTAAAACAAATGGTTGTAGCTCCGTCATAAGTCACATCAAGAGGTGCCTTTTATATTTGTTGATGGTGACTAGTTTCGGACACCTACGTCCATTTTCAAATCGTTCTATAATGCAAATTACACCGGGCATGACCAGGAAAATTAAAGAGACCTTTGGAGATAAGAGAACCACTTGTATGAACATCAAGAGCTCAGATGGAAACCCAACAGAAAGGTGGAAGGAGTATATAGGGGGTCTATACAAGGGCGATGTACTCGAGGACAATATTATGGAAATGGAAGAGGATGTAGATGAAGATGAAATGGGAGATACGATACTGCGTGAAGAGTTTGACAGAGCACTGAAAGACCTGAGTCGGAACAAGGCCCCCGGAATAGACAACATTCCATTGGAACTACCGACGGCCTTGGGAGAGCCAGTCCTGACAAAACTCTACCATCTGGTGAGCAAGATGTATGAAACAGGCGAAATACCCTCAGACTTCAAGAAGAATGTAATAATTCCAATCCCAAAGAAAGCAGGCGTTGACAGATGTGAGAATTACCGAACAATCAGTTTAATAAGCCACAGATGCAAAATACTAACACGAATTCTTTACAGACGAATGGAAAAATTAGTAGAAGCCGACCTCGAGGAAGATCAGTTAAGATTCCGCAGAAATACTGGAACACGTGAGGCAATACTGACCTTACGACTTATCTTAGAAGAAAGATTAAGGAAAGGCAAACCTACGTTTCTAACATTTGTAGACTTAGAGAAAGCTTTTGACAATGTTGACTGGAATACTCTCTTTCAAATTCTAAAGGCGGCAGGGGTAAAATACAGGAAGCGAAAGGCTATTTACAAGCTGTACAGAAACCAGATGGCAGTTATAAGAGCCGAGGTACATGAAAGGGAAGCAGTAGTTGGGAAGGGAGTAAGACAGGGTTGTAGCCTCTCCCCGATGTTATTCAATCTGTTTATTGAGCAAGCAGTAAAGGAAACAAAAGAAAAATTCGGAGTAGGGATTAAAATCCATGGAGAAGAAATAAAAACTTTGAGGTTCGCCGATGACATTGTAATTCTGTCAGAGACAGCAAAGGACTTGGAAGAGCAGTTGAACGGAATGGATGGTGTCTTGAAGGGAGGATATAAGATGAACATCAACAAAAGCAAACGAGGATAATGGAATGTAGTCGAACTAAGTCGGGTGATGTTGAGGGTATTAGATTAGGAAATGAGACACTTAAAGTAGTAAAGGAGTTTTGCTATTTGGGGAGCAAAATAACTGATGATGGTCGAAGTAGAGAGGATATAAAATGTAGGCTGGCAATGGCAAGGAAAGCGTTTCTGAAGAAGAGAAATTTGTTAACATCGAGTATAGATTTAAGTGTCAGGAAGTCATTTCTGAAAGTATTTGTATGGAGTGTAGCCATGTATGGAAGTGAAACATGGACGGTAAATAGTTTGGACAAGGAAAGAATAGAAGCTTTCGAAATGTGGTGCTACAGAACAATGCTGAAGATTAGATGGGTAGATCACATAACTAATGAGGAGGTACTGAATAGGATTGAGGAGAAGAGGAGTTTGTGGCACAACTTGACCAGAAGAAGGGATCGGTTGGTAGGACATGTTTTGAGGCATCAAGGGATCACCAATTTAGTATTGGAGGGCAGCGTGGAGGGTAAAAATCGTAGGGTTAGACCAAGAGATGAATACACTAAGCAGATTCAGAAGGATGTAGGTTGCAGTAGGTACTGGGAGATGAAGAAGCTTGCACAGGATAGAGTAGCATGGAGAGCTGCATCAAACCAGTCTCAGGACTGAAGACCACAACAACAACAACATGACAATTTTATACAACCATGGGATACATGTTTGCCGTAGATTTGTATTACACTGATATATGTAAGGTATATAAATTTGTCATGGTTATTTAGTTTTATGACTTGCCTTAGTAGTTACATACCGTATCGCAAGTGTGACAATACAGGCGAAACCATGCGTATAAAAACTGGCCTGTAGTGATGATCATACTGGCACTATGGCTGACTCCACAACATTAAGTAGACAACACAGGACAGACATGGGAGAACTGGCGTGCAATGGTTACCAGATAAAACCCTTGAGGCGGCCGACAGCGGCGCACGTCGAAGACAAAACCTTTACTGACTAAGCAATATATTCTTTTGTTTTGTTAACTTAATATAGGCTTGAAAACCTTATAACGTCAAAGAATTCTTTTGCCGAGACTACTCATTAGTCTCCAGTGCGTTGAATTATACCTAAATGCTACGCTTTACGTCATGGCGTGATATCACAGGCAGAGGATGCTACAGTAGCATGAGCTACGTTCAGTAGTTATGCTGTTATGCATTACACATATTTTATGTCAAGTCCCTAAAAAGCTACACCTCTTTACTGCAGCTCAAGAACAAAAAGTACAGCGGCCCCCGCTTCAAAAACACATTAACCTGCCAATTTACAAGAAGACCGTCCTCTACACATAGCATTTCAACAGTACTACATTGGTTTGTATTTAGTCCTCTAACGGAGAAGAGAAGTGTCTTACTTTCATTTAAACACAGCAAAACAGTTTTACCCACAGTAAACAAAAATTATGTTTGATTAGAGTAACTTACGGCCAGAAAGTGCGGCATTATTCAAACGTATAAATAAACAACCAGCACACAATAAATCACCGAGAGGCAAGCCGTTTACAACAGATTTACATTGTTTTACATACTGTGCTCTTTCATTTCTGTTATAAATTAAATTCATAGCGCTAGCAGTGCGACAGCACATCCAGTATTGAAGTGATAGTCACCGGCGATTGGCGAAAGCCATATGGAATGAGCAAAATGAATCTTTTTAAAAGTTCGTGAAATATATCATCAAAATAGCAAATTTTTCCATTTTACAGATGAAACTTCTTATTATACAACTGAACTTAGGTCCGTAGTGGAAACTGGTGCTAGAGCACAGCTCCATATTAAAACGTAGTTACGTTATGATAGAACCACCGACTGGAAAAACCAGAGTAATGAACAAGAATTGTAGTATTTAAAATTCTTCGAAATGGATCATAAAATTAACAAATCCTTTCTTAATGCTGATTAAACGTCTTATTATGTAGCTAAACACCTCAAATGAAAGTTTTGAACATGACTGCGTGGTCAGCGACCGTTTACAAAGTAAAATTAAAGCAATAACAGCCCTCAGTGTCCAAAAAGGCATCTTTTGACCTAGGTTTCGGCACTCCTACGAGTGCCTTCATCGGAAGTAAAATACTCAAATACTCAAACAAATAAGTACAGAATTATAAGAAAAAAATTTTAAGTGTAAGTACTGGCTAACAATACAATAAAGAAACAGTACTGATATGTCACATATAAAATAAATATCAAGCGATAAAGCTTTAGTCACAAAACTTTTAAAATGCAATACATAGAACGCAAGCTACTAGGGGCTGCCCACACATGTCGAAGTACAGGTAGCATCAGAGTGAGGCGCGGGCGTTAGCATTTGCGGGTAGGTGAACATTACACCAAGAGTGCCATCTAGTAGCCGCAAATACAAATAGGCTACTTAACATTCAAAATATAGACAGACGAATATTATGATGAACATTATTTAACACATGAAGTGAAACGCAATATTTTATCTGACAGCAGAAGCGATGGTAACATTTCCTCTACATAAGAACTTAGAAGTACAGTTTAAAGGCTGAAAGCGCCATTATAGAATTACAAAGAGAGCTGAATAACTCAGCGAGTAGAAAAAGGGCATACATAAACTGCAGTCAATATAAACCATTTAATAAAAAAAAAAATTATGAGACGGCTTAGATAGAAAAAATATTTCGGTAAGTACTCGAGGTAACACGAAATCAAATATCAAGTAACTGCTTTATACCGTTGAAGAAGCTTTTATTACGTAATTGTTGCTGCTCATTAACAATGAGGCCATCATTTCGAGAAAGATGTTTAAAAATTTCTAATTTCTCGGGAACATCTAGCTTATGCCCTTTCTTCTCAGTGTGCAAAATGTTGATATCGTGAACAGCTTTAGGCGCGACATGTAATCAGAAGGTGGTCGGCAAAAGACGAATTTTGGTTTCTATTGACAATTTTTCTTAAAAAATGTTCTCTGTATCTGACTGTACAGGAACGTCCTGTTTGTCCTATGTACTAAGGAGAGCAATTGTCGCCCAAAATCTTATAGACACCAGAACTTTCCAAAGAGGAAAGGGTCGATTTTAAGTAATGAATAACATTTTTTTTCAAACTGTTATTGGCTGAAAAGGCGACGTTACAGTTGTATTTATTACGATGAAGACGTTGAATCTGATAGGAGATGGGCTCCAAGAAAGGAATAGAAAAAAAGAAACTACTTTAGGCTGGACTCAATGATACAGGTGCCGAGTGAAGTAACTCTTTTAGCAGTTTTCTTTTTAAAGATATCATCCACTATGATAGGTTCGTATTCGTTATTAACTGCTACCGTTTTGATTAATTTAATTTCTTCCTAGAATTTGTTTTTCGAGAGTGGAATAGAAGTAGCTCCATGAATAGCTGAGTGAAAGAAAGCGTTTTTATGAGATTGTCGGTGCATGAAAGACGCAGGTACGATCTGATCGGTATGTGTTTCTTCACGAAAAACATTAAATGATGTTTTATTTCCTTCTACTGCAAGTGAAGAAAGTTCAACAGACAAGCCTCGTTTTCGAGTTCGCTGGTGAAGGATATTTTCCAGTGAAGGTCATTTAAGAGATTGAAAATACGATCAGTGCCATCAACAGGTCCTTTGTAGATGATTAAATTATCATCGACATATCTGAAATAGAAGAGTTAATGGGAACGTCAGCAAGGATACCGGCTAACGGATTTCCCATAGGGAGACCATCGGATACTGATACAGTTGTTCATTAAATTCAAAATAGTTGTATTTGGCTACGACAGTGATTAAATTCATGAAGTCAGTGATTTGTACGTGTGAAAGTCCTTTTTTAAAATTACGTACATTTTTTTCTACGATCATAAGCGTTTCTTGTACGGGAACGTTTGTGTAAAGATTTTTGATGTCTAGTGAAAAAAACTTGTTTTATGGGCTGCATTCTAAATCTTTCATTTTATGGACTAAGAAGACGTTACCTATTGGGGATGGAATAATTGTTCTCGAAGACGAATGAATTTTTCACGGTTTCAAGCAGAAATTTGGCTAAACCATCGTAAACGCTGTTCGTAATATTAGGAATCTGGCGTATCGGATGGTTAGGTTTATGAGTTTTGAATGGAGAACGAAGTTTTGGGGGCTGAGGATTCATGCTGACAAGCATTTTCTTATAAAAAGGTTTGATTAAAAATTTTGCCTCACATGTAGCTGACTCGACGTCTTTTTGTAATTCCGGAGTCGGATCCTCATGCAGTTCCGAAATATTTTCGTGAAAAAATATTTTAGAGCGTTACCCTTATGAACTCCACTGCTCAACCTGCACCTTAGTCTATGTTTGATGTGACCCCCTGTTCGACGGCCGGAGTACCCGAGCGGTTCTTGGCGCTACAGTCTGGAACCGCGCGACCGCTACGGTCGCAGGTTCGAATCCTGCCTCGAGCATGGATGTGTGTGATGTCCTTAGGTTGGTTAGGTTTAAGTAGTTCTAAGGGGACTGATGACCTCAGATGTTAAGCCCCATAGTACTCAGAACTATTTGAACCATCTTGGACTCCAATCTGCTTCAACACCTCTAGCGTCTTCACAAACTTCGCTTTCCTCTAATGGGAGTCTGTTCATCTCAATTCGAGGAAAAAGGCCTTCTCCTGCTGCACCGCATGACTGAAAACACTACTGATTATCACAACTGTTTGAGTGCGTTTCCGAAAATATTCCCATGCTATTTGTTAGATACACTGTTCACATCTGCTGTATGCTATGGAAGGCGAAGCCATATCATTCCGGCTGTACACCGACTTGTGCCTTGAAACAGAAGAAGGCTATCTACCATGGAACAAGGGATATTTGAAAATGACGTGAGGTTGTTCAATGTTTTAACCATTTTACCTCTGGAAAATGCCAATTTGTGATAGGTTTCAAAAGCTTCTATTTCAGAATATAATAACTTTTAAATGGTATTTGACAATACTTCTAATTAATTTGATTTCTGTTTTTGGTTATTGGTTGTTCCAAATTAATAATATAACACACTATGCTGCTTGACAATTGCTAGGAAAGAGAGACATCATCGGACAGGAATAATCGCATGAAATGATAGACGATATGAAACACAGTACATATGTAACAGAAGTTGAGTGATATATTTAGGCTATAACGAGAAATGGTACATATTTAATCACAGGGGGAAGCAGTATAACAGACATAAATAACGATCATGTTTGACTCAGATCGGACTTCCTATATAAAGGCCGATGTCGGACTCTTAATAATGAATATGCCCTCCTTGGGCGCTAATTCCCATTTTGGAGCTGTTATTGACGCTGGCTATGAAAATCTTGAGGAGTCCTTAGAGGACAGTGTCCCACTCCCAAGGCGATTTTCCGTTCTTTCACGGTTCGGGGAGGGTGTGTTCGTTTATATATACGTCTGCAAGAGCATCTCAACCATGCACTACAGGATTTAGTTTCTGAAAGTACGCAGGCTATTCCACACGTTCAGTACCTTCACATTCCAGTGAATGCGAAACATCAGCGGTCCTGTGTGGGCGGGAATAGTAGTTCATAAGCAGAAAATCGGGACCTACCGCATCCCTAAACAGAGGGACATGATACAGAATAATCTTCCAGCATTATCACTATGCTGTAACTGTACCTTGCACAAAGATATTGCAGCGATGTTCGGCCATTGTGCTCACGTAGTATCACCTAGGCCATACCGATGACGTTCATGGACATTCTGTGGAGTGTAATGTGCTCAGCTCTCTCTCTACACTTGCCACAGTGAAGCGAGACTCGTCGGAGAATATCACCGTGAACCACTGTAATCATCAGGAATCTTGCACTAACAGCTCTTTCTAACGGAGGACTGGTTGAAGTGCAATGCATTTAACAAGCTTCCGAACATACAGATCAGCTCGATTTAATCGCCACAAAATGGTACTGGCAGAGAAATCGGTAGCGATAGCAAGATCCACAGCGACCTGCCTAGGAGTGAAAGATATGTTCCTTTCTCATAATGAGAGCTACATATCGATCCTCTTACGGTGGGCTCGTCCGTCTGCAACCACCGGCATGCTTTTCGCATGGCGCTTACACCTTCTGCAGCCTTTTTTAATAGCGAGACAACAATTTTGGACTTTGTGTCTTATTGCTGTGGCTCATTACTGTGGCCACGGTAGTGACACACTGGCCAGTTCCGAACTGTTCAGCTGCTCGTCCACGATCGCAAGAAGCGAAATGATGTCTCGCAGACAGCCGCATCGCAAAGAATATCGCACTAATCGATTCCACGACAACCTTCGTAAAAAACCGTAGAACATGAAATGTCAAATGCATGCACAGGCTTCACTACAGTTAACTCGTCCCACCCTCTACATTTCCTTTTACGGTCATTGATCGGCTGCTCCGTTACAATTGTCGGTTGTTCCGTAGTAATTGGCAGTTGTTACTTAGCAAGTTTCAGATTTTTCTCAGTACTTTCCAAGCAGTGTGTTAAATACAGCTTTGGCAAGATTTTCTAGATCGCAGACCTAACACGGTCCCTGACTTCAGCCGTCGCACGGACGCCAAAATGGAAAATATTGAAATAAACGATATCGGAATTGAAAAACAACTGCTATCACTTAGTAGCGGAAAAGCATCCGGACCAGACGAGATACCCTTAAGATTCTACAGTGATTATGCTAAAGAACTTGCCCCCTTTCTATCAGCAATTTATCGTAGATCGCTGGAAGAACGTAAAGTACCTAGCGACTGGAAGAAAGCGCAGGTCGTTCCCATTTTCAAGAAGGGTCATAAATCAGATGCGAATAATTATAGGCCTATTTCGCTTACGTCAATCTGTTGTAGAATAATGGAACATGTTTTGTGTTCTCGTCTTATGACGTTCTTAGATAATACAAATCTCCTTCATCATAACCAACATGGATTCCGCAAACAGAGATCATGTGAAACTCAGCTCGCCCTATTTGCCCAAGAAATTCACAGTGCCGTAGACACTGGCGAGCAGATTGATGCCGTATTCCTGGACTTCAGGAAGGCATTTGATACGGTTCCGCACTTACGTTTAGTGAAAAAAATACGAGCTTACGGAATATCGGACCAGGTTTGTGATTGGATTCAGGATTTCCTAGAAGAAAGAACACAACATGTCATTCTTAACGGTTCAAAATCTGCAGATGTAGAGGTAATTTCGGGAGTACCGCAGGGAAGCGTGATAGGACCTTTATTGTTTACAATATACATAAATGACTTAGTTGACAACATCGGTAGCTCCGTGAGGCTATTTGCAGATGACACGGTTGTCTACAAGAAAGTAGCAACATCAGAAGACTCGTACGTACTCCAGGAGGACCTGCAGAGGATTAATGCATGGTGCGACAGCTGGCAGCTTTCCCTAAACGTAGATAAATGTAATATAATGCGCATACATAGGGGCAGAAATCCATTCCAGTACGATTATGCCATAGGTAGTAAATCATTGGAAGCGGTAACGACCGTAAAATACTTAGGAGTTACTATCCGGAGCGATCTGAAGTGGAATGATCACATAAAACAAATAGTGGGAAAAGCAGGCGCCAGGTTGAGATTCATAGGAAGAATTCTAAGAAAATGTGACTCATCGACGAAAGAAGTAGCTTACAAAACGCTTGTTCGTCCGATTCTTGAGTATTGCTCATCAGTATGGGACCCTTACCAGGTTGGATTAATAGAAGAGATAGACATGATCCAGCGAAAAGCAGCGCGATTCGTCATGGGGACATTTAGTCAGCGCGAGAGCGTTACGGAGATGCTGAACAAGCTCCAGTGGCGGACACTTCAAGAAAGGCGTTACGCAATACGGAGAGGTTTATTATCGAAATTACGAGAGAGCACATTCCGGGAAGAGATGGGCAACATATTACTACCGCCCACATATATCTCGCGTAATGATCACAACGAAAAGATCCGAGAAATTAGAGCAAATACGGAGACTTACAAGCAGTCGTTCTTCCCACGCACAATTCGTGAATGGAACAGGGAAGGGGGGATCAGATAGTGGTACAATAAGTACCCTCCGCCACACACCGTAAGGTGGCTCGCGGAGTATAGATGTAGATGTAGATGTAGATATTAAATTACAATAGAATATTTGTTCCTAGGTACAAGACCATGTTGTACTTTGGAACAATGTTTCACATTTGGAAAATCTCACTTTCCCGGAGTTATATTTTGCAATTTCAGAAAAAGCCTGCTGCACATAAAATGTGAATCCCGCCCTGTAAGAATGGAATAAGGAATTACATTAAACCTCTCCGTAAGTCCATTTTTATACTGGATTGTTGCAGGACTTCAGCTGTTCAATATAAATGTTAAATAAAAACGTCTTCAGCCATCCTAATTTCCAGTTTTATTTTATTTTATTTTATTTTGCTGTTTCAGCTTTACACTACGCTTTCTTCAGGCACTCTAACGGCAGTGTAGGAAGATACCCACCTGTTATACAGTCAAAATATGCGCCAGAGTACGGTCACTGGTATCTGTAGACTTCTTTTTAACAAAGCGATCGCTTCGATCATCACCTGAGTCGACAAGTAACGATCGAAGACATCAATTTGTTAAACAGAAGTCTATGGATGTGACTATATGGTGGCATCTATTTCGACTATACAGGAGGTAGGAATCTTCCTGCAAGTCGGTCATAGCGCCTGAAGATGGTGTAGTGTAATGCTGAAACTGCAGCAAAAATAAAATTAAACTGGAAATTTAGATGGCTGAAGGTTTTTTATTTGACATTTCGTATTAAACTTGCGTTACATAGCCGGATAGAGGCGAAAGTCTGAAAAGTGTTCCAAAGTACATTAGTCTTCCAATGCTCCAGTGAAGGTTCAGCTCCTTATGAGAAAAATATTTTAGCACCACTCCATGAGAGTCCCAAAAACACCCACAGTTGCCTTCCCCGATGATAGCAGGTCTTCGCCCTTACTGGGTGTGGCGAATCCACACATTTCCACTGTTGCCATTGGTCCTTTATCTTACGGTCGTAATGATACAGCCAGCATTCGTCCATGGTAGTTGGGCGGCTAAAAAATCATGTGCATTGGCGTGACATAAATGCAACATTTCCGCTGCTGCCTTGGTTCGGGGGGGCAATTTGAACCAGTATTAATTACCGCGGAAACCAGCGAATGCCGAACTCCGTCTCGCTCGAAACACAGCACAAGACTTGAAAACTGTTAAAAACTGATTTTCACATTTGCCGCAATCGCCTGAATTGTGGTACAATAGGTTACAGATTACGTGGTTTTTCAAGTATTTCTGTTCTTATAACGTCATACCCCCTGAAGAATGTGTCGTGCACTGACATAATTTCAAATGTTTATTCTGGAGCACATTTGTTTACATGATGTTTACGGACAGTTTTAGTATACAAATTTACATGATATAAAAATCTAGTGTTAACAGTTGCTTAGTGATGTTTTCCCCCTCGTATGTGGACTTCGCTTTGCAAAGTAGCGTCTGTTGCTAGATGATTTGCTACACACAACGGTCGCTTGCTGAGGGTCGCAGTTTATTGTGCAACAACAGACGATTTCGTTATATGAAACTCCGTCCAAAGACTCGTTTTTTGCATTCTGAGCATACAATCGTATTTACTGTTTGTCGCTATGGTATCCCCTGCCGTCGCAGGAAAATTAGGAAAATATTACAGGCTGAAATGATGGGCATTCCGACAAAAAAACCGACCCAGCTGGAAATGACAGGAAAAAGCCCAAGGTGCTGGAAAGAGCAAGGTTGTGTACAAATTAGTTTGTCCCCCCTACTCCTTTAAACAACTGGACTGTCACATATAAATGAGCTTCAATAGCTCTTTCTTAAGTAAAACTTTGTTTTTCACGTATTTACGTACTTATAACGTCATACCCCGTGAAGAATGTGTCGTACAATGACATAATTTTAAAGGTCCATTCAGGAGCATTATTGGACACTGCCATAAAACTGTGTTTGCAAATAGCGTTAGCACTAAAAAGCTAAAAACTTAAAACATCGTGCCAGAAGATTTAGTTTTTTGCACCAACAATGAAAATTTACTAAGCGATAAACATTTTAGTTTTCATTATTTCGAGGGGACGTCGGCGAGAAAAAAATTGCAAAACATTTTCGGTTTCGTGTATAGTTTGTTGGAAGTCGCTTAGTGCCCCCATTCTCAAATACTGGATGAATAAAGTCTGGGTAAATAGCGTGACATATGTTACGGTTTCTCAAGGCATAATTCACAGTTTGTTACTTCAATACTTGGGTTATGCTATATCTCTTAATGAGGAGACTATGACAGCACTTTAAATTTTTAAATTTGGTCAATAATCGTATGAATACTGAAAATCAACTTATTGTTGCCTCTGGAAGCCGTCAGAGGACCAGGTGGTCATTTTAGGCATTTGGTAATATAGATGCAAGAAGGCAAAATTCTTCGGCTTTCCTAAACTAAAATGGCACTCACATTATGTGTGTAGAACAGTCTGGTCAAAATCTTGGCGTCTCATACTTGATGTTTTAAGTAATAGTTAAAGCAGGCAATTACGCGTCTATGATTTGAACAAGTGACAATGAACATGACACTTCTGTGTGATTGATTCAAATGTGTGTGTATGTGTGTGTGTGTGTGTGTGTGTGTGTGTGAGAGAGAGAGAGAGAGAGAGAGAGAAAGAGAGAGAGAGAGAGAAGTTTGACACGAGGGTTACTTTTTTCACGGTGCAATTAGTCGCGAAATTAAAACCACAGCGAAAATTCGATTAACCTTTGCAGAGATGTGTTGCGTAGTATCTCCAGTAAGCCCGTCGATCGTTTCACGTGCACGTTTGAGTTCTGAGAAACAGTGAACAGGTAAAGATGGCTCGAGCACCAGTCTCTCTCGTCAACTGTGAAGCTGAGGCGTTCCACCTGATTTAAAGGAATATGTATTCAGCTGCAAATTTTGCGTAAAAACGTTTTTTTAATCCAGGAGACCTGAAATCGGATGTCTCTTTTGTCCACAACCTCACCATTTTTACCAGCACAATGTGTTCGCTAATAAAAGCGTGTTTACTTTAAAAGCTGAAAGCTCTACTCACAACAAAGTAATTACGACCTGAAAACCTTTACAGCACAAACAACTCGCAATACCAGTTGCATGACTGAGAAACTATGTTAACATTGCCCTGTGAACCAAAGAATTCTACATCAGATTAAGATCACTGACAACACTGCCTGAAGGTCTGTGTGGGAATAATTTTCGTCTGCACGCTATTTTAGCGGTACAACACGCGTATGCGTGTAAAAGTGTCAGGTCTAGTCCATTATCTCTCGAGCTGTCAGCCCGCTCCCATCTCAGGACTGAAACGATGAAAAATAAAATTCATTTACGACTCGTGCCACAGAATCTGGTAAGTTTTTTTCACCCCCACGGAGCTGGTACCCAGTGCAGACAACATCCCCGCATCCCAAGTGCTACGTTACTAATCACTGTGTTATTTGTGCTACGTATTTGGAGAGCTATGCAGCAAATTTCAACTAAGTCGTTAAAGCGAAAACACTTATTCTGTACAAATTCCTAGAAAGTGAATTACACAGGTGAATAAAAATTCTTGGTACTCCCAGGATCGCTTGAACTAGGTAAAAAGTAGGGGAGTGGACTACACAGTTTGGCACTAGGATTTTTCGGTCAACACCATAAAAAATTTCTCCGGCCGAAATGCTGTTATTACTGTTTGCTGTCGGATTTTTCCGTGGTCAGCAGAAACTTAGTAGTCACTGACTAACCGATTAGTGTATCTTGTTAAAGTAAGCCACTGGTGACAACAACTCCCCTTTTCCTTTTTCTCCAACGAAAACACATCTGCACCGTCATTTTTGCTGGTACTACATTTAACCTTGCGTGGTAACAAGTAGTCCGTTGTTGATAGAAAATTGCACCTCTGGTGTGCTAAACAAAAAAGTTACGCGACCCCTTGTCTTAGGCGTTTTCTTAAGATATGTATCAGTGTTTTAGGCGTTTTCTTAAGGAATTTATCACTACGTCTCAGGAAATAAGTATAGTCTGTTATGTGACTGGCTGGATGAGGATAGACTTGATTCATAACGCCTTTACATGAGAAACCCAAAGCTCACAAATCACTTTCGGCTTTCGTGTTTCTTTTTCCCCATGCCTTCATTGCTAAGGTAATCGGTGTTTTTAACATCAAAGGGTACGACACTGTGCCTTTCAGCTGCTATTGTAACGTTACACAAGACCACTTTTATTTTCGACAGCGTGTAGCCCGTAATTGACATGTGTCACTAATTCACGAGTGGACAGTTAAATGCGCTTCCTGACGTAAGAAAGGTCACTTAACTTACAATAGTAATGTTACGTTTGCACGTGTGATCGTAAGTATTAGTCGCACTCACGAAATCTTAATGGTGTAAAAAGGATGGAAATAGCCTAGATTAGAGCAGTACACCATATTAATGCCTGGCAGGTTCAAAGACCAATTGCCCTTCTACCCATCCCCCACCACCAACCCCTGGACCCAGGAAACCATCTTTCTTGCTTCTCTCACAGTAAGGATTTTAAGATTTAGCTACACAAATGTGACTGGGATCACTGCTGGCGTAGTTGCAAATTTCAATAACTTGGTACCTACTACTCCTCGCAGGTAGAGTCATCTGCTTCATTGAAAGTGGTGGTTAATGCCTTATAGTGGAACTTATACTTTGTAAAATCCGTTCATTATGTTCGTTTGAGTATGAAACGTGTTCATTATGTTTGTTTGAAGACCTTATTCGCTGCCTTAGTGCTGCTAGTGGGTAGCGATATCCAGGCTTGACGGCACGGTGTGGGTGTAAACTGAAATGCGCGAAACTTGAGTTGGGAGATTCATGGGTTATCCCGAAGTACATGTGGCAGTGTTGGTAACTCTGAGTATCAGTTATTAATAATATACATTAATAAAAAGGTTTGCTGGTCATACAGAAAACTTTATTCAAACTGATGTTCGTTTTTCCAATATAATATTATTTTAAAAAATCCGTAATAAGCATTAACATTACGAAAATCAGTGGAGATCGCCGATCATCAACGAACCGCACTTTGGCGCGAGCACCAAAGTACGGAACTAGCAGAATTTGTTGGGCAGTTTCGCTCGGTGTTCTCTGAAGTAAGCATGTGGATCATTACAGTGTGAATATGTCAGACTTTTTGCGTTCAAAAACTATGCGGTCTGTGATAAGTGCCTCAGAAAACTTTTCATGTAATGCAAAGCGTATTTCGCTAATGAAAGTCGGTGGTATTGGCTATGTATGATATGTGCCGCAGTTGGAACTCTGGTTAGAAATGATTGAATGTTCGCTCATTGCTCATGCCGTATCTCATGCGACATTAACGCTATTTCAACTTCAGCTGTATGTATACTTTCCTTGTTTAGAACCAAATGGCTCACAGGTCAAAATAATGTGACATCCACTATTAATAATGTGTGAGAATTTCTGAACAATAGTAACAATCCCTGTAGCCATACGTCTTCTAGTCTACGTACCTTGGCCAAACGTATTGTCAGTGTTCAGTTTACAGAGATCAGAAGCTGCGACCTACTTACGGGATGTCCGGAGGAGTAACTAGCCTGCTTTGGAAGATACGAGGTAAGCAAACCTTACTTCAAGTGGTCATTGAATCACTGAGTGGAGACTGTTAGGATTTTCTTTCCAAGTTATCCAACATAGCCTACCATACTCAACTTGTCATAATTAATATCTTCGCCCACTTAGTGTAATTACACGCGTTTGTGAGTCGGGTTAGGAACGAGAATGCTACATTGTAGCCCTTTCAGACTCGAAAAACTAAAAATTAGTTTTTTTTTAAATTTTTATTGTATTATTAGACGTACTTTGAGACAGAAAGGTTTGAAAAACAGGTGCTACACATATTAAATGAACTCATGCGGGGTTGATTCAAATGGAGCCACACTGCATGACACGTCATTACTTTTGGTGGTAAGATGAATGCATTGCCTTGCTGCAGATAGGCATAGGACTACTTCCAGAGAGCACACTTTCACCTATTTCTGTAAGGCTCCTCGTTTTTGCTAAAATGTACACAGTGCCTTGAAGTCCCCTGTATCGGTAGATGCTTTGCTTCCGTAGGATGTTTTTCAATTGGAACGAGATTTTTACATTTGTTTCTGAATGGTTCCGGTAATGGACGTTCAAGACAATCTGATTAGTCTGGAAAACTACTGTTATACAGGGTGTTACAAAAAGGTACGGCCAAACTTTCAGCAAACCTTCCTCACACACAAAGAAAGAAAATATGTTATGTGGACATGTGTCCGGAAACGCTTAATTTCCATGTTAGAGCTCATTTTATTACTTCTCTTCAAATCACATTAATCATGGAATGGAAACACATAGTAACAGAACGTACCAGCGTGACTTCAAACTCTTTGTTACAGGAAATGTTCAAAATGTCCTCCGTTAGCGAGGATACATGCATCCACCCTCCGTCCCATGGAATCCCTGATGCGCTAATGCAGCCCTGGAGAACGGCGTATTGTATCACAGCCGTCCACAATACGAGCACGAAGAGTCTCTACATTTGGTACCGGGGTGGCGTAGACAAGAGCTTTAAAATGCCCCCATAAATGAAAGTCAAGAGGGTTGAGGTCAGGAGAGCGTGGAGGCCATGGAATTGGTCCGCCTCTACCAATCCATCGATCACCGAATCTGTTGTTGAGAAGCGTACGAACACTTCGACTGAAATGTGCAGGAGCTCCATCGTGCATGAACCACATGTTGTGTCGTACTTGTAAAGGCACATGTTCTAGCAGCACAGGTAGAGTATCCCGTATGAAATCATGGCGGTGAATCGAGGAAGTACAGTACATACTCACGAAACTAAAATGAGCTCTAACATGGAAATTAAGCGTTTCCGAACACATGTCCACATAACATCTTTTCTTTATTTGTGTGTGAGGAATGTTTCCTGAAAGTCTGGCCGTATCTTTTTGTAACACTCTGAATATTATACCCAAATCGTGGTCACTGCCTTCACCTAACACGTTGTCCCCACTTCCACTGCTACTTTCAATCTCTCAGTCGGCATTACAAAAAGTCCATTACAAAAGGCAGGCCTGAATTTCGTCTCTCTTTCTTCTGCGAGAGTACTTAGTGTGAAGCTGGAAGCACAAAGACCTGCCACAGTAGTCATGTTGCGCTTAGAGCTGCAGTGATTTCAAAAGAAATCACCACAATGATTACGTATATGAATACATAAATTTATTTACTATCGCAATACACAGATTATAATTTTGAACGGGACACTTTTTTGTACGTTATCCATGCGCAGAACATGCATCATAGAGACAAATTCAGTCACAATTTCAATAGACAATAGTGCACCGCATACAAGATGGCTCCTACCTTTATTCGTCTAACTGCTAAAATTTGGAACAAATGAAGTTGCTCAAGCTGCATCTGCTGTGGGGCAGTAGAGGCGTAGCTAATGTGCATATGACACGAAATGGGAAAATGCTTTGTATCTTCAAGCGGAGTCACATCGTCTGAAAGGGATATTGCTCAGTACATAATCTTTCACTCTTAATTTCTGTGACTTTGAGACATGCCTATACTAATGTATTACCGTAGAAGGAAAGAAATTATTCATTACTATTTGTGACGGCTCAGTTAGCGCTTCTACAGTCTGGAGATTTAGTTGAGCTCAGTAAAGGTCAGGTTTTAGTCAAAGGGAGCAAGTGGGAAACCTGCTGCTTCGACCGCGAGGAAAACAACTGGCAGCATTCTGGCGTCTGCCGATGGGAAGTGTGACGCCGCTCGCTCAATGACGAGAGCCCTAGGAACGCTGAACAGAGAATTCATACCGTACTCGAAACGTTTGTCAAGACGCCTCGCGATCCCTGGAATCGCTGTAGAAAAGTAGTGGCTGTGGGAACTCCGAGGTTACTTCGCAAACGTAGAGCGGAGTGTGGTGGGAGCTGCCAAACAGCAGAGACAGCCAAGTTAAACCGTTTCTGGAAGTGTATGTCACGACACGTAGCGATCCATTGAGTCGCTGTGGAACCATAGCGGCTCTGGGAACTCCGGGGCGATTTTGCAAATACAGAATGAACGATTTCCAGCCGCGTTGGAGATTTTTCTCCATTTGGTGACTGGGTATTGCGTGGTCATCAACGACATTCCACTAATGAGATGGCTGAACAGGCACGTCCCAAGAGACAATAAATTTAAAAAAATGTGGAGTGAAAATATTTAGGCAGCTGACACGTAGACGGTAATAGCTATGATTAACAGTCAACCATTTAACGCGAAATTTATGTGACAAGAACAAGAGAGGCGGAGGGGGGAAGTGGGGAACTGAGTCACTAATGACAGTTCGTAGCAATGTTTGAAACTTGCTGGCAGATTAAAACTGTGTGCCGGACCGACACCCGAAATCGGGACGTTTACTTTTCGTGGGCAAGTGCTCTACCAACAGCTGCCCAGGGTCGTGATTCGTGTTTGGGTAGCTCACTTGGCGGCACTTGCCTGCGAAAGGCAAAGGTCCCGAGTTCGAGTCTCGGCCTGGCACAGATTTTTAATCAGCCAGGAAGTTTCCTATCCGCGTACATTCCGCTGCAGAGAGAAAATTTCATTCTCGTAGCAGTGTCTGTTTATGGGATAGGCAATCAAAAGAGGGCAAAGGCCACGATTTGTGTATCGGGGTACAGGATTGAAAAGGATAGGGAAGACAGTGAGACAGGGCGGTCGTGTAATTGCGAAGTGGCGACAGCGGCTTGAAGAGCTGGAAGTAGCCCAGAGATCGAGCGTGGCAGTTCAGCAAGGACCGGAGGGGAACGGAGATGCGCAGCGCCCACTGTCAAAGGTAAAGCGCTGTAGTAAGCTTTCTATAGTTCGACAGCGGGATGAAGTGATTCTGTTAGGTCGAAAGCAAATTCCACAACAGTTTATAATCTATACATACCCAAAATGCCAACTAAATAGTACAAATAATAGTGGATATACATTCTAGGCCACTGAATCTGCCATACACATAATAAAGGTGAAACGCGTATGACACGTAAACTGGCTGTCATTCAGCTGTAATTAGACGTCCAAAACTGAAATTTTCAACGTAACTTATCTGCCATAGTATATTTAACGATTTAAAAAGAGAAACATTACACGTCAAAGCGTAAAAGGATGGAAGTGGTTATTAAAGGATGTGAATAAAAATAGTATCACTTCTAATTTAGATCGCCAACTTTCTTTAACAGTTAGCCTCTCCTCCTGTTATATTTCCTATGTGCCGTCGTTTCTTTTTCAGTGGTCAGCGTAACCTCTGTGTGGTGTTAGACTATGTTTATATATAGCATCAGTGTGGCTGAATTGGTTTCCCTGCGGACTGACGATCCTCAAGAACGGACGTTGTATCTTTATGACTGTCAGTGTTCCCCGTTCGGAATATTTCCCTTTGTCTGACGAGATGAACCATTTATATGAGGCTGGCGACCAAAAATAATTGTTGGGAGAGTGGATATTAAGGGCTACCAATAGGAATTAAACTGGTTTAAGTAGTGTGTCTAACGGAGGGAGCATTTCACGTTCTCCACCTTGCATTACCAACGAAATACTCATTACCCTTCTCGCCAATTTGTGGTTATTGCCTACAACTATAATTTATTAAAAATATTAAAAGTATTGGTTTTGCTGGTTACTTTTAATAAAATGAGTAGTTTAAAGATGATTTATAAAATTATGAACAGCGTTCCGGGTTGTTGTTGTTGTGGTCTTCAGTCCTAAGACTGGTTTGATGCAGCTCTCCATGCTACTCTATCCTGTGCAAGCTTCTTCATCTCCCAGTACTTACTGCAACCTACATCCTTCTGAATCTGCTTAATGTATTCATCTCTTGGTCTCCCTATACGATTTTTACCCTCCACGCTGCCCTCCAATGCTACATTTGTGATCCCTTGATGCCTCAGAGCATGCCCAACCAACCAATCCTTTCTTCTTGTCAAGTTGTGCCACAAACTCCTCTTCTCCCCTATTCTATTCAGTACCTCCTCATTAGTTACGTGATCTACCCATTTAATCTTCAGCATTGTTCTGTAGCACCACATTTCGAAAGCTTCTATTCTCTTCTTGTCCAAACTATTTATCGTCCATGTTTCACTTCCACACATGGCTACACTCGATACAAATACTTTCAGAAACGACTTCCTGACACTTAAATCTATACTCGATGTTAACAAATTCCTCTTCTTCAGAAACGCTTTCCTTGCCATTGCCAGTCTACATTTTATATCCTCTCTACTTCGACATCATCAGTTATTTTGCTCCCCAAATAGCAAAACTCCTTTACTACTTTAAGTGTCTCATTTCCTAATATAATTCCCTCTGCATCACCCGACTTAATTCGACTACATTCCATGATCCTCGTTTTGCTTTTGTTGATGTTCATCTTATATTCTCCTTTCAAGACACTGTCCATTCCGTTCAACTGCTCTTCCAAGTCCTTTGCTGTCTCTGACAGAATTACAGTGTCATCTGCAAACCTCAAAGTTTTTATTTCTTCTCCATGTATTTTAATACCTACTCCGAATTTTTCTTTTGTTTCCTTTACTGCTTGCTCAATATCAAATGGTTCAAATGGCTCTGAGCACTATGGGACTTAACAGCTATGGTCATCAGTCCCCTAGAACTTAGAACTACTTAAACCTAACTAACCTAAGGACAGCACACAACACCCAGCCATCACGAGGCAGAGAAAATCCCTGACCCCGCCGGGAATCGAACCCGGGAACCCAGGCGTGGGAAGCGAGAACGCTACCGCACGACCACGAGATGTGGGCTTGCTCAATATCAAGATTGAATAACATCGGGGAGAGTCTACAACCCTGTCTCACTCCCTTCCCAACCACTGCTTCCCTTTCATGCCCCTCGACTCTTATAACCCATCTGGTTTCTGTACAAATTGTAAATAGCCTTTCGCTTCCTGTATTTTACCCCTGCCGCCTTTAGAATTTGAAAGAGAGTATTCCAGTCAACATTGTCAAAAGCTTTCTCTAAGTCTACAAATGCCAGAAGCGTAGGTTTGCCTTTCCTTAATCTTTCTTCTAAGATAAGGCGTAAGGTCAGTATTGCCTCACGTGTTCCAACATTTCTACGGAATCCAAACTGATCTTCCCAGAGGTCGACTTCTACCAGTTTTTCCATTCGTCTGTAAAGAATTCGCGTTAGTATTTTGCAGCAGTGACTTATTGAACTGATACTTCGGTAATTTTCATATTGGTCAACACATGTTTCCTTTGGGATTGGAATTATTATATATTATTATATTATAATTTTATGTTATTATATTCTGGGTGTGGACCGCTAATCAACAAAAACGATTCCGTATGAAGAATGAGTACTCTACAACAGAGGCGTTGCAATGACATAGAAAGAGAGATAAATGGGTACATTGCCTGAGAACATTGGACCTGCTTGCAGATTTGTGACAGTCACGACGTGAATTGTACTGAAATGTGTCATTTTCATCAGACGAAGGAAAAAAAAGGAAGATTAGGTTAACGGACCGGTCGACAACGAGGTCTTCAGAGGCGGAGTACAAGCTCGGATTAGTGAAAGAAGGGTAAAAAAGATGCGGAGGAACTATCCTGATGATTGCAACACTGCTACAGAGTCGACGTGTCTTCGTGGACTTCCAAGGAACACACAGCCGATGGAGAACTCAAAAGAACGGTCTCCCTCAAGGAAATGTACTGTCACTTATTCCATTTAATGTGTACACAAACGATCAACCACAGCCACAAGGACGCAAAAGTTTCATATATACTGGTGACCTTGCTCTTGCTGCCCAGGGCAATCGGTTTGAAGATGCAGAGATAATGCTTACATACGTTCTACAAAAGCTTAGTACTTACTATGAAAAGAATCAACTCTTACCCAATCGTAAGAAAACGCATGTGTGTTCATTCCATCTTAAACATAAACAAACTTACAGGAAACTTGAAATATTCTGGAATGGAGTAGTACTACATACTGTTCCCACCCCAGGTATTTGTGTGTCACTCTCGACCGTACACTAACCTACATGGAATATTGTTTGAAACTGAAGCAGAAAGTATCCTCGAGAAACTGCCATCTTCGGAAACTGGCGGTATCGAACTGAGGTACACACCTACAAGCATTAAGAACAACAGCTCTTGCCTTATGCTATTCTGCAGGACAGTATGCTGGCCCAGTGTGGTACAATTCAGTACATGCAAAGCAGGTTGATGTAGCCTTAAATGACAGCTGTAGGATTGTTACAGGCTGCCTAAGGCCAACCCCCACGGGAAAAGTTCAATGCCTCGCTGGGACTGCTCCATGCGACATCAGAAGAGAGGTCGCCGCTAACATCGAGAGGCATAAATCAAATACAGTGACCTCTCATCCACTCTTTAGACATCAACCTGCCAATCCAAGACTGAAGACCAAGAAGAGTTTCCTAACAACTTCACAGCCCTTATAAGGATCAGCTGCAGCTATCCGGCTCACCAAGTGGAAAGAAAGATGCCAACACCTGTCAAACTGGATGACACCACAAGAACCCCTGCCGCCTGGACACATGGAGAAGAGGCTCATCTGGAAGTCCTTGAACAGATTACGGACCAAAGTTGCAAGATCGAGGGACAATCTCCTTAAATGGAACTTCCAACTGCCAAGTGCCAACACAACAATGTGCGAATGCTGTGAATTGCAAACAAGCCGGCATCTCTTCAAATGTAACTTATGACCAACCAGCTAGAGCATTAACGTCTTCAGCGCCAATTGCTATCAAAGTTACCAAATTATGGCTGAATACTGCGTAGTTTTCTTTGTATGTATTGTATATGTGTTCAGTTTAGTGTACCTCTGACACGAATAAAGAAGAAAGATCCTTATATTTGCCTTAAGCGTTTTACAACGTTCACGGAAAAATAAAGCGGCCTCTGAACCGTTCATATTGCCAACCACATCGTCACAGTTGTAACAGCGTTCCCCGTCGGATTAGAGAAGTTAAGCACTGTTGGGCTTGGTTAGCACTCGAAGGGGTGGCCGTCGGGGTCTGCCCAGCGTTGTTGGCAAGTGGGGTGCACTCAGCCTTTGTGAGGCCAAGTGAGCAGCTACTTAGTTCAAGGTAACATATCTGTTTCTGAGATATTCTCTTTCCAACTTATATCTCTGGTCACGAAAACTGACAACGGCCGGGAGAGCGGTATTCTGACCACATGCACCTCCATACCCGCATCCAGTGACTCTTATCGGCTGAGAATGACACGACACTCGGTCGCTATCGTTGGGATTCCAAGGCCTGTTCGCACAATTTTGAATTAGGAGACCATAAATATTATATTTCCGTATCCACAGTTTTTGTATCGGATGTGTGGGGGTGACTGAGAGGTTGCACAAAAATACTGATCAGATCAAAAAATCTTGAAATGAGCTGCGCGGAAAAATTGTGCCAATATCCTTGCCAGTCTCTTGCGTGTTGCAGACTCGAACTGTCTTTTCATACGGTGTTGTTGTGTTGGAAATTGATCCAAAGGCAGACGAAAGACCGTCATTATTAGAGTGCATGGAAATGTGTAAATCACTGCCATCATTGTGACATGTAAGGGAAGATGAATAACAAAAGAGAGACATTAAGAATGCCTCCTATGATTTGATGCTCAGAGAATAGAGGCAACGGCCATGAAGGAATATGTTTTCAAATTGTTGCAAAGATATTTACATGTGTGTATGTATTACTTATACGAATGTAATCTCTTAGTGCACATATTACTGCATGACAGGTTTGTGTAACTATGTCTCAAATACTTTAAGGTTAGATGCTTTTTCAAGTCATCGTAACTATTGGTAGTAGCAAGGAATTGTAGTATAATAGATAAACGCTTCGTTGGTGGAACTGCGTCTCTCATTGTAGAATTGGTCATCCCATTAATATTTGTTAATGGTAGAGTACATTGACAGTGAAAACCAACAAAACAAATAATTGCACAGTAACTGCAAAAACCGCGGTATTGTCTCAGTGTGATGAGCCACGTATTGCTACGTTTGCTGTAATTAAACTGAATCTTTTGTCAAATGGTTCAAATGCCTCTGAGCACTAGGCGACTTAACTTCTGAGGTCATCAGTCACCTAGAACTTAGAACTAATTAAACCTAACTAACCTAAGGACATCACACACATCCATGCCTGAGACAGGATTCGAACCTGCGACCGTAGCGGTCGCTCGGCTCCAGACTTTAATGCCTAGAACCGCACGGCCACTCCGGCCAGCAGCAATTGTTTTATATCGGTGTGATAAATATACTATCTGTCAAAATCCTTCTCTAAATAAATTGCAGCAAAATAAATAAAGTACACTCCTTCCTTACACTCTCCAGGAGCCCAGCGCAGGCTGAGTTACTTCCCCCTCCAGATAGTCCTCTTGAGTTATGACATGGAACAGATGACAGCTTCGTCTGGTGACAGTACTGTGTACTAGGTGAAGACCTCGTGGTGACCACATTGTTTCCCGCGATTTCCCCTACCATCTTGGGAGACACCGTGGAATGGACGAAAGCACCCTCTTGTGGCAGTACTGTGTATTAGGCCCAGATCTTATCTTGGACACACTGTTTCCTGTCAAAATTCGCCTTCTTGTTGAATAGTACTTGTGTCATCAGCTGGCATCATGGCCGCCATCTTGGATTACGTCATTGAATGGATGACAGCGCCCTCTGGTGATGGTAGTGTGTACTAGGTCATTTGGGCTCTGGGCTGCGGTAGTGCCTCATATTGTTTAAATAAAGACTGGTGCATGATTTCGACTGTTGGTGATTTGCATGATTTACAAGTTGTTTGGCTCATTGGACATAAATGTCTTGCATTATGAGTGGTTTGCAGGTCTGTATTCTGTGTGGCATGTCAGAGTGTTTGTTCTGTATCATTGTGATAAATGTACTGTCTTTCAATATCCATTCATAATTAAATTGTTCCATAATAAATAAAGTACACTCCTTCCTCTCTCCTGGAGTCCAGCACAAACTGAGTAATTTTCCTGCCAACCCCTAGGAAAAGGTGGCCATCTGTCGACTTAAGTTAGTTGATGGAATTTGAACTTCTCCCCATTTTCTGGTCCGGACCTGCTTCCTTGCTTGCTTCTCAACACCGATCGCCAGACTCTGCAATTACAAGAACACATGTATTTCCGATTGCTTTGCAACAATATTGTACCATTTTCGCGGTACTTCTCGATATCAAGCACACAGCAGTATTCTACCGATCATGTGTGCAACATAAATCCGAAGATATAGAGCGGAAATTATTTCTCTACAAAAGCAACATTTTAACGAGGTGGAGCGTCCTCTAGACTACTGAGTAACTAGAAACATATCCTGTATGTGATGCCCTTTACGTGAGAACTCGAAACAAATAGAGAAAATTGATATTGCCGCATGTCAATACCAATGTCTGTTATCTAACAGATTCCAAATCATCCCTATGATTTACAAAGTCAACTAATGTGTTTCTCATGTCTAGAGAACCAGCAAATGTGTTTTAAACCTGATTGATGCACACAACACATTCGATGTTTCCTCAACTAAATAAAGGCGTGAAATGTGCAGAAGCAGTTAGCCAAACAATTTACATGGGAGGGAATAACAGTCTAGTGCAAAGCTACCTCTATTGTTAATTTTCTCAATTTTCCATCCGATCACGAAAGCTATCAACACATACTAAATATTAGTTCCTTATTCGGTCGTCTAGAGAACAACACAGTTGGGGGAGCAGGAAACAGCTTCGCTATTAATCCAAGATATAGTATTAGGAGTGACCAGGATAAAATAGGAGCAGAAACTGGGAACACGAATGTGGCGTTTGTGGTCTTTCAGCGCCATGATCAGCCATGGTTAAACACTGCGGTAAGGCGTGTTAATACTGAGCTGAACGGGATGTTCCAGACACCTGCAAAGTCTCCCATGAGTGTTGTTCCAGCTGATGCTATTGGTAGGTGGGGTTAAACTATACATGGCCTGCACCTTAATAGGAAGGGGAAAGGTAAGTTAGCTTCTCTATCAGCAGATACTCTAAGGGGGCCACAGTCACACAAGGGGTGATCCCTGTGGTTATTGGGACCAGTCAGACAGGTTTTTTAGGTTAAAGCCAAATTCCAGAAAGATAACAACCAAGAAAAATAGAAGAAAAGAAACTTCCTGCACAGCAAATAGGGATAAAGCTAAGGGTGGTATCAACTTACTTCTCCAAAATATAAGGAGAATAAAAAATAAAGTAGATGAGCTGATAATGTGTTTAGATGATCTCAGAAATAAGAATGATATTGTTATACTTTGTCAGTCTGAGCACCATGTAACTGTGGAGATGGAAAATGTCAGTATAAATGTGTATAATTTAGCATCTTACACTTGTAGATCTTTTATGGATAAAGGAGGTGTTGCCATTTTCATATAACAAGGGTATAAATACAGAACTGTTGAAGAAAGCAAATTTTGTGTTGCCGGCCGGTGTGGCCGTGCAGTTAAAGGCGCTTCAGTCTCGAACCGCGTGACCGCTACGGTCGCAGGTTCGAATCATGCCTCGGGCATGGATGTGTGTGATGTCCTTAGGTTAGTTAGGTTTAATTAGTTCTAAGTTCTAGGCGACTGATGACCTCAGAAGTTAAGTCGCATAGTGCTCAGAGCCATTTGAACCATTTTTTTTTAAATTTTGTGTTGATCAGCACTTTGAGGTTTGTGCATGTGAACTTCAGCTAGATAATGTTGTGTTGATATTATCAACAGTGTAAACAACACATCTGTCAGGTAAATGTATACATGGGGTTGCACTGCTCCATAAGCACCTATCACTAACTTATTTATGAAGCTGAAGTCTTGATTTTATACCCAAATCACAAGGTCTTGGTAGTCTTCCATAACACATGCATGTACACAGACATACAGAAAACAGTACAGTTCTATACTGCACTCCCCCGATCAGTGCATTTTGGCCAGATGTTGGCTGCTGTGCTACATTTACAATCAATTTTGGAACACAAAACTAAAGGTTACATCATGATCACTTGGATAGAACTGACATAAAATCGATAGAATTGCGAAAAATAATGAGGAATAGATATAAATTCACATAATATACACCAAAATGTGGGGAAAGTGAGGAAGTACTTGCGTAGCTTCTGGTTTGTGCAGAACGATTTGTACGTTGGGACAAGCATGCGGCAGCAAGAGGAATCCGAGAAAACGTCGACATGGAAGTGAAGAGAATCAGGGAATCAGGGAAGCAGTCAATTTTTTTCCGTCAAGGTAGCATTATATTGTATGTCTGTTGAGGTACCAGTGATAAACACGAGTTGACTACTGTATTTGATGCTTTTCAAAACGACAGAGAGCCATCCGTCTCTAAACTTACTTGCATCTGTGTTAAAGGATAACAAAGAGTTGATGGGATAGTCACTTGAGATGGAGCTTTAACGAGGTACGATTTAATGGTAGACTGATTAGGCATTCTAGAGAGGGGGAAGTTGCTGCGGGTCAATTTTTCCACTGTTCTGTCAGGATGCATCAGTCGACTCATATGGCTCAAAATGGCTCTGAGCACTATGCGACTTAACTTCTGCTGTCATCAGTCGCCTAGAACTTAGAACAAATTAAAGCTAACTAACCTAAGAACATCACAGACATCCATGCCCGAGGCAGGATTCGAACCTTTCCACATAAGAAGTATTCAAGACCTAATTCCTGTGGAGATCATCCCTCAAGTCGTCAATGAAAACTGGACTTGTGTGAGGGGCAATATTCTCAGGGCCCACAACAAGCTGGTCGTTATAATCGTAATCGGCCAGCCTTCAGGGCTAAGCCCGGAGATCAGGTACGTAATTTTCCCAGGAGGAAGGTGCGTCTTGGCAATATTGGTCAGTTTACTCCACGTTTTCTGGGTCCGTGTTCAATTACGTGGATTTTAGGCCCAGTTAATCTTCTGGTTAAGGACAACCATACCGGTATGCAATGCTGGGTCCACCTTTTTCAAATTAAGCCCGCTATTTGGGGGTCTCCTAAAAAATGTTTCAAATGGCTCTAAGCACTGTGGGACTTAACTTCTAAGGTCATCAGTCCCCTAGAACTTAGAACTACTTAAAGCTAACTAACCTAAGGACAGCACACACATCCATGCCCGAGGCAGGATTCGAACCTACGACCGTAGCGGTCGCTCGGCTCGAGACTGTAGCGCCTAGAACCGCACGGCCACTCCGGCCGGCTCATATACAGACAAATGTTCTATATGGGCTTCAAAGCACTACTTGAGATTGTTAACGGTAAACCTGTTGGTCATCAGAAGACTTCCATCTCATGCATGATGAAACAGGACACATTGCCCTATACAAGCTTTCATTTCTGTGCTCTATCCCCATGTCGCATCTCGGTATAAAATCGAGAGTTCAGCTTCATAACTAAGTTAGCGATAGGTGCTTGTGGAGCATTGCAAACCCCACGTATACGTTTACCTGACGGATGTGTTGTTTACAGAGTTAGTGGCGGAATGTCTTGTAATTTTCATATGTTGGACGCTGCTGCTATGCGTTTATCTGTTTCCTTGTAAGACGAATTCGCCATTACTAACGATCATATTATATAGGCCTGATGCAGGCATAGTATAATTTCTGAACTGTGATCGAATGTGAACAGCGGGTGCTATACATCTCCAGAAAACTATATTGTACTCGTATAACACAGCGCCAATGTTTTATGGAAGTAGTTTTTTCGTTTTACGGTTCAATAACATAGTTTATCGTAGAGAAACTAGGGAAGAAGGATGTATGTCATCCGGTTGAAATACATTTCTTAGAATGGAATATTAACAGCTTTACATTGGATACGACTGATACGTCGGAAATGCAAGCGATCTAACATTATAGCCCGTTTTAAGTGCAGAATGTTGTACCCATAAGAGTGCATGTGTTTATGTTCTCTCTTACCGATACCTTCCAGATACTAATCGTAGACACTAGAACAATACTTTAGAGTTGATAGCTTGGTTGATTTACGTAAAAATGCGTCGAACGCCATCTGCCTGAAGCTCCACCTTGCATAAAAATCATTCATTTAATGTTCTTCTTAACCGTCTGCTAATATATCATGACACTTTGAAATTTGTTACTATACATCGATAAGGAGTGCTAACCTTCTCGACATTGGTGCATCTCAAGAAAACTTGAGCACTTAGATGGGTGAGGACTCGGCAAGCTCCATTCATTCACAAGACTTGGAATGTAGCGCCCTACTTCTGGTTGGTTGAGATTAAATCGGTAACGGTGCTGCAGGGCGGGTTGGTCAATGACAGTGGGAGGAGGGTCTTTCACTCTCTAATTTTACCCTAAGACAGCGACAATGCTCTGTGACTCCCTTACACAGAGAGGTAGATCGTGAATTAGGCACTATGATCGAGATGTTAAAAATATATAGAGTGCTGTGTTATATATTTTGATGGTGTATGTTTTCAAGAGTGAACAATGAATGGATGTACTCCACAGTCATCTATCCACGTTCACAATGATACTCGCAATGTGGAGAGGGGCTTGTTTAGCAATGATATTGAAATTGGAAACATTCTGTTGCATCATTGGTCGGTGTTGAAACTACTGCAAAATTGCTAAAATTTTTCGTACTATCAACTGTGATGCTTATTGTTGCTTAATGTAGAGCCCATGGATCACTTATGGACTGTAGATTGCAAACCATCCACAATACCGCAAAACTCCCCCAATTTGCTTATGTTGTTTTAACAGTGTTTGTGTCATGTTATGGTAGCCACAGTAACAATATGAGCTACACGGTGCCACGTCTAGATTTCTGTGAGAGGCCATGGATCAGAATGTCTCAATGACAGTTTAGAGCCTGACAGAGACCTCAAAGTCGTTGCAGTGTACAAACCATGTTACAGCAGAAAAAATAATGTTTCAAACCAGGAAAGATTAACAGAGGGAGCATCTGTTGTGATTTACAGTATAGCCCATAGAAAGCGATCATCCTCCTACAGTACAGGTGATGAAACCTTACACTGCCCTCTGCAGGGTATCAAAATATGTATATTTAGTAGGATCGTCCCACACCAGCAGCAGCAACAGTTTGACATGTAAATTGTGTTTGATGGGTGTCCCATTATTGTTGCTAGCAGGAATGTTATTCTGGGAAGCATCACAACAGCTCTCTCTCTCTGCACTGGACCCACATCACAGCTATACATCATCGGGCCAGCAACGGCACCTAGGTGAGCTCTATATTGGATGAAGTTAGTGGAACTTGTATAGTTCGTAATTTTTCTGTGTTGGATAGTACAGAATAACGATGATAGCATGTTGGGCTGATAGACGTGAATGGACACAGATCTGCTGCATACTGTAGCACCTGTATCTAGTTTGGAGACGCACCACAGCGCGCATTTCCACCAAATGGTGAAAACACGGTCCTGTTGCGCTAGCTCAGGTTGTTCTGTTTCTACACGGGTTGCAGAAGATGCTGGATATGGCTATCTCCAACTTCTCCTCAGTTCCGACTTGAATTGGAAGTATCACATGCGCAAATCTGGAGAAATGGGAGCAGTTACAAGATGCGCAGGGACTGACTAAAACCACGTTGGAATTTTGTAGCATATAGGTTCGAGAATGGTGACTCGTTTTGAGATATGGGGGTGCCAGAGATATGATTCGCCTGTGGCTGTGATCCAACGTAGATATGGGGTTGAATGGAAGGACTTGATTCCAAATCATAGACATCATTTCTAGCGGATAGTGTAACACTAGATATCTGAAAAGCTAGTGTACATTTCTTACAACCTCAGTCAGCATACTATCTACTACTGTTTGTGATCCTTCTCAATCAGTCATCGCCTGTAACTCAGTGGATATATGACAGAACTTCTGAGTTGGTATCGAGACGGAACATGTTACACATACTGGAGAAATATCTAGAGTTGCAGATAGGAGTTTCATACCACGTTCCTTAACTGAATCACTTTCAAAATTCAGTGATTTTTGTCCGGAAAAGCCAATTCACTCAGAGATAATGCCATACGTCGATTCATAAAGCCAGTATACCTTTTAACATGGATACTTTTGTGCACCTGTAGAACCAAGACCGATTGTGACAATAATATACAGTTGCTGCGATTGGGGTTTTTAATATCTGGCCGATTATTGCTCTCTTTCTACGACACAGTGATAACACTCGCAAGAAAAACTTATGGGGCCTGTCCACCCATCGCTGATTTTCTCTCTGCATTATTTTGTATCGTCTGGAATCATTAATTGGCCAAGTATTATACTTAGTAGTAGTAGGGGAGTAAGGGATGCATGACAGGTTAACCTTGAGCATCAGACTTATAAAGTATGTGTTTGTGTTCCAACATGTGCAAAGGTGATGACTATGGAATGCTGTAATAGCAGAGGGAAGGGTATGGCAAGTCATAAGAATGGTATAGATATTTCTATTTCCAGGCCCACAGCCATCAGCAGGGTGTATTTCCGACAGTTCGCTCCTTGTCGAATGTCGTTCAATTGAGGTCTCGATCGTAACAATTAATTGTAAGTACAATGATAAAACATATATGTGACCGGTTTTCTAGGATGATTCTGCCTATGTGTGCTTGGCATGCACCACAGGTGACGGGAATGATTCACGTTTCCCATTAACGGCAGGTTTTGCCCTGAATGGAGAGGGCTGTTGGGGTGTAGAAAGTAGTTGATCTAACTGTGTTGTCCCCTAGACGAACGAATAAGGAACTAATACTTAGAATGTGTTGGCTAGCTTTCGTGATCATGTAGAAAATTGAGGAGATTTGAAATGGAAGTGTGTCTGCACTGAACCGTTATTCACTCCCATGTAAGTTGTTTGGCTGACTGCTTTTGCACATTTCACGCCTTTATTTAGTTGAGGGAACATCGAATGTGGTGAGTGCATCTATCAGGTTTAAGACACGTTTGCTGGTTCTCTAGACAAGAGAAACACATTAGTTGACTTTGTAAATTATAGGGATGATTTGGAATCTGTTACATAACAGACGTCGGTATTGACATGTGGAGATATCAGTTTCCTCTATTTGTTTCGAGTTCTCACATAAGGGTCTTCGCAGACAGGATAAGTTTCTTGTTACTCAGTGGTCTACAGCACATTCAACCTGGCTAAAGTTTCGGGTTTGTAGAGAAATAATTTATAGTCTGTTCATTCGGAATTATATTGCGAAAGCGATCTGTAGGATAAAGCTGTGTGCATGATATCGGAAAGTACCGCGAAAATGGTATAATATCTTTGCACACCATTTGGAAACACGTGTGTTCTTGTAATCCCAGAGTCTGGCGATGGGTGTAGAAAAGCAATAAGCAAGCAGTTCTATACCAGAAACAGTAATGCGTTTGTGCCAAGGGTAAAATGAACCATAATTTGTAAAACAGTTCTGAGAGTGACTTCGGACCACTGAGTGCATTCAGATCACCCATCGGGGGTGGATGAGTGGCGACCTCGCTGGTGAAATATCTATTGGTGCAAGGAGTGTATATGGTGCTGTCTGTATTCATGGTATATGTACGAATGATGTAAGGGGACTGATATTATATGGCACAAGATACGAATTGTATGTTTACTACATCGGCGCAGTACATGGTTATATGTTGCTGGGCTGGAGATTTGCTTCACATACTTATATTCAGTCTCTCGTCCTCTGTGGAAGTCCAGTGTAACTGAGTAAGAGTATTTCCGTATTTTACGATTCGTAGGTCACGTTGCAGTGTTTAATTGTCGAAGCAATATGGTACAATCATAATGCACTATTCAGTTACAAGATATCCTTTTTAGCGAAGATGTAGGAGCGTCTACAAACTGAAGTTAGAGGCAAGGTATGTACAGAAAGTTCTGAGAAAGCAAGTGTTCCAAGACAAGTTGAAACAGACCATCCATCACCCTTCCGCCACTGTGTCATTAGGACATGACCAGACCTGTAGCTGTAGGATTCCAAAAATTCCAGCCACATTTCTTTACTTCTGTAAGACAGTGCTTCGTATTCTGTTTGTGTAATTTTTTCTGATTTCCCCCCGTCTGTGCTTAGAGAGTGCTCTCTTTCCAGACAACAAGTATGTTTTTACAATTAACGGTGTTTTCACGACTGTGCAAAGGGTTTTAGTGGTGAGAACGTTTCTTTAATGCATGGAGGGTAACACCTGATGAACGGAGTACCACGTTAAGATCGTGAGGAAGAATGCATTTGACGTTATTCCGCGCTATTTTTTAAACAGGTTCTGTTAGGGCAAGAATTTCTGTGCATACAAGCCGAGACATCATAAAAGCTCCTACAAAAGTGACCATTAACTATTTCTGGGTCACACTACAATTTCCGAGAAGTTGACTTGGCTCTTATTTTACACAGCCATGTGACACCAGTACAACATTGAAAACCTTTTAGATGGTGAGTCACCTTCGCAAAAAGACGTCAGCCACGCTGAAGCAGGTAAACACGGCTAGATGGAGCTCGCATGCTCCATTAGAAACAATGCACCCCGTGCTACTCTGTGATGTCAGTATCTGCAGGTATTGCTTCATCAACGGTAAACACACTTGCTGTCTAGAGGTGTCTCGCATATGGCGACGGCTTGAGCGCACCTTGGAATTCCGTGACATCAGTACAACCCTTGAGGATCTCTAACTGTATACCCGAAAATAGACCAAAATTTCACCCGGTCGCTGTAGGCAGCAGCGGCGTGAGAGCTATGATGGTTTGTGTCCAGCAGTGGCCTCAATGCACGCACGCCCCTGGAGCATCTGCATTCTGCAAAGAGGTCTTTGCTCCCATCCAACCGCATCACCAGTGAGGCATAGGTGATTACGTATTTCGAGAGGAATTTTTAAGGTGCCAAGTATGAAAGGGCTGCCACCGCCTCATGCTTGAGGGATCTGAACAGGCATCTGTGCGTCATTTGGCAATTGATGGTCACATCACTTAATGGGGGCTGTCACTTGCCTCTCGTACGTTCCAGTGGTCAGAGGGTGGTGGATGGTGCCTCTGTACGTTGTTTATGTCTCAGTTGCATTATTTTGTGCACCGGTTTGTAGGCTGTGCTGTGTATTATTTGGACAGTCTAAGAGTTGATTTTGTGTCTGCACGTCTGTGTTCTGCATTATTTAGGAGGAGTTTGCATGTCTGTACTGAAATTATTTAGGTAATTTAGAAGTTGTTTGTGTATGTGCCCAGAGGGTTATTTAGGAGTAGTTTACAGGTCCATGGGCTTGCGGCATGATCCTAAGCATGTCAGAGCATGTGTTTTGTACCAGTGCGATAATTATACTATCCCTCAAGATCCTTCCCTAAATAAATTCTTGCAAAATACGTAAAGTACACTCCTACCTTACACTCTCCAGCAGCCCAGCGCAGGCTGAGTCATTTCCCCCTCCAGAGAGACATCTTGGGTTATGTCATGTAACAGACAACAGGGCCCTCTTTTTACTGTACTGTGTACTAGGTCCAGACCTCATGGTGATCACACTGTTTCCCGCCATTTTCCCCCACCATTGTGGGTTACATCATGGAACAGATGAGAGCACTCTCTGGTGGCAGTACTATGTAATAAGTCCAGACCTCACTGTGAACACACTGTTTCCCGCCAAAATTCAGCATCTTGGATAATGGTACTTGTGTCACCAGCTAACATTATGGACGCCATCTTGGATTATATCACGGAATGAATGACAGAGCCCTCTGGTGGTGGTACTGTGTACTAGGTCGGTTGGGCTCTGGACCCCATGGGGAAACATTGGATTGTGGTTGTGCCTCAGTTTGTTTAAATAAAGACTGGTGCATGACTTTGACAGTTGATGATTAGCATGTTTGCAGAGTCTTTTAGATGGATTTTTGGATCACTTTCATAAATATACTATCGTTCAAAATCCATACCTAAATAAATTGATGAAAAATAAATAAAGTACACTCCTTCCTCTATCCTACAATCCAGCAAAGGCTGAGTCATTTTCACGCCAATCCCTAGGAAGAGGTGGCAGTTGGGTGACTTAGCTTAGTGGAGGTAGAACAAGTGCTCTTCCTCTCCCGCTATTTTCTTAGGTTAGTTGAGATAGCCTGATTGACCTATCTTCCCTACAAAATTCAGACTTCCCACCAATCCCCAGGAAGAGGTGGCCGTCAGATGAGTTAGGTTACTGGAGGTAGCCCAATTGACCTATCTTCCTGCCATTTCCTTACGTTGGTGGAGGTTTGTTGCATTGTCCAGATGGAATTTGAACTTCCCGCCATTTTCCCGGGGAAGGGGTTAGGTTAGTGGAGATGGACCAATTGACCTATCTTCACACCATTTTCTTAGGTTAGTAGAGGTGTGTTGCATTGTCCTGATGGAATTTGAACTTCCTGCCATTTTCTGGGGGAGGAGGTTAGGTTACTGAAGGTAGCTCAATTGACCTATCTTCCCACCAAAATTCAAACTTACCGCCAAAGTCAGCCATATTGAATGACGTCATGGCCTCCATCTTTGATGATGTCATGCACTGTTGTCAAGTCTGCACACCACCATCTTGGATGACGTAATCGCCACCATCATGCATGTGTCTGGCAACAATGCAGAGTGCGCCAGAAACTGCTTTGTCCCAGTATTAACAGAATGCTTAGGGGAATTTGGATGTGAAGGCTAAGTTACTTTCAGGGTGAGAACTGGAAAGTACTAAAGGTGTTCTACAGATATTAACCAATCTATGTCCAGACTGTACTGATGAAGAAATACGTGAAATGTTTCAAAAGACTGTCAATCCACATATTAGATACAATCACCATAAAGATGCAATGAGGCTTGCTACACTAGAAATGGTTCCTACTCATAGTATTAAGGAGTGTTGTGGGATGAGCCCGCTGCAGGGGAAACTGTAACTTCTCCAACACCCGCGGGCGCAGACCAAATCTGGAAATACACCAACGGTTTTGGCAGTGAATGCAAGGATCTTGTACAGGCTCATGGGCGTCTAACTTACATTTCAAAGCCTATTACTAACCAAAAAAAAAATATGGTGCAAATGTCTCTGAGCACTATGTGACTTAACTTCTGCTGTCGTCAGTCGCCTAGAACTTAGAACTGATTAAACTTAACTAACCTAAGGACATCACACACATCGATGCCCGAGGTAGGATTCTAACCTGCGACCGTAGCGGTCGCTCGGCTCCAGACTGTAGCGCCTAGAACCGCACGGCCACTCCGGCCGGCTATTACTAACAGGAAGGTGTATTTACGATACAGAGATTGTTAGTAACTGCAATCACAGACTATTATTGAACACCACGAGATGAAGTACAGTCGTGACTGAATTATGTAAAGGAACAGAAAAAAAGTGTTTTGACGCAGCATCCATTCACGTGCCAAACTTGATGGGTGATACAATCCCAAACGCAGGTACCACTTCTTGGATAATAATAGAAGATCAATATCGAAAGGCAGCTACGAATGTTTTTACCTGGAGATTAACTGCGCTGCTACTTGCTTAGCTTGTAAGATGCCAACTCTCTTATTAGTGTCCATCACAGCCAAGTTTCTCTCTTAATTTGGCTGTGTTGATATACTCACGGCGATGTTACAGATGTAGTTGCTCCTTGATTATCGATATCTATAGCTAACAAGCTTCCTAATGAGCAGACCTGTAGTTTAGAATTACCCGATATGTGTATCGAATTAGTGATAACATGTCATTATTTTCAGTTCGCTGAAGATATAGGCAACTATTTATTTGGATGTAAATGCGCAAGTAGTAGCTTCTGTGGATTTTTGATACGGTTTGTTTTCTGTACCATTCACTAAATTTTCGAGACACAGGTGGCAAATAATTAAATGGACGTGTTATAGGAATATTAGCTTTCGGACCATGTGCAGACAGACGCTATGGTCTTGATGATGGCGGATATGACGAAAATTTAGTTACAAGGTAACTAAACGTTCATGAAACGAAAAGTTACAGACCTTTTGCGTACTGACACTGCACTACTTCCTATTATCCATGGCAAATCAGATCTGTTAATGTGCATTCTCAGGTTATACACAAACACATATACAGTTGTTAGCAGTACTTGGTTTTACATTAATTTACAATAAGTAATCATTAATGTAAGTACATAGTATATATTTACAATAGATGTCCCTCTTTTTTACATCATGATCTTTGGACAGGGATGTATTTTATTGCCATTATGTCACAGACTTGAAGCCGACATCGGCCACCTTAAGTAGGCGAAAACATTAGGTTCATCGCATTCGTACTAGCCTGTGACATCACTCTGAAGTGACAGTGAGTTTCGACATTGTTGGGAGCTTTGATTGCGCATAGACGTAGTTGTTCCATCAAAAATGCCAGCTTGCTTTGTATATGGGTGCACTAATCGATACGATCTTAGTCTAAAGTTTAGAGGAATCACATTGCATTCGTAAGTGAAACCGTTCAACGAACTGTTCTTTTCGTTTATATGAATTATGGTTGCACTGTTCACTTTTATTGCAGTGGTTTTATTTCTGTCCTTTCACTTTAGATTTGCTTTTCTCTACGTTCTTTGTCTAATTCCCTGTGTGTTTAGATGTCTTCCATCATCCGAGACCCACTTTATCTACGGTTTCGTTCCTACACAACACATGGCTACGTAACCGAGCTGATGGTTGGTGCAGCATCTCATGCCCTAAATTCCTCCCGCCGATAATTATTCGTTGTTCACATTTCCTCTGCCCTTAAGAAAGATTCTGGCTAGTACAGTCAGAGACAGCAGTCATATGTGTGTGTGAGTTTTACGTGTATGAATATATATGGGTGCTTTGCCTCTTTTCTGAACAGGACTTTGGCTGAAAACATATGTGAACTGTGTTTTCGTCGTGCTCGAATGCTAGTCGGCGTGTGAATAGCAGCCTATCCGTTTTACATTATAGTTATTTCGTAAAGAAGTTTGTTGTAAGAAATCCACTGCATTTCAACAAGAACAATGATCAATATAGTTACGTAATTCCAATACCAGAAAAAAATGAGACGTTCATTACGCCACATCAGTGTTGCCTGTAACACAAACAGGGGTTTACAATGCTGCAACCAAAAGTTTTGATCACTTACCAACTGATATAAAATTCCTTACAGACAGCAAAGTAAAATTTGAAACTAAACTGAAAACGTTTCTCTGTCGCAACTTCTCCAACTACATATACTCTGGCAAACTCAAAATGAAATTCAAAAGTAAAATGAAGCATATATCAAAGTAGACGTACTTTATAATTGTGCTATGTTTGGTTATTCCTGAAAAACTGACAGAGTTGCTGGAGAGAAATAAACCGAGAAAAGAAGCAAACAGGCTACTGTTGGAAAGGTAGGGGTACATCTTACACAGTTTGAGCTGTCATTTCTGAAACATAATTCATATACATGTTAAAGCAACATATCCATTTTACGGGCTCTTACGTGTTTCAGACCATTCCCTTAATCGCACTAATAGCGTTCCACAGTGCTAGAAGACATTTAAAAATTATATATTTTTTGTGCTTTAAGTTGCTATTATTGGCCACACATTGAATGAGGCATCATAGGCAATATTTCAAAGCGAGAACATGTGTAAAATACAGTCACGGAATTCACTGACGATCTAATAAATCGAGATCTCTATTCTGTATGAAGGCATACCTCTATGCAGTTCTGCATCTTTCACATTTCAGTAATCGTTCACTTTGTTGACATCCTCAAGATACGATAGCAACCTTGCTTCTTTCCGGACTGCACACGTTTATGGGCTAGCAAAGAACACATGGGTAGCCAAATTTTTTTGCAAACGTGAACATTAAAAATAAAAATATGCCGTTTCAGTCTTTGATCGCTATTCTTTATTTTCAATGACCGGTTTCGGGCTAGCTGCCCATCTTCAGATCTGTTAGACAAAGAAATAAGCACAGATGCACAATTATTATAGGTAGAGGGCACTTTTTACTGTTACCAATAAGGTTTCTCTAAAACTGCGATATAAGGATAAGGTTTTAACAGACTAAAATTTACTTTAGTTATGACAGCGAACCGATTGTTCTGTACTGACAAGTTACTCTGTAACTGCAATATATGGTATGTTGGCATTTAATACGTTCCAAAATTTCTTTTTGTAAACTAAAATATTTCTATCACTAACTGTATCTCTCTTGTTGATTATATTTTTAACTTTGTCTAACAGATCTGAAGATGGGCAGCTAGCCCGAAACCGGTCATTGAAAATAAAGAATAGCGATCAAAGACTGAAACACCATATTTTTATTTAATGAACGATCGCGAAATTCCCATTAAGACAATCATGTACAGTTTTGATAAACATTAAAAATGTTGTGCATACGATTTGAAAGTTTAAACTGTGGTAAACGGGAAGCAGTACCAGTAGGCAAACAAACGTTGGTTTCGGAGTTCCAGTTTCATTTGCTATCGATACAAATATCGTAAAAGTGGAATCAAATGCATTCTGAAAGCGACCGTTGCACGTCACATCCTTCTCTTCTTGGTTTCTCGAAATACAGGGTGGCGCACGATAATTAACCCACTGAATTTTGACCCTACAAGTATACTATTAGGGCAATAGCTTTCAAATTGTGCGCTCAACTTCAACTTCATGCAGCTCATGGAAATTACGCCAGTTGTCGTTGCCAGTTCATAGCTTCCGTTGTCAGTCAGCCATTTCAGTTTGTCGCGATGGCGGACAAAGGACGGTTGACCATCGCACAAAAGATGAAGACTGTGTTACTGTTCGCGGCGACGAACAGCGTCACTTTGACGCAGGGAAGGTTTCGTGCTCATTTTGGCACACGGTGGGCTCCCAGCCCACAGACAATACGTAGATCACATAAAAAATTTGAAGGTACTGGATCTGTTTTGGAGTGTCAGCGACCACATGCACGTACCGTACGTTCGCCGCAAATAACTGAAACAGTTCGAATGGCTTTGACTCGTAGTCCGAGTAAATCAAGAAAAAGTGCTAGTGCCAAGTTGGGAATTTCACGCAGATCGGTACAAAGAAATATTAAATCCGACCTTCGTTTGTATTCATACCAGATGACTGTGGCGCATTAGCTTACAGCGAGAAATAAGGAGCGGAGACTGCAGTTTGCAAAATGAGCAATCGAGCAAGACCAAGAGGCAGAGCTACATAATACATGGTTTTCTGTCGAAACTTATTTTCACGTGAACGGAGTTGTGAACAAACATAACGTTCTATTCTGGGCACGTGAATCTTCGAGAATAACCCGCATGAAAGCCACGAACGGGGAGAAAATGTGCGTGTGAGTCGCGATGTCAAGCCATGGAATCATTGGTCCGATGCTACAGTAACCGGTCAACGCTGTTTACACATGCAGCGAAACCAGTTCTTTCCTGAACTCATGGCCTCATGCCTTCCATTGCAGACACAATGGTTCATACAGGATGGAGCACCCCCTCATACTGCCAACATTGTGCTTGATTTCATTAGGTTTCCAAGCTGTATTCTTTACTTCTACATCAATAAATTGCAAATAATGTCAACAACAAATTTGTTATTCAAGAAACAAATCAGGTGACTTATTGTGCGCCACCCTGTATATATCAACAAAAACAAATTACAACAACGAGGTCAAATGTGTCGTATTACTAGAGCAAATACACATTCAAGAACAGTAAAACGTTAGATATTGCCTTTCTTACACTACCTTACTTATGTAAGCCCTGTAGTATTTAAAACAGCTGTTGCGTGCATACGGCTGAAATAATGAACAACAAACCATCCCAAATAGTATTCTGCTTGGCTATTTAAGATTGCGGCAGGCCCCTCCCACTGCCTTCAAAACAAAATAGGGCGTAAGTGTAAAGCGTCATCTACCTTCAATTTTTTACCTCCATGATAAATATTTACAAGTGTTGATAAGAGATGTACAGTAAGGGAATACTGCTCCTGCAGTTGTGTTCTTAGATTGGTATTGTGTGGAATCCCATCACCTTCGAGATTTGCTCCAGAAGAACGACGTCAAAATACTCCGACGATTGCGACGAGCAGCAACGCAGAGACAGCTGATCTTCGCAGTTCCACTAGCGAGGGCCCCGCAGCTGAGCAGAGTGGTCATTCTACTTCCGTGACCGACGGAATCGCAGCTTTCTCACGGCGCGCTATAGGAGGTGGAGTGGAGAACGTCTTCGTCAGTCTCCGATGGCTCACCTGAAGATGATTAGTAGGTGTCCAGTGGAAATATCGTGGCCTGAAGTTTACGACGACCGGCTGCAATCCCGAAATCTCTTCGAACAATTAATTCGCAGGGAAAAAGTTGTAAATTTCACTCATATAAAGTGTTTTAATGTGGCCGAACGAGGCATATGCAAAGGCAGTGCTATAAGACACGAAGAAGTGATGGTGCTATCAAGTCTTACCAACAGTTTAAAGGGAATGGTAGTAGAGCAGGTGTAGGTCATCGACAGGGATACAGCGGCATACTAGAGATGTTTCGGGGAGTAGTAAGTGTCCGTTAAATTTAAGAGGAGACCGCAGAGCCACCGATAGGACTTCTCAGTGGAAGAAAAATCAGTAAAAAGGAATGTAGAGGCGGAATGTGCCATAATGGGTGTAACAAGTGTACAGAATATAAATTGGACAGACGTGCTCATGGGTCAGCAGGCATTTTGACAGTTGCGCGGTGGTCGACACATTTTCTTCCGCTAGGATGGTATCAGTCTTAGTATCCCACTTGGTATCCTGTCTTCATTCATCCCGTTCACATGGCCAAACATCAGCTGTTTTTGTTGGATGTCGTCACAGATATCTCTGTCCATTTTCATCCTTCTTCGGATTACGTCAGTTCTTATCCTAGCCATCCTAGTACAACTTGAGCTTCGTCTTAAAAAAAGCATCTCAGTGGCAGTAGTTTATTCTTATTTTTTTGGTAACGTCCCAGACTTCCGCAGCGTACAAATCGTCTGTCTGAAATACAGCCTTATACATTCCTTCGTCGTTACTCTTGTCATAATTTTCCTCCACAGAACATAATCCACTGCCTTCGTCCTTTATTAATCCTACTGGTGGTTTCATCAGCAATTGTGCCCTGTTTATTAAATAATACCCCAAGGAGTTTTACCTTTTCCACACCTTCAATTACTTTTCTATCTACCTAAAAATTATTTACTTTTTCCGTTCCAGCGGACAAGTACTCACATTTCTTCATCTTCAGCCGAGCCTTACTGTATTCCTCTTTAAGCTTTCTTATCACACAGCTGAGAGCATCTTCATCTTTTCCTCCTAAAATCTGGTCATCTGCAAAATGCAGGCTAAATATCTAGCTGTCCTCTATTGTCACTCCCATAACCTGGTATTTTCTACGCCAAATGAGCAGGACTGCTACTAGATACAGTTTAAAAAGGGCTGCCGATAGCTCACATCCCTGCCGCGGATCCTTTTCCACTTTGAGTTCTTCTGTCCACTTAGTCCCAGGTCTTACTCTTGTTGTGTTATTTTCATGTAGCCCTCATCAGGCTTTCATCCAATTCTATATGTTTCAGTTTTTCCCACACTTTGTTGGTGTGTACATTACCAGACGCCTTGCCAACGTGACATGCGTCTCCAATCCAAACTTTCTGCGTTTTTCATGTGTTAGTTTCATTGTGAAAATGTTGTCCATTACTGACCTTCTTGCTCGGAATACTGCTAGCTCTTCTTGCTGCTTGTGGCTTGTTCCTTTCTCTACCAGATATTTCATTACCTTCGAATACAGTCTTCCAACGAAAGGGATCACTGCTAATACCCTATAGATATGTAGGTTATTACGTGACCCTTTCTTATACACCGGGCCTCGTATCATGTTTTCCATTCAGGTGTACAAATCTCCTCCATTTAATACTCTCCTTAGCTTGTCCATCAATGTCGGTGGACCTACGCCAGCTCTGGCTATCTTTATCTTGTAGTCTGTTGAACCGCATTTGTATCTAAACGTCATAACTCCTCATGTTGCATCCTCACCTCACATCCGTGTGAAACTTTAGGCCCTCTTCTGTTCGCCACTACTCCTGAGAGAATAGGGGTTATAAATTTTACATTTGACCATATGGTGATAACTTCCACCATCTACCCCTCTTTTAACCCTCACATCCCGAATTATTAAACTGGCCTTTTGCCTCAAAATCAGATAACCAATCATTGATTTCAGCCTCCTTGTATTATAATACCATGTAAATTTGTGTATCCTTGTGAGTAAGGAATGTATTTTCCTCTCGTAATTCATAATGTCTGAATAAATTCACCAACCTTTCTCCATTCTCATTCATAACATCCTCCCCATACATTCCAACAGACTTACTGTTCCTTACTTTTCCTACTCTCCTACTAAAATATCGTCGCAATATCAGTTCATGACCTCTTGGAGTGGCTTCTGTAGTCTCTGTTAACCTGTTCAAAATCTTCTATTACCTTCAACAGTGAGTCTTCAGTAGAGGCATACATTCCCACTATCACAATATTCATGGCTCTAGTTCTCAGACTGAGCTCTATCAAACTTTCATTAACTGCTTCCCACGAGGTTACATATTTTGACCACCGTTTTTGCTATGCCTGCGTTCGCCCTACTGCTTCCGGCCACTCCACTAAAATATCGGACGAACTCCAGCAGATATTCACAATCCGTGTCATAGTTTTTTTGCTTCGGAAAGCATAGCTACATCAGTGCTGTGCTGTTCTTGTTCTTTATTCCGGATGCGCTGTACATTCCAAGTACCAAAACAAAGAAGCACATTTTCGTAGCCTTTGTCAAATTCCATTAAAACCATCCGAAAACTGAAACATATTACTCGATATTTTAGCTGTCAACGAGATACTCAGTTGAATATAAACAACACACGATTAACAGAGTGGCAGGAAGTGTGAGAATACAGCGTTACTGGGAGAATAGTGTCTGAATTGTTTCCTAATGTTGAGGATAGATTGCTAATTAATTACATTCACTGCCCAAGAAGTTTGGTTTACTTTAAGAGTGGACTTGGGCCATATCCACCTAACAGAAAAGAATAAAGAGAACGAAATGGGCACTTGTGTTTATACACTAACAGAGATGCCTGAAGGTATTCTCTTCGATCACACATCGAATATCACAAATGATGACTGAGAACAAGTGATAAATTCGAGAGCTTATCAAATACTTAGGGACTGTGGATTTTACGAGATGCTACTCACATTAATTTACAGATTATATAAAAATGAGCCAAAGCGTGCATTGGAAATGAGTTTGGCAAAACGAGATCCGACCACAAAAAGATTCCAAGCAGACAGCCAGCACAAGTGAGACGGCATATAACGCCTGTAAGACTGGAAGAAGAAACGCAGTATTATTTAGAAATACCAAGACGCCACTCAAAGCACCAATGAACGACATCGTCTGTGTAACTTCTCGAACTTCAGCCACTGTACTATAATAAATAGTGTGTCTTAAATAACACACTGCATGCAAAAGATATCTCTGTCATTAATTCGAGGTATTATATAAGTTTTAAGCGGTAATAGGCAACAGTGAGTAAATATTCGCAGTGCATCTGAATGCACATAAACAAAGAACCTATATGCCCACTCCAGGTCACCGCACCCTACACGTTTCAGATATAAATGAGAGATATGAAACTGATGTTAAGTCATGAAAGCAGCCTACACGGGTTGTGGGAATCAGAGAGTCTTGTGAGGGCGCATCTTGGTGGATACAGTGCGCAAACTGATAGCAAGATGTGATAAACCAAGGCAGCCATTTTGCTGTATAACATATCACTAAAGCTAATTTCACGAAAGTGTTGATTAGATGGAAAATAGGGTATATAGTGTACAATAATAGGCAAAGTATCAGGGAACAGCTTTATGTGTAACAGAGAAACAGACCATTAGACTGTGCTTTGATACAATGAACATACTGAGGCAGATGCACAGATTAAACGATAGTTTTAATTTATAATGAGATTAATGTGATACTTTTCCAATAGAATCAATTTTTATTGCTAGAATTTATTTCTTTATGTACTTTATGTAATTTATTCTTATTCTCATATTATTGTAGTTTTGCTTTGTTTCTATCTAGCAAAGCAGAGATATATCAAACAAATAATAAATAAAATGTAAGAATGAAAAGAGTCTGTGAATAATTCAAAACCACAAATTACACACACATGTGCCTAAAAGATTCATTGTACATATTACAACTATTTGAAGATGACGAAAAACGTTACCTGGCAGGCAGAGCACTTGTGCTTTAAATATAATATTTGTGAAGCTGCTTCTACAGGTCATCATTACCATGTATCCCTACCACCTGGCTGTTCATTTTTAAGCAGCTAGCTCTTCCACATTGGATTGATCAATGGAAAATCATTAATGTGATGTCATTGGTTAAAATCTGTTCAGATGTCTACAGATAAATCATACAGTGAGTTACAAAATAATAAATAACATATTTATGACACAACGCTTTCATAAATGGAATACAGGGGTTTAAGGTATTTTATTCAGCTGCTGAAATTCTGGGAGCAACATTGGCCTTTGACTGAACTCTCTCTTGATCTGCCTGAATTTCTGCTCATGCTAGATATACAGAAGTTTTTTGTGTTCAATGTAATTTGTTTTCGTAGGAATTTTACAGACATTTGTTGAAGCAATGTGACTGAGTCGAGAAGTGTGAAAACTAAGTGTTAGACTGTAATGTTCTGGTAAAGAATAGTTTTGTAGGGTCTGTCGCTTAGCTGACACTGTTAAATCCTCATAATAGAATTAAGTGCTACATTTATTATCTAAATCACTTACCTATTCGAAATAAACCCTTTTGGAGACTCCTTTTTTGTAGCTGTAATGTGTTAAATAAATCAGTTGTATTATTTGAAAGATCTGTTTTATCGAAAGGGAGCTGCATCCAGGCTTGATATTAAGAAGGCATTTTATCTCCGTTGCATTATGGTTGTTCATTCGTTTACTGAAACTGTGAATTTATTCATTGGTCATTAGATAAACATACTACTGAAAATTTTGTTAGAGTTGCTTTTTGTATTGTTAATGTTAATTACACTTTGTATTTTGCTGATATATGTCTGGTAAATGTAGTAGAAGTCCAGTTTCAAAGGATCTAACTTACGTGCAGGACAGGAATTTAATGGTGTATTTGGTATCTCCTCTCTGCAGTGTCGTACTACCATTCAACATTTATATCTCTTGTTGATTTATCATACTCTCTTTCGATAATAACTGTAATCTAACGGATCTGCTTTTTATTTTCTTGCATATGTGCTGTCCGTTATTGTATTGGTTCTGTATGCAAACTTTTTTATGTGTTCCGTATTTCGTAAAATTATTTATGTTAACTATAAATTGAAACCTATCTCATTTGATGAGCTCCATTCTTCCTTAATGGAAGTATTTCTACAGTTCTACACAATTCCATTTTAATATTATAATTTCTTTCACAGTCTCCTAAATACACAGGCACTGGTATTCTGATAAGCTCTAGCAAATACTTTGTCAACAGTCTGTAATATAAGTATTATACAGTTAGTAATTAAACAATTTAATCAAATGGACATACATGTGTGTATGATATTCGATAAATATTTGTAAACCATTATGAAAACTGTTATTCTGATACATAAGAGAGTGTGGTGTATTTCTCTTATATCACTTGTTATTTTGAACTGAAGTCCATTTTGAAGATGTTCATTAATAAAGCCAGAAACTACAAGGTAAAGAAAGTATCTGATAACTGAACACATAAATACCCATTCTTTTCCCATTTGTAAAAATTCAATAATCCATATTTAATGATCAGCCATTCTTCTTCATTTCGTTAGTGTCAAAGGAAACACAAGAGCTTTTATATTTACAAATGTATCTGTATTGTCTTGATAAATATTATAAAGATTATATTTATGATATTATATCTAATGCAAATTAAACTAATTTCGTTGTGAATACAGCGAAAAAGAGTGCTGGGTAGCATATCTCAATTTTTTTCTATTAACACAGAAACACCTTACTAACAATATCTTGTTGGAAGACAGTAATTTTAATTAAGTTTCTTAATATGAAACTTCTGCAATTAGCAAGACATTAGAATGGTTCAATCCTTGTATATAACACATTGCTAACTACTACTCCAGTGAAGTTTGCGTTAAACATCATTAACTGGAGTAGATTTTTAACAGGTTTGCAAGTTAAATTATATATAATTTCACTTAAACTACCAGAAAAATACATTTTACATTGAATATGTGCAATAATTTCCCAAGATGAAACTTAAAAATAAAATACCCAACACTCCTCCAAATGACATTTTATATTTTGTATAATAACAAATCATGGAATAAGCTTCTCCTAATGACACTGTGTTACATCTTTCTTTTGTAGAAGCAAATGGGACAGGAGGTATTTCTGAAGTTCAGGAACACATGTACTTGCCACTAACGCTTACACTATACCATGTATTTTGGTGCAAAAGCTACATTATTTTATGTTATTAACAGCTTTGAGTATTACACAGTCTTGCAATATGCGTAGAAATGACAGTTATGGCAAGTACCTTGTCCTTACTGTCCAATCCTTCCCACCAACCAAAATAGTGCCATTATATATATTTGACTAGTTAAGCCATGTGTTGAACAAAGATCAAAGCCGACAAGACCTTAACATAAGGATCTGGCAAAAAACTATTAATAAATAATATGAAGAGGTTTGTGGGCATTTCAAGATATAAATGGTAAATAAAGTAATGTACATTATGCACAGGCATGCAAATCTAATATTTTAGATTGTTTAAAAAACTAATGTAATACTTTTAGAATTACAAATTATGTCATTTATTTATACTGTCATGTACTGCAATTTTTAACAATATTGAGAGCAACTGATGCATCTCCTCCTTGTCTCTTTTTCAGTTCTCACACAAAATTTCCAGTTCATTTGAAACTATGGAGTGAGAAAGTAAATTATAATTTTAAAACAATAACAAGATGATATTGAACAACATCAGTCAATAACTGAAGACAAACATTTTTTATCCATATTCTCTGGTCAGGTCAAAAAATGCACTTTAGTCTACATAACAGTTGCACATTATAGTCCTGGTTTTCTAAACCCACAACAAGTATCTGCAAAAGTCTTCAGAATGTATTGTGCACGCTGTCTGACTGACATTAAGAATGCAGGTCTTAGGGGAGCTGTTGCAGAAAAAGGGTCTGTTTTCACAATAACTGAAGTAAACACAAAGTTCTTGTTTTAAGCGGATAAAGGAACCTTTACCTTAGATCAGATATAAATATCGTGTATCGTTCTAATCAGTGTCCTATAAAAATAGCTCATCTTCAAAAAATTGAAAGTTTTATGTTACATTTTTATTTTTCTCTTAAGCGTATCATGTTACGACGTTTACCTATCATTCATGGGAGATGGTAGGCCCTGGGGAAAAAGCTAGTCAACATTTTATGGGATCTATGTACAATTTTGAGCTAAGGACTCGGTCACGAATGGTCACTGTCGTTGAAGCAGGAAGCTAGGACAAAAAACACTAAGAAAATTTGCCTTCAAATTTTCTGTGTTAGAAGATGATAGCTCAGCATTTATGCAAACTAAATCAACTACAATGTTAATTTGTTGTCTTTTTAGCTGTATATTCACATTTCATTGCATTGTGTCACAAATAATTTACCCTTATGTACATTCACAGGAAAAGTCCTCTGTCATATTATAAATAAGGAAGCTGCAGTACACAGGCAGAATCTGATAGTTGTATTAAGTGGGAAACAATTTATTCGCCTATATATTAATCGAAACATACTGCATTGATCCTATAATTGTTTGGAGCTTTATAACATGCACAACTGGGTCGTTAGAGATAAATATGTATTTCGAAGATGTTTGACACTTAAAGAGAAATAACTTTCAGTGTGGCATGTTGATTATTTATCGCGACATGAATTAACGAAGCTTGTCGTATATATTTGTGTGAATATATAGGGGTTCTCCTGTACGCAAAGATATTATACTGGTTACAGGAACCCACCGATGATCATTAATTGATCCAAACGTACACTTTTAGGAACGTGAGTCATTTTTAAGGTGTGCTTCAAAGCACACTGTTCACCTACGAAACCAGTAGCAAGTGTTGCAAGGTAGTATGCATAATTCTTTGAATCGTCGTGAAGTAAGGAAGTAGCACGTTCATTGTTATTACAGGTGCATATCTTGGACTCCATAAGGCTTCTGTTGAATGAAACGAATAGTGATTCCTTCCCACAGAACAAGTGCAAATTGTGTGATGGTTTTTTTTTTTTTTTTGGCCGCATGAGCCTTTCTCTGCCTTGCAGTGTAGACCTTCGTTGACAAATCGCGTGCAGAGAAACGTTTTGCAATCCTTTCACCATATCGTGATACAATGATCGTAAGGCTTACTGTGCATGATCCCACCTAAGAAGACACGTTTTTAACAAAGTCAGCTGCCAATTGAATTCTGTTTTTGAATACTTTTCTCAGACTCTCTGATTATAGCGTTGGTACGCTAACGTTACAGTATGATTTCAAAACGAAATATGGAACGCATTAGTGTCACTGTTGAAAATTGACCAACACGTAAGTTATGTACACGTACAGAACTAGTAACGGAAGTCCATATTCTGTTGTTTTCATAGCATTTTAGTGTTAACACGATACTGCTCCTAACAAAGTTTGAAGCATTAGTACTCATCACAGCGAATACTGAGCTGTACATGCTACTGGTGTTTGTTTTATTTTTCATGACAGGTAAACTAGTAAGAAGTTAGAGTACTTTCCTTTGAAAAGAAGCAACTCGAACGGCCCAGTATATTGCAAGTCGTTAGTCGTCTTCAGTGTGTGTGTGTTTGGTTTATAGAAAAGAAGCGACTGTTGACCTTATGTCTCACGTGTCCTCGAATTAGATACCTACAATGAGTCAGTACAGGGGCAAGTACTGAGAAGAGCATTACTTAAGATTATTCTGAACAATCTCATTTATATTAAACGGTTCCCAGTACCAGGTAAGTGTTTAGAATGATTACAAGCACATAGCGTCTATTTCCGACACTTATTCGTTGCCACCGAATTTTAGTCTTTCCTTAACTGAAGCAGCTAGTGCTGAAACTTCACTCCTCACAGACCTCATGTCATGGCGTTTGAGCGAAGTCTCTACGTTTGCCAAGCATTTCGGAGATATTTCTCATTCCGCACGTTGACGAAGAAATAGAGGGAACTGCAGCGTCATGCGAACACTGACATGTAACTGGCAGATAAATCAGAACCGACTCTATTTCACGGATCACCAATGTCAGCTTAACTAAGTGGGTAGTTCACATCGGGAACAAACACTTTGCGATGCTGGTAGTTTCCAGCGTCTCGATTGTAGGTGATAGAGTTAGCCATCCACGAAAACTGTTTTACAGTAAGAGGGCGCTCACTAAAATGGGTGTCGAGGCAACGACGGGATAATCACGACTCGACTGGTTGACCGTGATGATAATCGCAAGAATCCCAGCTGGGGAATCCCGCAGCGCCTACTGTTGGTCGTCTTAGCGACGCCAAATGGGACACCTGCCAGGTCTCGCGAACTCCTTTGCAAGTGGCGCGGCTGACCCGCAGCCAGCTGGCGCAGGTGGTCTTCAGGTGGCCGCCAGTGGCTGTGCTCTGGGCGGCGTGACGTCACGCGGCTGCAGGTGTCACAGCTTGCTAGGCCGGCGGGCCGCCATGAGGCTGCGCAGCTTCTGCAGGTTGGTGAGCGCGGTTGCGTCATCCGGCTGCAGGCGCAGCGCCTCGCGGTAGCAGGCGGCTGCCTCGTCGTAGCGGCCGTTCAGGTGCAGGATGGCGCCCAGGTTGAGGTGGTGCCGCGCGCTCTGCAACACGAGCACCAGGCAGCCTCAGCACTGAGCAAGTGCACTGCGTTAGGGTGGTGCGTGAGTTATCAGCATTTTCCGTAAGTATAAAAAGCACTATAGATACACATATGAGACTTTAGTTATCAAAAATATATTCTCCTCCACTATTTACAACAGTCAGACAACGCTGCGGTTACTTGTAAATTCCGGAACTGTAGAAATCACGTGGTTTTGACGTGAAAAACTCGTCGGGTCCAGTTCGGAGCCCATTTTCATCCGGAAAGGAAGTTCCCTGAAGGCTGTTCGATAGAGAGCGGACAAGGTGAATATATGAGAGCGCAAGATCTGGTGAATAAGGTATGTGCGAAATGACTCCTCAATTCAACTACTCTACAGTGTTTCTTGTCATTCTAGCAGAATTTCGCGGAGTTGCGTGACTTCACGCAGACTTCCTGGTCGTTGTTCCAGAATTTCGTCTGCAAGACGTCTCAGTTATTGAGAATGAATATCAGCAGTGACGGCTATATCTACATCTACATCTACATTTATACTGCGCAAGCCACCAAACGGTGTGTGGCGGAGGGCACTTTACGTGCCACTGTCATTACCTCCCTTTCCTGTTCCAGTCACGTACGGTTCGCGGGAAGAACGACTGCCGGAAAGCCACCGTGCTCGCTCGAACCTGTCTAATTTTACATTCCTGATCTCCTCGGGACGTATAAGTAGGGGAAAGCAATATATTCGATACCTCATCCAGAAACGTACCCTCTCGAAACCTGGACAGCAAGCTACACCGCGATGCAGAGCGCCTCTCTTGCAAAGTCTGCCACTTGAGTTTGCTAAACATCTCCGTAACGCTATCACGCTTACCAAATAACCCTGTGACGAAACGCGCCGCTCTTCTTTGGATCTTCTCTATCTCCTCTGTCAACTCAACCTGGTACGGATCCCACACTGATGAGCAATACTCAAGTATAGGTCGAACGGGTGTTTTGTAAGCCACCTCTATTGTTGATGGACAACATTTTCTAAGGACTCTCCCAATGAATCTCAATTTTATACGATCATTCCACTTCAAATCGCTCCGTACACATACTCCCTGATATTTTACAGAAGTAACTGCTACTAGTGTTTGTTCCGCTATCATATAATCATACAATAAAGTATCCTTCTTTCTATGTATTCGCAATACATTACATCTGTCTATGTTAAGGGTCCGTTGCCACTCCCTGCACCGAGTGCCTATTCGCTGCAGATATTCCTGCATTTCGCTGCAATTTTCTAATGCTGCAACTTCTCTGTATACTACAGCATCATCCGCGAAAAGCCGCATCCCGGGGAAGCAATTCAAAGAACACCACATCGTCGTAGTTCCACGAGATGCGTAAAATTGTCGTTTCTGGACGCGGACATGTCTTAGTAAGGAGAACTGCAGCTTTGTATGGCCTCAGCCATTCCTTCATTTTCCTTCTGTTAGCATGAAGACACCATTTCCTGTCACCAGGGGCGATTTGAGATAGGAATGGTCAATGTTGTTCACGAGCCAATTGATGAGGAGCAAGCAGAGACCTAAATATGGCCACCCGCTGATTTGTGTTTTTGGCTTAGAATGGGCGGTACCCATATACCCGATTTTTTAACCTTCCTTATTGCATGAAAATGTCAAAAGATGGGAATCATCGCAATTTATCACATTCGCTAGTTCTCGAGTACACTGACGTGGATCATTGTGTATTAATGCGCTTAAACGATCTAAATCAAACACCATAGGTCCTCCTGAACGTGGAGAGTCACTACTGTCAAAACGATCCTCCTTAAAAAGAGAAAACAATTCTCTTGCCTTGCTCTACTCAGTGGCATTATCGCCGTGCATGGTGCAAACGTTTCTGGCTTATTCCGCTGCTGTCACCTCTCTACTGAACTCAAACAGAAGAATAAGTCGGCAATGTTGCCATTTCTCCAGTTGGCACTCCATTTTCTAGCATCCACAGCTCCACTCACTACCACCAGATGACAATATGTAAACTCAAATAGCAACAGTGATTACAAATAAAAAATGATAGTCGATAAATAAAACCATGCCAGCCAGAATACCAACGTGCAAAACAAAAACGCTACGAACTTATGCTCCAACCTAATAGACTCAGAACTGTTCAGATTTTCCGAACGTGCGGTGAAGGAAGTACACGGGGAAACGCTCCTATGCAGCTGTGGATCCTTCAGCACCACAGTTATAGATGGTGTAACAGTATTATTACGGTGAATTGAATATAGGGTTACCACTTTTTTTGAGCAAACAAATTATATTGGTCGTTAAAAATAGGAAAAAACTACAATTTTTACCTCCTCTCTCACCCGCAGTTACTTTCGTAATCAAACTGACCACTGCTGGATGCCTCAGCTGTGTCCTACTAAGCGATCTCTTGGTCATGTTTTGCCATAACTTTATTTCCCAGTTCCATTCAGTAGTTTCTCATTTGTTAGTAGATCTTCACATCAAATCTTTCTCCTACAACACCAAATTTGGAAAGTTTCTACCTTCTTGCATGAACAGCTTATCATCTATGTTCCACTTCCATAGAAGTTTACACCCATACAAATACCCTTATAAAAGACTTCCTAACACTTGAATTTATATTATATCTTAACAAATTCCTCTTTTCTAGAACTTTCTTTTCTTGCTACAGCCGATCTGCCTTTTACATCCACTTTACTGGGGCCATCAACAGTTATGTTGTTATCCAAATAGTCAAACTCATCTACTACTTTTAGTGCCTCATCTCCTAATCTAATTCCCTCAGCATCAGCCGATTTAATTATATTACGTTCCACCATCCTCGTTTAACTTCATCTTACAATCTCTTTTCATTCCACTATCTATTCTGTTTAACGCCTCTTTCAAGTCCTCTGGTGCCTCTGACAGAAACTCAAGGTTTATGTTTTTTCTCTTTCTCCTTTGAAAATTTCTCTTTGGTTCCTTCACAGCCTGCTCAATGTACGAGGATGTGCTGTACTCCTTCTTCACTCCCTTGACAACTATGGCTTTCTGTTAATGTCCTGCTCCTTTCACTGTAGTCTGCTTCCTGTAAAAGTTGTAAACAAACTTTAGCTCTCTGTATTTTATCCTAGTTAACTCCAAAATTTCCAAGCTTTCTCCAAAACTACAAATGCAATAAATACTGGTTTTCCTTTCTTCAACTTATCTCCAGGGATACGTCGTTAATGACACAGAATTTGATATTCGAAGACGACCAGCACAGAAGAATACTCTTCAGACAAAAGGAGGTGGTTTTGCTGTAAACGTAAAGCTTCAGTTAGTACATTCTGAGCCATCCAGGGGACTGGTTCAATACCCTTGCTAACATGAATGGTACCCTACATATCTTAATAAAACTGGTAGGAGGCCAAAAGGGAGGAGCGACTGTGGGGAAATCGGCACACAGTGTCACGTCCTATGGATATATCCCCTCAATGAAGATATAGGAGAGCCTCCTAAGTACGGTTTAGAAGACAAAATTATTTACAACGTCCTTAGCGTAATAGTGGACTGATAATCTAGCCAGGAGAAAAATCGAGGCTTAACTATAGACAAGACACCCAGCCAAGATGAGTGAGACCAGTAGATGTGCCTAGAGTTCCGGCGTTATCCACTACATTGTTTACATTTATTATGAACTACAAATCTCCTATTACACATATTTGGAGTAGACCTGAAGACAATTTTTGGTGTGAAGGTTTCTCTGCTTTAGACAGGACATGCCATGTGCTACTTAGTAAGAATTTTTCAGTCCATTAACAAATGTGTACTATTCTACAAGAACGTATTTTGCTCATTTGGTCATTAGTGCCTATTATACCTAACGCATTCTGGAAGTCAAGGAACACACCATGAACATGGCCGCCGTTTTCTACGTACGTCTGGGTTCCTTGGCCGAGTAGGACGGCCTGTGGTTTACACGATCGTTTCTACTGCGCGAGTCCTCGTCTATTGCCACAGGAGAGTCTTCGGTTCCCGAAAATCATAATACTCTTTGATTAAACGGATTTAAAATATCTGCAACAGATTACCAGCAACGATGTATTTCTATACAAGCCGACGTGAGATGAAGAAGGTGGTGTGGTAGAATTTTGGTAGACTGGAAAAGATAAACCCTGTATTATCTGAAAAGTATAATGCATGACTAGCTCAAGGCACCTTTTTCAGAGATACTGAAATACGGTATTTTTAAACTCCGCTATAAGACAGGGGATAGGAGAGATGTCAATAATAATCGACATACTTTACCCAAACATTTGAGAGCGACAATAATACTCTCAGTAAATCATTCTTTGGATTTTGGAAGAGTTGCTCAAATCAGAGTGCCATTTACACGTTCACTCGCCAAATTTAGAAGCATTAAATAACAAAACATTAATGGGTGTTATTTTCTGCAGCCTATCCAAAGCATTTGACGTGTGAATCACAAATTCTCCGCGATAAATTGAGGTTTCATGTAATTTGTGGTATAGCCAACCAATGAATAATGTCATATCTACCCAAAAGTAGTTGTGCTTAGTAATTTTGTCAATGTAATAGCGAGAGATACTCCTACCTGGTGAGAAATCATGTACAACATTCCTCAAGGCCCAGTCGTAGGTCTGATATTCTTACTCAAGTATGTAAACGACATTCCGTTTAATATACAACAAACAGAATAAGTTTTTTGCCGGTGACGCTAGTGTTGTAATCAGTCCAAGTATAAATACAGCAACACAAGAAACGGTAAAAAATGTTCTTAAAAGTATTAGTTTCAGGTTTTCTGTGAATAGTTTCACTCTCAATTTCTAAAAGTGTACTTAATTCTGTACATCTAGAGGTACTACACGATTTCGAAACGGATCAATGGTGAGGAAATAACAAGCAGAGTAGAAACTGCAGATTATTTATGTGTCGTTATTGATAAGAACTTAAACAAGTTTGGTATTTTGACTACTGCTTCACATTTTATCCTTTGCTCATGAAGTTTGTTGTAAATAATCGACTTCAGTTCAAAAGGGACAATGATGTACATAATTCAGTACCAGAAGAGAATTACATCCGTTACTAAACATTAAGGTTGTTTTTAGTTGAAAAAGAAGCGTACGATGTTGCAACGAAAATGTTTAATCACTTGGCCAGTGATTACAATGTCTGACAAACAGCAAGGTAGAATTTGAAAACCACCTGGAAAAGTTTCCTGTTGACGACTCCTTCTACTCTGTAGAAGAATTTCTGTTACTAGGTAAAAGGTGGTTGGTAGCAATTACTAACTCACAATTGTATATAAAAAATCGTCAAAATCAGCTGTATTTATAAATTAATTTTTTATTTGAATGTAAAATGACGCATTGAATATCTCTGTAATTAGTGTGCACGTAATAATAATAACTCAGTACTTAATGGGAGATGTAATTGTGCAACATTCAAACAGTATTTGGGACACTGGAACCCTATTGTAAGGGAAAATATATGTAACGGGGTTACGTGAGCGTTCGTCGTTGCAGTACGAAGGAGAAATGTTATAGTTTATCACTTTCAAGAACAGGTTGTTGTTGCAGCAGTTTTATGATGGACGAATGCAATGAAAAATGCAGTATAATTTGTGTAACATAATTCTGTTGATACTAATTCTAATTGTAAGCGCTCGATATACATCTGAGCGTTTTCTGTAGACAAAAAGCTGTACATCATAAACTAAATTTACACGTCATGGAATTTGCGGCGGGGCGGGCCTGTATAAAGTTTACTCGTTCGTCGTACTGTTCATTGGAAATAGTTCCACCTACCTCAGTACGGCGGCAGATCACCAGCCCGTTTCTCTGCATGCGTATGTACTGCGATGACAACGTAAAAGCAGCGTTGAAGAAAACGCCGTCAATTCTTACGTTGCAAAGTCCGCATGAACTCTGGTAGCAATCAGTCTCGTAAATTCTTATAATACTTTTCTGGCGGAAAGTGGTTGCTTCGTTCTCTCAGTAAAACGTCAAAATTCTGAAATGAGTCCTTTATTCCATTTCAATTAAAAAAATACCTGCCATCAGCCCACATGTAACTAGCGAACATCATCACCGTCCTCAGTTCACAGTTCATGCAACCCAGTACACACTCAAGGCAGCCAGAAATGTACCAATCCGAAGAATTACGCGATTTTACAGTCAATACTCCGCTACAATATCTGAGTATCACATTCAGTCCTTTCAAAGGATTTCTATCAAAGAAATTGCTCGCCAAGTATTCCATATACGGATATGAAACATGCCACGCGGAATTTTGCAAAGGCCGAAAGTTCACACGCGTTTATCTTTCAAACAAAACAATTATAGAACTTCCAAACTTCACAAAACTGTCCATAAATGCAACTGCTCATACGGCAACGCGATATACCAATACCTTCTTCATTTTACACATTGTGCGGACGGACACGTTCAACATGACCTGCACGTTCAGTAGCTACCCAGCGACCCCTCAATGCTGCTCCTTCCGCAGCCTATAACTACCTGGCACTGCGGAGGAACTGCTAAACTCTGATTGGTTGGTCAAAATGACCAGCAAAGCAGAACAATCGTTCGAGATCATTCTCGCGCCAGAACTGTCCTATACCAATCACTATTCCCAGTTGTATTCACGTCATTTCAATATGCAACTATTAATATAATGTTTAACAAAACCAAACGAAAGGAAAACTAATCCGGGAATTTATTTAGAAAAGTATTACTCTGCAAACGGATATTCTGTCTGCCTTCTTACAAAAGCAAGTACTCTTAGACATACGTCATCAGGAACGAGGGGAAAACACAACTTTCCCACTGCACAGTTACTTAATGCGGTGCATTATATAATGTTGAATTTCTACGTATATCCCACTTACACACTCTCACTGATTCTCATTCATTCTACAACAACGAAACAAATAGATATTAATTAAATAATAATCTTTCCTGGATTTTATATTACGAAAATGAAAAGTAATTAACGTTTTTAATATGAGCCGGCCGCGGTGGTCTCTCGGTTAAGGCGCGCTGTCCGTAACCGCGCGACTGCTACGGTCGCAGGTTCGAATCCTGCCTCGGGCATGGATGTGTTTGATATCCTTAGGTCAGTTAGGTTTAAGTAGTTCTAAGTTCTAGGGGACTGATGACCGCAGAAGTTAAGTCCCATAGTGCTCAGAGCCATTTGAAACACTTTTTAATATGAAAATCCAAATAAATTGACCTGACATATTGTGAACTTGAGAAATGATTTCAAATGATACTAAAAGACGAACTGTTATTATTCCTAACTTAGTTTTTTAGTCTAAGTGTCTGTTTGTGGTGTTTTAGGTAATTTCCTCTAACTCTGAAACCGTGACAGGTAGAAGACTGAAATTTTTATACCATATTCTCCTGAATAACAAAAGGCGGTGTATCGACCTTAAACAATATTACATAATATTTAATATAGTTTATTTAGATTCTTAAGGGTTTGATTATTCAGTCACTTGAAGTGACACAGATACCGCTTCCCACGGCTAGCATAGAGACAGGTGCGAATGAGTCATTGCTCAGACACCTGGCTGTCTCCTTCACAGCCGACGTCTCCAATGCAAAGGCTGTTCAGCAGAGCAGCTTGCTGCAGTAAAGTTATCACGTATTGACTCACTACGTTACAAATTACACTGAGATGACAAAAGTCTTAGACAGTAGTATGCATGTATACGGATGACGATGGTATCGCCTACACAAGATATAAAAGGGCGATGCATTAGAGGGAGCTGTCGCTTGCACTCAGGTGATTCATTTGAAAAGCCTTAATATCAGCACTTGATAATGGCCTGAAGCCGAAATTGCAGTAGTGTGTAGTAAAACGTTGTAACAGTCACTGGCGTAAAGGTGATGTCCTTCATTTGAAAAGGTTTCCGATGTGATTCTGGCCTGAAGACGGGAATCAACAGACTATAAAGTCTGGAATGGTAGTTAGAGCTAGATGTATGGGACATTCCATTTCTGAAATCGTTAGGGAATTCATTTCCTAGGTACACAATGAGTGTGCCGAGCATGCACAGTTTCAGGCATTACTTCTCACAACAGACAATGCAATGGCCTACGGCTTTGCCTTAACGATCATCATGGGTCTTCTCAGACAGAGGAACGTGCACGGAGGCGGCGGACTGTGTGTACGTCAGATTCTGAGATCCGGGTTATACAGAACATTGAGACGAACCCTAGAACAAACTCCAGAGAAGTGGACTGCCAATATAGTGTAACCCACAGTATGAGTACGTGTATCCTGCATGACAACCACTACTATTCCTGTCACCTGCAGTCCCATAGAGGCTACTTTGAACATCTGCTGTGACGTAGATGCGATGCAGCTACGTACAGTGTCCCGGGACGATATGTTGTCGCTGGATACACACCGTCCATTTCCGGACACCTGGTCACAGTGTGGTGTCACCGCCAGACACCACACTTGCTAGGTGGTAGCCTTTAAATCGGCCGCGGTCCGTTAGTATACGTCGGACCCGCGTGTCGCCACTATCAGTGATTGCAGACCGAGCGCCGCCACACGGCAGGTCTAGAGAGACTTCCTAGCACTCGCCCAGTTGTACAGCCGACTTTGCTAGCGATGGTTCACTGACAAATTACGCTCTCATTTGCCGAGACGATAGTTAGCATAGCCTTCAGCTACGTCATTTGCTACGACCTAGCAAGGCGCCATTATCATTTGCTATTTATCTTGTGATGCATGTACCGTGAAGAGCTATGTTCACCACTTATGGATTAAAGTTAAGTATTCCAACAGCTACGTACTTTATTTGCTAGACTCAAATCCTTTAACTGTTCCAGACCTCACGCCAGCCTGCGTGAGCTTAAACGCGTGCCTTTCGGCTTCACCTCCTAGTGGCTTGGCTGTCTTGCCAAGTCACAATACACAGGATCTTTTTTCTCCATTTACAGTCAAATGGTTCAAATGGCTACGATCATTATGGAACTTAACATCTGAGGTCATCAGTCCCCTAGAACTTAGAACTACTTAAACCTAACTAAGGACATCACACACATCCATGCCCGAGGCAGGGTTCGAACCTGCCACCGTAGCAGTCTCGCGGTTCCGAACTGAAGGGCCTAGAACCCCACGGCCACCGCGGCCAGCTTTTACAGTCAGGAACCCGTTCCTGCAGGTTACCAGTTTTATTAATGCTCACCCTGGTTACTTCTCCACAGTGCTTGAGTGTGATCTGATACACAGCACTCTGTGGCAAGAGCTGCAGTTTGAATTTGCTATTGACTAAAAATATTGTCAAGCTGTTGATATTAACAAACGCAGGTGTGTAGTTGCGAGATTTGAACTTATTTGCGAGGTTACTTGAAATTTTGCCAGTATATGGGATGATACACTACTTATTTTAAATACTGACACCATCCTGTTGGCTGACGTACATTTCAGACAAGGATAACTTGAACAGTACCCCAGAGGTGGTGTGCAGTTGGATTCCGCCACTAAACAACTGATTGAGAAGTTGATTTCAAGATAATGATGTCATGTGCGGTCTGTATCACCTAGGCTGAGGCAATAATGAACACTCGTAGATATATTCGACATCAGTCGTGCAAACGGAGGAGTGTACGAGGCAAGCGCTGTTGGCTTCTGCTCGTCTCTCTAGGCCCATCCCCAGCACCCCCCTCCCCCTCTCCGCCGCCTCTGCCACTGCGCCCTAATTAAATTCGCCCACACCGCTCGCGGATCAACTAACAGCGACGTAAATTTGTTTCCAAAGCGGTCGAGGTGAGGCGGGTCGGCTGGGCTCGTCTCGTCTTTCAGGCCTGAGCGGGAAGCCTTGTTTCCATAAAGGCATTCCCGGAAGTGAGGGAACGTTATTCGCTCTCTGCACACACGCTTGGTGGTAGTTTGGCTTTCTCGCTTTTCAAGGCACACTCACCGTGAGCAGACACTTTGCTCATCGGTTTCCAGACCCCGTTTCATATCTGCCGCGTGCAGCGGGGTATTTTTGTCCCGTTACCAGCCCAGTGTTCTATCGTTCACGCACTGAAGCCATAAAAACAACGCCGTCTGGTTAAAATGAATGATGAGAAACTGCTCCTCAAAACTGCTCCTCACCTGGACATGTACCGTCACAAGAAGACTCATGGCTTGCTAGAGATTTGCCGTACAGACTATATTTTAGGAAATACACTCCTGGAAATGGAAAAAAGAACACATTGACACCGGTGTGTCAGACCCACCATACTTGCTCCGGACACTGCGAGAGGGCTGTACAAGCAATGATCACACGCACGGCACAGCGGACACACCAGGAACCGCGGTGTTGGCCGTCGAATGGCGCTAGCTGCGCAGCATTTGTGCACCGCCGCCGTCAGTGTCAGCCAGTTTGCCGTGGCATACGGAGCTCCATCGCAGTCTTTAACACTGGTAGCATGCCGCGACAGCGTGGACGTGAACCGTATGTGCAGTTGACGGACTTTGAGCGATGGCGTATAGTGGGCATGCGGGAGACAGGGTGGACGTACCGCCGAATTGCTTAACACGCGGGGCGTGAGGTCTCCACAGTACATCGATGTTGTCGCCAGTGGTCGGCGGAAGGTGCACGTGCCCGTCGACCTGGGACCGGACCGCAGCGGCGCACGGATGCACGCCAAGACCGTAGGATCCTACGCAGTGCCGTAGGGGACCGCACCGCCACTTCCCAGCAAATTAGGGACACTGTTGCTCCTGGGGTATCGGCGAGGACCATTCGCAACCGTCTCCATGAAGCTGGGCTACGGTCCCGCACACCGTTAGGCCGTCTTCCGCTCACGCCCCAACATCGTGCAGCCCGCCTCCAGTGGTGTCGCGACAGGCGTGAATGGAGGGACGAATGGAGACGTGTCGTCTTCAGCGATGAGAGTCGCTTCTGCCTTGGTGCCAATGATGGTCGTATGCGTGTTTGGCGCCGTGCAGGTGAGCGCCACAATCAGGACTGCATACGACCGAGGCACACAGGGCCAACACCCGGCATCATGGTGTGGGGAGCGATCTCCTACACTGGCCGTACACCACTGGTGATCGTCGAGGGGACACTGAATAGTGCACGGTACATCCAAACCGTCATCGAACCCATCGTTCTACCATTCCTAGCCCGGCAAGGGAACTTGCTGTTCCAACAGGACAATGCACGTCCGCATGTATCCCGTGCCACCCATCGTGCTCTAGAAGGTATAAGTCAACTACCCTGGCCAGCAAGATCTCCGGATCTGCCCCCCATTGAGCATGTTTGGGACTGGATGAAGCGTCGTCTCACGCGGTCTGCACGTCCAGCACGAACGCTGGTCCAACTGAGGCGCCAGGTGGAAATGGCATGGAGAGCCGTTCCACAGGACTACATCCAGCATCTCTACGATCGTCTCCATGGGAGAATAGCAGCCTGCATTGCTGCGAAAGGTGGATATACACTGTACTAGTGCCGAAATTGTGCATGCTCTGTTGCCTGTGTCTATGTGCCTGTGGTTCTGTCAGTGTGATCATGTGATGTATCTGACCCCAGGAATGTGTCAATAAAGTTTCCCCTTCCTGGGACAATGAATTCACGGTGTTCTTATTTCAATTTCTAGGAGTGTACTTTATCCTGCAAAACACTGAAGTGAGAAAGAATGTGGTATAGGTATGCGTATTCAAATGAAAAGATATAGAAACAGGCAGAACACAGCGCTACGGTCGGTAACGCCTATATAAGACAGCAAGTTCAGATGGCTCTGAGCACTATGGGACTTAACTTCTGAGGTCATGAATCCACTAGAACTTAGAACTATTTGAACGTAACTAACCTAAGGACATCACAAACATCCATGCCCGAGGCAGGATTCGTACCTGCGACCGTAGCAGCCGCGCGGCGAGACTGTAGCGCCTAGAACCGCTCGACCACCCCGGCTGGTTTAGACAGCAAGTGTCTGACGCAGTTGTCAGATCGGTTACAGCTGCTACAACGCCAGGTTATCAAGATTTCAGTGAGTTTGAACAAGGTATTAGTCGGCGCACGAGCGATTGGGCACAGCTTCACCTAGGTAGCGATGAAGTGGTGATTTTTCCCGTATGATCATTCCTCGTGTATACCGTGAGCATCAGGAATCCCGTAAAACATTAAATCTCCGACATTGATGCGGCTAGAAGATCCTGCAAGAACGGGATCAGCGACGACTGAAGAAAACTGTTCAACGTTGCAGAAGTACAACCATTCTGCAAATAGCTGCAGATTTCAGTGATGGGCCATTGAACGAGTCTTGTTTCAAATTTTATCGAGCGGATGGACGTGTACGCTATGGAGAAACCCTCATGAATCCATGGAACCCGCGTATCAGGAGGGGACTGTTCAAGCTGGTGGAGGCTCTGTAAAGGTGTGGAGTGTGTGCACTCGGAGTGATATGGGATCTCTAATACGTCTAGATGCGACTCTGACAGGTGACACGTACTTAAGCATCCTGTCTGATCACCTGCATCCATTCATGTCCATTGTGCATTCCGACGGACTTGGGCAATTCTAGCAGTACAATGTGACACCCTACACGTCCAGAATTGCTACACAGTGGCTCCAGGAACATTCTTTGAGTTTATTCACATCCGCTGACCACCAAACTCCCCAGATATCTCCAGAGCATATCTGTGGATGCCTTGCAACGTGCTATTCAGAAGAGATCTCCACCCTGTCGTACTCTTACGCATTTATGGACAGCCCTGCAATACTAATGGTGTCAGTTTCCTATAGCACTACTTCAGGCACTATTCCTGACCATGCCACGTCGTGTTGCGACACTTCTGCGTGCTCGCGGGGGCTCTACACGTTATTAGGCAGGTGTACCAGTTTGTTTGGCTCTTCAGTGTATATCGTGAAGTGTCAGTGAGAAGTCGTGATCAGTGTTATTGAAAAATGGAATGAGAACTGATAGTAATGAAGTACCTATCGGGCGTAACAGTTTCGTTACCCCTAAGAATTCAGTTTCAGTATAAACTTACAAAAAAGTCGAAATCATCCAATCTCTAGTTTGCCTCAGGAAATTCGAGTATTGCCTTGGGCCTAAATAATGTACTTATCCTAATTTTCGATGTATTTTCGTATGGGAAGCTTGGAGCCATTATGTTTTATTAGCAAAATAGGTGTGGTTTTGACCTTCTTGCGTTCCTTGAAGTCTCATACTTGGATTAAGGGATTAATTTTATTCAATACAGCTCATACAGTATTTCCGTCAGATTAAGGTTATATTAACTGAAGAATATTAACAATTTTCAAGATTTTACTACTGATGACAGAGTTTTGAAAACGAGCATTGAGGACAGCTCAAACGGAACGACAGAAAATATGATTCAAATGGCTCTGAGCACTATGGGACTTAACACCTGAGGTCATCAGTCCACGAGAACTTAGAACTACTTAACTAACTTAAGGACACCACACACACCGATGCCCGGGGCAGGATTCGAACATGCGACCATAGCAGGCGCGCGGTTCCGGACTGAAGCGCCTAGAACCGCTCGTCCACCGCGGCCGGCCGGAACGACAGAAATAAGAGAACAGCATCAGTATGAAAATAATGTAGTAATTGAAAAGCACTGTATTGTTTATGTTTTACAGGATTAAACTCTAATGATGGTTTTGCAAGCCGAATTCGATAAATTACGCATGTAGAACGTAAGTAAAGTATTGCTTTTCATTTATTACAATGTTGTTCTGCCAAGAGACGAAAGAATCAGTTAACAAAACAGGTTATGCTGTATCGATAACGTAATTAATGAAACTCGTCGTAATGTTACATTAAATAATGCCCTTGGCCATAAAATTAGAAAAATGAGAGGGTTTAAACTTCTGTAGATGATGATGCTGTCCTGATCCATGGGTGTTACGAGACTGGACCACAAGAGAAGCCATCCTGTAAGGAAACGGATGTGAGTGACGGCAAATAGCTTAGCGTCTACTGCTATTGTTTGGATAGTAATTACTACAAAAATAATTTTACAAACATTTATTAGGCCTACTGAAGATTAATGTATGAAGGAGCTGTTTCTTTTTCCATGGTATTCTGGTAAGGCTGATTTGTCGTGATGACTGTTAAATAGCTTTCTTTGATTTATTTCACGAAGTGCAACACCTTCTATACCTTTCATGGCAATTAGGACCACAGAACCATGGTCTTTTCCGAATGTACTTTTGACCAAAAAGCGATTCTGGTATCTGGTGTCGGAGGCTTTTGATAATCCTGCCTTCTGAGTTTTTTTGGTGATATTTACATAGAAACGTTCCCGTCCTAACACATATGTTTCTAAACGAGAAGTCAAATACCAGTTTTCATAGACTTCGGTTAAAAATGTTTTAAGACAACGCAGTATTTTCATAAAAATATTCATCGCGGATGTCATTTAAAGGAACACGGAAACACGAATACTTTACTTCTAACCGAGAAGTTTCAAAAATGCTTTCGTAATGAAATATTTCTGTAACAACTTTGAACACCTGTTTCACCCTCTTGTGGCAGAATTTCCAAAATATCTGAAATACGTTTTTTTTTAATTTCTAGGCGTAAGTCAAACGCCAATTTTGGTAGATGAAGCTCAAAAAAACTGAAATAGGTATTTTTTTTATTTCTACCCATAAGTCAAACGCCAATTTTGATTGATGTAACGTAAAAATACTTACGTAGTTCTGTATTAATGATTTCTTTCCAGACAAACTTCCATCCACTATTTCATCTCTTTAGGGTTGAGATTCCAAAAAGGCTGAAACACGTATTTTCTTTTAATTTATGACCGAGAAATCAGTTACCAAATTTCGTGGTTCCAGCTACAAAATTTCCTTAATAGCGAAGGTATTTAAAGAAAAGTATTCCTCCACTATCTCACCTCCGTAGGGGTGGAATTTCGTAAGATCCCTTCTTCAACGATGCCCCCAGTGTAAGATGAACGTGCTCTCGAAATTTCAAGTTTTATCCTTAGTGGTGTGGACTGGACTATATTCAATTTTGAAGCAGACGGGACATTTTATTTGAATATATAGAGAAGAAGAAAAAAACAGACACTGATTATTGATTGGCGACTCCATAGTGTCCTGTGCACTACGACCAGATAATGGGTATACAACTTTACAACTGCAGTTTTGGCCTTTGGACCATTTTCAAGTGGTGCTGCAAAAGATTTTGCATCAGAACGCCAGACTTTAAAATACTCAGACTATATACACTACTGGCCATTAAACTGCCACACCACGAAGATGACGTGCTACAGACGCGAAACTTAACCGACAGGAAGAAGATGCTGTGATATGCAAATGATGAGCTTTTCACAGCATTCACACAAGGTTGGCGCCCGTGGCGACACCTACAACGTGCTGACATGACGAAAGTTTCCAACCGATTTCTCACACACAAACAGCAGTTGACCGGCGTTGCCTGGTGAAACGTTGTTGTGATGCCTCGTGTAAGGAGGAGAAATGCGTACCATCACGTTTCCGACTTTGATAAAGGTCGGATTGTAGCCTATCGCGATTGCGGTTTATCGTATCGCGACACTGCTGCTCTCGTTGGTCGAGATCCAATGACTGTTAGCAGAATATGGAATTGATGGGTTCAGGAGGGTAATACGGATCGCCGTGCTGGATCCCAACGGCCTCGTATCACGAGCAGTCGAGGTGACAGGCATCTTATCCGCATGGGTGTAACGGAGCGTGCAGCCACGTCTCGATCCCTCTGTCTACAGATGGGGACGTTTGCAAGGCAACAACCATCTGCACGAACAGTTCGACGACGTTTGCAGCAGCATGGACTATCATGGCTGCGGCTACCCTTGACGCTGCATCACAGACAGGAGCGCCAGCGATGGTATACTCAACGACGAACCTGGGTGCACGAATGGCAAAACGTCATTTTTTCGAATGAATCCAGGTTTTGTTTACAGCATCATGGTGGTCGTTGTGTTTGGCGACATCGCGGTGAACGCCCATTGGAAGCGTGTATCACTCGGCGTGATGGTATGGGGTGCCATTGGTTACACGTCCTGCTCACGTCTTGTTCGCATTGACGGCACTTTGAGCAGTGGACGTTACACTTCAGATGTGTTACGACCCGTGGCTCTATCCTTCATTCGATCCATGCGAAACCCTACATTTCAGCAGGATAATGCACGACAGCATGTTGCAGGTCCTGTACGGGCCTTTCTAGATACAGAAAATGTTGGACTGCTGTCCTCGCCAGTACATTCTCCAGATCTCTCACCAACTGAAAACGTCTGGTCAATGGTGGCCGAGCAACTGGCTCGTCACAATACACCAGTCACTACTCTTGATGAACTGTGGTATCGTGTTGAAGCTGCATGGGCAGCTGTACCTGTACACGCCATCCAAGCTCTGTTTGACTCAATGCCGAGGCGTATCAAGGCCGTTGTTACAGCCAGAGGTGGTTGTTCTGGGTACTGATTTCTCAGGACCTATGCACCCAAATTACGTGAAAATGTAATCACATGTCGGTTCTAGTATAATATATTTGTCTAATGAATACCCGTCTATCATCTGCATTTCTTCTTGGTGTATCAATTTTAATGGCAATTTTAATGGCCGGTAGTGTACAAGTCATGTCCAAAATCAGTCTCTCCATTGTAGGAATACCATACGATGAGACAAGAATCGAACTCCCACATATAAAACATCCATTTTACGTGTCGGTGCCTCATTGTTTATGACGTCACGCCTCATTAACTCTGTTGCAAATAGAGTTAGCAGTACATTAGTAATACAGGGTGATACACGACAAGTCACCCGATTGAATTTTGATCCTACAAGTATACTATATGGGCAATAGCTTCAAAATGGTGCACTCAACTTCGTGCAGTTCATGGAGATTACGCTAGATGTCGTTGCGAGTTCATCGCTTCCATTGTGAGTCCGCCATTTCACTTTCCCGCGAAGTCGGACAGAGGACGGTTGACCGTCGCACAGAAAACGAAGACTGTGTTACCGTCGCGGCGACCAACAGCGTTACACTGACACAGAGAAAGTTTCGTGCTCATTTAGGCACACGGGGGGCTCCCGGCCCACAGGCAATATGCAGATTACATAAAAAATTTGATGGTACTGGATCGATTTTGTAGTGTTAGCGGCCACATGCACGTACCGTACGTTCGCCGCAAAACATGCAGTACAAGTGGATTTGACGCGTAGTCCGTGTAAATCAACAAGAAGAGTCGGTACTTATTGCCAGAGATAAGGAGCAGAGACTGCAGTTTGCAAGGTCGGCAATCGAGCAAGACCAAGAGGCACATGTACACAACGCATGGTTTTTTTGACGAAACTTATTTTTACATGAACGGAGTTGTGAACAAACATAATGTTCGATTCTGGCCATGTGAACCTCCTCTAATAATCCACACGAAAGACACCTACGAGGAGAAAGTGTGCGTTTGGGTCACGATATCAAGCCATGGAATCATTGGTCCGTTCTTCTTCGATGCTATAGTAAGCGGTGAACGCTATTTACACATGGTGCGAAACCAGTTCTTTCCTCATGGTCTCATGTCTTCCATTGCAGACACAATGGTTCATGCAGGATGGAGCACGCCCCCATACTGCCAACGTTGTGCTTGATTTCCTACACAGAAGACTTCGCCTTAGGGTATTGTCAAATAGATTTCCAGAACGTTATGCAGGAGGACGAATGTGGTCGCCTCACAGCCCATGTGAGCTCTTCCTTTGGGGGTTCCTTACAGAGAAGGTGCACCACAGAACACCGGAAAATGGAGTGCAACTTAAGGCCATCAATGTGGAGTTATGCCGTGCCATTCCAAAACATTAGTGTCGGAGAGTCGTCACAAAAGCACATGTGCGACTTGAAGAGATTGGAAACCAAAACGGCTGTCATATTGAACGTGTGATTTATTAGGCTGTGTTTCCATGCTGTATTCTTTAGTTCTACATCAATACATTACAGATCTTTTCAACAACAAGAGATTGGAAACCAAAACGGCTGTCATATTGAACGTGTGATTTATTAGGCTGTGTTTCCATGCTGTATTCTTTAGTTCTACATCAATACATTACAGATCTTTTCCACAACAAATGTGTTATTCATGAAACAAATCAGGTGACTTATCGTGCGCTACCCTGTAAGTTTAGACGCAATTCCTGATAATGAAGTTTTACTGCATTAACTGTGGAAATGTATTAAACGATAAACCTTTTTCCTATCATCGTTTTGTGGGGGTTGTTGCCATCAAAAAGTTCCGAAAAGTTTGAAGTTACGTGTAAAGTTGTTGGAGGTCGATAAGTACTGTAATTGTCAATTATTGGACGAATATAGTCAGGGTAATATACGCTCCAGTAGTAATTGTGTCTCAAGACATATGCACAGTTTTTAACTCTACTACTATACTGTGTTAAACGTTTATGTAAGATTACGCATCTTAATGTGAAGATTATGACAGCATTATAAATTTTTAATTTAGGGCCATAATTAAAACTGGCGCTCCTCCTAAGAGTTAAGGCTCTATGCACTATGGGACTTAACATCTCAGGTCATCAGTCCCCTAGACTTGGAACTACTTAAACCTAACTAACCTAAGGACATGACACACATCCATGCCCCAGGCAGGATTCGAACCTGCGACCGTAGCAGCAGCGCGGTTCCGGACTGAAGGGCCTAGAACCGCTCTGTCACAGCGGCCGGCCTCCTAAGAGTCATCAGGTGTATTTTGCCTGGTACTTCAGCATATAGTTGCAATATCGTTTTAGCAACGTGTATCTCGAATCAGTCCAAACAAATATTGTTCGTCATGTCTTTCAAGTGACGCCGAGTGTCGACTCAAAGCGACGGTTTGTTTGCCATAACAAACAAACCGCTTTTTAAAGCGCAATTTTACGTGCCCATTCGATAGAGCTGTGCCTCATTAGTCTAGTGCGACATTTGTTTTGTTGCTGTTGTGGTCTCTGTTCGAAGACTGCTTTGGTGCCACTCTTGATGTTACGCTATCCTGTGCAAATTTCTTCATCTCCGAATAACTAAATGACTACTTTAACTTACATCTTTTGAATCTGCATGCGGTATTCATGTCTTGATCTCCCTCTACGTCCTTTATCCCCCACACTCCCCTCCAACACTAATTTGGTATCGCCTGGTGTATCAGAATGTGTCCTACCAACCGATCCCTTCCTCTAGCCAGACGCTCTATTCATCTGAGGAACCGAGGACACAGAGGAATAACGCGACTGCAGGGACTTATCCCTTGCACGCTTCCCGTGAGACCCACATTCCTAACTGTCCACAATCTACATACGTAATGTACCTAATAGATACTTGCACATCCATTTAATCTGTCCCCATCAGGGTGTATCAACAACACCTGTCGGCAGCTGAGTGTTTCACTTAATTATAATTTATTCTAGAGAAGCTGCCGGCCGGCCGGATTGGCCGTGCGGTTCTAGGCGCTACAGTCTGGAATCGACCGCTACAGTCGCGGGTTCGAATCCTGCCTCGGGCATGGATGCGTGTGATATCCTTATGTTAGTTAGGTTTAAGTAGTTATAAGTGCTAGGCGACTGATGACCTCAGACGTTAGGTCGTATAGTGCTCAGAGCCATTTTCTTTCTCTCTCTCTCTCTCTCTCTCTTTTTTTTTTTTTTTTTCGTGACAGTAGAATCTATATTCGATGTTAAGTTTCTCATCTTCCGAAACGCTTTTCGTGGCATTGCCAGTCTACATTGTATATCTTCTCTACTTCGGCCATCATTAGTTATTTTGATGTCCAAATAGCAAAATTCACGTACTTTACTAGTATAATTTTCTCAGTATTACCTGATTCAATGCATCTACATTCCATATCCACGCATGCTTTTGTTAAGGTTCATCTTATATACTCCTGTCAAGAGACTGTGCATTCTGTTCAGCTACTCGTCCTTTGCTGTCTCTGACAGAATTACGCTGTCACTGACAAACCTCAAATTTTTGTATTAACAGGGTCAATGAAACACGAAGGATAACGCAGTATTCCAGCAGCGACTGACCACCGCTGGTGCATACGGGTACTGGAAGCAGTCAGTGGGGGCCAGGGCGGTGCTTTCGCTACTGGAGTACTGGTTGCTCTTACTCTTTCACGGTGATTGTTAACACATTTCGGTAAAACAATTGGCGCATCAGACTGATTTCACCCCTCTGTTTGTCACAGACATGATACATAATTTGGAGTGGCAATCATTAAAATAAAGGCGTTTTTTGTTGCGACGGGATCTTCTCATGAAATTTCAATACCCAGATTTCTCCTCCGATTGCGAAAACATTCTGTTGGCACCAACCCACATAGGGAGGAATGATCATCATAATAAAATAAGAGAAATCAGGGCTCGCACAGAAAAATTTAAGTGCTCATTTTTTCCCGCGTGCCGTTCGAAAGTGGAACGGTAGAGAGACAGCTTGAAGGTGGTTCATTGAACCCCCTGCCAGGCACTTTAATTGTGAATAGCAGAGTAATCACGTTGTTGTAGATCTAGATGTAGAATGGGTATCTAAAGTCCCAGTTCACAGTTCAATTATTTTTTTTATTTTTTTTTAATTTTTTTTTATTTTTTTTTTTATTTTATTTATTTTTTTTTTTTTTTTGCAGCGGCAAACAGACCTACCCTTTCTGTCAACAATGGACGTCACACGAACGGCGTGATGAACATTATCTGTTTGATCTTTTCCCAGATGCGCAATGCAGAAACTAAATTGCAGGTATCTTACGAAACACCAGAGAAAATGCTGCCGACGTCTCTTAGGACAGACACAATGTATGAAATATCGAAAATCTAAATTTTTACCCCCCTGGAAGCCGGTGAGCGTGTGACCATTTTAGCAGCTTAGTAATAAAGAGGTATAGTTTAATGCTAAATTTCCTCTGTGTGCTCTAATTTCTGTCCAGTACCTTAATTAATCACTTTAAATTACTTTAGAAACCACCGAAAGCAGAGACGATTTCGACAAAATACGGCCAAGACTTGATAAGAAATCATAGTTTTTCCGGTGATAGGGCGCAAGCTGGAGATACTGGTCTCCCCTCACTTGAACCACGTGATCGTCTGCCACGCAGAAAGCTACTACACTTTCAAAGCATTAGAAACTGACTTAACACCCCGTGATACATACTAATCGTGAAAAATTTATCACATTCATATCATCCAACTGATACTATAGTTCTTTTTCATCATCACATACACTACTCTCCATTAAAATTGCTACACCACGAAGATGACGTGCTACAGACGCGAAATTTAACCGACAGGAAGAAGATGCTGTGATATGCGAATGATTATCTTTTCAGACCATTCACACAAGGTTGGCGCCGGTGGCGACACCTACAATGTGCTGACATGACGAAAGTTTCCAACCGATTTCTGATACACAAACAGCAGTTGACCGGCGTTGCTGGGGAAACATTGTTGTGATGCCTTGTGTAAGGAGGAGAAATGTGTACAATCACGTTTCCGACTTTGATAAAGGTCGGATTGTAGCCTATCGCAATTGCGGTTTATCGTATCGCAACATTGCTGCTCGCGTTGGTCGACATCGAATGACTGTTAGCAGAATATGGAATGGGTGGGTTCAGGAGGGTAATACGGAACGCCCTTGCGGTTCCCAACGGCATCGCATCACTAGCAGTCGAGAGACAGGCATCTTATCCGCATGGCTGTAGCGGATCGTGCAGCCACGTCTCGATCCCAGAGACAATAGATGGGGACGTTTGCAAGACAACAACCATCTGCACGAACAGTTAGACGACGTTTGCAGCAGCATGGACTATCAGATCGGAGACCATGGCTGCAGTTACCCTTGACGCTGCATCATAGACAGGAGTGCCTGCGATGGTGTACTCGACGACGAACCTGGGTGCACCAATGGCAAAAGTCATTGTTTCGGATGAATCCAGGTTCTGTTTACAGCACCATGATGGTCGCATCCGTGTTTGGCGACATCGCGGTGAACGCACATTGGAAGCGTGTATTCGTCATCGTCATACCTGGCGTGATGGTATGGGGTGCCATCGGTTACACGTCTCCGTTACCTCTTGTTCGCATTGACGGCACTTTGAACAGTGGACGTTACATTTCAGATGTGTTACGACCCGTGGCGCTACCCTTCATTCGATCCCTGAGAAACCCTACATTTCAGCAGGATAATGCACGACCGCATGTTGCAGGTCCTGTACGGGCCTTTCTGGATACAGAAAATGTTCTACTGCTGCCCTGGCCAGCACATTCTCCAGATCTCTCACCAACTGAAAACGTCTGGTCAATGGTAGCCGAGAAACTGGCTCGTCACAATACGCCAGTCACTACTCTTGATGAACTGTGGCATCGTGTTGAAGCTGCATGGGCAGCTGTACCTGTGCACTCCATCCAAGCTCTGTTTGACTCAACGCCCAGGCGTATCAAGGCCGTTATTACGGCCAGAGGTGGTTGTTCTGGGTACTGATTTCTCAGGATCTATGCACCCAAATTGCGAGAAAATGTAATCACATGTAAGTTCTAGTACAATATATTTTTGTAATGAATACCCGTTTATCATCTGCATTTCTTCTTGGTGTAGCAATTTTAATGGCCAGTAGTGTAGTTTCTCAGGCGACACGACGGGCTGAGCGCTCTTACGTGTGGCTGTTTGTGGTCATTACGCAGCCTCGCTGGCCGTGCAGTGGATACAGCGACAGCGGCGCGGTCAGTCACGGCTCGCCGGTATTCTCCACCGCAGCGCACCGCGCGCTACAAACGCGCCTCTAATCGAATTACCCACCACGCCAGACCAAACACGGCGAGCGCCCCTAACCGGCCGTTCTCACACTCCAACGGGCGAGGGGAAGCGCTCTACGTTTCCAGACTGCGCTATTCTATTTTTAGGCGCTTCGCCCGCCATGAGAATAACTGAGTTTCACCAGCGATGTTAAATAAAACGACCGTCGAAGTTTTCGCAGAGAGAAGTTGTTAAGCGTTTATTCAAGGCTCTTATAATATGTCGGTGTTCAAGAAATTGTTAAATCCTTCTCCAAAACACTATTTAAAATGTGTCGTCAAAAGCAAAGAACCGAAAGAAAAGTTATCCCACGAAGGCGCAACTTATTTATACCGACGGATATTTTCTGAGTGTTGGCAAAGCTGTGCATAAGTACTTGGGGCATCTGGGTCCGTATCCACTTCTAGGAAGTCCATAGTTTTCTTACATTCTTAGACGATTCTTTTCTTCTTCCTTTTCTCACTATAACTACACCCTTACGGGTATTCTCTTACAGTCTGTGTCTGATAACTACATCCACATTATGAGAATAATACAAATGAATATTTAAGCAAAATGCTGGTGTAAGGTAGTTGTACAGAAGAGAGCACATTGGGCTTTCTGTTGCAAGTTACATCGCACCGACCAAGTAGTTAAATAATTTATCATTTTATGCAGATCAGACGGCTGCTTAGCAGGGGAGGAAATCCAGTGTGCCCTCTTTTCATACTTCGAAGAGCCACCCCAACGTGCATTGGGTCCTTCAGGATACCGTGAAGAGCACAGGGTGCAGCCAACTGCAAGCGGTGGCTCATGTCGGTGCTAACGTGCTAACGATGTGGGTCGGTTTCGATCAGAAGAGATTCTCTGTGGTGTCGGGCGGCTATTATTCAAAAATGGTTCAAATGCCTCTGAGCACTATAGGACTTCTGAGGTCATCAGTCCCCTAGCACTTAGAACTACTTAAGCCTAACCAAGGACGTCACACACATACATGCCCGAGGCAGGATTCGAACCTGCGACCGTAGCGGTTGCGTGGTTCCAGACTGAAGCGCCTAGAACCGCTCGGCCACACCTTCCGGCTGCGGCTATTGTTAAAGACTATCCGTCCTGCTTGCAAGGTGAAGGCAGAGCTCACCATCCGTAGCATCGTCGACAGGACCGATTGCGGATCTTTGTTAAAGAACCGAGTGGATGGTCTGAATCACAGGCTCAGAGGGTTCTCCGACAGTGAAGGTTGCAGATCCCTTAACTTGCGCCGTAAGGTCTCGAGTTACCCTTAATAGGTGAAGGGTCCATTACACACAGGAGGCGGTTACAAGGGTAGCGGGGATTGTATGGAGTTTACTAGGCGATTTTTTTTAGCTTAGAGGGTCTCGGGGAAGAGCAAAACGGGGTTCAAAGGGTGCAAAGGGTTGATGTAGGAACCACAGGTATTATAGTGCTAAATTGTTATAGCTGTGTTGGGAAATACCCAGAGATCCGAGCGCTAACAGGAAACGCTGAAGCTACAATCGTTATACATACTGAAAACTGGCAAAAGCCGGACATAACCAAAACTTACAGAAAGGATCTAGCGATGTTCGGAATGGATAGAGTAAATAGTACTGGTGGTGCGGTGTTTATTGTTGTTATAATTAGCTAACCCAAAGCGAAACTGAAGCAGATAGTTCCCATCGGTTAATATGGGTAGAGACATGCTCGACAAATGGAATAAATTAATAATTACGATACTGCAGTGCCTGTGTTATTATGAATTATGATGCAAAGTTCTTTTAGACATGCAAGCATTCTATTAGCAACTCCAGCGGTGCTAATAGAATTTTTCCCCTCTTGCTACATTCCCCGTGTTTCTCTAAAGAATTTTTAGCATGATTGAACTGATAACGTGATTCTGTCTATTGTGCTCTGAAATGGGATCATAACGGAATGATCCATCTGCCAAACTGTAATCATTGCTTCTGCGTTAGCACTTCTCATACACAAATGTTTTTTTTTTCTCTGCGCTTGCGGTCTTTGTCTTTCATGAACTTCACTCATTGTAACACTACTTAGTGTATTTCACAATATTGTTTCATCAGCAACTTCCCTCTGTCAGTTTGCTAAGTATCTCACTCTATTCTCTCCTCAATTCTAATTGCGTACTTCATGTGTTTTCTCTCAATCTGTTCATTCTCGTGAAATGCTTAATTTATCACTGTTCTGTGTTCAGCTTTCCCATTCGCCACTCGCCAAGACGTCCTTTTTTTACGTGTAGTCACTTTGTTAAATGTTAATCTTGTTTACCACGCTAAAATTCGTATAATACAATGTTCAGTACTTCACGAAATTCACTTTCACAAAAGCTTATTTCACTGTGTATCATTTTCACTTTTCCTTGAACCACTCTAATCGATTTCCAAAAATATAAGGACACATGGTCTCACCAGTGCTCACATACACCCATCCGAACTGGAGCATATCTACTTCTACAGCTACATTTACAATGAATTGTACCGAGCAAGGTGGCGCAGTGGTTAGACACTGGACTCGCATTCGGGAGGACGACGGTTCAATCCCGCGTCCGGCCATCCTGATTTAGGTTTTCCGTGATTTCCCTAAATCGCTCCAGGCAAATGCCGGGATGGTTCCTTTCAAAGGGCACGGCCGACTTCCTTCCCTAATCCGATGAGACCGATGACCTCGCTGTCTGGTCTCCTTCCCTAAAACAACCAACCAACCAACAAGGAATTGTACAACACAAACGAAAGTCGGTTAGTGTGGTACTACATCTAAGAGATGGTGTCTATTCAAATTTCGCGCCAGTCGCGTGAGAATGGCTCTAGTACCGTCTCTATGAGGATGCAAATCAGGTTTGCTTTAAATACACGGAAGTAACGGTCGGGAGAGTTAGTTACCTTCGATATTCGAAGTGGTGATTTGATGTTAGTCAAAAATGCCTTTACGGCGACAAAGAAGCCATTATCTACACCTGACTGTGTTTGAGGAGTCCGTGTAATATGGCTACGAGATGCTGGAAGTTTTTTCTGCGATACTGCAGAAAGACTTGGTAGGAGTACATGATTGCTGACCACTGTGGCCACGGTATGGTAGGGTCGCAAGGAGACTCGGCTCTGGACGGCCACGGAGAGGGAAGACCATCGTGTTCGGCGTGTGGTTCTGTCGCATCGTTCTGCGTTGGCAGCAGGAATTTGAGCAGCAGTTGACACCACAGCGACACAACGAACTGTTACAGATTGATTACGTCAAAGACAGCTCCGAGCCAGAACACTGTACCGTGCTTTCAACTGACCACAAACCATCACCATTTGCAGCTTCATTGGTGCCAAACGAGAGCTCATTGTAGGGCACGGTGCAGGTCTTTTGCGCTTTCTAATGAAAGCTGGTCCCAGTGATGGCTGTGCTAGGTACATTATGCCTACACTTGAAGTTATGGTCTGGTATCCGATTTCTTATGACAGCAAGAACACGCTCGTGGTTATCCCTCGCACTCTCACTGCAAATTTGTACGTCAACCTGGTGATTTGATCTATTGTGCTGCCGTTCAAGAACAGCATTTCAGAAGTGTTTTCCAACAGGATAACGCTCGCCCACACTCAACTGTTGTAATCCAACATGCTCTATAGAATTTCGACATGTTACCTCGGTCAGTTCGATCATCAGATCTGTCCCCAACCGAACGCAAATGAGGCATCATCGAACGATAGCTCTAGCATCATCCACAAACGGCATTAGCCGTTCCTGTGTTGACCGACCAAGTGCACCAGGCATGGAACTCCGTTCCACAAACTGACATCGAGCACCTGTAAAATGCAGTGCATGCACATTTGCGAGCTTGCATGCAACATTCTAGTGGTTACGCCAGTTACTGATGTACCAGCATTTCACCTCTGCGGTGGCTTACCTCGTGCTTACATTAACCTTGCTTGCAATATTGATCACTTAAATATGTTTTCTAGACAAATTTATTCCATAAATTTCATTACTCTACAATAATTACCATTGGGTGATGTGATATTTTCGTTCCATCAGTGTATATCAGTACTTTGCCACTGTGAACTGCGTGGCAGAGGGTTGAACCAGTTATCAGGTTTTCTTCAGTTTCATTCGCGTACCGAACACAAGGAGAATGATTGTGTAAATGCCTCTATGAGTGCTGTAATTAATCGGAATCTTTTGTTCTCATGATCCCTATGGGAGCAATACGTGGAAAGTTGTCGTCATTAAAACCGGTTCATGAAACTTTGTACGTAGGCTTTCTCCTGATATTTCACATCTATCTTAAAGTCTGCCAGTTGAGTTTCTTCACCGTCTTTCTGACACCCCGCCTTGGGTCAAAAACACACGTGACTATTCGTGCTGCTCTTCTCTGTTTACGTTCAGTATCCACGGTTGAGTCCTGTTTACGGATCTCACACACCTGAACATTATTCTGGAATGGGTCGTGTGAGAGAAATATAAACAATCTCCTTTGTAGACTGACTGCATTTCTCCAGTATTCTATCAATAAACATGTCTACCATCTGATTCACCCATGACTACGCCTAAAAAATGTTACATCCATGTAGTTGTAGTAGTTGGCAGATTCCAACCGCGACCCATTGATATTTTAGCCACAGGAAACTGCATTTTTGTGAAATGCAAAATTTTACGTTTCTGAACACTTAAAGAAAATAGCCGCTATTTGGACAACTTTGACATCCCATCAATATCTGACTGAATACTTATGCAGCTTCTCTCAGACAGTATATCATTATAGACAACTCTATCAGCTGCAGAAAGACTGAGGTTACTGTTAATATATTTCAGACGGTCATTAAAGTAGAAAATGAACAGCAAGGATCGCAATACACCTCCCTGGGCACACCCACTGTTACTTCTACATCAGAGGATGAGTCTCGGGCCAAGCAAGATAATATGCTGCACTCTCCCTTCCAAAAAATCCTCAGTCCATCAGAAATGTATCTTAATACCCCACATGACCGTACTTTTGATAGTAAACAGACGTGGTACTGAGTCAAATGTTCGACGGAAATCAAGAAATACTGCGTCTACCTGACTGCCTTGATGTAAAGCTTTCAGCATGACATGGGAGGAAAGTGTGAGTTGAATTTGGTACGATCGATGTTTTTAGACTCCATGCTGGTCTCACTGACTTGGAGTTGAAGGTATGTTCTAAGATTATACAACAAATAGATACCGATGGTAATGGAACTTTCGAGAATATTATCAAACGTACTGAAACATGCTAGAGTGTTTTCAAACATCATCGAACGTTTTTGGAAGTCGCAGAATATTCTGGAACATTCTTCGATCTTCTGGATGATTGTTTTACTTTCTGGAACTTTTTACGATATTACTCAGCACATCAGGCGATCATGACTGCTTACACACAGAGTGCCCAGATGCTTCAGGACCTTCCCAAAAGAAGTTCATTGTTTTAAGGGGCTCCGGAAAGGCTCAAAATCATGAAAAGTTCAATTTTTACTTTTTTGCGTTTTCTGAAACTGCAGACTATTACCTTTTAATAGATATATAATGTATTCAATTTCGAAGACTACAACTATTTTTAAATTTTTTTTGAAATGTGTTCTACATGGGCGTGACCCACTGTGGCGCTGTTAAACTGCTGTCAAATGGTGTTATTATTAACGTCCGTGTTCATCAGGTATATTTTAGTGATATGAGATAAAGTATGTGTTGTGGCTAACCTGTGATGGTTCAATATATATCGCTGGTGTGATTGTCGATTGTTTCATGTTTATTTACTCTGTCGTTATCTCGAAAATATTCGTAATTAATTCTGTTTCTTGAGTCTCTGTTTTGTTGAAGTATAATAATGAGTAAAAGTAAAGTTATTAGAAATCCTCTGAAGGCTTTTAAGAAAAGGAGAAATGTTGGAAAGCCAAAGGTATGTGTTATTACTGTAAACAATAAAGACGATAACCAAGTGAATGAACCTAACCTCTCAAGTACACCTGCCCATAGCAGTCAAAGTGGGAAAGAAAATACTTCACAGAAGAAGCTTGGTTCAATGAGTGAAAACTATGAATGTTTTATGGGCGAATCGGATGTGAATGAAATATTTGATATGTCGGTTCTCAAAGGAATTTTTTCAAACTGTGTAAGATGTATTCATTGTAGTGAAGTTCGTCTGGAACTCTCCATAATAAAGCACGTAGGACTTGCTAGTGAAATACAACTGAAATGTGATAAGTGTTCATACATGACCACCTTTTGGAACAGTGTTGCAGTAACTGCAACTGAAGAAAATGGTAGCAAAATCTACGAACACAACAACGAGCGATGCTTGCTTTAGACAAGGAACGCCTTCGGGCTGCAGACAGGTCTGTAAAGAGTCTAGAAATAAAAGCAAGAGTAAACAGGGGGAAGAACAAGAGGAAGCTGGAGGAGGAGTTTGCAGAGGATGAAGATAATCCATCCTATGGACCTGGAATGCACTAAAAAGTTAATCCAATCTTTGTCGCTAGAGTCCCAAAACTTTTATTTTCTCATACTAATTACATGTTTTCTAAGGATCTTCCAAACATATTTGTTTCAAACGTTCAGTTAATGTTAGACAGTACCTTCTGCATAATTTAACACAGCCTTTTTCCAAAAAACTGTATATTTTTGAATATATAAATAAAAAATTGCAAAAAAATGTTGTGGATTTTCATTACAATTGAAAAAAAATCATCTTTAATAACTGAACTAAAATTTTGTAAAATCCCTATGTTAAGTTGTAGCCCATATTCCAATAAATAATCTGTAAAAAGTTCAACTTCCTACCTCAAATACTTTGTGAGGAAAGATGTAATTTATAAGCCTTATTTTAACATTGCAAATATAGGGCGTTCCGGAGCCCCTTAATGTCGTC